>NC_081412.1:103347795-104032295 GCF_030272615.1 Cryptomeria japonica
GGCTCGGTGATTGCAAAGGTTTAGAAATCTTTTACCTTCATCTCCTCTTACTCTTCCATGTCTGAGAGAGATGGCATCTTTTGTTATATTTCTGCTATTATTGTGCAAGATTAACACCACGATAGTAGTCTATCTCTACGTTACCTCCACAATATGACTTCATCCCTAAGTTATCTGCTGCTTCTATTCTCCCTTGATCATGTTTACAATAGTTCTTATCGGTCAAATAGGGAGGTTGGAAGATGTAACAAGCTCTTATGTGTTTGTATTTCACAATTTCCTTACTATCTCTACTAGGCCTACGCCACGTTGAAGCTCACTTTGCTTGGTTTATGCCACCACTACGGTTCTTTCTCTTCCTACGTGGGATGGAGAAGTAAACTGAGGTTTCAAACATGTGCAATGGCAATTTTATCGCTCCATGCAAGGCCATGTTCCCTATTTTTTTTGCTCCAAGTTATCTAAACTATTTGCATGCTATTTACCCACATTGGAACTCTTAATTATGCACTTAATTTCACTAGTCTATGCATTTTCTAACATTAACCATGGTCTATTTCCTTCTCATGCAAAGTTCCCACATTAAAATCATCCAATCCATGAATTTAGTCGCTAGTTTTTGCATCACTAATGTTAACTAAAGTCTCTGTTTTAAGTTTCAATGTTTGCATGCCATCAACTCCACATTAAAATCCTCAAATTTCTGCATTTTGGCCATGCATTAGTTAAATGGAGTCTAAGCGGCCTCCCTTAGGACATGCGACATAGTCTCTTATCAAATAAAACTATCCTGCCACCTTTTAAAATGTGACTAACTAATATAAATAATAAACTTAGAAATATTTAAAGTTTATAATTTATATTCCTAATTTAATATATATATTAATATTCATAATATGTTTTATGTAATCGCTTTTATATCGTACGACCATTTCCATAATGATTAAATTTACAATTTCACCTAAATATTTATATATGTAATCGATAAATTTCAAGTTTCCTACCATCTATATAACAATGACTAATCAATTTGTAAACTACGTCATATAATTCAATTTATTTAACGACTAATTAATCATACTAAAATATTCAATATAAATCATGAACTATATTCACTTTTGAATATACAAGTTTATAATCTATTCCTAATTCGTACGACTAAAATGTAATTCCGAAAACCAAACATAATCGATAATTTCACACAAAGCAAATGAAATCATGGAATCGCTATATAATTCAATCATTAATAAATTTTTCATCCTATATGGTCGAATTTAACATAATATTTCATTCATAAATGCAAAGATAAATGTATATGCAAATGTGGTGTGTGAGATTCCCTTTTTCCATCGAAGTCATTTAGTTAAAAACATTTCTACCTGATTCGTGTTCTCGCCTTCGACCTCCTTCACCTGATCCTGCATTACTTGCACTCAAAAGTTTATCAGTATTGACAAACCCAAAAGAATATTAAATGTCGAATTTCATATCAATTGCAAGAGTAAAAATGCATACAATATTTCCTCACACTAGATTATGAATGATCTAATCTATTTTAATTTCAAAATCACATTAAATCTTTAAAATGCACATTATTAAAAAAAAATGATTCGTGACATATCAGAGCATAGCTTATTTGTGTAGAAGTTGTTTTCTTTTAGAAGTGAGCAATGGCTGAAAATAGTGTTACACTAGTACATTTGGGGCCCAATTCTAATGGCCTCTTGTCGGAACTCTGACTATTTTTCATTGGACTGTCAACAAAAGCAGCCGTCAAAAACTTGTAGTTAGACATAACAACAGTATTTGCCAACATTGTAATTTCGATGGAACCCAACACTCTTTCGATGGTGGCCATGACCGCTCATCCGGTGAGAGAATTTCATCGAGCATACAACATCCTCATCGGATGTTTCCTAGATGAACGTCGGAATTTCGATGCCCGTCTAACAAGAGAATACCATCGGACATACAACATCCTTGTTAGATGTTTCATTGGTTGACATCAGAATTCTGATGGCAAACAGGAACTATGCACCAATGAGGATGTTTTATGTATGACGGTATAGTCATCAATGAAAATTTAGAGGGCATCAAAATTTTGAGGATGATCTAATTTAAAAAATAAAAACTAATACGCATGCCAATTATTTTTCATTGGGATGAGGATCAATCATGCATACAAGGTTGGTTGGGGTTTAGTTGCAAGAGCTAGATGAGTCTAGCAATTCTACTAATGAGTATACCACAACATTTACATTACAAATTTGACTTGAAACTTGAGTCATGTCTAATAAATTGAGGATTGGAGTTCTTACCCAACATATGTCAAGGTGATGTTGAAGTTCAAAGTTGGAACATGTAGCTTGACTCATGTCAAAAATTTGTTGCGCATTGGGAGTTGAAGATATGAACAAACTAGTGCCAAGAGGAAAGGATAGAAGAAATCAGCCATACATTGAGGGTCACTTTTGTTATTTGAATTATCTTATTTCAAAGAATAAGATGCATTTTGAAGTATTAAAGCTCTAAAGATGCACTTAATATTTCAAGAAGAATACAAACCATGATCAGCCTCATGTTATTCACAATAAGTTAAATAAAATAGTTGGTAAAAGAGATGAGTGGCTGGTGTAAACTAGAGTGTCCATGTTAAATTTAGAAGATCACTTTTGTAAGAGTTTTATTCCTCTTTAACGTAAGCCTATTTGTAGTGTTATGAATCAAAGGAGAGTATCCTTACCCTGCTATTTATTAACTTGTCTCTACCTTCACTCTTATAGGTTGTATAATTCATAAATAGACAAACAAGGAAAATTGAGGTTAACATAAAAATTTTAATAATGGGTGTGTCAAATTTCTCACAAGACCCCTATATCTAGCTATCATGAACTAACATATATTATCCTTAAACCATACACTTGCATATGAGTATTGTGGTTAGAAATAAGATAGTTTTGTAGTAGATTCTAAAATTTCTTCCTACTTTTGATATTCAACTTGCCCCTTTGCTTCTAAGAACTCAATCCTCTTTCTCATGTTCATGAGTTCACTTACATAAAAATCTAATGACCATAACAATGGATTAGTCATAGGGCTTTACAGAGTTCCACCATCTTGAGACCCTTCTTGTCTAGCCATTTTTCTTATTATAAGAGTTTCCCTTTTGCTTTGTAATGAAACATGTTTTTTGTCAAAAAGAAAAAAATCTCCTTTCTCTTTCTTTTTTACACCCTTTTATCTCACTAGTTGTGCACTGAATGAGGCATTTTAGTATTCATGTTTCTAGTTGTTTTTGGTACAATCATATTAAATCTTTTCTTTTGTGTCCACCTCATTTTTCAAGTCTATCTTCAGTTCAAAATCCCTTTATACTACTTCTCATTCAAAAACACCAACCCTTCCCCTGATTCCACTAGATTTCAGATAGAGTAATATGTTGTTATTGATGTCAAATCATGATGTCAATCAAAGATACACCTAAATAAATAAGGGAGTTTTTTGTAGATAAACTTTGACATGCTAAGGAAGAGTCTAGTGCACGTATAGCATCATTATGGTATAATTCAACCTTGGAAATATGTTGAAGACAAAGATTTAGCATTGCATTAATCCAAAAAATAGGGAGGAAGTATTCACTACACAGAGTTGTACCATATCTTTTGAAATTCATATCCATAATGTGTATTCAAATGAATTAGTTCTTGTATGAGATATATATCAAAGATAATCGAATTGAATGTCTAAGTAAGATGCAACAATAAGTACACATGTAAGAAGTGATTGGTAGTGATACCCTATCAATTTGGGACACCACTCATAGTGGTAAGTCATGGGAAGTTTGACTAAGGCATTAACAGACTATATACTAAGGCTCTAACATAATATTCTGGTCCTCACTTCCCCACTTAGCAAGGTATCATCTTGGGGTTTACAAGTTAATTTTGTTGTGCTATTGAGATTTTATTTCTAGAGTTTAGGCCACGACTTCTTTTGCAAACCATGTTAGAGTTTATTATGCATTGGACTACGCCACGACAAAGAAAAAGGTATCAAAATACTTGTTTTTGATTAAGGTAAAAATAGGTTTTGAAGGGGCCCTGAAACCCTTTTACAAAATATCCTTACGAGGGAAAAGCATTAAGAAACCAAAAGGAACATACATAAGAAAAACCAACATAGCAACTAGAAAAAACTAGCAAGAAAGCCCCAAAAAACCAACGACAACCGGCCAATCCAGACAAAGCACAGAAAGGGAACTATTTTATGTTTTTCAGGGCATTAGCTAAGTTACTGCTAATCCCATACAGTTCTTTGATATTATCCCTAAGATTAGGGATTTCCTTAGTAGATGCCACAACTGCTTTCTTCAAGCTCACCCTAGTTCTCTTAGTCGCTCCATGAGGAGTAGATTCCCCAATCCCAGTCTTGATAGCATCTTTATCAATATTGAGGTCCACCACTGGTTTGAGAGAGATGGATCTTTCAAGGACCTTACAGATTTCCTCTAGGTTCTTTGCAATAACAGTCAAGATATTCGGAATCATTCCCAACAGGTTTTTCATTGCCGCTTTACCTTCTTCCAGATACTCAATCTGAGCTTCCATATTCTTATCTTTTTCCTCCATGTCCTACTTCCATTGTTTCTTGTTCCTATCATCTTCCTTCCTTTTCTCATCCATCTGCTTCCCATTTTTTTCCAAATTCTTCAAATTGTCATAAGTCCACCTATCAAAACCCAATCTAGCCTCGGTAAGGTTTTTGAGGTTATCCGGGAATAACCCTTCTCCAGCATCCTCCTTATCCTTACTCAGACTATCCTTAGTCATTTCCTTCTCGAGTTCCTTTTTCTTCTCCTTCTTAGAATCCATTTCTTTTTCCTCATTAATCTTATCATCCTTCTCCACCATAGAGTGGCTTTTGACATTGCCTAAGCTAGCACTATGAATTGGACTATCTTGGTTGGACACATCCTCAACTTCATCTTCCTCTGCTCCCACATCCTCATCTTTCCAACTTTCCTCACCTCTAGACTCATCTGTTTCCATTTCACTGCCATCTTTTTTGGTATCCTCTATATCATTCTTGCCCTCTTGGGTTTTCATCCCAGTAGCACTCTTGCTCTTTTTGCTCTGAGTCGACTCTTCCTTGTTGGGTCCACCTTCTTCCAGCTTTCTCTTGCCTTTCCCTAGAGAAGCAGACAATCTCTTGTTTTCCTGAATGGCAAGGATTTTGCAGTGCTCATAAATGAGCAGAATGAGGTCACAATGAAGCACCGAGTTCAAAGGATTCTTGTTGTGTTTGTTGAGAGACCTCAACAAAGACCTGAAGAGGTAGTATGGTAGGGAAACCCTTTTATCATGCCTAAAGTGGTTTAATAGCAGAAAATGATAAGTATGGGCCCTAGTAAAATGACCCTCCATTGTTATGTATTCCATTATAGCATTCAACACACAACCCCTGATTTTCTTGATGTTGGAGGCATCATAATAACCCCCTATGGCTTTACCAATTTTAGCCCTCTCCTTCTTCTTACACATTAAAAGTTTAACCGCATTATTGGAAACTTTAAAATCTCTAAACAAATTGAGACCTGAGTGGGGCATACCTGTTACAGTCACAATGATGCCCGCATCCAATTTGAACCTCACATCATGGATTTTAAAAGACCTATTACTCCAATTTTCAGTTATTTTGGAAACTGCAAGATTAACCCTACCTTTATCATAATCAACCAACTTCCCCATAAAATTCACCAAGGACTCTTTTTCTAGCTTTGTCCATACTTTTGGCATTTCCTTCCATCTGGATATGTTATTTGGTTCCTCCCTCCTTAGATCCCCTCCCATATTCAATTTCAAAATGTCACCTCTGTTCTTCTGCAAACTTAGAGCTTCTTTCCCGTTGTCTCTCAAAATTTTAAAAATGTTAACCCACAAAGTGTGTGGAGGGTTAATATCTTTGATTACGATTCTACCACTTTGCCAAGTAATCATAACCTTTCTATAAATGCATAAATTACTCATTTCAACTATCATAATTGTGCAGTCCTTCTTTCCCCATGAATCTATCCTTTCTTAGGAGATCTTTAATACTAAAATTAATATTATCTTCCTCGTGCCAAATGGTTTGAGCTTTGGAATTAACACCTAGGTTCACGAGGCCATCCGCAACCAAATTTTTTTCTCTAAAGTCATGTTCAATTATGATAACTTTAAAGCTATCAATAGTTTCTCTAGCTTAAAAAATTATGTTTTCTATAGACCATGATGGCTCGCTTTCCCCCTTCAAGCACTTGATAATATTTAGTGAGTCTCCCTTCAGCCATAAGTTGTCATGATCTAGGTTATTAGCAATAATCAAAGTATTCAGAGATGTTGAAGCTTCAACATAATGACTATTTTGACTACCCAAACGACTAGTGACCGCCACAAGGCAACTTCTAGCAAAATTCCTGATAATGCCCCCATAACCAGCTTTACCTAAATTCCCCTTTGACGCCCCATCAAAGTTGGCCTTTATCCATCCCTGAAGTATAAAGTACCATGCTAGACCTTCCCTACCCTTCTCTTTACTTGATTTGGTAATAGAAAGATTCCATCTATCATTAAAGTCTTCTTTAGCTGCTAAACCATGATCAGTACCATTGAGACATTCAAATATACCTCTATATATTTTATCCACCACAACTTCAAGATTAGCACTTTTATCCCTAAAGATCCTTTTATTGCACTCCTTCCAGATGTTCCAGATAACATTAGGGAAAATAATTTTCCAAAGCTCCACAATCTTAGGGTTGGAATTAGGATAGTACCATTGTTGACAAGACTCTCCTAGAGAGTTCAGGAAAACCCAGCTCAACTTCCACCTACTAAAAATAATTTTCCAAATTTCCTAGTTGAAAGTACACTGGTGGAGAATGTGGCAAGAAGACTCTTCTTCCCTACAACAAAGAGAACACCTGTTAGGAAAAACAAATCCCCTCTTTTGAAGGTTGTCCAAAGTCAACACCTTATTTTGGATAAAGATCCAAAAAAAGATATTAACTTTAGGAATTAATTTCTTATTCCACACTTTAGCCCAAATAGGAATCTCTTCCATAACTTTGTTCTGGATAGCCATAGTCAACGACACAAAGTAATTCCCATCCGAGGTCTCCCTCCAAATCAAACTATCTTCTTTGTTGTCCCTCAAAATTTTAGATGAAAGCAAAATCTCATGAAAATTTAAACCCAGACAATGCTGGCTAAACTCAATCCAATTCCCATTTCTCCAGTAGTCTCTAACCAAACCCCCATGCCTTTTTTTGAACCAATATTTCCAACCATTAAGGATTGGAATTTCCTCCAAAGGTTTATCCATAAGCCATCTGTCTTCCCAAAATCTTATACTTCTTCCATTCCCCAATTTCCACATTCTTCTAGTAGCAGCCCAACTTTTAGCCAATTGAACTGCATTCCAAATTGCAGAACCTTCAATAGTAAAAGATTTATCCAAAAATTCTTCCTCAAAAGGTTGCATGTGAAGATTTTTTTTTTTCTAGATTAAATTCCACTCTCTTTCCTCCCCTTTCATTCTCTAGATTTGTTTTGCTAATAAGGCATTATTCATAGAGCTAATATTCCTTAAACCCAACCCCCTAGAGGCCTTGGGAGAACATATTTTGTTCCAAGCTATAAGGGGAATTCTATTGTTGTCTTCCACTCCTGACCAAAGAAACTTTTTTTGGATTCTTTCAATTGCCTCCGCAAACTTTCGAGGGATTTTAAATAGGCTAAGAGCATAAATAGGCAAGTTTTGGAGAGTAGCTTTAAGCAGCATCACCTTGCCTACTTGACTAAGGATAGCCCATTTCCAACCTACCAGTTTAGAGTTGAATTTGTCAACCACCTTAATCCAAAAATTATCTGCATGCTTAATACAAAGGGGAAGCCCCAAGTAAGTAGAGGGAAACTCAACAATTTTACATCCAAGAATTATTTCAGTCCTTAATTATCTTTGAATAGGGGTGTTGATGAAGAGCAATGACCTCTTATCCCAGTTAAATTTTTGGCCAGAAGCAGATTCATAAATATCCATAACATTCTTCATATTTATTGCTTCCCTGATAGTAGCTTCCCCCATTGTAATTGAATCATCAACAAACTGTTCATGAGTACAAGTAATATTGGATGAAGAAGGTTTTAGACCTTTGAGATTACCTTCTTCCACATTTTTAAAAATAAATCTGCCCAAACTTTCAGCTAAAATAGTAAAAAAGATAGGGGAGATGTGATCCCCCTGTCTTAGACCTCTAGTGCTTTTGAAGAAACTGGAAGGAGATCCATTGACAATAACAACAGATGAGGAAGTTTCCATCATTTAAGAGTAGAGCTGAATAACTTTTTCTCCAAATCCAAAGGCTTTCATAATCTTGAAAAGGAAATGCCAGTTCACTCTATCATTGGCTTTAGACATATCTAACTTAAGAAAAAAACCCTGATTTTTAGCAACCGTTAGAGGATGAATATTTTCATGAACTAAAATAATGGAATCCAGAATCTGTCTACCAGGGACAAAACCATTTTGCTGAGCAGAAATAATTCTGGGAAGAATATCTAGTAATCTAGGCGTGAGAACCTTAGACAAAATCTTGTAAACAAAGTTACAAAGACTAATAGGTATAAACTTATTAAGAGATTCAGCTCCTGAAATCTTCAGAATAAGAACAATAAAGGTCGCATTATATTCCTTTAAAAGCCTTCTAGAACCAAAGAATTCTTTAACTCCTTTACAGATATAAATCTCCACAATATGCCAAAAGGAATGGAAAAAGAACATTGGAAAACCATCTGGGCCAGGAGACTTATCTCCCTGAAAAGAAAACACCACCTTTTTTATTTCTTAACTAGAAGGTATCCGAGAGAGATATTTGTTGTCTTCCTCAGTCAAGGTAGAAGGGATAGCTTGCAAAAGGAGGTTTTGATTATTGACATCAAGATCATCCACTTCTCCCAGGAGGTTGCTAAAATAATCCAGAGCTTCCTTATGTCATTATCATCCGTTAAAATCCCCCTATTACAGGATAACCTATAAATCCTATTAACCGCCCTATGCTTAAGTGTAGTTAAGTGAAAAAACTGATTATTTTTATCACCTTTGTCTCCAGAATGTCTCTTCATTAGAAATAATAGTGTGGTATTTAGACAACAAACCATTTTCAATAGATCTCAAATCTTCTGAAAGCCCATCCTCTTGGATTTTATCTTGGACTTCTTTTATTTCAGTCTTAATTTGGGCTTTACTTTTGAAGATATCCCCAAATGTCTCTTTGTTCCAAATTTTGATTTTGGCCTTTATAATATTGAGCTTTTTGGCTATTCTAAATAAAGTCGTTCCCTCAACCTCAGAGCTCCACCAATCAGCAACACAACCTTCAAGAGACGGATGGGATAACCACACTTTTTCAAATCTAAAAGGGAAATTTCTCTTAGCAGAAAAAGAATTGGCAGTGAAAGAAATAGGGAAATGATCAAATCCAATATTAATAATAGAAGCTAAAGAACAACTATACTTAGATAACCACTCAGGAGAAATCAAGGTTCTATCTAACCTTACTTGAATAAGATCAGCTCCGGTTCTTGTATTAGTCATAGTATAGTTGATCCCTTGGAGATCCACATCCATAAGAGCTTGATCATTGATAAAATCCATAAGATCTTGTTTACCATCAAGCTATAAGGGGAGGCCTCCCATCTTCTCATCCTCTTTAAGCAGAGTATTAAAATCTCCCATTATTATGCATCTTTTATCAGCGAAATTTAATCTGTCTTCTACAAGGCTTCTCCAATATTTAAATCTTCTAGCTTTGGTATTAGGTGCATAGACATTAGTGATAACTCAAACAAAGTTATCCTTAATATGCTTGAGTAGCATAGAAGTCCTATTGATTTCTGAAATGATTTCCTTACCTTTAATAGTTTTTTGGTTCCAAAATATCGTTGTTCCTCTGGAGGCACCCTCCGAACTAGTTCCTATAACTCCATTATTTTAAAATATTCTGATGCTTTACACTTTATCCTTATACATCTTAGTTTCCTAAACAAGGACCACATCCGGTTTATGATCTCTTATAATATTATGTAACACATCCTACTTATGAGGGGCATTCAACCCTCTTATATTCCAAAAAATTATCTTCATACTTTAACTGAAGATAGAGCTGACTCGATGGAGCTCTGTGTTCCATCAGCATGGTTCTTCCAACTTTCCTATTCCCTTTGATTATTTAGAGAAGGTCTCCCCTACTTTTTGTTGTGGCTTCCAACATTTGCTTTTTTCTTATTCTCGCTTCTAGTTGAGATACCTCCACTAGATCCTTCCTTCTTTGATTTTCCCTCTTTAGTACCAAGAATCCTTAGATTTCCCTCTAGGGCCACAATTTCCACACTATTAGATGAGGTTTTGCATTGAAACGGATTAGGGCTTCCATTGGTTAATAACAAAAGAGGCTCAAAATCAGAGATGTTGTGGTCCTGCGCTTCATTGAAGTTACTTCCCCGTTTGCTTTTGTATAAGATGAAGCAGAAGCATCATCATTGGAACTCTCCTCTACTTTATCCTGACTAATAGGCCCTCCCTTCTGGTCCTCTGGATCATGTTTTTGTGCATTTGCCTCTATCCTTTTCTCTTCTTCTTTGTTACTTTCTATTTGATTATTAGAGCAGGCACAAATAGGTTTTTCATTATTACTATTCACATCCTTCTTCTCCTCATTTTCTGACTTAATCACTTCCTTATCAGGAACACACTCTACTGGTGGGTCTTCTCTCTTATCTTTCATTTGCCATTTCTACTTCAAACTGCTATCACTCTTGCTATTCTTACTCTTCTTAAGTGGACAAGATTTTGCCCAGTGACCCGACTTTTTGCAATGAAAACAAGAAAATGGGAGCGATTCATATTCAATCACTTGGGTCCATTTCCCCAACTTAGATATAATCTCAATAGATTGGGGCATATTACTCATTTGATTAACATTAACACAGATACGAGAAAAAACCAACCTTGATTTAGCAGCAGTCATTGGATTGATCAAGAGAAGTTCACCAAAAGAACTCGCTATCCCCTTGAAGACTTCCTCATTCCAAAACTCCAAGAGGAGGCCCAGGGAGACGCGCCCACACAGGCACTGAAACAAAAAAGGACTCATCAAGAGAAAGGTTTGGAGCCCATTTCTGTAAAGCCAAAGTTGACTTGCCAAACATCCATGGTCCTTCACATAGAGCTTTACTCATATCTTCTTCAGAATTAAAAGCAAAGGAAAAAAAAACCCCTAGGCAAAGCCACCACATCCACTTGACCCTTGAGAACCCATTTCCTCCTTATAAAATTCCTAACAACATTAATGTTAGGCCTAAAACCAGCAAACCTTCCAACTAAGGTCACAGCATATCAATGTTTTTTTTTTGTTTTTTTTGTTTTAATATCAAAATACTTGTTAAAATTCTCTATATTCCACTATACTATTTGGCCTAGTCATGTTTCCTTGATGATATTTTAATGAATGTCTAATATATGTTCTATCCAAGTTCAGTATGCTGTGTTTTACTATAAGTTTAGTTTTTCATAGTGCCCAAGTGAAATAGTCGGATTGGTATGCTTTCTCTTGACCTGTACAAGTAATCGTGGACTTCTACCAACATGTATCAATCAAATATTAAAAGAGATGTATGAAAAGTTTATTAGAAAAGGGTGAAAGTGTATATATCTTGATCTACGTAGTGATATTCATCTCCTTTCAATACCACAAACAACTCAAGCTTGTCTCTTAGGGTAACTAATGAGTGATGGGTTGACTGGCCATTGTTTTTCATATTTGTGCTTTGATTCCTTGTGTCCACACTACTTTGGGAATTTACATCAAGATATGTTTGGGCCTATCCAAATTTTTAAACCAAAACACATTATCTTTCATGGGCTATGAGTTTTGTGGTTGACTTATGTAATGCTCTACACATTTCATCTATTGTTGAACTATATTTGATATTTTTGACACTTGCAAAGATTATTTATTGTGGCCATCTAATGAGATAATTTCATGTCTCATATGCATATCATCTTTGAGCCAACCTAATTTAAATTTTGAAAATTATGGTGGATAAGTACATATATAGAATATCAATATTGTTAGAGAAAATAAAGAAGAGTGTGCAAAGAATGTGAAAATGTTGCAGGCGGTGAGGTAGAAGTAGTTAATGGTGCAAAACCAAAAATAATTATCTACTTATTAGAGGAGTAAAACCATTCAATTGTTCCTTTCTTATGTTGATGGCCTAAAAGAAGTATTTATATTTTAGGAGTCTAGTGTTTTCTTAGGTTCTAACCCTTAGAAAAAACTTGTAAAACTATTCAAATTACTTTGAGGCTAGATTTGGATAGTAGGTCCAAGTATCTTTATCATCACAATATTTCTCTTGTTGGGTTTTACATGTAAATCTAGTGTTATCCTATGCAATTGTGTTGTTGTCTCTATTCTTTTAGCTTTAAATGAATGTAAATATGCTTAGTTATGAGGTAAAGGTTTAACATAATATGTTATAAAAGGTTTAAGATTTAAGATATTGATTCACCCCCACCCCCGACACCCTTCTTAGTATCTATTATGTTAAATAATTAGTATTAGATAAATTTTCCTTTACACAAGACTAAGAGCTAGGGTAGATCTGCATAAATTTTATGACTATAAATAAAAATGGTGCGAGTGAATTTGGGTAGAGTTGCGAAAATGTGTCTTCATAGGTTCAATGGTGGGTAGGATGATCTTTGGAAAAATGAAGAGAATCATAGGGCTTAATGGGTTTTCATGAACGATCAATGGGTGGATAAATGCTAGCAATCCAACAGCAAAATAACAATTCATCAAAGAACCCAAATGAGTGATGGTCAAATCAAGGAAAGCAAAATGGGCAAAGAAACTATCTCAACACCCAAACACCCCAGTATTTTGCATTGTCCTCGAAAGGAAAAACAAATCAATTTACAAATAGTTAAATGATGACACAAATAGAAGAATTGACAACAAAGTTGACAAATTTTCTCCCCTATATCCAAGTACCTACATGGGTATCATGGGTCCTCTAGAGGAGAGCACAAACACAAACATGAAAGTATGGGGGAACATAAAAAATCATACAAAATCTAACAATATAAAGATAAGAAGCTTACTTCTCTAGTCAATTATATCCAACATGTCCTCATCCTTCCAATATTGATTATAAGGGGAGAGAGGTCAATTCTCTATCCAAAGAATGGCTAAGGCAATATTAGGTGTCTTAATTGTAGTAAGAGGAAAGGATAAAGCTACCTAAACATCATCATCAAGTAGTTCTTAAGAAAGTATTAACAATGTTGTGAAGATAGTTGATAGAGCTAGAATATCCTTTAATGAGTCAAACATACAGTTCTTAAAGGAGGAGTGTAGTGACTCATTTGGATGGTGTTGAAGAATGGGAGGGTCATTGCTACCCTCTAGGAGAGGGTAAATGATAAACTCTAGAGAAGGAAGAGCTTCACTAAAAGAAATAGGAAGTGAAGTAGATGATGTAGGAGAAGAAATAGAAGCAAATAAAGACTCAAGTATAATTGACTCAAAAGGTTATTAAAAAAGAGGAGGCTTGTTCATAAATCTTTTATGAAGTGTCTCATTCATGGACCAATGCAAACTAACAATGATTATGCTTGCATGCAAGATGTTTCTAGCAATGGTGAGGTCCAAGAACAAATATATAAGAATACATCAAAGTGCTTTTCTCTATAAATAAAGTTTTCTTCACATACAAAATTGACAAAAGAACAAACTCCATAGGTGGAAGAGGAGATTCTATGTGATCAAGAGCTTTGGTTTCATCCTTGGGTTCCTTTCCTCAATCTAATTTTGGGACAAGTGGAGGAACAAGAGGAACCCTTGGGGGTTCAGACCTTCATTCTACTCATTCTCTTCTGCAATTGCATGTTCGTTGGATGCATTGTTTTCTATATGCTTCCCTTTCCATGTAGTAGTATAAGTTATCCTTTCCTACAACTACAACACAAATAGTCATATTTGACCTTATTTACATAATTTAAACTTCAAAAAATAAAACTTTCATATTTTGCTGCATAGAGGCTTGAAGGCCAATTAGGTGCTCCTGCACCAATTGACTATGAGAATGCTATGAAATGCTCCAACCATTGGTCCACTCTCATGTATTCTGGTCATCTAAGACTCTTTTTTACTGTTAGGACAATCATTTGTTCCCTTTTGGACTATGAAATGCTTTCACAATTGAGTTGTGAACTCCTTGACTATTAGGACAATCATTTTTCTTTGTCCTTTACTATAGCTTTCTATTCTTTTCCATGATAGTGGTCATGCAATATTAATATGACTATCTTATGTGATTCCTAAGTGACTGAAACCTTATTGTATTTGCACCTTTGACTCTTTTCATTTTCCGTCTTGTGATTGATATGACATTTTGAATGTCCAAAGACCTCTCTAATAGTTGAAGATAAACACAAGAACAATTACTAATGAGTAGTGACATGATTGTGTTCACTGTTTTGTTGTCTCCTTGGGTTAAGTATACATTGTAATAGCATCTGTGACCTACAAATAGTTGTATTAAATCCCATATCTATAAAAGTGATCCTCACACTTGTAATTTTGATCTTGATATGTTGTTATGATCTTTTACTATGGAAATGACCTTTGCACTTTTGATCTTTAAGAATTTTCTCACCTTTGTTATCTCGGCTCAGTAGTATTAAGAGACATTGGAAGAGTTTGTTGTGCTTAGTTTGGGTAGCAACTTTCTCTTTTTCATCTCAAGAAAACTATTGAGACAAACAATTGTTTTAGAGATTTCAAGTGGCCATGAAAATTCCTATGTTGTCCTAATGATATCAAATTCTAATGCAATGAATGCATGGGATAGATATCTTCGATTCATCTAGTATCATAGTAGTAAGATCTTTGGATATCTTAATAGTAGAAACAACACTATAAAACTGTGCAATCAAGATTCTTAATATTTTCTCTATTCATTCATGGTATCTATATATTCACTTGAAAGTTTCATTCAATTAGCTATACCTTCCACATTTTTCAAAAAAAGATGATTCATAAATTCACTATTAAATATTTTTATATGTTTTTTTTTAACATTTGTAGTTTATAATGTCAGGTCTTCATTCTAGAATTTTTATTTTTTTTAATTTATGAAAGTAAGAATTTTACATGAGAAGAGAAGTGCTTAAATCTAAAGGGCACACTTGAATAGGTAAGCAACTCCATTCTTCTAAAATAAATGCTACACTTCTCCATTAAAACAATCAAAATAAGTATATAAGAAAATAAGAACTTAAAACTAAAATATACGCTTAAAATAAGTAAGCGACTTTATTTTTCTAAAACAAAGACCACCTCTCCATTAAAACAATCAAAATATTTACATAAAAAAGAATTTAAAACTAAAAGACAAACTTAAAATAAATAAGCTACCCTATTTTTCTAAAACAAAACTACACTTCTCCATTAAAACAATAGAATTTCAAACTGATCCTTGTTTGGTTTCAAAGCCTCTCTAAATATAGAAAGTTATTTGTTTTCAATACCCCCAACTACTATCTATTGACAAGTGACCATTAATTATAGATGGCCCAATTTCTTCAAAGTCACTACCATCCTTGGAAAATTGTTCTCCCTTCTCTATAATGTTGACAGAGTCACCATTTTCTCCTTTGAGTTCTCATAAGGCACTGCATAGTGGTTCACTATTGATGAATACTAAGAGGGGGGGGATGAATTAGTATACCAAAAAATGTTGAACTCAAACTCTTAAACAATTGAGCAGATAACCAGTATAACAGATTCACTAATAAACTGGTTAAGATAAATGCAAACCAAATAGCAAATAAAGCATTCACCCACAAAAGCACAATCACCATAACACAAGATATTTTGACGTGGAAACCCAAATGGGAAAAACCACGGCGAGAAAAAACTCACAAGTAACTATCTACAAAATAGAAACTAGACCAGTTAAGGTCGGACCAGTTAAGGTCATACAATGTTCTTCACTAGAACAGATCCTATTAGGAATCTAGATCTTTGTTAGGAGATAAGTCCTGTTAAAGACTACCTTGCTAAAGGATTTCAGATCCACAGTTGTGAACCACCTTGTTAGAGGATTTACAAAGGCTTTGTTGGGCCTACCCGGTTAAGGGTTTTAGACTTGTTGAAGATGTGAGTAATCAACAAGTGAGTGATCTAGATACTAACACAATATGCTTGGTTAGATCCTTGATAGCTCATTGTTAATGTATTTCAGCATTACTTCAGTCTTCACACTCTAACTCTTCACACAGACCTAATCTTCTCTACAAAGATTGCACATAACCTTCACATACATCATACATCTCTCATCCATACAAACCTTAGACATGATGTCCTTATAAAGGAAACTGATTTCATGTCAGTCCAATAAGATTAAACTACAAGTTCCTAGGTTCAGTGCATCTAGACACATTTGGTAACACAACACAAAATCACTGCCAAAGTGTCAGTGGATGATAACTCGTCACACAAATACCGGTTGGTAACTCATCACAGAGTAATACCGATTAATACGATATACCAATTACCAGTTGTCAAAAATGAAGACTGGAAAATGTTAACTACCGCTTTGTTCCTTCGTATGGCTTGAGATCCTCAAACCGCTTGAGGTCTTCGTACCGCTTGGGTTCTCCATACCACTTGAGGTCTTCAGCCAATTTGTGACTGGTAAACATCTTCTGCAAAACACCGATATTCTAAAGACTATAATACATAATACCGGTTGGAACAATTACCGGTTGAGCATAACTCATACATCAAGAAAGTGTGTGTTCATCAATGACAATCAAAACATCATCAAAATGCCAACAATCTCTCCCTTTGGCATTGATGGCAACACTTCAGAAAATTTTGACATCTAAGTGTTTTTACAACAAAAATATGCCATAATCAAAATTACTCCCCCTAAGCATATACACTATCCCTTTTGCAGAAATTACAATGTATACTGCTCCCCCAAAGTGGTAACATGAAAGTATACATAACATTCACCAAAATTTTATAAAATACTACTCCCCCTTTTCCAGCAATGACAAAGTAATGCAGAATAACCCTTGTTTCCTTATATATAAAAATAGAGTAAATGTTTATGACAATAAGGAATAAAACTTATCGAAAATAGATTTAAAATCCTACATAAAAGTTTTCATGGCCAATGACCATGACTCAAGTAATGAGGTAGCAACCTCACTTTCTATCTGCATCTGGAATACCAGTTCTTCCATAGCATCAATGGTACTCATCTCTTGAGTTATCATGATGGCTTCCAGATTGAGAAAACATTTCTGAAGAATTTGCAGTCTGGGTAATAAGACCAGTTGAAGCTTTTGCAAATCTTTTGTCTGGTTGTAGATGTATGATTCCACCCTGGCAATCTACGGCTGATAATGATGAACCGTTTGCCCATATATAGTAAATGAATCATAGGGCATCTTGAAGTTGCTGATGTATGCCTGGAACTCAGATTGGAGTTTATCTTTCTGCTTAAGCACATCATCACAAAATAGATGGGGTTGGCATATTTTACTCAACAGTAATTTGCCCCCATCCATAGCACCCCTGATATCCTTCTATTGCTTCAGAAGTTGTGACCAGAGCTCATTCAGTTTCTTGACTAAGGCAGTGTTGAGTGCCTTTTCATGATTCTTCTTTGTAGTGGCTGCAACACCATCTTCCAAGCATTGTACTTGGTCCTGTACTACAGTACAAAGGAGTTTCAGCTTGGACAGAGAGGAATCAGTACTGGGGAGGTTAGTACTGTGAATCACACTGGTAAGGGTGTCAACTGCAGTTTGTATGACATCCCTTTCCTTCTTCCTCCGCAACTCTTCCAATCTTTCTTATGCCAGTTTGATGCCTTGCAGCAGCATGGACTCATCTGTTGATTGAAGGTTAATCGAACTGGTGGTGTCAACCAGTTTGGCTTGACCACTGGTTGCCTTGGGAGTCTCCGCTTGTTTGGTTTTCTCTTCTTCCTTCTCCTCTGCTGCTCTTTTCTTTTCCTCTTCTTTCTTCTTTTGCTCCTCTTTTTTTTTCTTCTTTAGTTCTTCCTTCTTCTTGTCTTCTTCCTGCTTTTTCTTTTCTTCCTCCTTTTTCTCCTCTTCTTTCCTCTTCTCCTCTTCTTTTCTCTTCTCCTCTTCTTTTCTCTTCTCCTCCTCTTTCTTTTTCTCTTCCTCTTTCCTCTTGTCTTCCTCTTTCTTTTTGTCTTCCTCTTTCCTCTTGTCTTCCTCTTTCTTTTTCTCTTCCTCCTTCCTCTTGTATTCCTTTTTCTTTTTCTCTTCCTCTCAAATACTTTAGCAGGAGAAACCTCAGGTTTCTTCTTGGTAGGTGACCTCTTGGTCACCTTTGGACTGGCTAAGGTAACCAATGTTGATATCGATGGTACTGCCTTGCCCTTTTTCTATGTAGGATCTTCAACCGGTGTTACCCTCTCTAAGTAGGTGTCGGTTCTCTTTTTCTTAGCATCTAGTGGTGAGGAAAGCAGGGTAGAGGCATACTCGATCAACATATCATACATCACTTCATACCCCATTGGTTCAACTACTTCCTTTCTTGGTTCCATCACTTCCATTATGCATTCATCTACCTTTATGGTGAAGTAGATGTTATCTTCATATTTCTTCACAATATCTCCAGAAATCCTCACCCTCTGGCTCATTTTTTGCTTGAATTCATCAAAATATTTATTAAGAACCTCAAGATATCTAGTTCTCACTACTTGAAGACTTTCCCTAATTTGCTTGGAGACCGGTTGGTTAGCAGACCATTGAACATTGCCTACTCCAGGGAAATAGCCTTGAAAGTAGAAAAATAGGCTGACCAAAAGTTGTCCAAACCTGAACCTTAGAGCATTGTCCTGTTTGATTAAATTCAAGTTCAATAGCAGTTGCTTCTACAAACAGGTACACAAATCAAATGAGGCGTCTTCCTTAATCATTCTGTAGGTGGCATTCTCTGGAGCAGCAGGGACAAAGTTCATTCTGCTAGCATAAAACATCTGGTAGCCAATCACCATGTGAGCATACTTAACCAATTCATCTTTGATGGTGTTGATGGTCATTTCTAGTTGGTCGCTAAGAGAACCGGTGAGCTTAGTCATTTCAGTCTTGGTGACCTTCCTTAAAGCTGGCACCTCTCCAATGTTACAGAAACTGAAGACAACATGAATTGCTTCCGGTGTGGTGTCATGCATCTGCTCGAGATACATTTTATCACCATGTACTCTGCTCAGGATGATGTGGATGTGATCTTCAGTGAACTCTTCCAAAAAATAAACCGTATTGTGCAATTTCTTCCTCTTTAGGATGCTATACTCAGGTTTGATTTTCTTGTCATCCCCCCAAAACAAACCTAGCTAAGAATGAATCACTAAGGATCCTACATCTTCTAGTTTACAATCTATATATCTTGAAACATCTTCCTCGACAATAACTCCAGTGGGTATCTGGGATAGGGCATTGTATTTCATCTTGTTTTGAAGAAACTCAGCCGAATCCACAGGTGCACTAGAACTAGAGTGCGATGCAGATGCCATGATAAGAAAGAAATTTGAAAAATACCTTCACAAACTAAAATTTAGGGTTTAGCAATGTGGTTCACAACACACCACTTTGGTTGCTTGGAACATCGCTTAGTATTCTTCACCGATATATTGAAAGTCTATTGGATTCCTTTGCAAGATTTTTGAATTCACTTTGAATCACTAGACGAATCTCTCTTTGTCACTATGCTCTTGAAAATTCTTTGCTAGAAAACAGATAAGTGAAAATGATGCAAAAATCCCTTTTAAACAATCTTTCACCTACATAATAAATGCATCTCTATTAGGGTACAAACCCTAATTTTTCCTTTTACCACTTCAAGTCTTCTGCCAATTGACAGGTAATGTATATCGGTTAAGGTTTTTACTGATATAAACTGGGGGTTCAAATATTTCACTAATATGCTCCACCTAAGCTTTTTTGAAGCTTAGTTTGCCGGTTCAGAGACTTCCACACTAGGTGCAGAAACTGGTTCATCCTGTGACACTTCTTCAGGTTTCTTTTTCCAAGTTTTATTCATTCCCACTTGAACGGTTTCAACATCAATCTTCCCTTATGGAGTGATTAGTATATCATCTGATAGGTTCTTTCTCATTCTACAAGTTTTGGCAGTGTGTCCCAGTTTGTTGCAATGATAGCATACCATTCCAGGTGATCTCCATGGTCCATTATTCATACTTCCATTCTTCCTTCTACATGTTGTAGTAGTGTGACCGCTATCATGATAGATCCAACAGGTTGCTCTCCAACTAGTTGTCACTTGATAGCCACTTGACCGATGGTCATAGGTATTATACCGGTTGGGATTTTGATTCATAGAGGGTTTCGAGATAACTCCTTGATTCCTTGGAGGGTATCTCTCAGTGTTCTACAAAATTGACCAGCATTCAAATGATCTATGCCGAAACTTGTTGCATGCATAGAAATTTCCATTGAATCTATTTGATCTAGGCTTATTGTTTAGAAAATAAGAAAAATTATTGTAGGCATTGCTTCTACACACATTAGCAGTATGTCCTTCCTTCAGACAATTGAAGCAAACAGGTTTAAACTTTTGCTTACCTTTATCCTTGGATATTGGTTGCTTCTTTGATGCTTCAACATTTGTTCCAGAGGTCTCCCCTTCCTCATACCTAGAGAAACCAAGTCCAGTGGTATTATTTACCGGTTTTGCCGATTCCAACTTTTGTTCTAGCTTAACAGTACTCTTATTGAATTTGGCAAGTATCTCCTTTGACTCAGTAAGTTCCTTGGAAATAGCAGCATTAGATTTCATCAAGGTTCCATTCTTAGAAATAGCCATTATTAGTTCACCTTGCATTTCTTCTTTTTCCACTTTACTCTCTTGGAGATGAGCGGTAAGGGCACTGATTTATTGCATCAGCTTGGAGATCTCATGATTTTTGTCTTTTACCAGATCTTCAACTTTCCTTTTGTTCTCAAGCTCTTGACACATTTTGATAGTCAGTCCTTCCAACTCCTTTCTCAGGTTGGCTTTAAGAGTCATTCAAATTTTCAACTTCTTCAACTAGGGCATCCATGTCAACTTCATTAGAAGAGCTATTTTTAGTAAGTTCCATCAGTTTCTTAGCATGCTTTCTTCTTTTGGCCAAGAGGCTTTATACTTGACTTTGAGTTCATCATAGGCTTTCTCAGTCTGAGTGAGATGATGAGTAAGTTTCCTCATAGTGTATTCCCCCATATCTCCTTCCAAGTGGTTAGACTTATAGAAAGGTGTGCTCTAATACCAATTGATGAATACTAAGAGGGGGGGTGAATTAGTATACCAAAAAATATTAAACTCAAACTATTAAATAGTTTAGCAGATAACCGGTATAACAGATTCACTAATAAACTAGTTAAGATATATGCAAACCAAATAGAAAATAAAGCATTCACCCACAAAAGCACAATCACCATAACATAAGATATTTTGACATGGAAACCCAAATGGGAAAAACCACGATGAGCAGAAACTCACAAGTAACTATCTACAGAATAGAAACCAGACCAGTTAAGGTCATACAATGTTCTTCACCAGAACATATCTTGTTAGGAATCTAGATCTCTGTTAGGAGATAAGTCTTGTTAAAGACTACCTTGCTAAAGGATTTTAGATCCACAGTTGTGAACCACCTTGTTAGAGGATTTACAAAGGCTTTGTTGGGCCTACCCGGTTAATGGTTTCAAACTTGTCGAAGATGTGAGTAATCAACAAGTGAGTGATCTAGATACTAGCACAATATGCTTGGTCAGATCCTTGATGGCTTATTGTTAATGCATTTCAACATTACTTTAGTCTCCACACTCTAACTCTTCACATAGACCTAATCTTCTCTGCAAAGATCACACATAACCTTCTCATACATCATACATCTCTCATCCATACAAACCCTAGACATGATGTCCTTATAAAGGAAACTGATTTCATGTCAGTCCAATAGGATTAAACTACAAGTTCCTAGGTTCAGTGCATCTAGACATATTTGGTAACACGACACAAAATCACCGCCAAAGTGTTGGTAGATGATAACTCATCACAAAAATACCGATTGGTAACTCATCATAGAGTAATATCGGTTCATACAATATACCGATTACTGGTTGTCAAAAATGAAGACTGGAAGATGTTAACTACCTCTTTGTTCCTTTATACCGCTTGAGATCCTTGAACCACTTGAGGTCTTCATACCGCTTGGGTTCTCCATACTGCTTGAGGTCTTCAGTCAATTTGTGACTGGTAAACATCTTCTGCAAAACATCGATAGTTTAAAGACTATAATACATAATACCGGTTGGAACAATTACCGGTTGAGCAAAACTCATACATCAAGAAAGTGTGTGTTCATCAATGACAATCAAAACATCATCAAAATGCCAACAACTATAACTGTTCAGTTTAGTAAGATTTTATTAATAATATCTTTCACAAAAAACATTTAGTTGTTTGATAGGGGAGTACAATTTCTTAGGCTAAAATCTTTACGATTGAGAGTCAAAGATTGAAGGGTATCCATTTCATCAAATTTGTTTAGAGTAAAATTCCAATCTCATCTCTTATGCTATCAGATATTGCAGCCAATAAGATTTGATTCTTGACTAGCTCATTTAAAACCATTCAATTTCACCAACAAACAAAAGACTATAACAACGAATTCTACCACAGCTGCAACTTGTCAGTCATGGAACAACAAATTGTGGTAGATTCTGTAAGTCCATCTTGTTATATATGTGCTATTAATTTTTCCTCAATGTTTTGAGTTGCTGGATGGAACGACTTAAGTCACACACACTAAGCTTACTCTTCTAGGCTTAAAAGTGTTACACATTCAGAGTTGATTGGCATTTTCTAGGATTAATATGTTGCTTAATGTATGTGGTCACACTAAAATACACTTCTAGATTTAAAAGTGTTAAACACTTAGAATTGAGCAACATTCTCTAGATTTAATATGTTACTTAATGTGTGTGATTTAAGACTGACCATTGTAGATGGTGTCGATAGTACGGTAAGAAAACAAAGATATCATCTTGATTAATGAAAATTGATAAAACATGAATTTCTAAATTTGTTACAGGTCCAGACATGATATGAAGATTCATCCAAATATGTGGATATATAAGACTTGTGGTCGTCACCATTAATTTGTTTAGATCTATTATCAGATGACCCAATGCCACTAGATGAAATCATTTTGTCCACTGAATAATTCATGAGTACAATCAATATCACCTCGTGGGTAAATGATAGTGGAAGCGTCTTTGTAGATTGGAAAATTTATAGGCCTCCTATGGCCCCCCTGCAGGATAGGCAATCACAGTCCTTACATAAGCGCTACCTAAATTTTTTGCAGGTGCAAACAAGATATTAAGATTCATCCCTCAATAGCACTTATTGTGTGCCTCCTCAAGACATGGATGTATATGATTTGTGGTCATCATCATCTTGTTTAGATTTGTTAGCAAATAAATTAGTGCCACTAGATGAAATTGTTCCGTGCACTGAAAAATCCCTATAAATTCATGAAACCCATGTGGAAATAATATTTCCAATACTAAGCTCGAAAGATTATTCCAACAAATGAATGCTAGCAGAGTTCGAAGAAACATTTGTGAAGCCCTACCACACCATTTATTTTCTATATGAAACAAACCAAAACCAATATTATACAATTGATGCTTCAATCTATTTACAATAAATGAATCTATTCACAAGGGTAAGTGCACAAAGATGGTGGTCAAAAAGGGGGGTATAAGTGGACACTTTTTTTCTGAAATTAGGTGAACTTGAACTTGGAGGCAAAATTTGAAAGTCATCCACTCAAGATATAAAGATAATCAAAGAACAATTATTGTAGTACTCTGAATCTAGTTTCCAAACTACTAAACTTTTTAAAATGGATAAGATTAAGGGGGTCAAATCCTTCGCACACAAAAAACAAACCCTGATTTTTTCAGAAAAACATAACATAGTGTCTGACGTGCGCATCAAAAAAGTCATATTTAGATTTAGTATTTTGACAAATCCTTTGGCAGAAAGATAGTTAAGAGTCAGAACTAGAAGATGTGTATTTTTTTGTAATTTTTTGTTGAGTATTTGTTTTTTTTATGATTTTTCCGATCGAGCACATCCTAAAAATTAGGTACCTGTTCGTGTGCGAAGCATAAGTTGCACTAAAAAAATTGAAAATGCAAATTTTTTTTTTTTAATTGTAAAGAATCAAGTTCACTACAATAATATATATATTTTTTTAAATTTGGATAATTATATCAAAAGTTATTAAAAAAGTGGTGCACGTATGTCTGTGAGAACTGTGGAGACACTAGTAAAAGAAAGCTCAGAAGATGGGTGAAAATATGTTATTGTTGTTCAAATTTTTAAAAAAATTATATGGTTAGAAAGCTCAGAAGATGGGTGAAAATATGGTGGAAATTTTAGAAATACCCACTTGATGATGTGTAAACCTGATGATGACAAAGTCGAGAAACCAAGTTGATAAAATAAAACACACCAAAAAGGAGGGAAATGGAGGGAAATCAAACTTCCAAACCATAGCTTTGCCATCTAGGCCTATTTTCAAGCCTAAACAGACAAAAGCGCGTATGGTGTACCTATGGTATAAAAAGTGTGTAGGAGGTACTTATGGTGTACGAAGTGTGTACGTTCTATCTTAACTATAAAAAGCGGGTATGCACTATTTTTACTATAAAAAGCGCGTACGCGCTATTTGTACTATAAAAAGCACGTACGCACTATTTTTACTATAAATAGCGTGTACAGGCTAAGTTTGTTTAAATTTTGTGCATGTGTATAATATGCTATTGTATATATATATAATATGTGTATATACATATAATATATAATTTATATATAATATAAAAAATAAAAAATATATAATATTTATATATATATGTATATAATATATTAAATATATATACACACATATGTGTGTATGTATGTGTATTGTCTCCCTCTCTCCCCCTCTCAAGCGCATACAAGGTCTCTCTCTCTCTCTCTCTCTCTCTCTCTCTCTCTCTCTCTCTCTCTCTCTCTCTCTCTCTCTTCCTCTCCCTCTCTCTCCCTTCCCCTCTCTCTCTCTCCATCCCTCTCCCTCTCTCCCCTTCTCCCTTCCTCCATATACCATCTCTCTCTCTCTCTCTCTCTCTCTCTCTCTCTCTCTCTCTCTCTCTCTCTCTCTCTCTCTCTCTCTCTCTCTCTCTCTCTTCCTCTCCCTCTCTTGCTCCCTCCATTCCCTCTCTCTTCCTCTCCCTCCAATATATCTTCTTTTTGTTTGCATATATATAAGGTGATAAGAACATTGACAACGTGGTCGGTTTTCTTTTTCTTTTTAAAGAAGATAAGATATAAAGTAGAACATTTTAATAAAATGAATGTATTGGTTTATTTGGATAGTGTGGATGTACTAGTTGGATAATATTTATGGGTTGTATGGTGTACTAAGGGGTCATATGGTGTATTATGACCCCTTAGGTGTCGTTATAGGTCATATGGTGTTCTATCATCCCTTAGGACTCCATATGGTGTCGTTATGGGTCATATGGTGTCCTAAAGGGTCATATGGTATTCTATGACTCCTTAGAATACCATATGATCCCTTACATGTCATTAGAGATCATATTGTTTCCTAAGTGGTCATATGGTGTCCTATGACCCCTTAGGACACCATATGACCCCTTAGGATACCATATGACCCCTTAGGACACCATATGACCCATAACGACATCATATGGTGTCCTAAGGGGTCATAGGATACCATATGACCCCTTAGGACACCATACAACCCATAACAACATCATATGGTGTCCTAAAGGGTCATTTGGTGTTTTATGACCCCTTAGGACACTATTTGGCATGATTATAGGTCCTATGGTGTGCTAAGGGATCATATAGCATCCGATGACCCCTTAGGATACCATATGACCCCTTAGATGTTGTTAGGGATTGTATTATGTTCTAAGGGTCATATGGTGTCCTCTGACCCATTAAGACACCATATGGTATCATTATGTGTCTTATGTTGTCGTATGACCCTGAGGACACCTTATGACCACTTAGGACACCATATGGTGTCATTAGGGGTCATATGGTATCCTACGGGGTCATATGGTCTCCTACAACCCCTTAGGACTCTATTTGACCCCTTAGGACTCCATATGGTGTCATTATGGGTCGTATGGTGTCCTAAGAGGTCATATAGTGTTTTATAGCCCCTTAGGACACCATTTGGTGTCATTATGGGTTGTATGATGTGCTAAGGAGTCATATGGTGTCTCATGACCCCTTAGGACTCCATATGACCTCTTACATGTCGTTATGGGTCATATGGTGTCCTAACGGGTCATATGGTGTTCTATGATCCCTTAGGACACCACATAATCCCTTAGGACTCCATATGGTGTCATTATGAGTTGTATGGTGTCCTAAAAGGTCATATAGTATTCTATGACCTACTAGGACACCATATGATCCACTAGGTGTCATTAGAGGTCATATGGTGTCCTATGACCCCTTAGGAAACAATATGACCTCTAATGACACTTTATGGATAATATGGTGTCCTAGGAGGTCATAGAATACTATATGACCTTTTAGGACACCATATGGAGTCCTGAGGGATCATATGGTGTCCTAAGGGATCACAGAACACCATATGACCCGTTATGACACCATATGACCCATAACAACACATAAGAGGTCATATGGAGTCCTATGGGGTCATAAGACCCCTTAGGACACCATATAACCCCTTAAGACACCATATGACCCATAACAACATCATATGGTGTCCCAAGGGGTCATAGGATGCCATATGACCCCTCATGATATCATACAACCCATAACACCACCATATGGTGCCCAAAAGGGTCATATGGTGTTCTATGATGCCTTAGGACACTATTTGGCATAATTATAGGTCTTATGGTATTCTAAGGGATCATATAGTGTCTTATGACCCCTTAGATGTTGTTAGGGGTCGTATTGGGTTCTAAAGGTCATATGGTGTCCAATGACCCATTGGACACCATATGGTATTGTTATGTGTCTTATGGTGTCGTATGACCCTGAGGACACCTTATGACCACTTAGGACACCATATGGTGTCATTAGCGATCTTATGGTGTCCTAAGGGGTCATATGGTCTCCTACAACCCCTTAGGACACTATTTGACCCCTTAGGACTCCATATGGTGTCATTATCGGTTGTATGGTGTCCTAAGAGGTCATATAGTGTTTTATGACCCCTTAGGATACCATTTGGTGTCATTATGGGTTGTATGGTGTGCTAAGGGGTCATATGGTGTCTTATGACCCCTTAGGACTCCATATGACCTCTTATGTGTCGTTATGGATCATATGGTGTCCTATGACCCCTTAGGACACATGCATGGATCCCTAGGATACCATATGACCCCTAAGAATACCTTTTGACCCTAGAGAGGGAGAGAGGGGGAGGAGAGGGAGGCAATGGGAGATATATACACCTAAGAGAGGAGGAGAGTGAGATAGAGACTGAGAGGGAGAAAGAAGAGATAAATGAGAGAGAGAGAGAGAGAGAGAGAGAGAGAGAGAGAGAGAGAGAGAGAGAGAGAGGGAAATAGAGGGAGAGATAGAGATAGAGAGTGACACAGAGAAGGGGACTCAAAGAGAGAGAGAGAGGGGGTGGAGGTATAAAGAGATCTAAGAGGTGGATAGAGGGATTGGGAGAGAAAGAGGGACCTAAGAGGTGAAGGGAGGAAAGGTGAGAGAGAGAGACAAAGAGAGGGTGAGAGATAGAGAGAGTCTGAGTGAGAGGGAGGAAGGGGTGGAAGGATATTATAAGAGACTAGAGAGAGAGAGGTGCGAAGAGAGGGAGAGAGGGAGAGAGGGAGGGAGAGGGAAGAGAGAGAGAATGAGAGAGAGACACTTGAGAGGAGAGAGTGAGATAGAGAGAACAAGGATGAGAGGGAGAGACTTCAGAGAGAGAGAGAGAGAGACTTAAGTGAAAAATAGAAAGGGAGGTGGGAAGGTAGGGAGAGAGTGGGAAAGAGATACACTTGACAGAGGAGGAGAGCGAGATAGAAAGATAGAGGCAGATAGGTAGAGAGACATAAGAGAGAGAGAGAGAGAGAGAGAGAGGTTGAGAGCCAAAGATATGATAGAGAGAAGGAGAGAGACTTGAGAGAAAGAGAAATGGAGCGAGAGGGGAGAGAGAAAGAGAGTTAGAGGGAAAGAAATACTTGACAAAGGAAGAGAAAGGGAGGGGGAGGGAGAGGGAGGGAATGAGAGAGAGAGACACTTAAGAGAGGGGGAGAGAGTGAGAGATAGAGATATTTGAGAGAGGGAGAAAGAGAGGGATATATGGAAGAGAGAAAGAGGGTGAGGAAGATGAGAAAGAGACGAAGAGATAATCGAGAGAGGGAAGAAAGTAGAGAGGGAGATTCCTAAGAGACAAAAAGGTAGGGGTTAAGGAAGAGAGATGGGGAATGTAGGGAAGAGATGAGAGACATAATGCTGATATAAGCATGCTGATTACTGAAATTTGACTAAGTCTAAAATTTATAAGAATACTCAAAAAACTAGAATATGCATTAGATCTCTTAGAGATCTGGAACCACTCTCAAACATCCTAACAATATATACATAAAATACAACTTAAAGTATAAGAAAGCTAAAGACAAAGAGAAATGTCACTTATACTTAAATGTTATATTTTATGTATATATCCTACTGAAAAACCTAATGGAATGTAAGTGAATTGCATTTTATTGACAGACAGAACCGTGTACGTGGTTTTAGTTTTTAAACCGCGTAAGCAGTTAGTATCTTCAAACCCCGTACGCGGTTAGTATGTTTTAAACTGCGCACGCAGTTTAGCTTTGGTTAGGCTCGACAAAACGAACCTAAATGTGTACGGGGTTCTTTAAATTTGAAATATCCCGTGCACGTTTTGGTGTTTTTCATGTTTTTTTTTTGGTGTGTCCACTTTCTTGACCATCATCTTTGTGCACTTACCCACAATAAATAAAAAGTGGACCTAATTTATCAATTTATTATTGTGTTCACATCATCGATTGAAACATCATTATAGGGCAAGATTTGATGTTTTTAATGATGTTTATCAGACAACAGAGAAGAAAATAGTAAATTGTTTGCAAAAAAACCTGACCTGAGGAGTGCACGGTTGTTGAGAGATCGCTCTGGGGGTGAGGGTGGTAAGAGAAGCTTCAAATTTGGTAGATGACACTCCCAACCTATTCTTGGTTTCTTTTAAAATGAACCTGTGTTTTTTTTTTTTTAATAATGATGCCTAAGTTCATTGAAATTCTGACAGACAATTTCCGTCAGAATTCCGATGAACTCGGGCATTTAAAAAAAATAAAAAAATTTAATCACAATATTCCTTGTCCATTGAAAACCTTCGTCAAAATTTGAGGCCAAACATATTAGTGTTACGGGTAAGTGCACAAAGATGGTGGTCAAAAAGGGGGGTATAAGTGGACACTTTTTTTTTCTAAAATCCGGTGAACTTGAACTTGGAGGAAAAATTTGAAAGTCATCCACTCAAGATATGAATATAATCAAAGAACAAATATTGGAATACTTTGAATCTAGTTTCCAAACTACTAAATTTTTTCAAAATTGGATAAGATTAAGGGGGTCAAATCCTTCGTGCACAAAAAATAGTCCCTGATTTTTTCAGAAAAACATAACATAGTGTCTGACGTGCGCATCAAAAAAGACATATTTAGATTTAGTATTTTGATAAATCCTTTGGCAAAAAGATAGTTAAGAGTGCGCACTAGAAGATGTGTATTTTGTTGTAATTTTTTGTTGAGTATTTTTTTTTTATGATTTTTTCGATCAAGCACATCCTGAAAATTAGGTACCTATTCGTGTGCAAAGCATAAGTTGCACTAAAAAAATCGAAAATGCAAATTATTTTTTAAAATTCTAAAGAGTCAAGTTCACTACAATATTATATAAATTTTTTTAAATTTGGATAATTATATCAAATTTTTTTTTAAAAATGGTGCACGTATGTCTGTGAGAACTATGGAGACACTGGTAAAAGAAATTCAATAATAATATGCTAGTGTTGTTCAAATTTTTTAAAAAATATATTGTTAGAAAGCTCAGAAGATGGGTGAAAATATGGTGGAAATTTTAGAAATACCCACTTGATGATGTGAAAACCTAATGATGACAAAGTCGAGAAACCAAGTTAATAAAATAAAACACACCAAAAAGGAGGGAAATGGAAGGAAATCAAACTTCCAAACCGTAGCTTTGTCATCTAGGCCTATTTGCAAGCCTAAATAGACAAAAGTGCGTATGGGATACCTATGGTATAAAAAGCACGTACGAGGTACTTATGGTTTAAGAAGCACGTACGTTCTATCTTAACTATAAAAAGCACGTATGTGCTATTTTTACTATAAAAAGTGTGTATGCGCTATTTGTACTATAAAAAGCACATACACGCTATTTTTACTATAAATAGTGCGTAGAGGCTAAGTTTGTTTAAATTTTGGGAGTGTGTATAGTATGCTATTGTATATATATATAATATGTGTCTATAAATATAATATATAATTTATATATAATTTATATATAATATAAAAAATTAAAAAATATATAATATTTATATATATGTATATAATAATATATAATATATTAAATATATATACACACATATGTGTGACTGTATGTGTATTGTCTCCCTCTCTCCCCCTCTCAAGCGTGTACAAGGTGCCTCTCTCTCTCTCTCTCTCTCTCTCTCTCTCTCTCTCTCTCTCTCTCTCTCTCTCTTCCTCTTCCTCTTCCTCTCCCTCTCTCCCTCCCTCCATCCCCTCTCTCTTCCTCTCCCTCCAATATATCTTCTTTTTGTTTGCATATATATAAGGTGATAAGAATATTGACAAGGTGGTAGGTTTTCTTTTTTTTTATAAAGAAGATAGGATATAAAGTAGAACGTTTGAAGAAAATGAACGTATTGGTTTCTTTGGATCATGTTGATGTATTGGTTGGATAATATTTATGGGTCACATGGTGTACTAAGGGGTCATATGGTGTATTATGACCCCTTAGGTGTCGTTATGTGTCATATGATGTTCTATGATCCCTTAGGACACCATATGACCCCTTAGGACTCCATATGGTGTCATTATGGGTCATATGGTGTCCTAAAGTGTCATATGGTATTCTATGACCCCTTAGGATACCATATGATCTCTTACATGTCATTAGAGGTCATATTATTTCCTAAGAGGTCATACGGTGTCCTATGACCCCTTAGGACACCATATGACCCCTTAACACACCATACGACCCATAATGACACCATATGGTGTCCTAAGGGGTCATAGGATGTCATATGACCCCTCAGGACACCATACAACCCATAACAACACCATATGGTATCCTAAAGGGTCATTTGGTGTTGTATGACCCCTTAGGACACAATTTGGCATCATTATAGGTCCTATGGTGTGCTAAGGGATCATATAGTGTCCTATGACCCTTCAGATACGATATGACCCCTTAGATGTTGTTAGGAGTCATATTATGTTCTAAGGGTCATATGGTGTCCTATGACCCATTAGGACACCATATGGTATCATTATGTGTCTTATGTTGTCATATGACCCCTAGGACACCTTATTACCACTTAGGACACCATATGGTGTCATTAGGGGTCATATGGTGTCCTAAGGGGTCATATGGTCTCCTACGACCCCTTAGGACACTATTTGACCCCTTAAGACTCCATATGGTGTCATTATGGGTTGTATGGTGTCCTAAGAGGTCATATAGTGTTTTATGAACCCTTAGGACACCATTTGGTGTCATTATGGGTTGTATGGTGTGCTAAGGGGTCATATGGTGTCTTATGACCCCTTAGGACTCCATATGACCTCTTACATGTCATTATGGGTCATATGATGTCCTAACGGGTCATATGGTGTTCTATGATCCCTTAGGACACCATATGATCCCTTAGGAATCCATATGGTGTCGTTATGGGTCGTATGGTGTCCTAAAGGGTCATATGGTACTCTATGACCTCTTAGGACATCAAATTATCCCTTAAGTGTCATTAGAGGTCATATTGTTTCCTAAGAGATCATATGGTGTCCGATGACCCCTTAGGACACCATATGACCCCTTAAGACAACATACCACCCATAACACCATCATATGGTGTCCTAAGGGGTCATAGGATACCATATGACCCCTCAAGATACCATACAACCCATAACAACACCATATGGTGCCCTAAAGGGTCATATGGTGTTCTATGACCCCTTAGGATACTATTTGGCATCATTATAGGTCCTATGGTGTTCTAATGGATCATATAGTGTCATATGACCCCTTAGATATTGTTAGGGGTCGTATGTGTTCTAAGGGTCATATGGTGTCCTATGAGCCATTAGGACACCATATGGTATCGTTATGTGTCTTATGTTGTCGTATGACCCCTAGGACACCTTATGACCACTTAGGACATCATATGGTGTCATTAGGGGTCATATGGTATCCTAAGGGGTCATATGGTCTCCTACAATCCCTTAGGACATTATTTGACTTGTTAGGACTCTATATGGTGTCATTATGGGTTGTATGGTGTCCTAAGAGGTCATATAGTGTTTTATGACCCCTTAGGATACCATTTGATGTCATTATAGATTGTATGGTGTGCTAAGGGGTCATATGGTGTCTTATAACCCCTTAGGACTCCATATGACCTCTTACATGTCGTTATGGGTCATATGGTATTCTAACGGGTCATATGATTTTCTAACGGGTCATATGGTGTTCTATGATCCCTTAGGAATCCATATGGTGTCATTATGGGTCGTATGGTGTCCTAAAGGGTCATATGGTATTCTGTGACCTCCTAGGACACCATTTGATCCCTTAGGTGTCATTAGAGGTCATAATATTTCCTAAGAGGTCATATGGTGTCCTATGACCCCGTATGACACCATATGACACTTAAGACACCATACGACCAGTAACGACATCATATGGTGTCCTAAGGGGTCATAGGATGCCATATGACCTCTTAGGATACCATACGACCCATAACACCACCATATGGTACCCAAAAGGGTCATATGGTGTTCTATGACCCCTTAGGACACTATTTGGCATCATTATAGGTCCTAAGGTATTCTAAGGGATCATGTAGTGTCCTATGAACCCTTAAATGTTGTTAGGGGTCGTATTGCATTCTAAGGGTCATATGGTGTCTAATGACCCATTGGACACCATATGGTATCGTTATGTGTCTTATGGTGTTGTGTGACCCCTAGGACACCTTATAACCACTTAGGACACCATATGGTGTCATTAGGGGTCATATGGTCTCCTACAACCCCTTAGGACACTATTTGACCCCTTAGGACTCCATATGGTGTCATTATCGGTCGTATGGTGTCCTAAGAGGTCATATAGTGTTTTATGACCCCTTAGGATACCATTTGGTGTCATTATGGGTCATATGGTGTGCTAAGGGGTCATATGGTGTCCTATGACCCCTTATGACTCCATATGACCTCTTATGTGTCGTTATGGGTCATATGGTGTCCTAAGGAGTTGTATGGTGTCCTATGACCCCTTAGGACACATGCATGGATCCCTAGGATACCAGATGACCCCTGAGAATACCTTTTGACCCTAGAGAGAGAGGGGGGAGGAGAGAGAGGCAATGGAAGAGAGATACACCTAAGAGAGGAGGAGAGTGAGATAGGGAGATAGAGACTGAGAGGGAGAGAAAGAGAGACCTAAGAGGTGAAAGGAGGAAAGGTGAGAGAGAGAGAAAGAGAGTCCGAGTGAGAGTGAGGAAGGATATTACAAGAGACTAGAGAGAGAGAGGTGCGAAGAGAGGGAGAGAGTGAGAAAGAGAGGTAATGAGAAAGGGAGAGAGGGAGGGAGAGGGGAGAGGGAGAGAATGAGAGGGAGACACCTGAGAGAAGGAGAGAGTGAGATAGAGAGAATGAGGATGAGAGGGAGAGAATTTAGAGATAAAGAATGGGAGAGAGAGAGAGAGAGAGAGAGAGAGAGAGAGAGAGAGAGCTACTTAAGTGAAAAATAGAAAGGGAGGTGGGGAGGTAGGGAGAGAGTGGGAAAGAGATACACTTGATAGAGGAGGAGAGTAAGATAGAGAGATAGAGGCGGATAGGGAGAGAGACTTGAGAGAGAGAGAGAGAGAGAGAGAGAGAGAGAGAGAGAGAGAGAGAGAGTTGATAGAAGATGAGAGAGAGAGATAGATAGATAAAGGTTGATAGCCAAAGATGTGATAGAGAGGAGTGTGACTTGAGAGAAAGAGAAATGGAGCGAGAGGGGGAGAGAGAAAGAGAGTTAGAGGGAAAGAAATATTTGACAAAGGAAGAGAAAGGGAGAGGGAGGGAGAGAATGAGAGAGTGAGACACTTAAGAGAGGGGGAGGGAGAGGGAGAGAATGAGAGAGAGAGGCACTTAAAAGAGGGGGAGAGAGTGAGAGATAGAGGTATTTGAGAGAGGGAGAGAAAGAGAGGGATATATGAAAGAGAGAAAGAGGGTTAGGGAGATGAGAAAGAGACAGAGAGATACCCGAGAGAGGGAAGAAAGTAGAGAGGGAGATGCCTAAGAGACAAAAAGTAGGGGTTAAGGAAGAGAGAGGGGGAATGTAGGGAAGAGATGAGAGACATAATGCTAATATGAGCATGCTGATTACTAAAATTTGACTAAGTCTAAAATTTATAAGAATACTCAAAAAACTAGAATTTGCATTATAACTCTTAGAGATCTAGAACCACTCTCAAACATCTTGACAATATATACATAAAATATAGTCACTTATACTTAAATGTTATATTTTATGTATATATCCTACTGAAAAACCTAATGGAATGCTAAGTGAATTACATTTTATTAACAGACAAAACCACGCACGCAGTTAGTATGCTTTAAGCTGTGTATGCGATTAGTATTATTTAAACCACGTACGTGGTTAGTATGTTTTAAACCGCACACACGGTTTAGCTTTGGTTAGGCTCGGAAAAATGAGTCTAAATGCGTACGGGGTTCTTTAAATTTGAAATACCTCATTCACGTTTTGGTGTTTTTCATGGTTTTTTTTGGTGTGTCCACTTTTCTGACCACCATCTTTGTGCACTTACCCTTACCAAATTTGATATATAGTTTGGAGATTGTTGTAACTCTATAATTCCTGAGAATCAATACGAAAGACAATATTTGCCCATGGTTTTTTACTAGTATATTTTTACCAGGTTTTTCCATGTAAATCTATGTGCTATGTGATATTGTTCTTCTTTGCAATTTTTTTGCACTTGTTATTTTTCTCACAATTGGTATCAGAGCATAGGTATTTGTGTAGAAGTTGTTTGTTTTTAGAAGTGAGCAATGGTTGGAAATAGTGTTACCAGATTTGAGGTACATAAGTTTGATGGTTTGAATTTTTCTCTATGGAAGCTTAAGATTCAAGCTTTGTTGGTGAAGCATGGATGTGATAGAGCTCTTAAAGGAGTATCATCAAAACCCACAAATATGAGCATAGGATATTGGAATACCATGAATAGCATGTGGCTAGAGAAACAATCCAGTTATCTTTAGCAAATTCGGTTTTATTCAATTTTGGAGAGGAGAAATCTGCTCATGACTTATAGAATAAGCTTGCAAAGTTGTATGAGACGAAGTAATTAGCAAATAAAATTATTCTAAGGAGACAACTATATAATTTGAGGATGCGTGACAATTCATCTGTCACAAATAATTTGAATGATTTCAACACACTAATAAGCAAGTTGGCTTCAGTGGGTGAGAAAATCGATGAAGAAGATAAGGCAACAATATTACTTTTCTCCTTGCAAGATAGTTGGAATCAGTTGGTTATGGCTCTTAGTAATTCTGCATGGAGTGGGAAGTTGGTATTTGAGGATGTGGTGGCTGCTTTAATCTATGAAGATTTAAGGCGGAAGACATATCAATGATCTTCTTCTAATGAAGCCCTTGTTGCAAGAGGCAAAACTCAGGAAGGAGCAAATACTTAGTGTGGACAAACCAAGTCCAAATCAAAGGGGCGGAAAAGAATGAAATGCTGGAACTATGGAAAGAATGGACATGTCAAGAAGGATTGCAGGCTGCCAAAAGAAACCAAGGAGAATCCTAGTACACCAGCATCTGAGGAAAACATTGTTGAAGTTCAAACACCATTGGAAGATGGAGAGGTATTAACTGCTAATTTGAGAAGTTCTTTACTTCATGTTTGGATTCTTGATTTTGGTGCTTGGTTTCATATGACACCGCATAGAAATTGGTTTTCTACTTATCGATCTTGTGATGGTGTTATGGTCTACATGGGAAATGACAACCCATGTGAAGTTGTTGGTGAAGGAGAGGTAAGAATTAAGATGTTAGATGAAATAATTAAAACTATTCAACATGTTAGGCATGTACTTGGTTTAAAGAAAAAATTACTTTCACTTGGAGTGTTTGATGAACAAGGTTATCGATGCAATGGTGAAAATAGTTGTCTCAAGGTAACAAAGGGAGTTTTGGTTGTGCTAAAGGGAGAGAAGGTTGGCAATCTCTATAGGTTAGTTGGACAAACTAACATTGGAGAGGCTATTGTGGTATCTAATGCAAAGATGGACTCATTATCAACTTGACATGAAAGGCTAGGCCATATGAGTGAATAAGGTCTCAAGGTACTGCTAGATAGAAATCTTCTCCTAGGTGAAAAATATAAAGATTTAAGTTTTTGTGAACATTGTTTGTTTGGAAAACATAATAGACTGTTTTTTTCTAGAAGTACTACCATAAGAAAAGATGTATTAGATCTAATTAATTCAGATACTTGGGAAGCTCCTATAACATCTACTGGAGGTTCATCATATTTTGTTTCATTTATAGATGATTATTCCCATAAGGTGTGGATTTATCTTCTCAAGAAGAAATCTGAAGTGTTTTCTTGTTTTAAGAGGTTTAGAGCTCTGGTAGAGAATTGGAAAGGTAAGACAATACAATGTCTTAGAATTGATAACGAAGGTGAGTTTTGTAGTGAGCATGGAATTGCAAGGTAGTTGACGGTTTTTGAACACATGAATTGTACAATCATGGAGCGAGCTAGAAGCATGTTGAGTAATGCTGGTTTGGAGCAAAATTTTTGGGGTGAGGCTGTAAATACAACTTGTTTTCTGATCAATAGATCTCCTACTATTGCTTTTGATAATAGAATTCTAGAGGAAATATGGAAAGGTAAACCAGTTGATTACTCATTCCTCCGTATTTTTGGTTGTAATGCTTGTGTGAATATTCCTAAAGAGAATAGAAATAAGCTAGACAAGAAGTCCACAAAATGTAATTTTCTTGGCTATGTAGAAGGTACAAAGGGGTACAGATTATGGGATACTACTACCCACAAGATTATTGCTAGTCGAAATGTGTATTTTAATGAAAAATCAATGCAAAGAGGTAAAGAATAGCAAGGTATGGAAGTTATTCTAGTAGAGGTGAAAAAGTGTGATGATCATCTAGATGTGCTTGATGAAGATCAACCAGATGCAAAGAAACTAGATGAAAATCAACTAAAAGAACAACAACCAATTGAGCCATAGGGTGAATCATCACTTGTTTTAAGAAGATCCAGTAGAGTAATCAAACCACCTTTAAGGTATTCTCTTACTTGTAATTATGCTTATGAATTACTTATTGATGTTGGTGAACCTAGTTCACATCAGGAGGCTTGTGAAGCTAAATGTGCAAGCAAATGGAGAGTTGCTATGGAAGAGGAGATGGAAGCTCTACATAAGAACAAAACATGGGAGCTTGTGCCATTGCCTAAGGGGAGAAAAGCTATTCGGAACAAGTGGGTCTTCAAGTTGAAGAAGGATTTCAATGATAATTTGGAGAGATATAAATCTCAATTGGTGGCCAAGGGGTATGCACATAAATCTAGTATTGATTTTGATAAAAAAAATTCACCTGTTGTACGTTTAAGTACTGTTAGAGTTGTTTTAGCTCTTGTTGCTAGCCTTGATTTGGAGTTAGAACAATTAGATGTAAAAACAACCTTCCTACATGGTGATCTCTCTGAGGAGATTTATATGCAACAGCCAGAAGGTTTTAAGGAAAGAGGCAAAGAGAATCTTGTTTGTAGGTTGAGAAAATCGTTGTATGGCTTGAAACAAGCACCAGGGTGTTGGTACAAGTAGTTTGATTCCTTCATGTTGAGTTTGGGTTTTAGTAGATGTGAGGCTGATCATTGTGCCTATTTTCAAAGGTATGATGATGGTAGTTTTATTAAATTCTACTACTATATGTTGATGATATATTGGTAGCAGGTCCCAACATGTATAAAATCATCCATTTGAAAACTCAACTTGCTAGGGAGTTTGAGATGAAGGACATAGGCAGTGCAAATCAGATTCTTGGAATGAGGATACGCAGAGACATAAACAACAAGAAATTATGGTTGTCACGGAAAACTTATGTGGAGAAGGTTCTACAACGCTTCAATATGTAGAAAGCACAACCAGTTAGTACTTAATTTCCTGTTCATATTAAATTGTCTTCTGAATAATGCCCTAGCACAGAAGCAGAGAAGACACAGATGTCTCATGTATTGTACCCATCAGCAGTAGGAAGTCTTATGATCGCCATGGTGTGCACCAGACCAGACATTGCACAAGCAGTGGGAGTTTTCAGTAGGTACATGGCAAATCTTGACACTGATCATTGGACAACTATGAAATGGATTCTCAGATATTTGAGAGGCAATTTAGATGCTGCTATCTGTTACAGTGGGAGTAGTCTTCAAATTAATGGGTATTGGATGCAGATTTTGGTGGAGACAAAGATAAGAGAAAGTCTACAACATGTTATGTTTTCTCTTTAGCTAGAGGTGTTGTTAATTGGGTATCGAAGTTGCAGGCAATGGTGGCATTGTCTACTACTAAGGCAGAATATATGGCAGCAACACAGGCTAGTAAGGAGGCAATTTGGCTTCATAGACTTTTGGATGAATTGCAAGTGAAGCAAGATAACATGGTACTGCACTGTTACAGTCAAAGTACTTTACACTTAGCACGAAACTCAGCTTACCATTCCATAACAAAGCATATTGATATTCAATATCACTTTGTTCGTGAAGTGGTGGAAGGAGGACATGTCTCTTTAGCCAAGATTCACACTGATGTAAACCTTGCAGATATTATGACGAAACCTATTAGTAGACAGAAGTTGATTTGCTGCAGAACTTCTCTTGGTATGTAGATTATGTGATGATAGGCAGCATTGGCAATGGTCTTTTAGTAGAGGAATTATTCAGAGTTTGCAATTTGACTTCAAGTGGGAGAATGTTGGAATGTGAAGTCCAAATTGGACTTTTAGCTAGTAGTGGTTGCGTCATCATGAAGTACCCACTAGTGCGCCGCTAGGCGCTCGCCATTAGGCGACACACCGAAGACGTCCTGTCGGGAGGTGGCAATTGGTATCAGAGCATAGGTTATTTGTGTAGAAGTTGTTTGTTTTTAGAAGTGAGCAATGGATAGAAATAGTGTTACCAAATTTGATGTACAATTTGGAGATTGTTGTAACTCTGTAATTTCTGAGAATCAATATGAAAGACAATATTTGCCTGTGGTTTTTTATTGGTATATTTTTACCAAGTTTTTCCACATAAATTTATGTGTTAGTGCTATTGTTCTTCTTTGCAAATTTTTTGTACTTGTTATTTTTCTCACATCTTACTCATAGAACCGATGATTTTTTCATTGTATTTTCTATTATTTCATTTTTAATATCACAAATTTTTATGGCTATTGTTTCACGAACAATCCACCTTATCCCTAAGATTTTAAGATTAGTTTGATTTCATATTCATAGTTTTATATAACTTCGATAAATCCAAAACCTGAATGATTTGTGGAGCAGGTATTAGAGCTTGGAATAGTGACCCACTCAGTGATAATTGGGATATCGTTAGGGGCATCTGAGAATCCATCCACCATACGCCCTCTAATTGCAGCTTTGACATTTCATCCCTTTTTTTGAAGGAATGGATCTTGGAGGATGCATAGTTCAGGTGATTTATTTGCTTTTCATAACAACTTAGAAATATGAGTGATTAACGTTTTTATGATGGTCTAATACTTATATGTTGATGATAATGGGTAGGCGAGGTTCAAGAGCAGATCGACAGCGCTAATGGCGTTCTTCTTTTCTATAACTACACCGCTTGGAATTGCAGGGGGAATCGCAATTTCATTGACATATAATGAAAATATTCCAACAGCTCTAATTGTTGAGGGAATGTTCAACTCAGTCTCTGCAGGAATTCTGATATATATGGCTGCATTAGTGGATCTTCTTGCAGCAGATTTTCTTGGCTCAGGAATGCAGACCAAAGTGGGGCTTCAACTGCGGTATTATGCTTCTCTTTTGTTAGGAATCGGTGCCATGTCTTTGTTGCCCAAATGGGCTTAATCTAGTTAAATCAAAAGATTATGTTATAATGATAGCTTAAACAGTAATGTTGTCATCAATCCGTCACTTTAAACCAAATTGGTGTGTTCAAACCAACAATATCTGATCATCTGTTGGATCAGATTAGTTTCTAGCTATTTTGTAAAGGATCCAATGACTTCTATCTTAATCGGTTTACATTCCCTCTGCTTAAAGATTAAGGTTTTCTTTTAATTTTTCAATGCCAAAAGAGTGAGTTTGAACCCACGATCAGTTTCTACAAGAAATTTGGTTTTCATTTGACATCCAATATGTCGGACATAGAGATGGAAAGGGGTGATGGAAAAGAGTTAGGTTGTCTATTCAGTTTCAGAATGTATATTTAATGGTATTTATTAATTAAAAATATAGATGGAATGAAATTATGTCGATATAGGGTAGGAATGAAGTCTTTGTCTATCCAGCTCGGTATTTGTTAATTTATTGAAAATAGATGAAATGAAATTATGTCGAAATAGAAATGGAATGGAGTCATTGTCTATCCAGCTTCAGAATGTGCATTCCAAGTATTTATTAATTAATTAAAAATTAAAAATCTGTTATATTCTGATTCTGTACTGAGAACTATATAGACATTGTCTAGAATGGTCTTCCATCATAATTTCATTAAAATAGACATTACTTGAACCTTTTAATTAAGCATATATAATATAGATGTATAAATGATTTATAAATTATGATTATATATTTTTTATGATTATATGTGTAAATTTGTATAGAGAATAGTCACTGCCCAATTTCCTTGTTCCACATTTTCCTATTTACATTGCATCTCAGATAAGTAAATATTTATAACTGAATTTGTAATTATTGAACTTCATAATTGTAAAAAGAGTATCTTTACTTAAAGTTTAAACTATTTGGAAAGAAAAAATATCTCTTTTATACAAATTTAGTCTAATTAATTAAGCACACAGTTAATTTATATTCAATTACTAGTTTAAAATTCATATATGAATATATGTATATGTGTGTGTGTGTTTCTAATTTTCTTTTATTTGAATAAATATCTATCTTATTACCATATAAAAATAACATTACACATATTCACAGAAGAAAAGATGGATCAAAAAAGTATTTTAATATATTGGTCTATGGGAAGAAAATGTTAGACTAAACTATTATATTTACTTTATTCTTAAGTTTACTTAGGCTTCATTATATTTTCTAAGTGCATAGGTATTTGTACCTTTTACTCCCTGAACTCAAGTATTTTAATATATTGGTCTATGGGAAGAAAATGTTAAACTAAACTATTATATATACTTTATTCTTAAGTTTACTTAGGCTTCATTATATTTCCTAAGTGCATAGGTATTTGTACCTTTTACTCCCTACCTACCCTCACACCTCATTAGTGCTCCCATAACGCTCTTGCCTTTATAGGGAGAGATCTTGTATATTTCTCATCATCTCAATATATCATTATTTCTAGTGAATTATCTTTCTCTCCATTGTGAAGTTTTATAGCTGTTTGCAGGTCTTGGGAGGTTGATCAACCTTCACTTGTATTGATTCCTCATCCAAAGTCCTTTGAGACTTCCATCATTCTTGATCAGCAATACCATCATTATCTTTCAAATTTCTTCGACATATTTAGTATTTTAAATTTATGGTTACAAGATGGATTCCTATCCGATATCTTAGATTTGGTTTGTGAGTCTTCTAGTTGTTTGGAAGATAAATTTGAGGGCTTATCTCTCCTCTTTGATGACGTCCATTGCAATCTTGTTGCCACATCATCTTTGTCTTTAAAGCTTGCTTGAGATCAATTTCAATTGGTTCCTTGTTTGTCACCTTTTCTTATGATTAGGCATATACTTGATTGGTTCGTGGTATCTTCTTCCAAGGACATGACGACACATGATCAAATTTCAGAGACAACGCCATCATTCTACATTTGGATTCCTCTTCCTAATTCTTATCTAGAATAGGAAGCATACTTGCATCTCTATATGGTTTTGTTTCTTCCTAAGGGAGACAAGTAGTTTGTAGGCATTGGATCTTATTTTATCCTTAGACACTTACCAAACTTGTAGGAGATTATTCATTATGGGGGGCAATGTTGTTTCCATCTTTCCCTTCATTGGATGGGTAATTGTATTGTATTCTCTTAATGGATGTCATTTTTGGGGGATATTACGGAGACCTCCATTTATCACTTCATTATTTGAATATCTCTTTTTTGGAGAGGAGTTTAATCCCATGAGTTTTTCTTCTTTTCTTCATTTATAAGATTATTTTCATTGTACATGGGTACCTAACATGGCCTTGTAGCCAAGACCCATATTGCAAGCTAAGTTGCACTTAGGGGGGGTGTTAGAGTAATTTATTATATTTACTCTATTCTTAAGTTTACTTAGGTTTCATTATATTTCCTAAGTGCGTAAGTATTTGTACCTGGGTAGTTGGTTATACCTACTCCCTACCTACCCTCACACCTCATTGGTGCTCTAATAACCACTCTTGCCTTTATAAGGAGAGCTCTTGTATATTTCTTATCATCTTAATACATCTTCATTTCTCGTGAATTTTCTTTCTCTCCATTGTGAAGGTTTATATATATTTGTAGGTCTTGGGAGATTGATCAATCCTAAAAAAATACAAATTTGAATATGAGAAACAATTGCATGAAAATCTAGGCTAATAATAAGGTGAATTTGTAGAAATATATATAATTGGGATTAGCAAAAGGTTGAATTTATAGAAACATGTGTAAATAAGAGTAAATAAAGATATATAATAATTAATAAATGTATATGCATATTCTCTATGGATGGATGTATGTTTTATGTTCATACTTTTTATATGGATGATCTTATGATGATGATGATTCTATCATGATAATTATATCATGTTGATTCTACGATTCCTATGATTCTTATATGATATTATGCTTCTAAAATGTGTATATGATCTATGTCATGATTATATGATCACTGTTATGGAAGGACTTTATATGCTTATGGTTTACAATGATTTACTGCATAGTTAATGATCTGGCCATTGATGTAAGACTCCTCATCAATGCATGATGTACAATGTTTTAATTTCTATGTATGATGACATAATATGCAAATGATGCTATGAATATGTTATCTTCTTTTTTTTCATGATATTTCTATGTATGAGACCTATGTTGATGTATGACATCACTATATGGATTATTATTTTAAATCATGGTCTAAATGTATGGACAATGCACATAAATAGTGTGAATTTGTGATTATAATGCCTATGATATATGTCATGGTAATGATGATTTATTTTTTGTTATGCTAAGTATACCCAATTATAAAAAATATCAACTTGGAAGAATTAGAAAAGGATTTGGATCTTAAGCCGTGAATAAAAGGATAACTTAGAAAATGATAAGGATGGAATGCCTATAAATGAACGGTAAATGAAATGTAAAATTAACATGAATAAATGAAACATAGTTACTTGTACACAAATTTCTAGTTCTTTTTCTCATCATTGAACTCTTTAGAATGTTGTAAAAGAATACAAGCATTTAGGTATAAGTAAACCAGAATGGCTCGAGCATCCCTTAAATGTATTTTGATTTAGCAAGTTAATACAAGCATCTAGGTATAATTGAACCGAGATGACTTGAGTATGACTTAAATTAGTTAAATAGATATTTATTATTTATTTAATCAATTCTACCCTTTACCCCATTATATTCTAATCTTTAAATAAATATAACTATTTTAAATTATTTTTTCTCACCACTTGATTTTATTAATTAAGCAACTATTTATTTAGCTAATTAATTTCCCATTCTCCTTTATCTTTATCAACTCAATGCTAGCCCTTAAACTTGTTCACATGGATCCTAAAATTGTCGTCATGTGACAAGTGTCCCCTTCACATGTCTAACTAATACTTCTATAGATTCATTGAATCTACACACTTCCCAAAAGTCAAACTAAATTATCATCTTATCCATTCATTCCATTTTACACCTCTTAACCCTAGCCATTCCTATAAGGATGTTGAATTAAACTTATCTCAAGCCCTAGATCATATTTTTCATGTGACTTTCATGTGACACTTGTCACATGAAGCATAACCCTAATCATTATTCAATCCTAGCAATCCATCATCAATATATCATACTTGATTTTGCCTCATGAGAAATCTATAAAATAGAAGATTCTCACCCCATTTTCAAATCTTTCTATATAATACAATTATGTTGTCCATTTTATCACTCAATCATCTTGTTCATAGCATTATGTTATTAGACTTATGAGCAACCGAATCCAATCTATCAACATATCAACATAGTTGATCTCTTTGAGGTTGCATTTATTTGGTTTGAATAGGCTAGTTTATATGCATATTTTAGGTAGGTCATTTGCATGCATGCAATAAATTAGAAGATTTTTCAAAATTCTCTATTTTCACTTTTAAAATAGAATATTTGCTTTGCAAGGTTGACAAATTTTTATTTGGATAACATTTATATTTGTGATAAATGAAACTTCATTCTTGAAATAATTTACCTTTTGTTTAATCTGATAAACAGGGACTTACTTTGTAAGATTAATGAATTCAAATTTTCATTCAATAATAATTTAAATTCTTTCCAAATGTAGTTTTTTTCCACTCAAATTCAATATAATATTCAACTTTGTGGTACTATATTTATATTTAATAATTCATAAAAATAATGAATACAATTTCATAGTAAAAAATACTATTATATACAAATAGCTAATACATTGTTTATTTTCACCCATAAGACACGAATGTTAGTTCATAAATTGTTTGTTAGTAGATATTTATATTTATTTTCTTAAACATATATCTTGGGCACTTATGTAATATATGATGTTTGTTAAATTTGTAAAATTTGTATGAACTAATATGCTAACTTATGAAAAAATAAATGCATACAAAATGTAAATCAAAGCTAACGTGCTTTGGATAATGTTAGTATAGTGATTATATAAGTAGTTGTTGAGAAAAATGTAGATTGGATCTTTTATACAATCAATACGAAAGCAATACTAATGTAGTAGCATAGATTGAAATGTTCATAGTTAATATATATATATATATATATATTGTGAACAAATATGGAAAAGAAATTGACTATTTGCAATGTTGAATTTTATAGAATTTTATTTAGTAATTTCTTTAGATTTTTTTATTTATGATTTTTTCTTTATTAGTTTTCTTTTTGTTGTCATGGATTAACTAATGTTTGTTCATTTTGGATAGGTTGATTTCTTATTTTGTGTATTTCATTTTAATTATTAAGGATTCCATTTACTTATTTTTAGTAGGGATTTGCATTGGTTTCTTTTGGATTTATGGTAAATCTTCCATGTTGTCTAATCTTACAAGACAATTGTGGATGAGATTTCAAATAAATGACATAAATGAACTAGTTGTGAGAAAATTGGATTTACAAGTTGAAATAAAATGGCATAAAGAATTTGTATCAATAAATTGTATACACAATCACCTTTTATCCATGTTCCACTAAGTTTTTGGGAAGAAGGGACGTGGGGACAATAGAACACATTTTAGGGACGAGATGTTTTGAGGTCATTTTTATGATGACATGGATTGGCTATATAAAAATATATACACCTTATAGAATCATTCATCTTGACATATACATTGTAGAATCCTTAAAACACAACAATTTTCATGTTATCAAACATTGGATGCATTCTTGTAGATAGTTAGTCTATATACTTTCATTGAAACTCTAATAAATTGTTTAAAGCATCTATTGTTTAGAGTGACAGACCCAAAGAAATGTCATTCAACTATCTCCATCCCTTGAATGAAAATACAAGTAGAAAATCCCAAAGACATGTCCTCATATATCATAATCTTTAATTTATATTATTAGATAATTCGATTTGATAAATACTCTAGTAATTATAGATTGTATACTTGTATTAAAAAAAGAACATTGATAACCTGTTAATTGACATGTTGACAAGTATATGCCATATCTTAAATTATACCATCTTTACTCTACAATGTGGAATGTATAGCCATGCTGCTCTCTCACCACTCATTTTTAATAGTAGTTCTGCTTGACTTGACTCCTCCACAATGCAATTTGCGTGGCTACGATCCAAGTCAATTCAAATGTCTCTCTATTATAGACCAAATTCTTTCTTATCCTAACCTTTGAGCAACTTTTTTGCAGAATTGCAATAGTGCTGGCGACATATTTGTCTGACTTCAGGGAAAATAATTCTACTTATTTTAGTAGTAGTTTCTCTTCAAAATGTGTAATATCTTTCCCATGAATCTTTGTTCCCTTTTGATAAAATTAGAACGCAGGCCTTAATGAGCGACAATTTACAAATAAAAGCAATTATATATTGTAATTGAAGGAAGTGCATCAGTAATGATTATTATTAATTTCGTATATTTACATGTCTTAAATGGTATGTCGGGTTTTAACGTTTTTTTTTGTTGTTGTCTCTGTATGCGAAGCAGTTAAGGATCTGGTTTCTGGATAGTAACGACGCATGCTATGAAATCAATTATGCGCACAAGGGTCAAAAAATACACATTTCAAAGCATCACATGATACCTACTTAAATGTTTCAATAATTATCCACTCAAAATTGTCTTGTGGACAAATGTCTTAGTAATTGTGCACAAATGCCCCAATGGTGGTGCACAAATGGACTAATTATGGATGAAAAAAGGTTAAAAAGTGATCGACTATTGATACATGTGAAACTTATTAATGAACTTTTCATTATTATTTTTGACTCCTTTAAACTTAGTAATTGAATGGGTTGAATGCAGAGGGAATGCTATCCACTACTTGACATGAAATTGCGAAATTGTCTTTTACTGTCATAGAAAAATAGCTAATTTCACAGCTAACATTACACAGGGGCTGCATCTAAACTGACTCCAAAAAGTCATGATTTCCACATAACACGAAGGTTAATCAAAAATTACAGATCTTGATCGTGCTCAACAAAACTAACTGCATCTTTCATTTTTCGAAAGAGTGTTTTAAAATCAGATTAACCGCTCCTTGTAAATGTTGATCTCCTGTACAATACATCGGATTTTGTCATTAGTGTGGAAGACAATACCTTCCAAAATTAAGATAGCCAGGGATGTGACAGATGGGGCCACCATGAGGAAATATTGGAAAGCCTTCAATAATGTTGAATTGACTCCTCTACTTTTTTTCTGACTTCTTTATTTTGATTATGCTGTGTATAAATATAGAACAGCTCTTTGGTGATTCGTGTTAAGTTTTCACCATGGAAACATTTAGGAGGATTGCCTTCTCATTGGCATTGTTTTCAACACTCAGTTTGGTGGGTGCAGAGGATGCCGATTGTTCTGAGGAACAAAGTTTCAGAAACAAGAATGAAGCTCTCCACCTCAAGCTTGGGGCAATTGCCTCTATTTTGGTAGGGGGCACAATAGGCGTATGCTTGCCTATCTGGGGGAAGACTATTAGTGCTTTAAGGCCAGATAAGGACATCTTTCTTATCATCAAGTCTTTTGCAGCAGGTGTTATTGTGGCAACGGGTTTTGTTCATATCCTTCCTGATGCCTTTGAGAGTCTGGGTAATCCTTGCTTGAAGGGAGATGCTTGGGAAAAGTTCCCGTTTGCTGGGTTTACAGCTATGATGGGGTCTGTTGTCAGTCTTATGGTAGATGCCATGGCCACTGGATATTATCAACGAGACCACCTTAAGAAACATCAATCTACGGTTGGTGTACCACTCGCAGATATGTCTAGCTCACAAGTTGAGAACATAGGGCAGGTGGAACTTCAGAGTCATCTTCATACGCATGGCGGCACCCTTGCATATGATTCAACCGCGGAAGGCTCTGCTTCATCATTGCTTCGCCACCGCGTTATTTCTCAGGTAAACACAAACAAACCCTAATCAAAACTATACCCTTTTCATGTGGGTTATTAGGGTTTTAGTCTGGTCCGCAGTCTCGTCCCTTTCTAATGGCTTTAATGTTGATTAGTCTCTAAGACATTATTACCTTGTTCAAATTAATAAGTTCAATGATCTAGTCATGAAGGTCCACAGTCTAGAGTCTAGACACTTCTGAATCAAACACAGACATACACATGTTTTGTGAGCTTAACAACTGAGTTAGGGATTTGATAGAAAAAAGTCACATCCGAATCAAAGATGGGTTGATCAGTAGTGAGCAATGCATTTCAGTAGTGAATGGAAGGTCTTAGATTTGGGTTCTAACAAGTCTATGAAAATTCGATAGAATTAAATTTTGATGACTGCCACAGCAAAATTATGACTTCACCACTGCACTGTGCTTATCGACAATCAAAATTATATTTAAAATTGAAAAAGGGTAAAAATTTATTAAGGTACAAAAGGATTGCAAAGCACAAACATTAACAAACCCTATCCATCTCAATTAAGTAGTCCAACTCTTAGGACAGATCCAGGGGTAATTGGCCCCGATCAACAATATTTCAATTGTACATTTAATCCGAGGCCCATTTGGCCAAACAATCCGCAACACCTTTCCAATCTCTAAGGATATGAGTAAAATCACAGAATCCAAAGAAGCACACAAATTAAGAATTTGTTTAATAACCATAGCTAGCTGCCATCAAACATCATCTAACTGCCCCCTCTTCAACAAAGTCACCACAACCTGGAAATCAGACTCACAAATGACTTCTTACCACCCAAAATCACAACTACAGCTCCACTTCAATGCATGAGCTATAATAATTCAACCATATTATTTCCTCAATTTTTCCTCATATCTAACAAATTATTTTCTTTAAAAATGCTTGTATTTTCTATTATTTCATTTTTAATATCACAAATTTTTATGGCTATTGTTTCACGAACAATCCACCTTATCCCTAAGATTTTAAGATTAGTTTGATTTCATATTCATAGTTTTATATAACTTCGTTAAATCCAAAACCTGAATGATTTGTGGAGCAGGTATTAGAGCTTGGAATAGTGACCCACTCAGTGATAATTGGGATATCGTTAGGGGCATCTGAGAATCCATCCACCATACGCCCTCTAATTGCAGCTTTGACATTTCATCAGTTTTTTGAAGGAATGGGTCTTGGAGGATGCATAGTTCAGGTGATTAATTTGCTTTTCCTAACAACTTGGATATATGACTGATTAACGTTTTTATGATGGCATAATACTTATATTCTAATGACATTGGATAGGCGAGGTTCAAGAGCAGATCGACAGCGCTAATGGCGTTCTTCTTTTCTATAACTACACCGTTTGGAATTGCAGTGGGGATCGCAATTTCATCGACATATAATGAAAATAGTCCAACAGCTCTAATTGTTGAGGGGATGTTCAACTCGGTCTCTGCAGGAATTCTGATATATATGGCATTAGTGGATCTTCTTGCAGCAGATTTCCTTGGGCCACGAATGCAGAGCAAAGTGGGGCTTCAACTGTGGTCTTATGCTTCTCTTTTTTTAGGAATCGGTGCCATGTCTTTGATGGCCAAATGGGCTTAATTTAGTTAAATCAAGATATTATGTTATAATAAACAGTAATGTTGTCATTAATCCGTCACTTTTCACCAAATCGGTGTGTCCAAACAAGCAATATCTGATCATCTGTTGGATCAGATTAGTTTCTAGCTATTTTGTATAAGGATCCAATGGCTGCTATCTTAATCGGTTTAAACCTCCTCTGCTTAAAGATTAAGTCGTTTTTTTTCAAATTTCAATGCCAAAAAAAGTGAGTTTGAAACCGTGATCAGTTTCTACATAAATTTGGGTTTCATTTGACATCCAGTATGTCGACATAGAGATGGAAAGGGGTGATGGAAAAGAGTTATGTTGACATAAGATGGAATAGAGTCTATTTAGCTTTAAAATGTATATTTGATTGTATTTATTGATTAATTAAAAATAGATGGAATGGCATTATGTTCATATAAGAATAGGAATGAAGTTATTGTCTACCCAATTTCAATATTTTATTATTGATTGAAAATAAATGGAATGGAATCATGTCGACATAAGAATGGAATGGAGTCATTATCTATCCAGCTTCAGAATGTGCATTCCAAGTATTTATTAAGTAATTGAAAAAAAAAATCTGTTGTATTCTAATTCTCTGCTGAGAACTATATAGACATTGTCTACAACAATCTTCCATCAAAATTTCATTAAAATAGACATTATTTGAACCTTTTAATTAATAATATATAATATAGATGTACAAATGATTTATAAATTATGATTATATATATTTGATGATTATACTTGTAAATTTGTATAGAGAATAGTCACTACCAAATTTCCTTGTTCCACATTTTCCTATTTACTTTGCATCTCAGGTAAGTAAATATTTATAATTGACTTTGTGATTATTGAACTTCAGAATTGTGCAGTGTGATCAAAAAGAGTATCTTTACTTAGAGTTTAATCTATTTGGAAAGAAACACTAATTCTTTTATACAAGTTTAGCTTAATTAATTAAATATATAATTAATTTTGATTTAATTAATAGTTTAAAATAGATAAATTAAAATGTATTTTCCGCTTTTTTTTTCGTTCTATTTTTCTTTTAGATGCATAAATGTCTATATTATTAACATTTAAAAATAGTGTCACACAAATCACAAAAGAAAAGATGGGTCAAAAAAGTCACACCCTTAAGTCTATTTCAAGTCAATCTCAAGCCCCTTGTATTGAACTCAAGTGTTTTAATATTGGTCTATGGGAAGAAAATGTAAATTTGAATATCAGAAACAATTGCATGAAAATCTAGGCTAATAATAAGGTGGATGCGTAGAAATTGATATAATTGATATTAAAACATGGTTGAATTTATGACCTTCCTTCTTCACAATCCCATTTCTTGTTTGCTAATGATACGCTTCTGTTTGGGGCTTCCTCTTTGAGGGAAGCTAGAGTTATAAAGAAAATTATTTATGATTATGCTGCATTTTCTAGTCAGAAGGTTAATAACCAGAAGTCTAAGGTTTTCTTTGTGAATCTCTCTCCTCTAGTTAGAAATAGACTCATCCGCTTCTGGGGTTTTCAAGTAGGGACTTTTCCTTGCAAGTATCTAGGCATTCCTTTCTTTCTGGGCTCTGAAAAGACTTCCTTTTGGGATAAAGTTGTGCATGCGATCACTTCCAGAATATCTTCCTGGAATCACAAGTGGCTTACGATGGCTAGTAAGATTCTTTTAATTAAATCAGTCTCGAGTGCCATCCCTACATACTTGTTGTCCATTATGCAGGCTCCCCCTAAAGTTGTTAAGGACATTAAGATTTCCCTTAGGTCCTTCCTTTGGAATGATAATGTGGGGGGTAGAAAGAAGATTCCTCTTCTTGCATGGGACAAAATTTGTCATCCTAAAGAACTAGGAGGAGTGGGCATTCATGATTTAGTTGCTCAGAATAAGGCCTGGGGGATAAGCTGGTGTGGAAGTTATATGCAGACCCTTTAAGTAAATGGGCTTCCATCATGCTTGCTAAGTATTTAAGGAGAGCTCCTAGAGAAAGGAATTTTATGGCTACATCTCTTCCAAAGGGTTCTGCATTTTGGAACTTTTTGGTTTCTTGCAGGATGGTTATTTTACCACACTTTTCTTGGGTTGTTCATAATGGGAAGAAGGCCCGGTTTTGGGATGAAGTCTGGAATGGTCATCCTGCTCTTTCAACTATCCGAGATTGGTCCCCTTTGCCTAGTATTTTATCGGATCTTTGGGGGGCTTATGTTGCAGATTATTTTGATATTGTTTCTAGAGGTCCATATTTAGTAGCTAAATGGAAGGATATTCCTCCCTTGCCCATTGATAATGACCTTAGACTTGCTTTTATGGAAGAACTTCAAAAAAGACCTCTTGTATTTCAAGATGAGGAGGATTCCTTGGTATGGACTAAGAGTGCCTCGGGTGCTTATTCAGTAAAAGATGGATATAATTCTTTGTCTCAGGCTTCCTCAACCTCCCTCTCCTAGCATACTAAACTATTTTGGCATCCAACTTGTCTATCTAAGGCGGGGTCTTTTGCTTGGTTGGCAGTCTAGGATAAATTTCTCACTAGGATGCGATTAGACAGGCTTGGGATTACAACAATATTCCCTTGTGTTTTTTGTGGATATTGTATGGAATCCATGGATCATCTTTTTCTGCTTTGTCCTTTTGTTCGTGACTATTGGTATTGGCTTTTTGGGATGCTTGGTTGGTCTTCTGCTCTTAGTCCCAATTTGTTCTCATACTTCATGGCCTAGCCCTTGTTGTTCTCGTCTTCTTTTTATTCATCTCTTTGGATTGTGGCACCATCACTAGTGGTCTGGAATCTTTGGCTTGAAAGGAATTCTAGGATCTTTAAACATAAATCTGCTACACTTGTTGATGTTATTGGCAAGATTCAATCCTCCATTTGAGAGGTGGTGCTTTCTTACATCCATAAAAATTTAGATCACCTCAGGTCTTTTTCTCACTAGGATAATTGGGTCAATTGGAAATGGGGTTCTCTTCATCTAATGCCTTCTCATGGGGCTATATCAATTGGTCTATCTTCTCTTGTTAAGCATAGGATGGCCAAATGGAGTCCCCCCCAGTTTGCTTTCAAGCTCAATTTTGATGGGGCTTCTAAGGGAAATTTGGGAAGGTCTAGTATTGGAGTGGTCATTTTTTATCATTCTTCTAAGATCATCAAAGTTGTGGGTAAATATATTGGTCAGGGTACTAATAATGTCGTTGAGTTTCAGGCTTTATCCTTTGGTCTTGATCTCGCTATCTCTTTGAATATTAAAGACATTGTTATTGAAGGAGACTCAATGTTGGTTTTTCAGGCGGTTGTTGCCAAAAAATGTATCTCTTGGCATTTACAATATTTGTTAGAGTGCATTCTTGTGCAATTGAAGTGTTTTCCCACTTTCTCCATCTTTCATTGTTACAGGGAGATCAATGTCATTGTAGATTTTTTGGCTAATAAGGCTATTGTTGAGGGTGCCGATTTATTAGAGGTTCTTCCTTCGGACATTCCAGCCTCTTGCATTAGGCTTCTCTCTTAGCAAGAATTGGGTCTTACTTGGAAGCCTCCCTCATTTTCTATGATGGATGTGGTTTTCTTTCGTAAGTATCTACAGTGACAGTGTTGCTCTTTTTGACAATATCTTTGTTGTTGATATTTTCAATTAGAATTTCCTCATGGAGCCTGGAGGATGTTGTGGCTTCTCCTGCTGGAGTGCTATCTTTCATCTTTCTATAGATTTTTGTTGTTGTCTTCTCCCTTCTCCTTGCTGGGTGTGGTTTTTCTTTCGCATATGGCTACAGGGAGGATGTTGTCCTACCTTATGGCAACATCTTTGTTGTGGGTATATCTAGTAGTATCTCCTTGCTAACCATGGAGGGTGAAGGGGATATTTTGGTTTGGCTGGTACCTTTTCCATTTCTTTTGTACCTCGAGATTTTTTCACTGATTGGTGTTTGGGGGATCTCTGCTATGTCCAATGTATGTTCTGATTGGTTGTTTGATTCCATTTGTTGGTATTTTATTGGTGGGTGACTCGGGCTCTTTTGATGATGTGTCTTTGTTTCTGTGTGGAATGGTGTCTGGTAATAATGGTTTTCTATGGTGTTCGATCTTCTGCATTATTTGGTAATTATTATCTTTTGTTGTCTGGGCTTGGTGACTATTTGGCAGGGGTTTTGGGTCATGATTGGTTGTGCTGATCTCATCATTCTCTAAACAACTGACATCATATTTGTTCATATCCTTGGGGAGTTGCATGTTTCATGATCGGGGGTGATGTGTCAGGAGGTTGTGTTCTGCAACATGATTATGCTTCACCATTGGTTGGTCATTCCTATATTTTTTGCTCATTTTCTTGTGAGCTGCCTTTTCTTGATTCAGAGGGATAATCATGTTTTTGATATCTCTTCTTCTTTTTATATTCATGGTGGCTTGTAGTCATAGTATCTATTCTTTCTTTGCATTTGTTTTTTCTAACACAAAATGCTCTGCTTGTTGTGGAGAGTTCTTGTTAAAATTGGTGGTTGGTGGCTATTTTTGAGGAACTGGAAATTGCAGACAGCGTGGTGTTTCAGATGGTTTCTTATCTTGCTTCTATTTCTTTGGTTTTTTCTTTGGCTTACCTTATGGATCGGTCTTATTCTGCTTCCTTGGGGTCTTCATCATCCCTCTCTTCTTCTTATCTGGATTGTCATATGTTTTCTCACCATTTTTGTGCTGGTAGGTTCACTTATTTTAGGATCTTTTCTGGTTGTGAGTTTTATTCTATTCAGAGGTCTGGATACATGTGTTGTGTAGATAGGACGGTTCAGGGTTGATGGCACTGGTTTTGTTTTTGGATGGATGGCACTGGTTCTATTTTGATATGTTCTCTTCTATGCTGGTTATGGCAGCTTCCTTTATATCTAATGTAGATGGCTATGTATCTGGGAGGATTTTTTGGGGTGCCTATGGGCTTTTGTAATGGGTACATAGGCTTATGTTTTCTTGAGAAATACTAAAGGGTTTTATTATTGGTTCTTTCCCTTCAGTGCTCTTTGAACCAGACACTTGTAAAAAAACAAAAAATTTAATATAATTTCAGTGGTTTCATCCACTTTTATCAAAAAATAAAAAAGAGTAAATAAAGATAAATAGGAATTAATAAATGTACAAAACTTAGTAAGATAATATACCTTATCAATATATCATTATATTAAAACATTCCATAACAATAAACCTAAATATAAATGAAGCTTGACATGAGCATACAAATCTCATCATTACAAATAAATAAAATATTCAAGACTATATCAGTAATTTCCATGTTATAGTTTCTAAACCATTAGAAATAAATGAGATTATACATTCCTAAAACTTTACTCTAAGGAGTGAAAATATTATTTGCCTAAAAAACGTTTCTAACAAAGTCATTTTCTTGTCTTAAATTTTGTAGAGAGCAAGGGATAGTTCAATTTTCATTTTAATATCATTTGAATTCTATGGCTACATGTTTCTAATTAAATCATTAAGGCCTAAAATGATAGAATTCCACTATAGCATATTATAATTCATTCTTGATTGTGATTCAATAAACATCATAATTGGTATTTTTCTATATCATAGAGTTTTACATTGTGTAATTCTATGTCATTTTATTCTAATGAATGGTTGGGTTGTCAAGAGGGTGTCAAATCCTATTGAGTAAAGCACATCATGATAAACTCTATATTCTATAACATTTTTAATCTTTGGGGCACTATGGACTCAATCCACAATAATTTCTTCATTCCCAAATTGTTCAATGACTTCTAGGCAAGTCTACCATAAGAATTTTATTAAAAAAAAAATTAGAGTTTTGAAATAAAATCTGTATTACTAGCGCATAATTATTAGTGGGATCCACTTTTTCTATTGATTAAGACATGAAATTGTTCATGTGTTATTTTGAGATTTTATATTTTTGTCCTTGTTTTTAAGAATTCATATTTATATTTTGTATAATTGATATAATGTGTAATAAAAATTTAAATATATCAATTTTTATATTTGAAATATTTACGATGAAGGAAAAAAATACTATTATACTAAAGAACAATTGAATTTTATGTAATAGTGAAAACTTTTACTATGTTGGACATAATTGAATTGCACAAAATATATCAAATTCCATCTTTCAAATCATCTTCAAAATAATATAGTATTTCCTTACAATTATATCATATTCATGATATTTGAATGATCTAAAATTCTATTTTAAAAATATAACAACTTTATTAATGAAAAAAATAATAAATACAAATTTACACAACAAAATTTTACATACAAACTCAGATAAAATTGAAAAAAACTTAATAAATAGAATAGTTTCAACTATCATATTAAGAAGGTTTTTGAATAAATGAACAACTAGAAAATTAGTGAAATATACAATGTAATATAGTAATATAAAATTTTCCTAAAATAAGAATTGAACAAAAAAATAGATGGCACATAAAAAAAATATATAGAAACTATTTAGCAAATCAGAAATTTTATGACACCTTTCTCCTCCAATGATCAATACCATTTAAAAGATCTCTAAAAGGAAAAGTTGATAATGCAAATCCTTCTAGGGGTGACTCATAAGGGTGAATCATAAGTCCTAGATACTAGAATAAATAGAACTACCTCATACCCAACATGGATATAAATTTGTATTATTTGGACTTTTGAATGTATTTCAAAGAAAGGCCATAAAGTTTTGATGCACCAGGCATCTTTTTCTTTTCATTTCAATAAATAGAATCATATTGTTTCTTGAGTGTCATATATGATGCATCTAAAATATGGAAAAAGAAAAGTCTTCTTAAAAAAATATAAAAGTATGAAGAAAGTGAAGATTCACACATTCATATAAGTTGAAACTTAAAAGATGGATTCTTAAAAGCGTCCCCCTTACCCACCCCCACAAAAAAATAAGCTGATAATTTGATCAACCAATGACCAAATCCCCTTAATCTAGAATCTGAGAGCTAGAATCTTAATTTTTTTTGTCATGGTTTTTATATTGGGATTTTTCTTGGGGGTGTCAAATCTAAAAACTCAAATGTTTCAATGTGTTTATAAGTTTTCCTTAGTTTTCAAACTTTGTCATTTGTGTTAATGACATTTTTTACCCGAATTTGATGAAATAAAAAGGGTTTGTTTAGTAAATTGTCATCTTTCTATTGATATAAGATTTGCTTTATTTTGAATTTAATATATAATTATTATTGATTTTCTACATGCATTATGTCTAAAGTCTTGATTGATATGCTGATTAAAAAACATCTATAACATTCAAACATATTTTTTGAATCTAAAACATCCACCACACTGTATGCTTCAAAAACTATAGGTTGAAAAAAAAAATGAAGTTCATAATTTTTTGGCGAAGTTAGGGTGACCGAACATATAGCTTTTAAAAGTCTTAATAAAAAAATTATATAACTAATTATTTACTTGCAAAAAACGTACAACATAATATGTGTCACAGTCGGGCATGTGTCCTCTAATTATAATGAAAGGTTTTTTTAAAAATGAAAAAAAATTCCTTGTACTTAGGTTGGCCAGATATACATCGATTTTTTTTTTTCAAAATTGTTAGTACTATTGTATTAAACTTTCAAATTTTCACCAAAAATATTTATTTTTTCCGAAAAATAACTAATAACCTACAAAATATATTCAATTTTCTATTCCTACATATTCTCCAAATTATGCTAATATCCTATTAAAACCGTCATGTGAAATTGTCTAAGACCTAGTTTGGACCCTAATGATCCTACAATGTCCCTATTATATTAATGCAATAAAAGATAATCAAACTATCAGATATCATTAATGAGACATGTCGACATAAGGATAGAAATTCAAGCCACCCAATGGTGATCATTAATTTGCATGGTCGAAACTTAACGTGTGGGGCGGACTCCCCTCCGATTACAAAATAAAGAGAGAAAAATTTGTATTGGAATATGACTTGAATTCCAAATCAATGTCGAAAAATATCGAACTTATCCTTCAAAATATCAAGGGAGGATGCTTTCTAAGTCGTACAAGCAATCACATGGTTTAAATGTGATGGCCGAGGGTTTTTACTCTAAAATTATATCACATGAAATGGGAAATTTTGGTTAGATAATCAAAGAATCTTAATATGATTTTTGAAATAAAATAATTTTTAATGGTTGAAGAATAATTTTGAAAAAATAACTGTCGAAAAAATTGCATTAAAACAAAGTGGATAACTAAATTTAAGTTTTCAATATAAGTGATAAATTATTTAAACATATGTAAGGGCTCAAGAGAGAGATATAAGAATAGAAATTCTAATCATGTCGATCTAGATCACGGTTCCCTTTTTTTTTCAGATAGTGTAAGAAATAAATAGGTTCAATAAATAAGATAATTACTTGGTTTAAATTTAGAGCTGAGATATATTATGTAATATAAACTTAAAAATAGAAACAGTAGAATTAAAAGTATTTTTTATTTATTTTGGTGATTGATTGATAGATACTTGTCCATCATTTTGGTGGTTGATTGATAGATACTTGTCCATCATTTTGATTATAATTTTTTAATTGTAGTTTAAAATCATAACTTTTTATATATATTGGAAGCATAATGATTAAAATCTGAACTAGGTTGCTCTTAAATTTTGATGGATCAATCTTGCTTGCATGGGTTTGATCTTGGGATCCAAAAATTTGACCTTTGTGCATATTTGACATGTGATGTGTGGATTTGAATTGATTAATCGTGTATTGTTAGAAAATGAGTTGCACCAAATTTTAATGTCCATAGTGCATGAGAACTAGTAGTATTGAAAAATACCTTAGGGAAGCCATTAATTCATGAGGGTCAATTTTTCCTCAATTAAACATCTTGGAAGACAAACTTATATTCAAGGAAAATTATTGATAGAAAACAAAAAAATGTGCAATGAGTTTGATGTGAGTTCTAATGCATAAGTGCTAGTTATTTTTAATACTCTAAAATTCAAATATTCATAGGAAAACTCCTTGTTAATTGTAAAGATGTTTAAATTCTCAAACAAATGTCTTTAAATTTAAGGGCATAACAAATAGTTTCTTAAGCATCTAGACCAAGTTGGCTCCCAGTGGTTAGTGAGAAAGGGTGAGAGTCAACATTTTGAAATTATAAAAAAATGAATTTTAGGTAAAACTCTTTTCATGTAGGATTGTCATTACCCATCATGGAATTTAGTCAAGAGTAGGACTATGATATCTTAAAGTGAGAACCAAGCCCATGGAAATATGGCTAACAATAAAGGTTATGGTATAAGAGTAGATAAGCTAGGGTAATGGTTAATGTATGGAAGTGCATGTGGGTGAGAAATAATAAGGATTAGGAAAGGAGACAAACTTAGCATATGAGTGTGTCACATGTCAAGCTATGCAATCCTTTTAAGGCATTATATATCAAAATGAACCAAAAATAAATGAGATTTTGTATATGTACATTTTTTGTTTCTACTTTGAGGTGCATGTGAATCCTAAAATGAACACATGTATTTCAATTTTTATCAAAATTCACACACATGCATGAAAAGTAAATATTCAAAGATAAAAGGAGATAGGGTCCATGCAAAGTAATGGAACTAACTTGATCTCTTTGTGTATTCATTCTTGTTGGCATGTGTGCTATATAGGATGATGGTATGATGAAAGAATAAGTATTCGGTAGATTATTGAGAGGGGGGGGGGGTAGGGTGGGTGAATCAGTAAACTAAAAAACTGATACAAACTTCCCAATCTCAAATTCAAACTCACAGAGTAAACTTTCACTATCAAGATCAATACTCATAAGAATACTCAACATCAACTGGTTAACTATTATAACAACTTAACAGTAAACAACTTCAATCTTGTAAACATCAAAATGCTTAATCATATATCAACATACTTCATCTCTCAATGCTTCTAGTTACAATGCCTTATCAGAAGTTAATCAAATCAACAAATAAGATCATAACCACAAAAACATTCACCACTTGACACAAATGTTTATACGTGGAAAACCCAAATAAGTAAAAACCATGGTGAGATGAGACTCACAAGATAGCTATTTGAACTCTTCTGAAGTTCACCCTGTTAGGAGCCAAGCATGTTAAAGCTTTTACAATAAGTCCCATTAAGGACCAATTCTGTTAGGAATCACCCAGTAAAGGGATTTATAGAATGCCTTGATGAAAAGAAAATACCTTGTTAGGAGTAACCTCGGTAGAGGAGTTAAGAAGTAACCAAGCTTGTTAGAGCTTGCCCAATTAGGGGATTTCAATTCTGTTGTAATTGTTAGAAAACAACAGGTTTTCTTGATCTGTTTGAATAACACTACATTTTCTTGATCATATCCTTTTAATCTTCATTCCGATTTTACTCAAACTGCAGATCCATTCTCCAGTTAGGCAACCACACACTCAACTGATTTCTGCCAACACTTTGCCAACAACTTTACAAACAACTTCATCGACCTTAAATACAAATCAATTAGGTCAGTAACACAAAAAAAACCTAGTTCTCTCATAGAGACTACAAACAAATCAGTTCAAGTGTGACCGTTGGATTTACATAGCAATCTATACACATTCTTCAAGAAAATTCTAACCGCTCCATGACCACCACTTCATCGGACTTGTAACTCATCATGCACTATGCATTAGATGCAATCCACTTTTCTCATTCCCTAGACAACAAAAAAACACACCAAAACAATCTGAACTAATCCTCATTCAATGATCACATGTGTCACCATCATTACCACTCATCATTAGATCTTAAACCAACAAACTTGATCGGTTAGGGTTTAAAAAAACAACCAGTAGGGTTTACCGGTTACATTGCATAGAAAAGGTTTAACCTTATACACCGGTTTACCGGTTCAACTCACAAACTAACATACCGGTTTACATCTTCCTCAAATCTCTTCCTACTAGTTACAAGACAATATCAATAACACTAATATCACCAATATCATAAATATCATTACCGGTTCAATTGACATCAATGACAACATAACATATCATTAATGCAATCTTCATGCAAATGCCAACATAGGAACCTACAAAATAGTGAAAAGATTTATAGAGAAAAAGAATTTTTAGATAAGGGAAATGGACACAAATTATAATCTTTCTTTAACTATCTAGGAAAATGGAAAACAAGGAAGAGAAAGAGAATATAGTGAGAAAATTTGTTCCCATGGGGAGTAGTGTAGTAGTACTACACCCATTGTGGTGATAGTAGAATGGTATAACATATAAATAACTACCATGCCATGTGATCAAGATCTATTTGGATGTAGTGATGCATCCTTGTGTAAGTACTTGTAACTATCCACAATACCAAAATAAGAGTGATAGCATGAAGATATGCTCGGGCCTTTAATTGTTTGCATCTATTGGAGCTACTGGTATGTGGTGACTAACCATGTTGTTGATCTTAAACTTTGGTGTCTTTATCTGTAATGTTTTATCCTTGTTATGTTAAAAAATGTTAGGATTTCACCAAAGTTATGAAGTAGAACAACTTTAATATTTTTCTTAGGGATCACTACATTAAAGAGCAGTGAATCCAATAGATCTAGCATCAAATCAGAAAGGATAGGATTCAAAATTCTAATTAGACCAAGCATTAAGAAACCAACATCAACACACACAACTCAAACCTCAAATATATATTTTTTATATTAAATATCAAGAGACCAAAATAAGGAGAGTTTATACAAAAATGAGCATGGGAGACAGAGCCTCAGCCATCAACCAGAGAGATTATCTGACTGAACATAGACATCCTCCTACCAAAAAAAAGTTACGAGAGAGAGTATATATAGTGATCCATAAACATCAACTAAAGAGCTACTAAACACCTATTGTAGAATCTCATCTTGGTTTTCCAACTATATTGTCCATCCTTGTGGGCCTTCCATCCACACCACCTTCTTCCGCTTTAGGACCTGGGTAAACATCTCAAACTTATCAAAGTAGGGACCTTTGTTGTCCTTGAGTTCCTTGATCAGCTTCTTTAGAGCCTCATCGAATGCAATCTAGTTCTCTGCAATTCTAGCCCATTCAAAGCCATCCTTCATCTCATATATGAACATGGTTGCTCGGCCATCCCTGAGGAAACGCAGTAGCTTCTCCCTCTCAACATTCATCAAAAAGCATACCTGCACAACAATTTTATAACATGTGAGTTTCTTAAAAAATATAGTAAAAGTCCTATTAGTACCTTGGAATTTTTCCTCATTTCTAAGTTTCCAAATAAACCAAAGTATGAAAGAAGAAAGAATTTGCCAGAACAGGTTAGCATCCTTCTTGAGGCCATGAATGAATCTAGTAATAATATCAAGAGTACAAACATGTTCAGTAATGGAGATTCCAAACATCAGCCAGACCTCTCTGGCAAAAATGCAATCAAAAAAGATGTACCGCATAGTCTCAGGCTTCCTACATACAGAGCATAGGTCGAAGGTAGCAAAGTTAATCCTAATAGGCAATTTATCCAACATTAGTTGCCACCTGAAGCATTTGATTTTAGGGGGGATGGAGGACTTCCATAGTTTCTCAAACGTTTTCTGCCAGGCAGAGGTATTAAGGTCAACATACTAGAGGGAGTTAACATGATCTATCACCGTGGTATCATGAGTGAGCAGTTTGTAAATAGATTTGGCTTTGACCTTGGAGAGGAGGGAGCCATCCTTCCATTAGAACAAGAGGTATCTATGAGCGTCTACATCAATGTTCCTAGGAAGATCTAGACAAGCACATGCATTTTTAATCATATTGTAGGTTCTCTTATGCGAGGCAGGGAGGCCAAACTTATTGCTAAGATCCTCCCAGCTGATGAGATTATCATGTTCCAAGATGTCCATGAGATATTTAATGCCCTTATTATACCAACACCTAGTAGAGCATCCTTGGGTTAATGAAAGGGGTTTAGAGTTATGGTAGAGGTTCCACCATATTGACCTTTCCCCATGCAAGGTGTTATTATAGTCAATATTATAGTTGGCAATAAGTTTACGCACATGCTCCTAGGCTTTCCAGATGGACTTAAACACCCAAGTTCCTTGAATAGACATAGAGAATCCGCCTGCTACCAGATCACTAAAGGGGAGGGCTTTCCAAGGTTTGGCAAACTTGGGGATGCCATTTTGTATGTTATTTCTAACAAGAATCTTCTAGGGTTCTTGTCCTTCCAAGGCATGAAATATCCACTTGGTAGCTAGAGAAATTCCTTGCGTTCTGAGATCCTTAAGTCCTAGCCCACCAAGTTTCTTATCTATGTGGCACCAAATCCATTTGACCGCGTGGGCCTTTCTTTTACCCTTACCATAAGACCATAGGAAGCGCCTGATAGATTTTTGGATCTCATAAATTTGGTAGTTGCTGAACATCTAGACAGAGGAGTAGTATAAAGTATAGGAGGAGAGGATTTTCTGATAGACTTGGATCCTACTAGCCAAGGATAGAACTCTATTGTCCCATTTGTTAAGTTTTTTGTCAATCTTTTCTTTGACCCAAATCCACATGTCTTTGAGAGAGGGAGAGACAGAAAAAGGGATATCAAGGTATCTAACTATTTTATTGGGTCCTCCCCATGAGTATCCAAATTGTTGAAGCCAATCCGAGGGTTCCTCTTTCCACCCAAGCAGAATAGATTTGGAATTGGAGATACGAGCACCAGAGGCTCTGACAAAGGTTGTAAGTTTTTGATTGAGGGAGTCAATGTTATGCCTAGAGAGCTCCAAGAAGAGTGCGGTGTCATCAACAAACTGTATGTTGAGCAATTCAGAGTCATCTGGTATCTTAATGCCATGAACTTTAGGGGATAGGGTATCACCTCTCACGAGGTAAAAGAGGGCATTTGAGGCAATGACAAACAGAGCAGGGGCAAGGGGGCAACCCTGTCTAATGGATCTAGAAAGAGGAATAGGTTGGGAGAGTGACCCATTAACTTCAACCAAGGCGGAGGCATCTTTGAGGAGATTTTGAACATATTTACAGAACTCACTAGGGAAACCAAAGGCTCTAAGAATCATGAGGATGAAATCACATTCCACCCTGTAATAGGCTTTCTCAAAGTTGACAAGGAACATGGCAGTATCTTGATTTGAGGTCTTGGCCCATTCCATAGATTCCTAGCTAGTGACAAGGTTCTCCAAGATATACCTACCTTTAATGAATCGTGATTGGGTAGAGAAGATGTACTTGGGAAGAATTTTCTCAACGCAAGAGGCTAGGGCTTTGGCTAGGATTTTATAGGAAATGTTAAGGAGGGTAATTGGCCTCCAGTTTTTTATGAGGGCTTTGTCCCCATCTTTTGGGATAAGTTTAACAATGCCCCTATTGATTGACTCCCCAAGGGTACCATTATCAAATGCTTTGGTGTATATGTCATATAAGTCTTTGGTGACCCCCTCAATATTGGTTTTGTAAAACTCAACAGGAAGTCCATTAGGGCCTGGGGCCTTATCATCCTTAAGGGCTTTAATGGCATCAACAATTTCTATCATAGAGATTTTGGTCTTGAGAGGGAGAGCTTCATTCTCGGAGATTCTTATTGGGATAATGTTACTGCACTTATTTCTAGCATCTTTTGAGGCTTCACTATCCTCCGAGGTAAAGAGGGTCTTATAAAATATTTCAAAAGCATCTTTGATCTCATTGATGTTTAGGAGTTCCTTATCCTCAACTATGATTCTGTCAATTTTTTCTCTATTTTGTTTTTGTTTAAGGAGATTGAAGAAGACTTTAGAGCCTTTGTCTCCAAATTTGAGCCAATGATTATGGGCTCTGATGAAGGCACCCCTGATTTTGACCTGTTGATGTTTCCTAAGAATGTCTCTAGCTTGAGAGACCCATTCCGCTAAGATAGAGGAGGAAGGATATAGTTGTATTTCATGCTCGAAGGAGTGGAGCCGATTAGTGAGAGTTTTTTCCACAAACCTGAGATCCTTGGCTTTCTTCTGGCCAATAGTTTGGAATATTTTCTACCAAGAGGAGATGTTTCTATTCCATCTGAGGGTGTGTGATTAGGGATGTTGAGAGTGCATGTTAAAGAGTATAACCATTTTAATGGCAATTAGGGCATCCTTGTCATTTAGCAAGGAGGTATTTAGGATAAACTTCTTATTGAAAGGATTGTTGTTAGGGATGGAGTTCCTAGTACTGATGACAACAATGATAGGGAAATGGTCGGATAAGGTCACTGGCAAAATAGCCACTGAGTTCCCCAAGTGGTTAGGGGAGAAGGAGAAGAAATCTTTATTAACATAGAACCTATCTAATCTAGAGTAGATTCAGCTAGGGCCTTGCTGAAAGTTGCACCAAGTGTACCATAGGGTAGAGGATTCAAATTTTTTGCCCTCAAGGGGGTCAAATAACTGCATGTGTTGTTTAAACCTATCCCAGTGAGGTTTCTCTTGGCACTTCCATTCGAAAGGGATACCCCCAGCCTTGTCATCTTGGTTTTCAATCATGTTAAAGTCTCCAGCCATGACCCAGGGGATACTCGGAAGGGCTGCCAGCCATTTCTAGAGGGACACTCTTTCCCTATGATCATTAGGTGCATATATAGAACATACCCCAAAACAGGAGCCTCTAATATCCAAGGAGGCCCAGGCCACTCTGTTACATGGGGAGACACCCCTATCCCTAATGTGATTTTCCCACTTAGGGTTAATGAGGAGACCAACTTCACCCTTTCCCTTAGGATGATTGGTGCATATTTTGATCACATCTCTCCAAATAAAATCAAGCGCAATGTCAAGGGAGAACTCAACAGATTTAAGCTCTTGAAGCATCAAAAAGTCTAGATGTTTATGACAATTCAGAAACCTTTTAATAACAAACTTCCTATCAAGCGACTCCAAGCCTCTAATATTCCATGATATGTATTTCATGAGAAAAGGGGATTAAGAGGGACTGTTTGGGAGACCATTTTGATCTCTAGACTTTTTCTTATTCTTGGAACCAACAGGTTTGCCTTTCTTTTTAGCCATGGAGGAACCTTCCATGAGGTCATCATCTTCCTCACTAAGCTCAGTTAGCTCATTTTTACCATCTGTAGTTTCTACAATGTTCAACCCAGGCACTTGGGAGCCTAGAAAGCCAAGGAGTATTGAGCTAGACTTAATGTCTTCTAGACCCTTATTAGCATAGATAACTTCAATAATATGGCTATCCTCTATTTCATTTAGCATAGATGTTGTTGCGGGGTTGGAGGTGTTAACCTTAGGGGTAACTTCTGCAAATAATGAGAAATCAGATCGTTTGTGGGTCCCAGACCTGAGCATCATTTTCATAGGATTATTAGTCATGCTAGCATCACAAGCACCACGATCAGTCTTCTCTAAATTTTTAACCATATTTTTAACCAAGGAGGTGGTCAGAGTTTGTGAAGCATTTATTATGTCAACATTTGTCGCGATGGGGTATTTGCTAGTGGTTGTCAACTGATTGGCAATTTGATCACCAACTCAGATTTGATTCAAGGCAATTTGCTGGGCATTCTTTCATCTTCGCTTTCTTGATGTGACTATTTGAAAATAGTCAGAAGGTGAACCCTTAGAAATTTTGGTGGGAATGGAAGCAGGGTTGAGGGGTTCGGTAATGGAGTCAACATTCATTGGATTTAGTTCAACAGGGATGAGGCTAGGACTCGAGCTTAAGGTGGGATTATCTTTAGGGTTAGTATTGTTTCCAGCGGAATGAGGGTTTCTTGGGTTTGGGATCGACTCCTTATCGGTGCTAGGGTTTTTAGATGCTCCTGCTAGGTTAGTGTTATTCTTTTGGTTCCTGTAGTTAATGATTGGGCAGTTCTTCTGAAGATGCCCTTCTTTTTTGCACCAAAAACAGGTGTTTAGTCCTCCAAGTATTTCAACAAGGCAAACAAACATTTCCTCACTGATGTTAAGGTTTAGAAGTGGAGGGATGTTGACCCCAGGTTTGATGGAGATAAGTATTCTTGCATCAAGGTTAGGGACTAAAGGTATTGTTTCATCAACCCAAATTATTCTCCCAAATGTTTCCAATACCTAGGGAAGAAAATGCCAAAGGAAGGGAGGGACATCCTTAAGAATGACCCATCTAGGGCTTGATAATGCAAGAACTTCCTCATTGACGGCCTCTAAAGACTAGGCTAGGGCACGAACGGAGGTGTTCCTGATAGTCCAGTATTGTCATTTAAGGATTTCAACTTGGGATTCATGATTATTAAAAAAGATAATATAAAGACCTTTCTGGACTTGCCTATAGAATGAAATCTTAAGCCCTAATTTCAAATTCCAGAGATTATGAAACCAATCATCTAGGAATTTCCTAGGCAGGCATTTCTTAATATTAACACAAGCAAAGAAAATGGTAGTATCGCTTAACCTAGAGTTTTTGGAAACAATCTCTTTCAACATCTCATCATTTGGCAAAATGCAGAAAGAATTCGAGGGCATGGTAGGGCTCTTACCTTCCTCATTGGGTCATTCGCCTCCAGGAGTCTTAAAAAATCTCGCACTAGGGTGGACTCCATGAGCAGACAGAGCAACGGTCTCGACAAAGGTTTTTTTCTAGTTGGAATGGACTTGATCGACAGGGCTAGGGGAATTAAAGGCACCGCCATCCAACTCTAGTTCCATCGGAGGCCACATATGGGTCACACGAATGACCAGGGAGGTGCGATTAAGGGTTAGATTGAGATGCAAATCGAGTACATTCGAATACCAGATAAAATTAAATCAAAGTAAATACAGATTAATGAAAGCACAAACATAAGAAGGCAAACTGCGTGGAGGAGATTATCTCCTCCACATCATCGCTGAGGTGTCCATGTTGCTCATCGTAGGCTTTTCACTTCTGCAAAAACCTTACATAGGTTCGCAATCCCAAAAATTCGTAGTCCCAACTGAGCTACTCTCTAGAAAAAAGAAAAATTATTTCCTCCTCTTCTTCTCCCGTACGTCTGCATCACAACCTCTGCTCTGCACCTCCCACTTCTTCGCTATCATCGCCTCTGCTCTGCACTTCATGCTCCTTCATTATCACTCATTATAAACACTTCCAGAAAAAGCCAATAAAACGACTGCATCACCAACATGTAGGAAGATATCTTTGTACCATAAACATTCAGGACTATCACCTATCCAAAACAACAAGTTTGACGTCAATGACAACCACAACAACACAAATTTCCAACAAAACTATTGTGAGAATCACACTCACAATATGGATAACTCATTACAATATTTTAGTCTCAAGGCCAAGGAGCTCACAACACCTAATAGGACTTCCAAGACTAAGGTGCAAAACCTTAGGGCAAGACATAGAGGTTTGTATGAGCTACCAAAATGAACACACCTTCTTCATATAGGCACATGGAATAGATAAATTAAAATGAACAAGATCACTTGATCATGAAAGTATCCTCTAATCCTTGTGTCAAGCGACCAATATTATGGAAAATGTATCTTGCTTCAACCATTATTAGAACACAATGTCACATTGAAGATATCATCATCAAATCTCTTCACATATTTAATTTCACACAAAATATTCTTGCATATCATTCGCATCCAATTCACTCCAATTCAAACACATTCCATACATCAATGAACATAAAACTGCACATCTATATATATACAAGATTATTCATTGAAACCCTCAGCTAAGTTGATGAAAGATAGAATATAAAATATTAAGTAAATTTGGCCATGTCATGCCCACTTTTCATATGTAGAAAACATGACACAACATTGAAACACCTACAAATTGTTTCTTAAAACATAGCAATAGTTCACAGTTTATACTTAATTCAAATTTAATAAATACAAAATTTTCCTAAAAACTAGAAAATATTGACTTGTTTTCTCAAGGCTAACTATATGAAGTGAATTGATCTCCATGGCAAGATTGAAATTAGATTTAAAGGATAATTACTAATGTAATATCAAAAATATTATCTCTTGTAATTAATGTGACAAATGATGTTTTCCCTCCATGTCATCAGAGGTCAAGATCTGCCATCATGTCCTTTTGTCCACTCAGACTATCCATGCCAGCTCTGGCTGAAGCATTACCAACTCTGCCAACCTGTCACCTTCGGGAATACAGGTGCAGTGCAGAGACGTTTGTGCAATGCACTAGCATCCCGTCAATCTGATAGTTCGTAGGTGGTTGTTTTAGCATTACGCCTATGCCTGGAAGAAATCGTAACGCGTCTACATGCGCCCACTGACTTCCAAATTCCTTCCTAGGCCTTTATCTTTCACTTTGGAGGCATTTTGGAAGGATCCTTTGGCAAGTTTGGCAATCTTCTTGCGGTTAAGCTCTTGGAAACCACTTTGTACAACATTCCATCAACACCACCATTGTTGCAGCATCTCAAACACACTACACCAATATTTCCAACAACTGTTCGTGAAAGGGGAGTTTCCTTATTCTCTTTCTTTAATTTCCAATACCGTTTTTGTCAATCTTTTGTTGTATCCTTTCAATTATCTTTATCATATTATTATTCCCGTGGCTTCTTGGGTTGTCAGTGGAGGTGGAAACACTAAAATGGGGGTTTGTCTTAGGAAGGCTCCAAAACATAACCCCAATATTTTCCCTTCTTTCTTGTGTGTAGGTTTACAGGGGTGAGAGAATCATCATTTAGCAGGAAGCTTCAACCATGGACCGACTGTGCATATTTTCATCCTTCTCCCTTCCTTTTGTTTTATTCATTCATTTGGCATCTCACAAATTTTAGCGTAGTCCATTCATTTTTCTGTGTTTCATCATATTATCCAAGTATTCATAACTTTCCGTACGCGCTCTATACTTCATCCATATAGGATGACAACATGTCACGTTGGTGTCCTAGCTCTACATGCTTGTCCTCAAGAAAGAGGCTTGACAGAGCCACCTGTGAATCCCGGATCATGGGCAGTGTATTGGTTTGTTATTTTATCCCTTGTCTCATCTCAGCACCAGTTCACATAAGTAATCGAAAGGACAATTTGTCCTCAAGGATGCATCATCCTTGAGGTGGAAAATTCCCTTCATTACATTTTGGTGAGCCCGACGTGATCCAGGACTATCTTTACTTTCTTTTTCATCCAGTTACATTAATATTTCAAAAGTTCAAAAATCTAATTTAAAAGAAAAAGAAACACAGAGAACAAAACAACAAAAACAAGCATTTGCATTTGATAAAAATTTCTACATTTTCTTTTTCGCATTTGCATCTTACTTAAACCAAATTTATCATTCCAACTTTTCCATGTCCCTATGTTGTAGTCCTAAATGTCATGTAGCTCATCTATGAGATTTATGACTCAAACTGCAACAGGAGCTGTGGTTCGGAGGTCTTCCAAGAGGAGCTTTGTCCATGATGTTTATAGTCCTCCTCTACCCGACATGATGATCAAAGATCCTCTCCCTGATCCAAATGAGTTTCTTAATTCCCATACTCTTAGGATCCCTTTCATGGGTTTCTCTTTGACTGCTAGTTCTTAGAATAATTCCCCAACAAACTCTCCACCACCTTATCCTCCTATTGTTGACCATGATTCCACTGTCATTATCAACTTTGATTGAATTCAGTCTTTAGAGGAGAACCTAAGAGACTTCGAGGGGTTTCTTAACTGAGAGAATGTTCTCCCCCAACCGAGGAATGTAGTTAATACCTTGAGGGATATGCTCATCTCAGATAAGAGAGGCCTAGAGATGCTGAGAGTGTTGTCCATGATCGTGAAGAGTCATGTACCCCTAGTTGATGCCTCTCCTTAGGATGGCTAGTCATATGTTTGTGACCTTCCCACCTGAGTGTCGACATACCTTGTTTGTCAGTGAATATGGTTGACCCTGGGCCCACAATTTAGGGTATCAATGCCTCTACTACTCTCCTAGGTTATATGGGCATGTCTAGTGGCTCAACCTTTGCTTCTGCCATGACTCAGATATCTACGGTTAGCACTAGTACTACATCTATTGATGGCACTAGTCATCCTAAAGGTTTTGGTTAGAGGTAGCAATGGATCTAGTCCACCTTCTAATCCTATCCTAAATACAATCTTACAAAATATGGGGAAGTTGCAGTTATAGTTGATGAACTTAGCCTCTGCTTCTAGCCAATCATTGGTGCTTGCATATTACAGGAAGAGTCCCCTTGACATTACCATCTTGAATACTATCCTTCCGACTGTCGTTGAATCCCTGAATTTTTATAGGTTCAATGGTGCTGGAGACTGAATGTACATATATATTCCTTCATGACCATGTGTAGTGACTACCATAGTCTAGACTTTGTTTTGCTCAAGCTATTATCGCATTTCGTCAAAGGGAAAACATTAGAATGGTATAGTTCTTTGTCTAACCATTATATCCATACCTTTGATTAGCTTATGGATCTCTTTCTTAAGTAGTTTCAGGCGAACATTGGTAGCAAGGTCACTATTGTTGACCTTGTTCATTGTAAACAAAAGACCAATGAAAAGATCACTGATTTCATTTCAAGATATCAAGTTATCTCCACTAAGATCCCCTTTTCCCTACCAGATAGTGATTTGCAGAGGATGTTTATCGATAATTTACAGGCGACATTGAGGGAGAAACTATCTCTTAACCGATATCAAAACTTTCCAAACATGTGCTCGACTCTCACAGATTACCAGCACACTGTGTCGCAGTTCAGAGATACTTCTTTGAACCCTCACGCTGGGTCATTTGTAGGAACATCCACAGATGGGTCCCAGAAGAATAAGGTTGTCGCTAATATTACAGCTATTCCTCCGATGGTTGTTATGCAAGCCCCAGAACAAAATAGAGTCTTTACTAAATTGAATGACTCCTACTTGAGCATATTGTAGTGGTTGTTGAAAGAAAACCTTATTACCTATAGCGTCCTAAAATTGTGACACTTGCAATTTCGACTGCATTTGGGTCTTCACGATGGTGGCACAACATGGAACCTGAATGGAGACCCCGAAACTTGTTCATGACATCAAAAATTGCATTTTTTAGCACCCTGACCTGATCCTCCTTGCACCCTGCTGTCCCGGGAGGTGGGACCATGGCACCCAGCGCCCTGGTCCTTGGCCCTATTTTGGGCCCGGTCTCTTTTGGGGCTTCGGGTCTTTAAGTTTGCAAATTGGAAAATAATCTTTCCTGGTCGGCCCAAGGTCGGAAAAATCAGTCTTTCAACCCTAATTGGCAAGTATATAAACTACATTTCCCCTCTCAGAAAGGGTAGATGTTAAGTAGATGGAAAAAGAGGCGGAAGAGATATTCAAACATTCAAGCATTCAAGCATTCAAGCATTCCTTCAAGCAATTGAGCATTCTAAGTCTCCATTCAAGGCTAAGTGTTGCATTCAAGACAAGGATTCAACCATTGAAGAGGAGATCACTTACAACATACAACATACAACAACATTTACACCTTCACATGTAAGAATACAAACATTCTTACAACAAGGTATCAGTACTTTATTACATTACAATCATTTACATTTACAGCATTCTCATTTCTTGGTTAATTCCAAAACCGGGGTTTGACCTAAGGGAAAACCCCTAATCCCTAACCCCCCAATCGTCCTCTCTTTTCTGTGTGTAGGTTGCAGGTACACGGCTATAATTGAAGATCTAGAATCCTTGTGCAGAGACGAACAGATCCCCCTTGGTTTTGCAGATTTTTCGGAGGACCGTGTGCACGCCGGGCGCCATCATCCCGTCAACTTTCACTCAAATTTGCAGGATAGCGCCATCTCGACATTTACTGCTAATTCCAGGTCCGCAACTTCATCCCATATCCCTATCTCTGTTTATAAGTGAATCTTTCTCACTTTTCATGCATTCCTAGCTTAATCCTTCTATCTACATTCTTTACAAAAGAGGGTAGCCTTGCTGTCTTAACCCTTGAAACTCATTTAGAATCCAATCTTGCATTGTGTGGGATTGGATCTTGTGGGTTTCAACCCCTCTTTTGAATGTAAAGTCTCCCCTAAGTGAAAACCGTCAACCCTAGTGACCTCCTTTCTCTCTCCTTGGAGTGGTGGGGGGAACACTTAGGGTTCGATCACGATTTTCTGCTTTACATTACCCTTCCAGAAATTAAACCATTGTCTGATAGTCATCCTTATCCGTGCTAGTATGATGGTTCAAATTTGTCTCATTATCATCGTGTGCCTAGTCACGACACTAAGTGATGTTATCATCTTTGACATATTATCAAAGACCACATTGATAGTGGTGCAATCAAGGTGGATGCATGAAAGAACAAATCAAACAAGTCTGTTGACAAAACCAACAGTGACTTCCAAATCTTTACTGATTCCTTCCCTCCACACTCGACGAATTTCATTTCTGCACCTGAGCCTTCTTCGGATGATGGTCCATATGTGAGCATGATCACCATCACCCCAATTAGCTCACCTCTAGCCTAGAATGGGAAGGTATCTGATCTATCCTTGTCATTTACCCCTCTAGATGCCTTGTATTATGGAGAGCCTGTTCCTCTTTACGTCCTGGCCAAGTTGAATAGTCAAACTATCACAGGTGTGATGGTTGAACCATCTAGCAGAGTCAATGTTATCATAGAGGAGACTCTCTTTGTGAATGACTAGAATAGACTAGCGTATGATGAATGTCGCCCAACCTTAAGGATGCGTGATGGGTTTTCTATTTTGCATCTTGGGTAGTATCACCTTGATGGTCCTCGTAGGGCCTAAGGTAGTGTCCTCTATGTTTGTCGTCATCCCTGAGTTAGACCTCTTCCAAGTTAAGCTCAACATTCCTTCACTGATTTCTATGGAGGCGGTCCCTTTAGTTGTCCACAAATGTCTTAAATTCCCCCATGAAGGCATGATGCATGTCATCCAGGACACTGGATATCGACCCCTGATTGCCCGTGGGGATTTTTTTGTTGGACCAGTTTTGGCCTACTTCGATGGAGTCCATGCTTTCCTATGGTGATTTAATGTAGCGTGCTTATTATCAGTATAAAATGTGGGAGTTGATCCCTAAATATGTGCAACCTAGTGTTTCATTACTACCTCCTGCATTGACCCCTCCTCCATCAATTTCATTCTTAGAGTGGGTAGTGCCTCATGTCTCCTCATAATCGAGGGTCAAGGCTAAACCTACATCCACCTAGGACTGCACATCCTACAACAATGTTTGTTGTTCCTGCGACTGTGCCTAACGCAGGCAAGGGAAAGGCACCCATGATGTTGAAGTTCACAGCCCATCCTCCCTTCAAACTCCTGATCATGACTGGCATCCCTCGCCCATCCTTCTATGAGAAAGGGAAGCGCTCTTCTTGTGTTCCATCATCTCTACTTGCACCTTCCTCATATCCTATGCGAGCACCCTCTATTCCTCCAATCACTCCTTGAGAAAAATGAGGTAGGGTGCCCATTGTTGTGAATGTCGTGCCTCTCCAGGATGCACCTCCTATTTCATCGGTTGGGCCTTCTCCCATCCTTGACACAATTTTGAAGGTGTCTCCTATGGAGCATGATGCTCTTGAGTCCTCTCCAACTTCGGTTGGTGGTCCTTACCTCCATCAGAATCAGCATGTGCATGAGTGTAAATGATTTCAATGGGCTCGAGATGGAGAGGTCAATGTTGCCTTAAGTGCACTAGTATGGCTCTGATGCCTAGCGCTGTCGTTTTGGATCCTATTGCATCGGTGGCTCCCATCTCTACTCCTGTTTTGGTCTTGCTCCCTACTGCTTTAGGGGTTTTCGATCAACCTCCCTCTAAATGGTTGTAGGTTTTCATTTCTCCATCTTTGGAGCCACCTCTTATCACTTGTTTTTTGGACATGCCTCCCTTGTCTTGGCCCCTTAACATGTCACATACACAGGTGGTGCCTAGTGCATATTTGTCTGCCCCGCCTGCTTCACCACCGCTCTAGCATCCAATTTTTCCTGGGGTCCTTTAGCCTGCTATGGTTGATAGGAGGCCTAACACTCCTATCTAGTGTAAACACAATTTTGAGCAGGGCCCTTTTCCAAAATTTTGACGGTGCATCTTTTCAGGTATGTTCTTCATCCCTCCCTTTTCTTGTCTCAGTGCCTGCTGGTTTGCCTATTTCTATTTGTATGATCGAGAAGGCCCCACATTCTCTTGAGTTTGTCACTACCCCTCTTCTAGAGGCTGGCAGTCTCATTCTTGTTTCATCCTCTCCAAGTGAGTCACCTACTTTCTCCATAAAATCTTGCATGTTTGACTCCATGGAGGACATCTCGGCCTTGTCTATAATCTTCACACAATCGTTGACCCTCACCTCATCCGAGCCTGTAGACAAAGACATTTCTATTTCTTTGTCTCTTTCTCTCACTGTTGGTGAGGCACCTGGTGCGGCCCTTGCGATAGTCCCTTTTAGAGCTCACCACCCTTCTCCCTATGACCTATATTGGGAGGATGAGGCTCTTCTTTAGGATGATGATCTCCTGCAGTATGATCCCCTCCTAAGGGATGATTGTTAGGACTTTTATTTTTCATCTACATCTATTTTCATGTGTGTGACTATGTTCCCCCGTGCTTTCTTTATCTATTTGTTCCCTTCTGCATGACCCAAGTTACTCCATAGGTACTTGGATATGGGAGGTTTCCTGTCTTTATCCATTGTGCTCTCTTGACGGACTTGAGTTACTTCATAGGTGCTCAGATACAAGGGATTTTCTGTCATACACATTCCTCTATTTTTCTACCTCCTTCTTCTATTTTTCGTATCTTTCTTTTCAACATTCAGGAATGATGCAAAGCATTGGGGGCATCCCTTACTTTCTTCCATGTTGACCCAAATTTTTATTTTCTCTTTGTCTTCATGTGCTCTTCTTGAAATCCGATAAATTTGGCACTATGATGATACACCCATCTTGTAGTGATACTATATATCCTTTTGACACTGCTATGGGTTTGATGCCAAACTATCAGATCCCCCTATCCTCTTGCATTGCATCTTTTGATATTGTGGATATCTATGTACCACTTGCTCTTGATGGAATTCCACGAAAACATCTTTCCATGTTGATGTGTCACAACTGCTATTCTCCTTAGAATGACATGCCTTCTATGCCTATCATTCTAAGGGGGGCCATCATATCTACACTTATCTTTTTAGCTTTGGCATTTATCCTTTTAGCTTTTGCATTGGTGTCTTTTATTGATTTTTTTTCGTTGTTTGCCTAGGTGGAGGCCAAACCACTTGATCTTTTTCTTTTTCCAGATCATCTAGGTAGGTGCCAAACCACTTGATCTTTTCTTTTACCACAATCACCTACATGGGGGCCAATCTACTACTTACCAAATTTATCTACCCTATCGCATGGCTATCTAGCGCGTCGCTACCCATGCTATCAAATTTATCTTTATTTACCCTATTGTATGCCTATCTAGCATGTCGCTACCCATGCTAGAAATATTTAATCTTTATCTACCCTATCGTATGGTTTTCCATACTGACATATCACGCCCTATTGTATGGCCATTTAGCATAACACAACTTGCTACCCATACTGGTATATCTTATACCAATGGCGGTTGCTTATCTGATATCTTTTTGTAGCTAGTGGATTTCCTCTAGAGCAAGGTTTGTTTTTGTCATGCTATCTTATCCATTTCTTTATCTTATCATCCATCACGCTAGTCTGCAGCTAGTGTGTTTGAGATATACCAAATAGCAAAATCTGCCAACCTATCCCAACTCTTCTTTCTCTGTTTCTTCATTTACTTTAGCTTCACATCCCTCGAAAAAGGCATGCTCACTAAAGTGGGGGCAAAATGTAATATCAAAAATATTATGGGTATGTGCAGGATCATGGTGTGCCAAAACAAACCCTTAAGTGGCAATGAAATTTTAGAAAATCAGAGTTATGCAACTTGACATGAAAATTTGAATAAGTTGTGAACATTATTTTTAAAATATGTAAGAAGAGAATATATATAAAATTGAAAGTAGTTTCTAAGCTACTAGTTGTTTTTTGGAAAAAAAAATCCTATTTGATGAAAATTTCAAATTTCAATGCAGTGGCACTAAAATTTCAGGAAAAAAATAAGTACACATATGTCTGACCACCCTAATCACAATCAAATCATAATATATTTTTATAAAATTTATAATATAAGTATTAGACTCATGTTCGGATGTGACACATTTTTAAAATTTTTTTTTTATAAAGTAAATAATTATTTATGAATTTTTTACTACAACTTTTCAGAAATTTAGAAAGTCCTACATCTGACCACCTTAAATTGGTCAAAATCTTATGAATTTTTTATTTTTTTAATTTTTTGTGATAGCAGACGAAGCATAGGATGTGATGCATGTTTCGGTTTCAAAAAATGTTATGCCATTTGAAAGTCAATCAGCATATCAATTAGGACTATTGTCAGAATTCAATTAGAAAATAAATAATTATTATTTATTAAAGTCAAAATAAGAGAAGCCTTATATTGTTGGAAAGTTGGGGACATCCTTAAAAAACCCTTTTCATTTTATCAATTTTGGCTACAAAAAAAGACGTCAGCCACCAGTGTAAAGTCTAGAGAGAGAGAGAGAGAGAGAGAGAGAGAGAGAGAGAGAGAGAGAGATGGGGAGGGGGAAGGGAAAGATGGGTAGAGGGAAGGGAGAGAGAGATAGAGAGAGAGAGATGGAGAGATTAGGAGAGAGAGAGAGAGAGAGAGAGAGAGAGAGAGGGAGAGAGATGGAGAGGGGGAAGGGAGAGAGAGAGATAGAGAGAGATTAGGGGAGAGGGATAGAGAGAGATTAGGGGAGAGAGAGAGAGAGAGAGAAGGAGAGGGAGAGAGAGCTTAGAGGAGAGAGAGAGAGATTAGGGGAGAGGGGGAGAGAGAGAGATTAAGACACCATAGGACCCAAAGCGACCCAATATGGTGTCATAACGGGTCGTATGGAATCCTAAGTGGTCATAAGGGTTCATGGGACACCATATGACCCCTAAGGACAACATACGACCCCTTATGACACCATATGGTGTCATTAGGGGTCATATGGTGTCCATAGGTGTCATATGGTGTACTAGGACACCATATGACCCCTTAAGACACCAAACTGTGTGTTATTGGTCATATGTTGTCCTAAGGGGTCATAAGACACCATATGACCCAAAGCGACCAAATATGGTGTCATTAAGGGTTTAATGGTGTCCTAAGGGGTCATATGATGTCTTAAAGGGGTCATATGACACAATATGACCCACTAGGACACAATATGACCCATAATGACCAAATATGGTGTCTCAAGGGGTCATATGGTGTCCTAAGGGGTCATAGGACACCATATGACCCAAAGTGACCCAATATGGTGTCATAACGGGTCATATGGTGTCCCAAGACACCATATGACCCCTATGGACACCATAGGACCCTTAAGACACCAAATCATGTCGTTAGGGGTCATATGGTGTCCCATGAACCCTTATGACCTCTTAGGACACCATATGACCCCTAATGACACCATATTGGGTCGCTTTGGGTCATATTGTATCCTAAGGGGTCATATTGTGTCCTAAGGGGTCCTATGGTGTCCCAAGACACCATATGACCCCTATGGACACCAAATGACCCCCAACGACACCATAAGACCCCTTAAGACACCAAATCATGTTGTTAGGGGTCATATTGTGTCTTACGACCCCTTAGAACACCATATGACCCTTAACGACACAATTTGGTGTCTTAAGGGGTTCTATGGTATCCCAAGACACCATATGACCCCTATGGACACAATATGACCCCTAACGACACCATAGGACCCCTTAAGACACCAAATCATGTCGTTAGGGATCATATGGTGTCCTAAGGGGTTGTAGGACACAATATGACCCAAAGAAACCCAATATGGTGTCATTAGGGGTCATATCATGTCCTAAGAGGTCATAAGGGTTCATGGGACACCATATGACCCCTTAGGACACCTTATGACCCATAACGACATGATTTGGTGTCTTAAGGGGTCCTATGGTGTCGTTAGGGGTCATTTGGTGTCCATAGGGGTCATTTGGTGTCCATAGGGGTCATATGATGTCTTGGGACACCATATGACCTCTAATGACACCATATTGGGTCGCTTTGGGTCATATTGTGTCCTAAGGGGTCATATTGTGTCCTATGACCCCTTAGGACACCATATGACCCCTTAGGACACCATATGACCCCTTAGGACCCCTTAAGACACCAAATCATGTCGTTAGGGGTCATATTGTGTCTTATGACCCCTTAGGACACCATATGACCCCTAATGACACAATTTGGTGTCTTAAGGGGTCCTACGATGTCCAAAAACACCACACGACCCCTAGGGACACCATATGACCCCTAACAACACCATAGGACCCCTTAAGAAACCAAATCATGTCGTTAGGGGTCATATGGTGTCCTAAGGGGTCATATGGTGTCCCATGAACCCTTATGACCTCTTAGGACACCATATGACCCCTAATGACACCATATTGGGTCGCTCTAGGTGATATTGTGTCCTAAGGGGTTATATTGTGGCATATGACCCCTTAGGACACCATATGACCCCTAATGACATGATTTGGTGTCTTAAGGGGTCCTATGGTGTCATTAGGGGTCATATGGTATCCATAGGGGTCATATGGTGTCTTGGGACATCATAGGACCCCTTAAGACACCAAATTGTGTCGTTAGGGGTCATATGGTGTCCTAAGGGGTCATAGGATACAATATGACCCCTTAGGACACAATATGACCCAAAGCGACCCAATATGGTGTCATTAGGGGTCATATGGTGTCCCAAGACATCATATGACCCCTATGGATACCATATGACCCCTAACAACACCATAGGACCCCTTAAGACACCAAATCATGTCATTAGGGGTCATATGGTGTCCCATGAACCCTTATGACCTCTTAGGACACCATATGACCCCTAATGACACCATATTGGGTCACTTTGGGTCATATTGTGTCCTAAGGGGTCATATTTTGTCCTACGACCCCTTAGAACACCATATGACCCCTAATGACATGATTTGGTGTCTTAAGGGGTCCTATGGTGTTGTTAGGGGTCATATGGTGTCCATAGGGGTTCATGGGACACCATATAACCCCTTAGGACACCATATGACCCCTAATGACACAATTTGGTGTCTTAAAGGGTCTTATGGTGTCCCAAGACACCATATGACCCCTATGGACACCATATGACCCCTAACGACACCATAGGACCCCTTAAGACACCAAATCATGTCATTAGGGGTCATGTTGTGTCTTACGACCCCTTAGGACACCATATGACCCCTAATGACATAATTTGGTGTCTTAAGGGGTCCTATGGTGTCCCAAGACACCATATGACCCCTATGGACACCATATGACCCCTAACAACAACATAGGACCCCTTAAGACACCAAATCATGTCTTTGGGGGTCATATGGTGTCCCATGAACCCTTATGACCTCTTAGGACACCATATGACCCCTAATGACACCATATTGGGTCGCTTTGGGTCATATTGTGTCCCACGACCCCTTAGGACACCATATGACCCCTAACGACATGATTTGGTGTCTTAAGGGGTCCTATGGTGTCGTTAGGGGTCATATGGTGTCCCTCTCTCTCTCTCTCTCTCTCTCTCTCTCTCTCTCTAAAATATGACTAATAAAATTCGATATCCGATTTAATCGTATATTGGATTTCTGCCATGTGGTAGTTTACTAAATAAATGGTGGCAATGGGAAAAATTTTGCCATCCACAAATTTTTGTACTAAAATCGGATATCTGATATTCGATTTTAGTAGAAAAAAAAGAAAAAAAGGGTTTGTGGGCCATTTTGTAGATTCTAATGGCCCACAATCTGCATATTTTGTTTTCTATCAAGGATCATGGGTTTTCAGACAGCTAGAGACAAATTTGTGCTTTTGGGAGATTCTTAAAGTGAAAACTTACACTGTCAATCACGAAGGAGCATATGTGTGGAGGGAAATGGGGAGTAGTAGTCGTTGGAAGTCTAAACGCAAAAGAAAACTTTCAAATGACCAAATTGAAGTGTATAGAGAAAGAGATAGAGAATGTCATAGGAGGAGAAGACAAGGTATGTTAAATATTGCTAATGTTACTTCAACTGAAGAGGAAATTGAATTTGAAAATGTGCCACAAGTTATTGAAAATGAAAATGTAGATTTTGAAAGTGAAAATATTGAAAATTTTGAAAATGTTGAAAGTGATAATGAAAATTCTCAACATGTGGAAAATTTTGATAGAGGAGGTGAAAATGTGGAAAAATTTAACATTGAAGGTGGAATTGCTCAACCAAGTGAACCATATGTAACACCTAATTACTTTAGAAATGAAGACCCTCTCGTGGATGAAAGAGAAATTCCAAATCCAAGACCTTCAAGAACCCCAAAATGGTTATTTGAAATCGATGAGAACATTATTGCGAATCTTGAAGGTAAGAGGTCAACAAGAACCATTCGGTTGTGGGCTGCACAACTTTTCAATCAAAATTTTAGCAATAAGACATTGACCGAGCAATGCCAACTCTTTGTTCAATTGCTAAAGATGATAAAGATGAGACCATTGCTAAACAAATTGAAGATTCATATGAACAAGAAGATGGAGAGAAATTCTATTATTGCAAAGTTGTATTGATAATGAAAAAAATTCATGTTTGCATATCCCTTGATGGATGTCACATTCAAGTGTAATGGTAATTATGTGTATACAATACATGGAAATATTCATGATCATTATGTTTCTACAGTGTAATGCTTGTTTATATATAATTTTAGAACTTAGGGCGCTCAAGGGACGACGCCAGTAGGGTATGACCCCGAGCATTCGATCGAGTGGGGGGGAAAATAGGAGCATGCATAGGGTAATAATGCCTAATTAGACATGTCGGAGTCGATGGTTCATCATCGTGAAGAGCAGAACGAGAAATCAACCACGCGACAACATTCCATTGAGTGAGATTGATGATTTTTTTGCCAACAAAAAAATTGCTACCCTAATAAAACCGTATGGAAAATTGAAAAATCGAGATAGGCTTTTGTAGGGACCCCTCTCATGGCCTCGTAGGTTCAAACGGATTGTTTGTAGGTGCCATGGATTTTGAGTTAGGGCCCGTCAAAGTTTGACAATTTTGAGCACTTAGGACGCTCAAGGGACGATGTCGGTAGGGTATGACCCCGAGTGTTTGATCGAGTGGGGGGGAAAATAGGAGCATGTGCAGGGTAATAATGCCTAACTAGACATGTCGGAGCCTCCGGTTCATCATTGTGACGAGCAAAACAAGAAATCAGCCACGCGACAACATTCAATTGAGTGAGACTGACAATTTTTTTGCCAACCGAAAAATTCCTGCCCTAATAAAACCCCGAGCATTCAACCAAGGTGGGGGGCAAAATAGGACCATGCATAGGGTAATAATGAATTGTATCAAGTATTGTTCATTAAATGAATTGTATTGTATTGTTCATTAAATGAATTGTATTGTTCATGAATTGTATTGTATTGTTGATTAAATGAATTGTATTGTTCATTAAATGAATTGTATTGTATTGCTCATTAAATGAATTATATTGTTCATTATAAAAACAACACTTCCAATGAAATGAAATGAATTGTATTGTTCATTTAATAGCAATTATTAACCATTGTTAATTATTGGAATGAAGATTAAAGATTTCCATGCTAACACCACACACAGATGAGCAACAATTTATATGATCGAATATCAACTTTTGTATATATAAAAATGTCAAATGATTACAAATTTATGTCCATACACAAATATGGCATAAACGCCAACTAAAACAAAATGTATGTCTAAATATGTGAATGTATGTCCATATACAAAATATACATGCCAACTAGACATGTAAGCATCCCAGAACTATCTATAACATCCTAGGCTGCTGATGGATCATCAAAATAGATCCTCTTCGCCGCATTGCTCGGCTTTGAAGGATCCTGCACAAAAAAAACAAACCACAATTAATATTAGTTATATTATATAATTCACATTCGAAAAGTTAACATAAAAATGAACTATAATTAAACTATTCATGTTTACCTCATCTCCACATTTTCTCTTCAGCTTTGCAGGACTCTTGATGTATGTCTTTGGTAGAGGAGGTATGTTTTGAATATTTTCATACACAACCTATATATGTTCAGAAACATGACATTGATACAAGTTAGCATATAATTATCACTAATAATAAAAAATTATATCTACTAATCAAAAAATAAAATAAACACACATCTACTCGAGGCATCTCTTCTTCTTCTTCAGGTATACTGGGTGTAGTCATCAAGGATGTGAAGCCAAGAATTCTCTGTATATATACACAACAAGTATATGAAACTATCAATCTATGTATAGACATGTATAATCACTATAAGTTATTTAAACTATTCATTCAATCATATTTGCATTTAATTACCTTTCCCTTGTCTCCAACTACACTACCAGATTCTAAATCACACTGCCCCACACTCATGCCGCTTGTGCCCTACAAGAGTAAAATAAGATATACATGCAAGTTACTACATAATCTAATGAATACCAATATAAATGATGAGCATGTATGTATAATAAAATACAAATGACTAGGTGCAATAATATATGTACCGTCAAGCTATCAAGGCCAAATGAAATGGCCAATAAGGTGCCCTCCTGAATCTGTCTCAACTCATCCTCGGTCATCAACTGTTAAATAGACCATGTAAATAAAAATTAGTACTTAATATTATCTAATTTATAAATATTTAATTAAAATATAACATGAACTGTGAAAATACAAATCTTACCACTACATCATCAATGTATGATGACGGTGTCTCCTCGCCTCTAGCATGTGAGGACTCCCCAGGGTATCCTCCAGTCTGTGTAATAACATCTGGTGCATCGTGCATCTCATGCACCTCATAATCTGCACTGTCCATAGGAGGATCAACAGGCTGTCCAATTGGACCCAAGCATACGTGCCCACACATGAAATAACTATGGGGCAAGCATATGTGTGGAGCCGAGGATAACATGTCAATGCCACTAGATACACCGCTACCATCAAGAGTAGGCTGAGCTATTGACGCAGCCTGAGAAACCAAAAGGCTACTCAAAGAGTGAATAGCCGATATGGTCCGTGAAGCCGCCTCATAAATGATATCAGGATGCTGCACTGCAAGTGGGGGATCAACAGGAGGAGGGGGACATATGGGCCCTGGACTACTCTGACTACCCCAGGTCTATTTTGGGGCATACCTAAACCTACACCCTGGAAAGGTTGGATGTCAAAGTAGTTCACATGTTTGTGTAAAACAAACTCAGCATACAATTTTTTTATGAAATAGAAGGGGATATCAAGATTGTTGCTGGGTGGTTTGTCGAAAACCATCCACCAACGATCCCAAAAAAATTTCACAATCCCATCATTTGTGCACCATTTAATAGAAAGTTGTGTTTTTTTGGGATCTACGGGCTGACCAGTATGGGGATTGACAAACAATGAGGTGATTTTGGCTTTGGATATCTCGAGATCCTTGATATCCTTATATGACAAGCCATCTGCATATTTTTCCCTCATAGAATCTTGCCACAAAAGGGTGGCATTGTGCTCCTCAGTCATGGTTTCCATACTTTTTATGATCGACATGAGAGGATCAAACATTGGGTTTAGATGAGGGATCCTATGATATACTTGTGGAATCCCCCTCAATTCATTCAAATTTTGTGCAATCAAATCCTAAATTGAGGGGGGTTTTGGCAAATGAGGGTTTGGTTGTCGTAGTTGTGGTTGGTCAGTGTTTTCATTGTTATCCCCCATTTTTAACTTAATTGAATGTAAACAATTAAATTTAGTTAACAAATTTAAACAATTAGGTATTTGATTTAAAAGAACCTAGTTTTCATGAAAAAAACCATATTTTCAATGAAAAATCAAATAAACATTAACAAAAAATATAAAAAATGAATGAAAATGATTCAAAACGATAAAATTCTTACCTCTAAATCTATTTTTTAGCAATTTTTTGTCAAAATACTGGATATCGGGTGCAACGGATATCGGATTTTGATGAAATCGCGCGGCTCGTGAGTTAAAAATGACTCACGGGTTGTCACTGTTGACATATATAATATAATAATATATTATATAATATATTATTATATTATATAATATGTATTGTATTATATTACATATATTATAATATATAATATAATATAATATTATATTATATTATATATTATATTATATTATATTATATTATATTATATTATATTATATTATATATTATTATATTATAATATAATATAATAATATATTATATAATAAGTATTATATTATATATTATTATATTATATAATACGTATTGTATTATATTATATATATTATAATATATAATATAATATAATATTATATTATATTATATTATATTATATATAATATAATATTGTATTATATTATATATAATATAATATTGTATTATATAATATATTATTATATTATAATATAATATAATATAATAATATATTATATAATACGTATTATATAATATATATTATGTATTATATAATATGTATTATATAATATATATTATGTATTATATAATATGTAACATTTAATATATTTTTTAAATTAAAATTACAAATAAAAATCGGATATCCGATTTGCATATGTAATTACCAGGCCAAGGTGTACTGACACCCAGACCAAGCAAAAAGTCAACACAGATTTTCATGTTTTTAGGCGAGTGAAGAAGGCAATTTTTTTCACATCGCCACTTTTTGGCCCCCCTTGATCCTGCACTAACCCTTATCCCTTGTAATTAATGTGACAAATGGAGTTTTTCCTCCATGTCATCAGAGGTCAAGATCCACCATCATGTTCTTTTGTCCACTTAGACTATCCATGTCAGCTATGGTCGAAGCATTACCAACTCCACCAACCTGTCACCTTCGGGGACACGGGCGTGGCGTAGAGACATCCACGTGGTGCGCTAGCATCCCATGAATTTGACAGTCTATAGGTAGCCATTTGAGCATTATGCCTACGTTTGACAGAAATGGTAACACCTCTGCATGCACCCACCGATGTCCGAATTCCTTCCTGAGCCTTTATCTTTCACTTTGAAGGCATTTTGGAAGGATCCTTTGGAAATTTTGGCAATATTCTTGTAGGTTAAGCTCTTGGAAGTCACTTTGGACACCATTCCATCAACACCATAATTGTTGCAGCATCTCAAGCACACTACACTAGCATTTCCAACAACTGTTCATGAAAGGGGAGTTTCCTTAATCTCTTTTTTTCATTTCTAATACCTTTTTATCAATCTTTTGTTGCATCCTTTCAATTATCTTTATCATATTATTATTCCCATGGATTCTTGGGTTGTTTGTGGAGGTAGAAACACCAAAATCATGGGGGTCTAACTTAGGCAGGCTCCAAAACACAGCCCCAAATATTTTTCCTTCTTGCTTGTGTGTAGGTTCACGAGGGTGAGAGAATCATCATTTAGAGGGAGGCTTCAATCATGGACCGATTGTGAGTGTTTTCATCCTTCTCCCTTCCTTTTGTTTTATTTCAGTCATTTCGCATCTCACAACTTTTAGCTTAGTCCATTCATTTTTTTGTGTTTCATCATATTATCCACGTATTCAGAAATTTTTGTATGTGCTATGTACTTCTTCCATACAAGACAACAATTCACCATGCTGGTGTCCCAGCTTTGCGCACTCATCCTCAGAATAGAGGCTTGACGAAGCTGCTTGTGAATCCCGAATCGTGGGCAATTGTCTTGGTTTGTTATTTTATCCCCTAGCTCATCTCAATGCTAGTTCACAGAGGTAATCGGAAGGACAATTTGTCCTCAAGGATGCATCATCCTTGAGGTGGTGAATTCCCTCCATTATAACTAATTATTATTAATAGATTAGTAAAGATTAAGCTCAAAATTAACTAATATAAAACAAGCTAAAAAACTTAACATTTAAAATAATTCAAAAGTATAGTTTTTCATTAGTGATCAAAGTCAATGAATTTTATTAGATATAAATAACATTTAAAAAATGATTTCTTAACTGAATATATAATATTTATAATGGATTTATCCTTTGTGAACTAATTTATTTGAGAATGTAAATTCTACTACAATAAATGCTTTTGATTAAGTTAGTAGGGAGAAGGCCCTGAACCTACAAAATAGCAGAAACAAAGTACAACTTCAAAAGGACTGGCATCAAGTAGCCAACCAAGAAATCCCAATGAATTATTCCTCAGAGGTAGTAAAACATTAACATGTCTCTATAACTAAATAGAACTAAGTATTTTTGAGTATCAACATAATTAAGTAACTTAACTATACTAACAACCATAATAAAAGCCTGGTTGATATGGCACACAGGCCACTTAATAATAAAGAAACTAACTATATCAACTAATTTCATTAGCAGATTATAAAGGAAAAAGTAAACTAAGCCTAACATCTTAATCATTTTTCATGAAATTCCAATTTCGTTGAAGTTTGTAAACTTGGTTGGCCTAGGTGTCCTCCTGACTGTCCTCCCTATCTTCAATGTCCTCGTCTGCCTTCCCTTCTTTTTCTAGTTTCCTCATCTTCTTTTTCATCTTACTCTACTTGGACATGACCTCCATGGTAGTCTTTCTCATGATACAATCTGTGATGGTGCACAATGAACCAAAGGCCTCACATATATTGTCGAAATGCTATTTGCAGTCTTCGATTCTCTCTTCTAGGTTTAGGACTATCTCTTTAGGCTCAATAATCTAATCCTTCTAGTTTTTTTGGTTTTATTTTTCTGTAGGCAAGTCCAATGAATAGGGGACCATTTCTATATCCTCCTAAGAATTGAAAGGTTGTGTGTTCAAGTCAGAATCCACTGAGTCCTTCGAGGACTCGCTCTCTTCTTCCATCTCCTCCTTATACCATTCTTCTTGTTCATCTTGGAATTCCTCATCCTTCAAGTCCTTATTAGAGATATCATCCTCTTCCTCTAGATTGAAGGCCTCTTCAAGATTCATGTTCGTCTCCTTTGTCTCAATCAAAACCTTCTTCTCCTTTGCTAATAGCCTAGCAGATCTTTCTTCTCCTGAACTACTCTCCTTCCTCTCCATTATCTTTTCCTCCTTATTCTCTGAGTCATGTAGGTCAATGTCAATAGTAATACTCTTTCTTGTAGAGTCCTTCTCAATCTTCTTAGCTTTGACATGGTTATTTTTGGGGGTATCTAGTTTGCTTTTATCTAAGTTAATTTTGAGCAAGGCTACCTCAAGGGGCTCAATTTCCTACACTACCATCAACTTCCTACCCTTAGGTTTAGTCAGGGGAGTAGAATCAGGTGAACGCAAGGATTTTGTTTCAATTAACTCAATTTTAACAAAGGACCAATCTATTTTTCATTTTTTAGCTCGACATTACTAGGTAGAAGGAGTAGACAACTTCAATTCAAGGAGTGGTCATTTAGGCATATTTGTATATTATATTGATTAAACCTTGGTGGAGTGGCGAATTCGCTCCATTGGCAATACAATAATCCAAAGAGGTAACCAAAAAATAGGGTAAATTAATCCATTCCCCATGCCTAATATGATTTAAGATGGGAAAATGGTACCATGAATTGTAGTATAACAACCCTCCAAAGTGAAATATTTTATTACAAAATAGCTAACTATGGGATAGGGTTTTGGGAGAATAAAGCATCCATACCTATTTTGAATGACCACCGACTACTCGCCTTTCTCAAAGAGCTTCTTCATGTAGGATTTATAGTCCCTATTGCTCTGCCTCTCCACTTCTTCCCCTTCGTTATTCAGCCCAATAACTTCCGCAATTAGCTCTGGTGACACCATAAAGGATATATGGGCCACCGTAACTTCTCCATTATGCCAAGAATTGCAAAACCTCATAGATAATGCCCTATTATACCCTTTCATGGCAAGGAAAAAAGGGGTCATCCCTGCATTATGGAAGAGCTTCCAAACCTCTTCAATTTTATGGAGTTATTTACAACTCTTTAGCTCTGTTATTTTTAGAATGCCCCCCATATCAGTCTAATTCTTTGAAGAGAAAACACAATAGATATGAAAATGACTACCAAGCTAGGGGAGATTTCTAGAAGTTTCTTTTTCCATTAAAATATGCTCTTTCTCCATAGATGTGGGACTTCTTTTCACATTAAGGGAAAAAAAGGCTCCTTGAGAAACAAGACCACCACTTTTCCCTCAAATGATATTGTCATCCTTAAAAATCATTGCAAGTCATGAGAGAAAAAGCACCGGACTACCAACCAAACCCTTTAAATTTATGACACCCTCATCATCAGCATGCCCACTTGCCAGTCTATGTATCACTCCAATCAACCAAATAGTCAACATCCTACTCATCAACTTATAGGTTATCGGGTGGGAAATTCGAATTTCAAATTTCTTGGAGCACATAAAGAAAATGGGCAACCTCAATGGTTATAGCTTGAAGTAATTGACCAAATCACCTAGGAAAGGTTCTACCATTTCACTGGCCAAAATATTTTTTAATGTTGCCAAGCTCTCTTGATAATTAAAGTGAGACCATTCCTTTCTCATTAAGCCTTGATTTTCTGTCTCATCCGCTACCGCATTTCCTTCCCTGTATGTGTGTTGTAATTTTATTTTATGAAAGGTTTTGAGAAGCCTTATGCACTTTTGAATAATTCCTCTTATCTCCCAAGGGGCTTTCATGGTATCATTTAGGCAATTGACTACAAGTTTCGAATCGCCTTCTAGAATCAAATTGATTCCATTATGGTTGTGCAATAGTTCAAGGCCCTTCCATGTCACCATCGCTTTTGCTCATTTATTCGAACCCATTCCAATGTTTTCACAATACGCTTGTATCATGTATCCTCTACAATCCTTTATGATGCCTCTTTCTTCAGATAAAAGAGGGTTCCCTTTTGAACAACCATCAAAATTACACTTTAGCCAACCTTCCTCGAGGGGGGTCCAAGTGCAACTTTTTCTTAAGATCATATTGTGTCAATTCATTCTTAGAATATTATGATGAATTCTCCATCTCTATTTTAATCTTAGGTCTAGTAGATTTGGTAGAACTTCTGATTTTTGTGGTTGACTCATATTAATGCTTTCTTTTACTTGCTACTTTATAATATAAAATAGCACCTTACTACTTCTTGCTTCATCGCTACACACTCTATTATTCTGTTATTTCCATATATTCCAAGCCATAACAAGTGGAATGCCGATCCAAAGATTCCTAGTAATAAGATGCATATAAGGGGTTAGGGGCCACTATTTCATAAGGTCTTTCATATTCTCTAGCAAATTCTCACAAGTTTTTAAATCTCCTAGCACTCCTTCCCAAATTTCCTTGGCAAATTGGCAATGCAAAAATAGTTGGGCAATGCTCTCAAGGTTTTTATAGAATAACAAACCTATTTACAAAATAAAAACCTCTTTTGTTTAGATTATCTATCATCAGAATTATTCCAGGAGCAGTATCCCACCAAAAATAATTGATCTTCAAAATAAAGCCTTGATCCAAATGTTTCTCCAGCAAAAGGTTTCAACTAGTTCTCCCACAATACTATGATAGGCTGACTTAACTAAGAATGTTCTAGAGGGGTTTAGCCACCCAATCCATTCATCCTCCACATGAGGAGAGAGAAAAGTGCAATCAACTAAAAGAGAAGTTCTAGATTGAGCCTCTCTGACTAAATGGTCACAGTGTTGGATCAGGATATCCCCCCATCAAAGCACCTCATCTTCTAGGGTCTTCCATTTTGCCTTGTCTCCATTCCATATAATATAAACATGAACCAACTTTCCACATTTATTGATCAGAATTTGCTTGATTTTCCTGAATTGAGGTAATTCTGAGAGGGCTTGGTCTTTAATCCACACATCATCGCATAAATTGGTTCCTTTGCCATTCTCAATTAACCCTTTTCCACCCTTCCTAAGGATAGCTTTAGTTTTTGCAACATTATTCCAAATGTAGGATCCTAAGGGTAAATCCATCTCATTTAGGAAATAACTTCTATCATTACCTGAGGTATTTAGCTTTTATAATATCTGTCCAATCGTTTTTCCCTTCAATTAACTACCAATTGACTTTAGAGATTAAGGCACTCCAATCCTTTTTTCCTTCAACCAACTACTAGTTGACTTTAGAGATTAAGGCACAATTGAAAGACTTAATTTTTCTTATTCCAAGACCCCCTGCCTTAATCGAGTAGCAGACCCTAACCCAAGCCACCAAAGACAGTCTATTTTATTCCTTGATTCCACTCCATAGAAAATATTTTTCAATCTTTTCTAGTTTGTCAGTAACTAACCCTGACATTTTAAAGAGGGAGGGGTAATAGACTAGAATATTTTGAAGACAAGATTTTCTGAACTGAATTTTCCCTACTAGACTAAGCAGCTTCCCTTTACATCCAACTAACTTCTTCTAAAATATTTCCACTACCCCATTCCAAAATAGAGAGGTTGGAGATTTAGAAATGAGGGGTAGCCCTAGGTAAGAATCTGGTAGGGCAGCAACCTAACAAGCCAAAATATTAGTAATTTTCTCTTGTAGGTTGTGACTGACATTCATAGAAAAGATCTTGTTTTTCTCATAGTTAACATGTTTCCCTAATATCTTTGCATAGTTATCTAGAGTCATCTTTTAGCATTTTTCTTCTAAGACATAAGATTCACCAAAGATGATTGCATCATCAACAAACTATTGGTGTGATATAGGATCCAAAGCAGAGGCATCCCTAACACCCCTTAGCTTCCCTCTCCTTTTAAGTTTGTCAATATTCCTACCAAGAACCTCAACAACAATAACAAATAGGTATGGTGACAATAGGTCACCCTACTGAAGCCCTTTCCCACATGAAAAATAACCACTGGGGGACCCATTTAATAACACTAAGAATTTTGGAGTTGATACACATTAAACTATCATATTTATAAATTTACCCTTGAATCCAAACTTTCTCAAGACTTCAAAGAGAGAGTTCTAAGAAACTCTGTCGTAAGCTTTTGAAATGTCTAATCTTAAGGCCATAGAGGGTACTTTGTTGTTGTCCATTAAGTGTACCAATTCGTGTGCAACTATAACTGCATCCATAATGTGCCTCCCTTTGACAAAACCTTTTTGGTTGACTGATATCATCTTATCAAGCAAAGGTTTGAGCCTGTTAACCATAACCTTTGAGATGATTTTATACAAAGTATTGCACAAATTGATAGGCCTAAAGTCCTTAATGGAAGCAACATTATCATTTTTTTGAAATTAAAGCAATGAAGGTTGAGTTGATTTGGTTTAGGTATTTACCTCACCTGAAGAAGTCCTTCACCACATGATAGATATCCACTCCAATGATATCCCAATGATCTTGAAAGAAGGTATGAGGGAATCCATCAGGTCCTAGGGTTTTGAAAGCACCAAAGGAGAACATTGCATCCCTAATCTTGGAAGGATGCCTTTGAGACTAGTACTGACATATCCTCCTCAATGATAACCTTCAGAATCACCTTGAGAAAGTCATTGGGGTCTTGAGAGTTGTTCTAGTTATTTGAGTTATTCAAGCTAAAAAAATGAACAAACATCTCAACCATCTCTTTTTCATTTCTGTGATCAATCCATTATATTTAATGAGATTTCTTATTCTATTTCTGGTCTTGTGATTCATGGTGGATTGGTGAAAGAATATTGTTTTTTTATCGGGACTTCAGTGAGCCATTGTATTCTTGATTTTTATATCCGAAACACCTCTTCTCAACTTGAACCATTGATCTCTTAGCAACATCTCCTCCCTTATATCTTCCTTATAAGCACAATTATCTTCTATCTTCCTCTGAATGTTATCAAGTTTGGCAACAATGACCTTTTGTTTAATAAATATTAAACATACTTATTGTATTAAATAATAAATAACACATCAATATAATTAATAGACCTCATTTATCATTTAATAAACATCTACAATCAATAATTCTTCATTATACAATATTTAAGATGATTTATCTCAATATCATTTTACCTACTTTCAAACTATTCTTAAATAAAATTTCTATAATAATTAGTTAAATTAGAATCCTAAACATTCTCACTAAATATTATGACATTTTACCCAAATAAAAGCATTCTTTTTGTTTGTTAGATTTTGTTCTAACTTGTTTCTAATTTGGGACCTTAGATCCCTCCTTCATCTAAAATATTTTCTTTAAAAAACCTAATGAATGGATAAAAATTCTTATCCATTCTGTATTTTATATTGTCACAACTATTAAAATTAAATAGAAATGAACACAAGATTATTTATTGCTAAGGTATTCTTAAATAGTATTCACAAGAATATCATTATCTTAATAAGTACAAAAAGATATATATAATAAAATTAAAAAGAGGCCATTTTATTTAATAAGAGGAGCAACTTTAAGTTTTGTTAAATTGACACCATTGAATTAAACTAATAGACATCATTAGATCTAAGGCTTCTCACAAAAAGCCCCAATCCTTAATAAACAAAGATAGATGAAAATATTTTTTCTCATTTCAATTATTATTATGAACAAGTTTGGCCATGGACGAAAAATAGGCAAGATACCAATATCAAGAGACTGGTAAGGAAAGTTATATTTATTATGTATGATTGCTTATATATACCAATATGCGCCCTTTTTTTATTAATAGACTAAATTCTTCTTCTTCTTTAAACCCTGGTTTCTATTCTTTTCATTCTCATCTTACTCAAACACACAAAATCGTGAAAGTTAGGTAGAGACAAGAAGAGAGGAAGAGAGGTTTTTAGAGGGAGAGGGAGGGAGATATGTAAAGAGGTAGAAAGAGAGGGTTGGTAAGAAATAGAGAGAGGATATTTAGGTAGAGGGATGTAAAGAGAGAGGTGAGAAAAAGAGTAGAAAAGAAAAGGGAGAGAGAGAGATGGTTGGAGGGAGGGAGAGGGATAAAGAGAATTAGAGAGGGAGAGAGATGAGAAGGTAGGGACCTATAAGAGAGAGAGGGAGAGAGAATTTTTATATGATTTAGGAGCCAAAAGAAGTGTTGTAACTTTCTCAAGAGATCAAAATTGCATTTGTGATTGATAAATTAAGGTATATTTGGGAGAAGGTCAAGAGTCACTCGAAACGATAATATAGCTATATATTTTCCTAGTATCTTGAAGTGATGGTTATGCATATACTTTTATAAGTTGGACCATTGTCAATTTGGTAAGAATGACCATTGTATGATTTTACTATGAAAGGGTGATAGCACGCATGACAAAAACCATTGTATCTCAATGTTGGCCTCCAAGTATATAAAAAATGAATTAAGAAGCATGAAACAAGGAATGAATATAAAAATAGAATAATTTTCTATCATGCTTTGTTGCTAGAAAATATAAAGGAAAAGTCCCTTTCACAAACTGTCCCTTTAGGTAATAAAGGTATGTGCTCCTCAACAAAAATTTGTGCATAGAGGTATAATAGAGGTATGTGCACCTCAAGTTAGGAATTTTAGGACTATTATAATCTTCATTATTGTTGTTTATATAAGTTTATCAATTGTATTCACATTAAATTATCTATAAAAATATCAATATTTCATGAACATATGACTGATTTCATCTACTTTGTCAAAGGAAGAGTGTGTAAACAAAAGAAATGAGTAATTTTTGTATTATAATCCATTTTTGTACTATGATGCAAGGGTTATGACATTTGAATACAATCCATATTTTATTAATGTGATGGATAGAGAGGTGCTTGTGAAGTAATATAGAAAAAACTTCTATTTGAAAAGCACAACTAGATATACGTTGGTAACAAACACATGGGTTCTTATGTTGTAAATTATAGGTCAATAAAAATATTATATTTTTAAACTTTTAATTTATCATACCAACCTCCATATAGGAAGTATCACTCATCATTTCTATACTAGCTTCCATATATGAGTCATCATGAAGAAAGGAATGTGTGTGGGTAATAATGATGTATACATAGTGTGGATATACAAGAAAGACATGCAAGAAATATGTATGAAACAAAGGTAGAGAGCAAGTGAGAGCTAGGTAGAGAGAAAAAAACATACCATATTTTGAAACACACTAATATTGAATAGAAAGATACATCTTACCAACCACGAACTAAGCTTGTACATGTTAGAGATATAAATTTTTTGGACAAGTGCTAGTTAGAGATATAATTTTCTAATAATAATTCAAACAGCAAATGTAGAAAAAACCTATGACTCAAATGGTAGAATATTTTTTTCAAATGGGACCTAGATCATGTTGGTGGTACCCCAAGTCATATTCAATGTACATAATTAGTCCTTACATGCATGGCAAAATATAATCCCTATTATATTAGAGAAGTTATAACCATTGATGATCAATTGATAGCTAAGTTTGAAGGTCATCCCTTACTATCACTCTTAGATTACCTTAGAGGGATGAATATGTGTGTGTGTGTGTGTCTATATCTTTCTCTATCTCCCTCTCTCTCTCACTAACTTCCCCAAACATTGGTTGAAGGTGCCTAAGAATAAAAATTCCCATTTCACTAAGAGTTTTAGAGACATCATGTGAAAAAACATTGACATAGAGGACATGAAAGACTGTAATAAGTCTCTATCACCATTGAGAATAAAATGCCTCTATTATGTTGGGGTGAAAATACTTTTGTTACTTGAAGAGGAAGGTTGTTATATCCAGCCATTCATTTGAGATAACAAGAAAGACATGTAATCAATATATATAAAACCATGCCATAGTGAGTGTTAGGTAGAGGAGGGATAGGTAGGTAGGTAGTGAGATTTAATTAGAGAGAGAGTTAGGGAGATATAGAGAGAAGGTTGGAGAAATGGAGAGGTATATAGAGAGTTAGAAAGGGATCTAGTTATAGGAAGGGAGGGAGGGAGAGGGAGAGAGTTTGATATAGATAGGGAGAAAGAGTGAGGTGAATAAAAGAGTATAGAGGGGAGGAGGAAGGGAGGGATGCGTAGGGGGGAGAGATAGAGAGATTTGGAGAGAGGGAGAGGGATCGATAGATAATATGGGTGAGGGATGGAGGTAGAGAGGGATATTGAGAGAGATAGATATGTAGAGAGAATTAGATATGTTTCCTAAAATATGAATTTGGAAATTTAGTAGATTTTTTATATGATTTAGGACTAGTGGTAAAGAACTTGATATCCCATAATAAATATTTATTGAAGAGTTAGTTAGTAGGTGAACACACCCTTATTTGATAAATGACCTCCTACTATATGCAATAAATGTGTGAGCGAGAATTATCAAAATGAATTCAATTGTATGAGATGGAAGACTAGGTGGTACCAATGAATATTGCATCAATTATGATTTCATAGGTCCAGTGTTTACAAAGCTTTCAATAGATTATGATGCTTATCAACTCACTATTGAATATTATGAATTATCTAAAATTTAATTTTTGGGTGCTCTTTGCTATGGTTGAGGGCTTGGGTTGTTCATGTTATGTTTTTTTCTTTAATATTTTCTTTTATTTATTTGTTAATATTTCTTATTCTTATTCTTATTTTTATTCTTGCCAAATGACCCAAGTAATTTGGGTAAACAACAAAGGTAAGAAGAGGTGGCCTATCTAGACTCTACCATTCCAAATTTGAAGTTGAGACTTTCTGAATATGAAGAAACTAAAAAATAACTCAAAGGAACAACTACAACAATTGAGAAATTTGGTAGAATATCTAATAGCTCCAATGACATTTTTACCTAATCCCAATTTTGATATCCAAGAGTGAGGTTGATAACTTGTAGGTAATGAAATAGAATGATCAAACATTCAATAGTTTTATAGATACAATCACAAATGAACCTTATGATAGCATAGGGTAGTTTGAACTTTAGAGTCATTTTCATATGCATGGCGGCTCCCATGCATATGATCCCACCATTGAAGGCTTTGCTTCATCACTGTGTTATTTCTTAGGTAAACATAGAAAAACCCTAATCAAAACTATACCTTTTTATGTGGGTTATTTTAGTTGTAGTTAGGTCTCTAATCTGATCTATTTCAAATGGCTTAATAGTCGATTAGTCTGTAAGACATTATCACTTTATTCAAGTTAATAAGTTCAATGGTGTAATGTAGGTCCACAGCCTACAAACACACCTAAATCAAACAGAGACATATGTTCTGTGAGATTAACAACTTAGTGAGGGATTTGATGAAAAAAATATACATCTGAGTTGATGAGTCCTATAGAAGCCAGTATGTCAGTTGAGTGAGCACTTTTGATAGAGAACTTTAGTAATAAATGGAAGGTCTTAGGCTTGAGTTCTAATAGGTGTATAAAAGTCAACAGAATTAAACTTTAATGTCTGACTTAACCACACTGTACTATGCCCTTATGAACAATGAAAATTATACTTCACTTCAATGCATGGGCTATAATAATTCCACCATTTTATTTCCTTAGTTTTGTAAAAACCGACTTAACATAATCCAAAAACTCAACTAATTTTATATATATATATATAAATTGATTTCTTATTCTTACTTATTTTTTATTCAATCACATACTTAGGTATATCTATCCAAATGAGATAGGCATCCATCCAACCAGGATGGGCATCTAACCATATGGGTTAGGCATCTAACCATACTAGTTAGGCATTTATCCATATAGGACTAGGCATCTAACCATATGGGTTAGGCATCTAACCATGCAGGTTAGGTATCTATCCATATGGGATAAGAGGTTTCATCTATCCAATCTGGGATAGACCTCTACTCAAATGGGGTAGGAATCTATTTATAAGAGTAGGATATGCTCTTACCAAAGACTTTAGACTCATCAGGACCATCTAGGTCCTAAGCCACTCTCTAAAGACTACACTCCCCTACTAGTAATACATTGTGGTCGCCACCTTTAGGAGCACATAATTTTTTTTATATAAACAAGCTTGAGTTCCACCTTGAAATTCAACCTAAAGCCTTGGGAAGTCAAGCGAATCCATATGAGATTCCTTTTGAGTATGCATTGAATTAATTTTAACCTTCCAATTAGTATTATATGTACCCTATGATTAAATGACCAAGGAGCTTTGAGAACCAACTGCTCACCCATAACCAAAACCTAATCCCCATCCCCGAATGCCTAAGTACAAGGGACAACTCCATTCCTAGACTACCTACATACCCATTTCAACATGGGATCAAGTCGTAAAGTATGTAGTTCTGGTTTCTAACTATGGTTTAATGTAAACTATTTGGTGGGTACACAAAATTTTCTAGGGTCAATGTCCCAGACAATTTCTCTGTGATTGCTACCCTTGATGGTAGCTCTAAAGAAAAAAGGCTCAAGGTGGCCTCATGCTTGTGGCCTAAACAAATAGGTCCTAATTCCTATTAAATACATCACCCTTATTTCGTTATCATCCACTGAAATCATTAGGATAAAATAAATTTCCAAGATCATAACACACAACCAAATCCTAATGGGGTTTTCTAAGGTTTAACTGAGTGGATGCAAATTCATTTAAAATTTTATCTTTTTTGATTATCTATCCAAGAGGGATTACTTGCCCCTCGGATTTTAACTTCCAAATGACCCTTTTTTCTCCTCGGCAATTTAGAGGGACAATGCCATAAACGTCATTGTTGTAGCTTTATTAGGTGTTAAGTGTAGTAGTTAAACACGACGACATTACCTGTAAGAATGACCTAAAGGCACCATAGATACTGAACGCTCCTAATATTTTTGGTTTTCAACTCCTCTTGTTTAGTTATTTATCTAAGAATTTAACTATGAATTCATGAAATCATAAATAAAAATTCTACTAAAAATAACTATGAAAATAAATTATTACATGCAAGGAATTATTGCTTGGAATTAAAAAAAACTGAGATATAAGTATTACATGCTAAACAATTCAACCCTTTTGGAAATAGTATTTTATTGAAAGAAAATTAAATTTTAAAACTTGAACTATATACATGAAAGTACTAATCACTTGAAAACTATGATATTTATAGGAGATAACTTACAAAAATGACCTTTACACTTTAATTATGAATCCTTAAACTTGTAAGGTACTAAATTGATTGAAAGAAATTTAAATGATTAAATAGCAAGACTTTGGAAAATAATTTTGTTGGTATTTTGGATATGTTGATATGTTTTTGTCATTGATGTCAACACTTGTCAACACTTATCAACACTTGGAGATCTTTGGTTATGTTCACCGGCATGTTCAGTGACTTATGCACAGTCACCGGTATTTGGTTCACCAACAGGTTATATTGTTCACCAGCACTTGGAATGACTTGGAGACTACTTGGTTATGTCGAATACATTATTTGATCACTTGGTTTTGGCAATTTGGTTATTGGTCTATTTGGGTTTGCATATTTGTTGTTACCGACAAATAGGTCCAGGTTATGCATCGACAAGCATATCTATTCCAAATCAGCACGACACATTATGGAGATGATTTGTTATTATTGTAAATGCATTGAGCTGACATGATGCATTTCATATTGATTTATTTGTAATTGATTTTATTGTAATATCTTTAGTAAGCCGACCTACTCAATTGGTCTTAGGTTATGGTATAAATATAAGATCTCATTTGTGAGATTGATATATGATTTAAATGGGAATGTAAGGAAGTGTGAATATGCGAAAATAAGTAGAGCTATACACGTAGACATCATTCAAGATTGAAGGAAGGTTTTGAGAAGGCATATCAGAGCTAAATCGGTACTGAATCTAGCATATGAAGATGCTATATTGAGCAGTACATTATCATTAGATTTAACCATCCAACTGTAGTCAGTGTGACTTCCATTTTGTGATTGAGCAGTGAGCTCTAGGCAACTGGCCTTTCTACATGTGCAGACTCCATATTGTACACACATACTATCTGTAGTAGTATCATTTGATTGTGGGTAAGGCTTCCCACCATGGTTTTTCCCCTTATAGGGTTTCCATGTACAAATATTTGTGTTATGTGTTGTGGATATAATTGTCTTTCTGTTTCATGCTTAAATTTTTCTGGTACTGCAATTAAATGATAAAACTATCTACCGACATAAAGTTTGGTTTACCGGTATTAAGCATTAAGTTTTGGTTAAGTTAATTTTGGTTTGAATTAACTAGACAACTGATTCACACCCCCCCCCTCCCCCGCACCCTGTCTCAGTTGTCTCCGGGACCTAACAAATTTAACATTAACTTGTTGAAGAGAGAAACTATTTAATAATAAGCTTGAGAATAACCACATTATTCATAAACCAACTAATTCTTCCATTTGAAATAGTATAAATTTTATCTATAATTAGTTCCACAAATGATGACCTAACAGAAATATGAATCCTAATACTTGAAAGGTACCAAATTGTTTGAAAGAAAATTAAATGATTAAATAGCAAGACTTTGGAAAAGAATTTAACATTTATCATAATTTAAATAATTTGAAGGAACTAACATTTCATTTAATAATAACAAAAATGTTTAATTAATAATAATTTATTTCATATGTTATTTGATCTCTTAATTATAATTCATCGTCAACATATTACTTATAAATAACTCCTTGTCCATTTATATCCCAAATATAAGGATTATATAGCATTTAAATAAATTTTAAAAGTAAAATCTTATTTAAATAATTAGAGAGCACATGATAAGGTCAAAATTAAACTTTACCCAACAATCATCCAAATATGAAAAGAAATTAAATCTTTTTTTTTTTTTTTCTTCTTAAGTTTTTCCAAACACTTAATTTAAGATCATTCTTTTTAATAAATATAATTTAACAAATGATTTAAAATTTATAGCTTTAAAGGGAAATGCAAATAAGAAAGTTTTAAAGTTTTTTTTAGATAACTTACTAATTATAAAAACACAATCTTCAAGATGATTTTATCCCTTAGCATTTTAAATTTTAATCTTCATGTAATTAAATAATAAGTTGATTAAATCATTGGTTCAAAACTATTGGTGTAATTTAAAATTAAGGGTGTTAATATCTATTCATAAAATAAGCAATTAATTTAATATAATTATGATTAAATTTTATACAAGAGAACATAACAACCAACTAATCAAATCAATGGTAAATTTACTATAATTGATTTTTATTCATTTTATCTAAATTTATGTTTATCAACAAATAGATTGGTTAATATTTGTCTTAAATAATATTGTCAGACAATTTTTTTTATCTTAAATACCCTGATAAAATTAATTTTAAATATGGAAGAATTAATTTTTTTTTTAATGAATAAACAAATTAAGGAAGCAATCTCAACCTTTAGATTAGATTAATATTAGCCCTTAGATGTAGACTTCACCCACAACCCTAAAATCTTTATACTAATACTAAAATTTAGGGTTTTTCTTCCATTTCATTGTCATGAATCTTACAGAAAGAATGGAGAAGAAGAATGTATACATAAGAGTTCCACTAAATCCACCATGTCTATCTATGAGTTTGCAACCCCTAAGAATGCAGAAGAAGAATGCATACAGAAGAGTTCCACAAAATCTATCTTGCATGTCTATGAGTTTGCAACCCCTTGTCATCAATCAACTTCCTATTTGAATAAAACCCTCTTAACAGGACAATTATTTCCACTCTTATTTGTTGGTTAATATATGCAAATTATGCAGATTTTTGGAAACCCTTTTGCAAGGATTGAATGGCTGATTTAGTTGGAGATTTTCAAGTTTAGTGTTTTTTTTTTCTCAAAGAAGGCTTTAAATTCATTTATTTATTTTTTTGGATGGGTTCTATTTGACGTTGCAAACAAACCTCTCTAGAGGCTTTACAGAGCTCCTCTGGGGTTGTAATCTTTCACAGGAAGTCACATAGACCCCCTTTCTTACAGGCTTGACAAACAATTTTTATTTATTTATCTAATGGTTTTCTTTTATTAAATTGTATTTTTATTTATTTATTTTATTTATCTAATTTTTTATTTTTTTTCAATAAAAGTGGATTATTCCACTAAACTTTTTTATTAATATTTTTTAATTTTTACACAGGATTCAAAGAGCATACCAGAGGAAAGAACCCTAGGAAGAAAACCTCCGGTCACAGCTCATAAAATAAACCTATAGTATCTAATGGATCAGTTTATACACCCCGCCCAAAACCACATACAAAATGTGGTATTCAATAGTTCTATAATCATTGTTATTGTTGTATCATATAATAAGCGAATGGTAATAAAAATTAAATTTTGTACATATCTAAGATTTATCAGATCTAATATTGTTTTCTTGTACATATACAAGTATATCTATTCAGCCACATAATGCTAATCACAACATTGACTTAATATTAATACTAGAATTAATATACATATGTTCTTCTTCTAAATTTTACATATACAATTTTAAATAGATAAATAAATGAACAATCACTTAAACTCTTATGGAGTACATGAAATAAAAATAGATGTATACAATTTCACTATGATAACACCCTTTCATTCAAATATAATTTATTCCAAGTTCAAAGATTAATTAATCTAAGGGAATAAAAGGTATAAGTTAATCATAGAGACTTTTTCACTTTCAAGTAATATTGCAATATATAAACTATTATGGATGTAAATTAGAAACATAAGAAATAGAATTTATTTTTGAGAAAGAGGAGAAATGAAACCCTTATATTATTTAACTCATCCCCCTTCAATTTTTTTTTTTTAAAAACTATATTTTAAAACTACATTGAACCTTAATTTTTTTTTCTAATGATTATTTTTGGCACTAATATTTTAGAATAATTTCATTATATATTTATTTTCTCTAAAAGAAATTAGAAAATAAAGAGAAGGCTTTCTAAAGGAAGATATGAAATTAACTAATATTCACATTCATTTGCACATTTTGTTTTTAAGAAGAAAACTACTAGTTTATTGATAAAAAAAAAGGTAAGATATACACATCTATTCACACATGCACACATATTCCTTCTATGAAAATCTAAAACTAGATTGTACATGCATATAGATTTCCTTATCAAAATCTAAAAATAAAATAATGCAAAAACTCTATATTATGCAAATAAAAATCTCTCCCCTCTTTCTAAATTAAACAATATCAAAATCTTTATCCTTTAAACTACCTAATTTTTCAAAGAAAAATAACATGCATGCTAATAAAAATCTTATTTCTGGAAGAAAAATATACAAGTATGGAAGGATGGAACCTGGATCTGCAAGGTGAACCAAAATCTTATTGATGAATCACCCCTTTTTCTCCAACTATCCTTCTTCAATCCTCATATTGTAACCTGGCAAGATCTTCTCCAAAACATCTAAAAATCCTAACTCACACAATGCAAAATGTCTACAAAATTCTGTCTATATCTAACATGATTTGAAAAAAAAAACTTTCTTGAGAATTCAAAAGACTACTTAATCACATAAAACAATCAACTCTCCCTTTTTTCAAAAATCTAGAACTCAATATATAGAAAACAGAGTCATTTTTCCACTACAAAAGAGTTAATTGATTTCCATATTCTTTTCCCAAAATACTTTCATGCAAAATGATTGTTGTCATAGTGGGAGTTACACTTGACCGTGCAAATAAATTTGAATTTGAATTCATTTATGGAATCTTCTTATTTCTCCTACAACATGTGCTCAAATAGCATATTGAGAAAATAAATTACGACCTCACGTGTGAGTCAACACTTGTTACTTTTTCTTTTAAAACTAACTCCATTCTTATTCAATTTTTCATCTTTAACTAACATTGCTCATAAAATTAATAATAATATTAATAGTAGTAGTAGCAACAGCAGCAGCAGTAGTAGTAGTAGTAGTAGTAATAGCAAGTCATATCAATGTCCAGAAAGAGGGTTATGCCATCCTTCCCCCTTAAATTGTGCATCGTCCCGATGCACTAAAATATAACCTTATAAAGAGTTTGTTGATTCATAATGTTTATAACAAAAGTGAAAACATCTGCTACATCTTAATTGTATCTTCCCATGTAGTATTCCTTTCATCATACTGATTTTATTTTTCTTGCATAAATCAATCTCTTTGTTGCACATTTGGTAATGGTGCTTCTCTAAGTCTCTAAATAGCTCTATCATTATTCTCCTCAATTCCTAGGTGGATCATTCTTTGCTTCATCAAACCTTAGCGGATAAGTTATCCTATTTTAATTGCCCCTATGAGTATTGTATCCATACCTTTGATTTTGATTATGATGTGGCTTATTTAAATAAATTATTCTATTGATCCTTGTTGAAGTTTGCATTTCCCTTGAATTCATGCTTCACCTTAAATGAATTATTCATGTTAAAATTGTATCTCATTATTGCTCTGGTTTGAATCTTCCTTTCTTGTTCTTTCAAGTACTTTGTTCATGCCTATGAGTCTATGCACATTAACTTCTATCCTTAAGTTGGTATTTAGCCCCCTCCCAAAAAAATAAACTTCTTGATTTGACCCTTCTCATCTTTTGACACATAGGTACATACTTTAACAACTTGGCAAACTTATTTCAATATTGTTGAATTGTCAAAACCCCTAATTGAGGATTATGGATTTATGTCATCTTCTCAACGAAGAATAATTGTGATAGCCACCTTTTACGAAATGGTGAATAAATTGATCTCATGTGATTATATCCTTATTATACTCATTTGTTCCTTATTATTAGTCCTCCAACTACTTGCTTCCCATTAAGTTGATAGGAATCCAAAATACACTTAGTTCAAAGTATTTTTCCAATCTTCAACTCCTTCACCAATTTTCTTCCCATCAAACCTATGTGGGTTGATTTTCCTCAAATCCTTAGATAGAGCCTATATATATTATCTTTCCTCCTACCATCCATCTCATTTCCTTAATCACTGCCAAATTTCACATTTTAAAACCTACTTCTATTTACTTGATGTCATTTTGCCTTGCTCTAAGCTCTCACATTGATTGTTCAATGGAGATGATCACATCCCTTTGCTTAGTTAATAATTGGTTATAGCTTTGAATCCTATTTCATTATTCTCTTGGTCTTGTTGATTTTCACCATTCCTAACTTCACTTGATTCTTTGTAGTGGTGGTATGCTTTCCTCTTCCACTTCCCTTGCCATCTAAATTTCAATTCTAATTTAGTTCATGATTTAAGATATAATAATTTATCCCTACCACTTCCAACCACTTTCAAGATTCTCTTTAGATTACATAAGTTGAAGTAAGCTGAAGGCCTAGACTTGAGCCTTCGCTCTGATACCGCATGTAAAAACCCACTTAACTTAATCTAAAAAATCAACTAATTTTTTGTATACATATATAAAAGTATTGATTTCTTATTCTTACTTATTCTTAATTATGTTTGATTCAAACGCATACTCAGGTACATCTATCCAAACGAGATAGGCATCCATCCAATCGGGATGGGCATCTAACCATGCGGGTTAGACATCTAACCATACAGGTTAGGCATCTATCCATATAGGACTAGGCATCTAACCATACGAGTTAGGAATCTAACCATACAGGTTACACATCTATCCATACGGGACAAGAGGTTTCATCTATCCAATCCAAGATAGGCATCTACCCAAACGGGATAGGCATCTATTCATAAGAATAGGATATTCTCTTGCTAGGTTTATATAATTATTTTTATATACTCTTAAAGAGGGCGACCTGAGTGTATTTTAAGAGTATATAAAAATAATTATATAAACAAGTTTAAGTTCCACCTCGGAATTCGGCCTAAAGCATCGGGAAGTCAAGCGAATCCATACAGGATTTCTTTTGAGTATGCGTTGAATTAATTTTAACCTTCCAATTAGCATTATGTGTACCCTATGATTAAATGACCAAGGAGATTTGAGAACCAACTACTCACCCATAACCAAAACCTAATCCCCATCCCCGAGTGCCTGAGCACAAGGGACAACTCCGTCCCTAGACTGCCTACGTACCCGTTTCGGCACAAGATCAAGACGTTAAGTATGTAGTAATGGTTTCTAACTATGGTTTAATGTAAACTATTTGGTGGGTATGCAACCTTTTCTAGGGTCATTGTCCTAGACAATTTCTCTGCAGTTGCTACCCATGATGGTAGCTCTAAAGCAAAAAGGCTCAAGCTGGCCTCATGCTTGTGGCCTAAACAACTAGGTCCTATTTCCTATTAAATGCATCACCCTTAATCTATTATTATCGACTGAAATCATCAGGATAAAACAATTTCCAAGATCATAACACACAACCAAACCCTAATGGGGTTTTCTAAGGTTTAACTAAGTGGATTATCTTTTTAGATTATCGATCCAAGAGGGATTACCTACCCCTTAGATTTTAACTTCCAAATGACCCTTATTTCTCCTCAGCAATTTAGAGGGATGATACCACATACATCGTTGTTGCAACTTTATTAGACGTTAAGTGTAGTAGTTCAACACGACGAAATTACCCATAAGCGTGACCCAGAGGCACGATATATACTGAACGCTGCTAAGGGTTTTTGGTTTTCAACTCCTCTTATTTAGTTGTTTATCTAATAATTTAACTATGAATTCATAAATAAAAATTATACTAAAACAACTATGAAAAGAAATTATTACATGCAAGGAATTATTGCTTGGAATTAGAAAAAAACTAAGATATTAGTATTACATGCTAAACAATTCAACCATTTTGGAAATAGTATTTTATTGAAAGAAAATTAAATTGTAAAACTTGAACTATATACCTGAAAGTACTAATCACTTGAAAACTATGATATTTATAGGAGATAACTTACGAAAATGACCTTTACACTTTAAGTATGAATCCTAAAACTTGTAAGGTACTAAATTGCTTGAAAGAAATTAAAATGATTAAATAGAAAGACTTTGGAAAATAATTTGACATTAACTTGTTGAAGAGAAAAACTATTTAAGAATAAGCTTGAGAATAACCACATTATTCATAAACCAACTAATTCTTTCATTTGAAACAGCATAAATTTTATCTTTAATTATTTCCACAAATGATGACCATACGTAAATATGAATCCTAATACTTGAAAGGTACTAAATTATTTGAAAGAAAATTAAATGATTAAATAGCAAGACTTTGGAAAAGAATTTAACATTTATCATAATTTAAATAATTTGAAGGAACTTACATTTCATTTAATAATAACAAAAATGTTTAATTAATAATTATTTATTTCACATGTTATTTGATCTATTAATTATAATTCATCGTCAACATATTACTTATAAATAATTTCTTGTCCATTTATATCCCAAATATAAGGATTATATAGCATTTAAATAATTTTTAAAAGTAAAATATTATTTAAATAATTATAGAGCACATGATAAGGTGAAAAGTAAACTTTACCAAACAATCATCCAAATATGAAAAGAAATTAAATCTTTTTTTTTTTTTTTTTCTTCTTAAGTTTTTCCAAACACTTAATTTAAGATCATTCTTTTTAATAAATATAATTTAACAAATGATTTAAAATTTATAGCTTTAATAGGGAAATGCAAATAAGAAAGTTTTAAAGTTTTTTTTAGATAACTTACTAATTATAAAAAAAAAAGCAATCTTCAAGATGATTTTATCCCTTAGCATTTTAAATTTTAATCCTGATGTAATTAAATAATAAGATGATTAAATAATTGGTTCAAAACTATTGGTGTAATTTAAAATTAAGGGTGTTAATATCTATTTATAAAATAAGTAATTAATTTAATCTAATTATGATTAATTTTTATACAAGAGAACATAACAACCAACTAATCAAATCAATGGTAAATTTACTATAATTGATTTTTATTCATTTTATCTAAATTTATGTTTATCAACAAATAGATTGTTTAATATTTATCTTAAATAAAATTGTCTCACAAAAATGTTATCTTAAATACCCTGATAAAATTAATTTTAAATATGAAAGAAACAATTTCTTTTTTTTTAATGAATAAACAAATTAAGGAAGCAATCTCAACCTTTAGATTAGATTAATATTAGCCCTTAGATGTAGACTTCACCCACAACCGTAAAATCTTTATACTAATACTAAAATTTAGGACTTTTCTTCCATTTCATTGTCATGAATCTTGCAGGAAGAATGGAGAAGAAGAATACATATAGAAGAGTTCAGCAAAATCTACCATGCCTATCTATGAGTTTACAACCCCTAAGAATGGAAAAGAAGAATGCATATAGAAGAGTTCCACAAAATCTACCTTGCCTGTCTATGAGTTTGCAACCCCTTGTCATCAATCAACTTCCTATTTGAATAAAACTCTCTTAACAAGATAATTATTTCCACTCTTATTTGTTTCTTAATATATGCAAATTATACAGATTTTTGGAAACCCTTTTGCAAGGATTGAATGGCTGATTTAGTTGCAGATTTTCAAATTTAGTTTTTTTTGTTTTTTTCTCAAAGAAGGCTTTAAATTGGTTCTTTTTTTTGGTTGGGTTCTATTTGAGGCTACAAACAAACCTCTCTGGAGGCTGTGTAGAGCTCCTCTGGGGCAATCTTTCACAGGAAGTCATGAACGCCCCCCCTTCTTACAGGCTTGACATGCAAATTTTTTTTATTTATCTAATGGTTTTCTTTTATTAAATTATATTTTTATTTATTTATTTATTTTAACTAATTTATTTAATATTTCTATAATCATTATTATTGATTTTGTTTGTTATTTGTGTATCATATAATAAGCGAATGCTAATAAAAATTAAATTTTGAACATATCTAAGATTTATCAGATCTAATATTGTTTTCTTGTACATATACATGTATATCTATTCAGCCACATAACGCTAATCACAACATTGACTTAATATGAAGATTACTAGAATTAATATACATCTGTTCTTCTTCTAAATTTTATATATACAATTTTCAAATAGATAAATAAATGAACAATTACTTTAAACTCTTATGTAGTATATGAAATAAAAATAGATTATACAATTTCACTATGATAACACCCTTTCATTCAAATATAATTTATTTGGGGTTCAAAGATTAATTAATCTAAGGGAATAAAAGGTATTAGCTAATCATATCATAGAGACTTTTTCACTTTCAAGTAGTATTGCAATATATAAATTATTATGGATGTAAATTAGAAACATAAGAAGTAGAATTTATTTTTGAGAAAGACGAGAAATGAAACCCTTATATTATTTAACTCATCCCCTTTCAAAACCTCTAAAAATCCTCACACAATGCAAAATGTCTACAAAATTCATCGTATATCTAACATGATTTGAAAAATAAACTTTATTGAGAATTCAAAAGACTACTTAATCACATAACAATAACTCTCCCTTTTTTCAAAAATCTAGAGTCTTTTTTCCACTACAAAAGAATTAATTGATTTCCATATTTTAGTTAATATTCATAGTTTTATACAACTCCGTTAAATCCAAAATTTGAATGATTTGTGGAGCAGGTATTAGAGCTTGGAATAGTGGCCCACTCTCTGATAATTGGAATATCATCAGGGGCATTTGAAAGTCCATGTACCATACGCCCTCTAATGGAAGGCACGTTCAGTTATATGTTATTAAAAGTGTAAGATTTGATCTCTGAACACACTGTAAACCAAGAAAAGAAAGCATATAAATGGCCGCAAGCTATGAAAAGCACGTTATTCTTATACATTTTAAGATTGTCATATGATCCATCTCAATTTGGCAACTGAAACCCTAAAAAATATTAAACATATGTTAGAAAGTTGGCAGAGGTAAGAATCATGCTATTTTTGGTAGTATAATAGGCACGCTTATTTGCCAAGACTAACCAGAACTATATTGAGTTGACCTTTTTGTTCTTAAATTATATAATGTTGTACTTAAATTACTTTAATAATGCAACGAGACCATCTTATATGCTGTAACTATTTCAACAAATTCATTAAGTATATTAACATACCATTTGAATACATGTCATTTCTATTCAAAAAAGGATTTCGTAAATACGTTTGAAAGTTATTTTGAGGTTTTTACACATGAAAAGAATGTTTTGTGGTAGCACACGTACCCAACAACCTAACATCATGAGTGAATCATATCTCTCTCAAATCTCCATGGGTAGAATCATCAAAAGTGATATATAATGTTGAACTTTAAAGTGATTTTATAATTTTTATTATTATTATTTAACATTAATATTATAAGAGATTAATGTGTTGGTTTCAATGACGATTCTTAGTCTTTCATTTGATAGTATTGTTGTTCATAAGAAACTATTCAAATATTTGTGAACTATCTTCATATATAATAAAACAAAACAGATTGTTAAATTATATTGTTCATCTGATTACTTGTTTGGACTCTATAATAAAGGTTAAACATAGTCTCCATTTTAATCAAGTAAAAAAAAATCACTTGACAATATTCATTTTTTTCTTCTTCTTCGAATTGAGAGGATAGATATCTTAAATTGATTTTAGAAATTTATTGGTCTCAGGTGCTTTGATCATAAATGCTTGGGACATATATATACAAAGGCATGAAATAAAGCCAATAAATAACATAAAAAATGATATTATAATATTGAATAATATAAATATATTTAAATTTATATAATTAATGTTTTTAAGTTTGAAATTTAGGATTTGTGGTATATCTATGGATTTGGATTTAAATATTTTGACTTATTTATATATTAGGCTTTATATATGGAGGTTTGAAATTTATAGTTCAGGTTATAGGTTTACAATTTACTACTTCTCCTTGACCCTCTAATTTGATAAAGAAAAAATCACATGTTAAGAAACTATTTAATTTAATGTTTTAAAATAATAATTTTTAAAATCATGAATAATATGTTAATGGAAGAATAAAAAATATGATTAAGATGAATAATTCCTTTTGTGAACAACTGGAGTGAATTTTCGCTATGCAAGGGGGCATCTCAAAACTTGGTTGGGGCGATGAAGCGACCGCTGATCCGCTTTCACATGAGGATCCGTTTGGTAGAAAATTGGACCAAGTGCCTCAATGGGTATTTCAGGGAGGGCAATGGGTTGATATGGCCATCCAGCAAAGTGTTTCCTCTGATCTTCCTCAGCATGGTGCTCGAATTGGTAGCAAGGGTTTGCATTGGGTTAAAAATCATAGGCGAGACTTTCATTTTTTCCCATCTTCTGATTATTTTCGTGGTTTTTTTGACAGAATGGGGGGCATGGTCAAAAGGTGGGGTTGAAGGCTCTGGGCGTTCAACGACATGGTTTAGGGGCAGTAAATATTAGGGATTCCCAAGCTATAAATAAGGCACGACCTGGGTTGGAAAATGTGGAAACTAGGGTTACTTTTGTGAAGCAGATGTCGAGTGAGTTACATTCTTCCTCACTGAAGGAAATTTTGGGTGATGCTATTGGTATTAATCGCCCTCTGCCAAATTCTGAGAAGGTTTCCTCGAAGTCACAATCTGTGTGGCTTCTGGTACCCTCGATTGATGTCTCTGATATTTCTTTGGGCAAGACGGCTCGTGATCTTCAGGCACTGGCGGTTATAATTCAGGTTTGGGGTGACGCCATTCCTCTTTCAAAACTACAATGTAAGATCCATTCGCACTGGTATGGCACCTTGTACTTTCAAGTTATATCTGCAAGTTCTTTCATTATTGTGTTTGATTCTTCTAAAGCTAGGGATAAGGCTTTAGAGGTTCCATTTTTTTGGTTGAGCAAAAATTTGATTTTTGTAGAAATTTGGAAGCCTTTCTTCGAGCCCTCTTGTTATTCTCTACCAAACAAGTTCCTTCCTGGTATAAACTTCCTCAATTTCCTTCTAAATTTGTTGAGTCTAATAATTTAAGGAAAATTGGGGATTCTTTTGGCAAGTTTTTACTTTCTCATTCTGGTTTTGAGGATGATTTCTTTTTGGTTAAAATTTGTGTGCTAGTTGCTGCAAATGTTTCCCCTCTTCGAACTTGCAACATTAGGTCTTCAGCTGGTATTTGGCATCAAAACTTTGTTAGGGATTCAGTGGAGTTTTCTCGTTCTTCAGTAGTTATAGAATCGGCTTTGTTCTTTGATATGAAACAGATTAAATTTGCTTCTATAACGCTTGAGTCTTCAGTAGACAGAAATCTTGAATCTCTTTCTTGGAATAAAATGAAATATGTTTTAAAAGACTAATATTTCATCTTTTATTCCTCCTTTGGACAAGAATGTTTTAGCTGGGGTTATTCCAGATTTAACTAATTGCTCTATTTCCTTCAAAGTCCTTGGGTTTTGATAAGGGCACCTGTGTGGATAATGGTAATTTGTTGTTTAATGTTGTTGGTAATATGTCTTTGAAATATGTGGGTTTGGAAAAAGATAAACCTATTGCTAAGGGTACTTCTCTGCCTGTTAGTCCTACTAGTTTGGCTAAGAAGACTAGCGGATTTGTGTCCCCTCAGGATGTTGATAGTCCTCTTATCACCCCGGATGACCATCTTATTGCCTAAGTGCAAAATATTGTTAACTGTAATAACATTGCTCTAAATTTTGAGCTAGCTAACATAGTAATAACCTCGATTGCAATTGATTTAGGTAGGTTGGATAATGATTTATTTGATTTCCCTACTAATAACCCGTTTGAATTGCTCAATCCGGAAAGGGCTATGGTTCCTTCTATGCTTGAGATTCCTACGAATTCTATTGGGGTTGAGGTCTTGGATCAAGGCAAGGATAAGGCCCTTGTAGGATCTGCCCCTCTAGGTTCCAGTGGTGGCTTACCTCTGATTCAGTCTGCACTTTCTTTCGCTTCTCCTTTTAGTACTCCTGCAAAGAGGGGCTATAAGCCTAAACATGTTAAGACACAACTGGAAATTGATGCTGGTATCCAATCAACTCTTCTTTCTCCTTTGGATTCTTCCAAAAAGAAGAGGTCAAAGAATCCTTTTAGTCCACCAATTACAAGAGCCTTGGCTTCTAAAAGGAGCCTTCAAAAGGAGTTTTCTGAGAGAAAGGTATCTCAAACTTCTTATTGTGAAAAGAGGGGAGTCGTTGCCTCCCCTCTGGGCCAATGAAGATTATATCTTGGAATGTTAGGGGCTTAAATGCCCCTAACAAAAGACACTTGATTAAGTCCCAATTGGACTTAATGAAGTGTGATATTGTGATGGTGCAAGAAACCAAGTTAAATTTGTCTTTTACAAAGTTGTTGTTCTCTTCCTGGAAGTACTGGAAATTTTGTGCTTCTCCCTCTTTAGGGGCTTTGGGTGGGCTTGCTTTCCTTTGGAAAGATTCTAGTGTGGATCTCTCTTTGGTTGCCTCTTCATCCAATTGAATGCTTGGACTAGTTAAGAGTAGGCTATCAGGTACTAAATTCTGGCTTTTTAATATTTATGGTCCTGTTGGGGTGGTGGAAAAAAGGAAACTTTGGGAGAGTTTAGCCTTGATTGCTTCCCCTTTGTTGGGTGCCTTCTTGATTTTTGGGGGTGACTTTAATGCAATTTCTTGTCTTGAAGAGAAAGCTGGGGGGATCATTCCAAATAAGCATATTATTGATGATTTTTGCCACTTTATCAGTAATTTGAATTTAATTGATTGTAAATGTCAAAATGGCCCTTTCACCTGGACTAATATGCAAAAAGATTTCTTTCAAATTGCTGAAAGGTTGGACCAGTTTTTCATGTCTAACAATTGGTACAATTCTGGTCAGGACTTCTTTTTCTCAGTCTTGCCTTTTACTGGGTCAAATCATTTTCCTATCTTGTTTTCTATTCTTGAGGATAGGGCTCCTAGGAAGCTTCCTTTCAAACTTGAGCCGATGTGGTTTAGGGACCACTCTTTTTTGCCTCTGTTAAAACGGTGGTGGCTATCTACTCCACATGTTAATGGATCAAGGATGTTTCAGATAGTTAAGAAACTGGCTTTTCTAAACAATAAGATTAGAGTTTGAAATTCTTAACATTTTAAGGATATTTTTGGGCAAAAGGCTAGGATTCAAGAGGAAATAGAACAAATTAATAAGATTACTTTGGTTTCGGGTATGACTCCTTTGTCATTTGATAGGCTTAAATATTTGAAAGCCCAATTGGAGGAAGTTTTGGCTCAGGAAGAATCTTATTGGAGGCAAAAATCTAGGGGTCTTTGGTTATCAGAGGGGGATAGGAATACCAAATTCTTTCACTCTTCAACTAAGCTTAGGAGGCAGCGCAATAGAATATCTTGTATTTATGATTCTGATGGGAGGAATTTGTTAGATGAGGATGATATTGCTTCTAAAGCAGTAAAAATTTTTAAGTCTCTGCTTTCGGCTGAGCCTGTTTCCTTGGATAATACCTTTGTTAATTTGGTCCCCCCACTTGTTAGTCAGGAGGACAATAGGTTTCTTATGGTTCCTTTTTCTTTGGATGAATTAAGGGTAGTGGTCTTTTCCATGCATCCAGAAAAGGCTCTGGGTCCGGACGGGTTTATAGCTTTATTTTTTCAAAAGTGTTGGGACTTTGTGGGGAATGATGTCTTATTAGCCCTAGAAGAGTCTAGGTGGAATAGAACTATTTTGAAAGAACTCAACATTGCTCTTATTGCCATTATTCCTAAGGTGGATAATCCTAGCTCTTTTTTTCATTTTCGCCCTATTGCTCTTTGTAATACTTTATATAAGATTATTACTAAGGCAATTTCACTTAGGTTGGCTAAGCTCCTTCCTAGGATTGTATCTATTGATCAAAGTGTCTTTGTACCTGGTAGGGAAACCCCAGAGGGTGCGATTGTAGCTCATGAGATTCTGCATTCCCTTTTGCTTTAGAATATTTCGGCTATGCTTCTCAAACTTGACATGCTTAAAGCATATGATCGAGTTAACTAGCAGTCTCTTCTTGTTGTTCTGAGTCACTTTGGGTTTGCTCATAGTTAGATTAAATGGGTCTTTTCTTGCATATCTTCTTCTCATTTTTTAGTTTTGATTAATGGCTCTCCTTCTAGGTTTTTTTCTTCCTCTCGAGGGGTTAGGCAAGGAGATCCTCTTTCCCATTTTTTGTTTATACTTTTGGTTGAGGCTTTAAGGAGGGCCATTTTTGATGCTAGGTCATCTAGTATGTGGTGTGGCATTAAAATAGATGGTCATCCTTCTTCACAATCCCATTGTCTCTTTGTGGATGATACTCTTCTTTTTGGTTCAGCTTCTTTGATAGAGGCCAGAGTTATCAAGAAGATTATTGCTGATTACTCTTCTTTCTCTGAGCCAAAAGTTAATAATTTGAAATCAAAAGTCTTTTTCATAAATGTATCCCCTCTAGTTAAGAATAGGCTCACTCAATTTTAGGGTTTTCAAGTGGGTTCCTTCCCTTGTAATTACATAGGCATTCCTTTTTGTTGGTTCGGATAAGGCTATTTTTGGGGATAAAGTGGTCCATGCGATATCTTCCAGAATTTCTTCCTGGAATCATAAATGGATCACGTTAGCTTGTAAGATTCTTTTGATTAAGTCAATTCTTAATGTCATTCCTACTTACTTGATGTCTATTTTGAAAACTCCCCCCAAAGCTGTCTAGGATCCCAAGGTGTCTTTAAGATCTTTTCTTTGGAATGATAACATTGGGGGTAAAAAGAAGCTTCCCCTCTTAGCCTAGGATAAAGTTTGCCTTCCTAAGGAACTGGGGGGTGCGGGTATCCAAGATTTAGTTTCCCAGAATAAAGCCTTGGGGGCTAAACTTGTTTGGAAACTTTACATGTTTCCTTCGAGTAAATGGGATTTCATTATGTTTGCTAAATATCTAAGGGGGGCTCCTAGAGAAAGGATTTTCACAGCTTCACCTCTTTCAAAAGGATCAGCTTTTTGGAATTTCTTGGTTAGCTGTAGATCGGTTATCCTTCCGCATCTTTCTTGGGTTATCTATAATGGGAAGAAGGCCTAGTTTTTGGATGAAGTTTGGAATGGTCATCCCGCATTATCTTCTATTCGGGATTGATGTCCTTTGTCTAATATTCTTTCCGGACTTTGGGGGGTTTTTGTTGCTGATTATTTTGATATTGTTTCCTCGGGTCCGTACCCAATGTCTCGATGGAAGTCTTTTTCTTTTTCGCCCATTGCTAATGATTTCATAATGGCTTTTGAGGTGAGCTTTAGAAAAGATCTCTTGTATTTCAAGATAAGGATGATTGTTTGGTTTGGACTAAGAGTTCTTTAGGTTTTTATTTAGTAAAGGAGGGATATAAGTCCTTGTCCCATTCCTCTTCTTCCTTCCCTTGGCCTTCTCATCTTTTCTGGCATTCGACTTGTCTCCCTAAAGCTGGGTCTTTTGCTTGGCTAGCAGTTCAAGATAGAGTCCTCACTAGGATGAGACTGGATAGGCTTGGGATTACTGCGTTTTTCCCTTGTTTGTTTTGTGGATACTACATGGAATCCATGGATCATGTGTTCTTGCATTGTCCATTTGCTCTGGATTGTTGGTACTGGTTGTTTGGTATGCTTGGTTGGTCTTCTTCCATTGGTCCTAATTTATTGTCTTATTTATTGGCTTGGCTTTTGTTGTATTCATCTTCTTTTTATTCCTCTCTTTGGATAGTGGCTCCTTCTATTGTCATTTGGAACATCTGGCTAGAGAGGAACTCCAGGTTTTTTAGCATAAATCAGCATCATTAGAGGATGTGCTTGACAAGATTCTATCCTCCATTTCTGAGGTGGTTCTTTCTTACATTTACAAAAACTTGGAACATTTGAGGTCCTTTTCCCATTGGGACAATTGGGTAACTTGGAAATGAGGGTCTCTTCAAGCCATTCCATCTCATGGGGCTTTAGCAGCTGGATTATCCTCACTTTCCAAACATAGGTTAGTTAAATGGATGCTTCCCCCCTAATTCTCTTTCAAATTAAATTTTGATGGGGCTGCTAAGGGTAATCCAGGGAAGTTAGAGATTGGGGTGGTCATCTTTGACCATAATTATAAGATTGTTAAAGCTGTGGGTAAATTTATTGGTGCTGGTTCTAACAATGCTGCTGAATTTCAGGCATTATCTTTTGGTCTTGATCTTGCCATCTCTTTGGGCATCAAGGATATTATCATTGAAGGGGATTCAATGTTGGTCTTTCAGTCAGTCTCTACTAAGAAGTGTGTTTCTTGGAATTTATAGTACTTGTTAGAGCGTATTCTTGCACAGTTGGAAGAGTTTTTCTATCTTTACTATATCTCACTGTTATAGGGAAATAAATGTTATTGTAGATTATTTGGCTAATAGGGCTGTTGTTGAATGTGCTAAGTATTTGGAAGTCCCCCCTGGGGATATTCCCGCTTCTTGCATTAGTATTCTTTTTTAAGTTTGATTTATCGCGGACTATAGCTTTCACCACACTCCTTGCTGGGTGTGGTTCTTCTTTCATGTATTACATCAGGGAGGGTGTTGTCTAGCCTTGTGGCAACATTTTTGTTGATGGCATACTCAATAAGTATTTTTCTCATGGAGCAAGGAGGGTTTTGGTGCTGCATTTGTTTGGGTTGTACCTTATCTGTTGTATTGGTTTAGCACTTGCTTTGGTTGGTTGTGATGTGTTTAATTTTTCATGGGACTGATGCCTCCTATTTCTCATGATATTATTCTCCTTTTCTGGCTATTATTGGTGAGTTGGTTGTATGAATATTCGGGCTCGAGCTGACCATTATTTGTGATCATTACTTGTGATCATTTATTGTTTGTTTGTTGTTTTGAATTGGCATATTCTTCTTATTTAACTTTACAGGTTGGTGATTTTGATTGGTAATCATGTTGAGGTAAGTTTGTGTAGGACAATTTGGTTATCATTGCTTGGTTACCTTGTTAGTTCACCATCTACCTATATGATTGTGTAATGATGGTTGCTTTGAGTTGGCAGAGTCTAATCATTTATCTATAGATTGTTTTCGATTTGGTAATCAGTTGGGGATGAGCTTATGTAGTATGGTCTTGGCCCATCATTGTTGGGTGCCTTCATTTTCCCAACTTGGTTTCTTCTTTCATGATTATGTTATATCAATCCTGTTTTTCTTACTCCTCTTACACGTTATTTTGTTTATCATAGTGAGGAATGTTGGTTACTGCTCATTCTGTGAGGCTTTGTGCTTGATTTTGGTTGTTTTTATGATGATACCTCTATTGGATTGGTCTATATTTGGGATCTGTCGGTGCTCTTCTCATGTTTTTCCTTCTGTGGTGTCACTTCTTATGCGTTAAGATGTTCTGTTTTATTCGAAAGACATTGGTTAAGTTTGGAGGATGGTGGTTGTCTTCAAGATCTTGGAACTTGCAGATAGTTTGTTATACGAGATGGTTTCTTATCTTTCTGCTCTTTTCTTGGCTTCTTCTGTGGATTATTCTTTGGCTTGGCCTTATTTTGGTTCCTCAGGGTCTTCAACATCCTCTCCTTCTTCTTCTTTGGATTATATTGTGTTTGCTCACGATGTTTGTCTTGGCAGGATCTCTTATAATGATTTCTCCTCTTGTTCTTGGTATCATACTAATCAGTGGATTGTAGAAGTGTGCTTTATAGACAGGGGTGACCCAGGCTCAAATCTTTTTGGCTAATCTTTTGGTTTTTTGGATGGATGTTGTTCTTCCTGATGTTTCACAATGACAGTTTCCTCTTGTATGCCTCTTATGTCAGCTTCCTTTATATCTAATGAAGATTGTTATGTAATTGGGAAGGGTTTTTGGTAGATTGTGCCCATGAGCTTCTTGTAATGGGTAGATAGGCTTGTGTTATTTGAGCAATACTAAAGGGTTTTCTTACTGGTTCTTTCCCTTCAGTGCTCTTTGAACCAGACACCCTATAAAAAAACAAAAATTATTAATATAATTCAATGGTTTATCCACTTTTATCAAAAATAAATAAAAAAATAAAAAATCATATTTTTTTTTGTTTAGTATAAATTAATTTTGTTAGATATTGTAATTGGAATGGTTCTGATAGACATGATATAAATTACTATCGGTGTAATCATTGCACCTAAATAAGGTGCAACCACTAATTAATCGATAGGCTATCCCTGTGGGGTACCCCACCACCCAAAAATTGTCTCACGCCATCAAATCCTTTGTTGATAGTTTTTGCCGCCGTTGGAGAGTTTCATGCTGATGTTGATGAAGGAAATCTTTCTTCACTGGTTTGGGCAACTGCCATGCATACGTTTGGCAAAGACCCACCTCCGTGTAAACATAATCTAAACATTGATTCAAAGATACATATAAGATCAAATCTTACAGAGAAGAGAAATTCTTGTTCATTGTTCAAATTTTGTACAATAACTAGTTGCACAAATATAGATTCAAGAAAAGAAGAAATTGATGCATCCACTCTTCAATATAGAATAATAATCACTCTCTACGTATAACACAAGCCACACCCAATAATGAAACCTGAAACCAATAACAAATATAAGACAATGGAGTGGATGAGTTGTTGCCTTTCATTACTAATTCTTTTCACTTCATTTCAACGACTCCATGAGAAAGAGTCACTAATTTTTCTTCTAATTTCATTTCTACGTCTGGACAAGTAGGATATTTCGTTGTTTCTGTGAAGACTTTATCTCCTTGATCATTTTTTTCATCTCTGCTTTGCACACTCTTACTCCTATAAATATAGTATATCACCATCTGAGGCGTAATCAATGGCAGTCCTACAAAATTTGAGGCCTGCATTGAAAACAATCTAATCAAAATAAGCTTCTTGAAACTCAAGTACTCCATCCATATTTCTCATGGTTATAAAAATTCCAATACCCACCATGATCATAATGTCTTTAGCAATAAAACCATATGCGAGCCACAAAAGACTGGCGGCGAAGGTGAAGAAGGACAAGTTAAAAGGCATGAACTCCACGCTCTTGGTTTGAATCACCAGTTTTTGCAAGAAGCAACAATAATTTTCTGGTCTCACTCTTTTTCTAAGTCATTGTATGTTAGACTCGGAAAACAGGTGCCCAACACCATCTATCAACTTGAAGAAGCTCACTGCTATGTCTGTGCCCAAATCGCTATAGCTCATGCTTCTCTTTCCCTTCTTCATTTTTTCTTCTCAAAATTCTTCAAATCTAAATCTCTCTGTGATTTGTTGTGCCAAATGAGTCATCGGGGTCTCCATCTTTGGGAATTTGTAGCAGCACAACTACCAAATTCTTTACAATTTAGGAGAAAACATGTTCTTCTTCTCTCCCTCACTCGACAACACCATATGAATCTTGTGCATTTGAAAATATGTGTTCCAATAAGAGAAAAGACATTCAACCTTTAGCGGTGGAAGCCAGGCCTTGACTTTCTTTACTAGGTGGAAGATAGGGTTTTATACAAAAAATCGCTTCTTTGAAGTTTAGAGGCTTAGATCTATAAAATTTAATGCTTTATAATTACTATAGGATTTTTTGTCCAGTTCAAAACTTCTGCAATACAAATCTTGGGTTTTACACGTACAAGATTCTATTTATTTTGGCATGCAGAATTTTGATTTTCTCTAACCATTTTAATTATTAGTTATCTTATGTAGAATTTGATTCTAATTGTTGTGATATTAGTTGTTGATTTAATATTTATATTTGTTGATTTAATGCACCCTCTTTTTTTTACAACATTGCACCAATAGTTGTGACTTTAAAGTTCTTATTGCTATGGTGACTACCCATAATTGAATGAAATGCACTCTTAGTTATAAAAAACAACCAACCATGTGATGCCACATTAGCTGCACATTTATTGGGTCTTCTTTTGCAAGACTATTAGTCTCACCTTTTGGGGGGTTATTTTGGACACCTTGGCAAAAAGCATGCTGATGTGGCATCATATTTGATGATGTGTCCCTAAAACCTTAGTTATAAGCAACGAACTTGCTGGAACTAAGTTGTTGTAAAAAAATGGGAATGATTTGATATTTCCATGTAGGATTTTGAGAAGCACAAAGTTAGGGTGCACAGCTACTGGGCTTTCTCCCCTATTTGTTTTTTATTTTTTTTAGATTTTCTTTTAGTAGATTGCAATTGAATGGAAGAGAATCAACCACTAGTCCATTATGAAACTAATATCAGTATTGCCTGTTAGTAGCAAGACATGTGTGGTTATTCTTCCTCTATTATATTGCTTGCTTCTTTGTATTATGTTTGGTTGATTATATATGTAGAATCAAGTAAAACATTCATAGTAGCCTAAGTAGAGGTGATTGAAATCAATCCATTGTTTGGCAGCCCAATAAATAGCATAATGGTCACAAACAAGATAACGAAAATAAAGTCAATAAATTATTTGTCTACCAATGCTTTGCTTTCATTTTGTCAGCATATTAAACATTCTATATGATAGTTTCCATTGAGAGAGAATTATTGACAAAATGAATCAAGAATGCCAACTATTAGCTAATTACAGTTGTAGTGCATTTATTCATTTGATTAAAGGAGAATGGCCAAATTTCCAAATTCTTATGGAATTATTTTCGACGAGTGATGGTTTTTCAGTATACAATTAAATCTATCAAGAGCTTAGGTATTTTTAGAGTTTAAAATATTGCAATTCACATTACAATATTGTAATATTAAAATTAATTTACTAATTCAACATGTGAAATTTAGTCATTCATAATGGACAATGGGAAGGATCTTCTAAAATCTTATACAATTTACAAATTAATTAATTAAGAAGAGAGATGTTAATAATTATATTTTATAAAGAAGAGAGATGAGACTACAAAAAGTGAAAATGTGTGAATTTTGGTAGGGCAGGCATCGAGCAATTTTTTCATTTCCCTGAGGAAATCACCTAATCTTCTCCACCAACAGTGGTTTTTTGATAGGACGAAGTATGCACTCAATCATGGCATCCCAAGGATTAGGGCTCCCCTGCCTCAGGAAAAATCGGAATGACAAGTGTTGAAACCTAGGAAGGCTCGCAAGGCTATTAGGTCAAACCCTCCAAAAAATATGAACAGAAGTGAACTCGGCCAAGGTTATTTTAGGTCGACTTCTTTCAATAGGTTCAATCAGTTGCAAAATCTTGAGGAAGGTTATTTAAAACCAGATCCCCAGGCTTGTTGTTCTTCAGAAAATAATAGTAGAAACAAAATTAAAAACCCTAGTAGGATGGTAGAATCTCAATCCGCACTTAGAGCTACTTTAAAGGGCAAGGCTATGATACTGCCTCCTAAACCTTCACCAATGGTATTGGGTCCAATTAGGGATCCCAACTCGGATATGGCTAATGTTTTAGAGATCAATGAGAATCTGGTTAAGCGGATTCAATAATCTTGCAAGGCCTTCAAAGTTTTGCGAGATGGTAGGGACTTAGAATCACATCGGAAGTTCTTGCTAATTGGTTTTTGTCGCCTTTCAATTGGATAGTAAGTATTGCTATCCTGTCCGAAGGTTTTTTGTATATAGATTGTGGTAATTCAAAACACAAGGAGGAATTCTTAACAGGTAAATCTCCTACTTTCAGAGGTTTTGAATTTTGTTTTTTAGATTGGATTCCAAATTTTAACCCTAATAACATGCAATCTCTTAAGATAGATAGACCAATATTATTACCTAACCTACCAGTCAAATTAATGGACATTGAAATTATTAGGACAATTGGTAATCACATTGGCAAATTTGTAGAAACTTGTGATAAATATAGGAAGTATGTGAATTGTGTGATAATAATTAATATGGACATTAGTATTAAAACCTTAAAAACTATTGAAATTAAGTCAGGGGTGTCTTCCTTCCTTATCTATCCAAAATTATTTAAAGGGATTCTCTACGTAAACCTTGCTTCGCCCCCAGTTTCGCCTTCTTAACTGAGTCCCAGTAGGCTCCCTAGGGCCGTCATTAGTTTCAATCTATAAAAGGGAGGGTTTGTGGTTGAGACAAGCCCTTTGCCATCTAGGCATATTAAGGAACCTGAGGATGTTGAGGATATTGAAGAAGGTGAATTTTCTATTAACAAGGGACGGGAAGACCGAGCGACCACTTCCTCCCCTAGCTTCTAGGCAAATCCCTTGATGGACTCTCCAGGAGCTTTTGCTGAGCTAAGGACCCCCTGCATCTCAAAGGAAAATCCCCAACCTACATCTACTGAGCATAAGGGTGGGGAATTGGATGATCTCCCTCTTCCCTCTAATCAGGCCATAAGAGTGGTGGATTGTAACAATCCTATAGGCTCTCCCTTTAGGAAAGATTGCTCTACTAACATGAAGAGGGTAGGCCAGACGGTTCAAGATGAGGATCCTGCCCGCAAAGAGGATGAAGTCAATTGCATTATTAACTATCTTTGTGACTTAGTCACCGAGGAGATCATGAATAAAATGTTGCATGAAATAATTGACAAAGATGAGCTAGATCTTCAAAAAAATCTGTTAGGTAAATAAATTCTAGCCTCCTCACCTCCCTCGATGACCTAGGATATAGAATAACTTCTTTTAGATCTGAATAATAAGGAAAATGAAACTTTAGGTATCGAACTTTGGGCATTGGATAAATCTACCCTAGATTGTGCTAAGCTCTTCAAAAAGAGTGGTAGGAAATCCCTATTAGAGCTTCGAGCCAATGATGGCTCTATGGAAGGTCAAGTTAAATTCACATACATGTTTTATGCTAGGAAGGGGAAGGTCCTTCCCAAGGGCTCATGAAGATCATTTCATGGAATGTTAGGGGCTTAAATGCCCCTAACAAGCAGAGGTTAGTCAAACGTTGTCTATCCTCTTTCAACCCTGAATTAGTCTTGCTTCAAGAGACTAAATTGGGAGATGCAGACTTAGCTTCCTTTGGCAAACGTTTAAGTTTTAGGTAGATTTTAGGAACCCCAAGTATTGGGGCCTCCAGAGGTCTAGCTATCATATGGGATCCTCGAAGTATCCTTCTTTCTCCTCTGGTATGTAATCTTAACTAGATGAGTGGGAGAGTAACTTGTGTTAAGAATAATTTAGACTTTATCATTGTAAATGTTTACGAGCCGATCCTTAATGATGATAAAATAAGAGTCAGGGAGGAAATTGAGAATTTCACGAACTCCCTCAATCAGGTATGTTTTATAGGAGGGAATTTTAATGCAATTTTGCATCATCATGAGAAGCAGGGAGGCTTAGGCATTAATTTTAAGGCCTCTTTGGACTTCGTTGATTGGATCCATAGGAGCGGTATGTTAGAGATCAATATGGTCAAAGATGCCTTTACTTGGAATAACTGTAGGCTAGGATTTAGCAAAATTGAAGAGAAACTAGACAGGTTCTTTGTTTTGGAAAGTCTTATCAACTGTCCCTTCACCCTACAAGCCTCAATTTTACCTTTTTCAGGATTGGACCACTTCCCCATTTCACTAGATTTTCAAGGGGAATATAGCCCTAGGAGATGTCCTTTTAAGTTTTAAAATATGTGGCTTAAAGATGATCATATCCTAGAGCTCCTAAAACAATGGTGGAATGGGGCCATGATCTCTGGATCCTAGATTTTTAAGGTTGTTAACAAACTTAAAATAATCAAGTAGAATCTTATTCAATGAAATAGGGAGCACTTTGGCAATATCTTCGATAACAAAGCTAAGGTGGAAGCTGAGATGGCAGAAGTTAATGAGCAAGTGATTAGATTTGGTATGGATGAGTCTTAGTTTCTCAAAGAGAAGAAACTTATGGTGGACCATGAATCTATTCTCGCCAAAGAAGAAGTCTTCTAGAAACAAAAATCTAGAGAGTCCTAGTTGGAGGCGGGCGATAAGAATACCAATTTTTTTCACAATAGTGTAAGAATGAGAAGAGTTAGAAACCATATCTCAAGAATTAAGGATAGTAATGGCTCTGAGGTGGTTAATCCTATTACAATTGCGAAAGAAGTTGTTGATTTATTTTCCCTTATCCTAACCTCGGATAGGAGCCCTCATAACTCAGCCCAAGACATGTTTATCAAGAGTATCCCTAGGCTTTTGAACAAGGAAAATTTTGATGCTCTTAATGCCTAATTTTCTCTAGTAGAAGTTGAAGCTACTCTTATGCAGATGAGCTCAGATAAATCCCTTGGGCCAGATGGCTTTCTTACTAGCTTCTTCCAAGTCTGTTGTCCCTTTCTCGATGAGGAAGTTATGACAGCTCTGGAAGGGATGAGAAACTCAGGCAACATCCTCAAGTAAATCAACAACACTTTTTTGGCCCTTATCCCTAAAAATGACAAACCGGAGTGTTTTGATGAATTCCAACCCTATAGCCCTCTGCAATTCAATTTACAAACTTTTCACCAAAACTTTAGCTAATAGGCTTCAGAAACTCATCCCCTTATTGATCAGTGAGGAATAGACAGGCTTTGTCCCTGGGAGAGCCATTTATGATGGGGTCATTATAGCTCAGGAAGCTATCCACTTGGTCCAGAAAAATGGGATCCCTAGTATGCTCCTAAAATTAGATATCAGAAAAGCTTATGATAAGGTGAACTAGAGATTTCTATGTAGATGCTTAGAAGCCTTTGGCTTTCCAGCTTCATGGATCAACGTGATTTTTGAATGTATATCTACGCCTAAATTCTCTATTTTGGTTAATGGTACCCCAAAAGGTTTTTTTAGCTCTTCTAGAGGTTTGAGGCAGGGTGATCCTCTCTCCCCTTTTCTCTTTATTATTATGGTTGAAGCACTGGGTAGATTGATCTCCAGAGCTAGGGAGGCTAGTCTATTGTTGAGGATTAGAATTACTAGTAACCTAGATCCTATAATGCATCAGTAATTTGTAGATGATACTATGCTCTATGGATGTAGCAATCTTAGTGAGGCCCAGGCTTTCAAGCTTATCTTGGATTCTTACTCTAAGGCCTCTGGTCAAGAAATTAATCCGGCTAAATCTGCAGTCTTCTTTTTTAATACTCAAGCTAGTGTTCAAACGAGCATATGCAGTATTCTGAATTTTAATCTAGGCAGCCTCCCTTGTAAATATCTTGGACTGCCCTTGGATAAGGGTTCAGGGTCTTCTAATCTATGGTATGGATTAACTGACAAGATCAAAAGTAGGATAGAAACCTCGAAAGGTAGATGGCTATCCTTTGTGGGTAGAGCTACATTGGTTAAATCGATTCTAGTAGCCATTACGATCTATTAGTTATCATGTTTTAGCATACCTCAGTCTATTAAGGAAGTGTTAAATAGACATCTTAGATCCTTCTTCTGGCAAGGGACGGAAGCTAAGAAACGTATCTCCCTATTGGCCTGGGACAAGATATGTAGGCCCAAGTTTGCAGGGGGTTTGGGGCTTAAGGATATTAAAGTTCAAAGCAGAGCTTTAGGAGCTAAATTAGTATGAAAAATGTTTATAACTCTCCTCATTTAAAATGGGCTCAAATCCTCTTTCACAAGTATCTTCAAGGTAGAGACCATTTAAGCCTCTTCGAAGATCCCTCTCCATCAAGAGGCTCCTATATTTGGAACTTTATTATGGATTGCAGGAATATCATCTTGGACAAACTAACTTGGAATTTGGGTAAGGGTGATAAAGCCTTCTTTTGGTCAGACTATTGGGGGGTTTTCCAGTCCTTCAGCATCAAGCTAATTTTGATTCTTCCAGAGCATCACTTATATCTAGTTGGGGTAGGTATGTTAAGGACTATATTTTTCCCTTAGAGGGTGACTTAGCTAAGGGTTGGTCTTGGAAATCCCTCGATTAGGTTAATATCCTGGCTAATGAAAAAAATTTGCTCTGGGATATTCTGAAGAATAGGATGGTCACTTTCAATTTAGGGCCTGATTATTTGATCTGGGATGGTTCAAAATCAGGGGAATATTCCTCCAAAGATGGTTATAATTCTCTCCTTAAGAAGAAGCTTTCTTCGACCACCTCGGTGTTAGGATTTCAAGCAGATCCGAAGCAAATATGAACTAACAATTATATGCAGATCTAAATACAAAAGATAAAGGAATAAAATAGGACACGAGTAACACAGAGATTTAACGTGGTTCACCCAGAATGGGTTATGTCCACCATACACAGTCATCCAATCTTTCTTATTATCTAGCAAAAATAGTACATCAACCTACCAATGCCTTAAGAATCCTAGCTGCTTATAACATGCATTTTTAGGGCAACAAACAAAGTCGGCCTTTTTAAGGTTTTATTACAATGTCGGTTTTCATCAACAAAAGACAGCTGAGTGTACAGTACTTTTCTAATCAACCACCACATATCAACAATCTCCCACTTAGAGACTGATCAGGCTCCACACCAAACAATCTCCCACTTGGAGATTGATCAGGCTCCACACCAAACAATCTCCCACTTGGAGACTGATACTAGATGACACCAGTGTACTTGCAGGATTTGCTAGATAAAACACTTGGACTTGACTGGTATAAATTCCACAATTATCAATCAAGAAGACCAATAGAAACTGATGAAGAAATCAGCTTCTCCTATGGAACTTCCTTCGTGAACATATCAACAGGATTCTCACTTGTGTGAATCTTCTCAATCCGTAACTGACCCTCCTCCAAAACAGTCCGGATAAAGTGGTACCTGAGCTGAATGTGCTTTGTCCTTGAATGAAAAGTAGAGTTCTTCACAAGATGAATGACACTCTGGCTATTGATATACAATGGTCGATCCTCCTATATCTGACCTAATTCCTCCAGAAAACATTGTAACCAAATCATCTCCTTGATGGCTTCTATAGCAGCAACATACTCAGCTTCAGTGGTTGAAAGTGCAACAACCTTTTGCAACCTAGAAATCCAACTAACTGCAGTTCCCCCTATAGTAAAAACATACCTTGTAGTCCTCCTCCATGAATCAATATCACCTGCCAGATCAGAGTCAACAAATCTACTTAGAGCAACATTAGATCCTTTGAAACATAATACCTTCGTAGTAGTTCCTTTCAAATACTGAAGAATTCATTTCACAACATTCCAATGTTCCATACCTGGATTACTCATAAACCTACTCACAACTCCCACTGCATGTGCAATAGCTAGCCTTGTGCATACCATTACATACATCAGACTGCCAACAACTGATTAATACGGGATGTTAGACATTTTATTTACCTCTTCCTGTGCCTTTGGGCACATCTCCTTAGTCAATTGGAAATGACTAGCCAAAGGTGTACTAACTGCTTTTGCATCCTGCATGTTAAATCTTTTCAACACCTTCTTTATATACTCACTTTGGGACAAATTCAAGGTTCTATTTTTCCTGTCCTATGTAATCTTCATACCAAGAATTTTCTTAACTGCACCCAAATCCTTCATAGCAAATGACCTAGCTAATTTCTGTTTAAGATCATTTATGTGTTGCATGTTAGACCCAACAACAAGCATGTCATAAACATAAAGCAACGAGAGAATATAACTGCCATTATCTAATCTCTTAAAATATACACAGTGATCAAGAATGACATCTATGATAACCGTGTTCAGCCATGAAACTATCAAATTTTAAATACCATTGTCGAGGTGCTTTCTTTAGGCCATAAAAAACTTTTCTTCAACTTGCACACCAAGTTCTCCTTACCTTTGACCTCATATCCCTATGGTTGCAACATGTAAATTTCCTCCTCCAAATCTCCATGGAGAAAAGCTATTTTGACATCTAATTGTTCAAGATGTAAATCATCTGTAGCCACAAGACTAGGTATAGTTCTAATTGAAGTCATTTTTACAACTGAAGAAAATATTTTAGCCTAATATATACCCTTTTTCTATGCAAAACCTTTTACCGCAAGTCTGGCCTTATATCTTTTCTGACCTCCTTCCTCCTCCTTCAGCCGATAAACCCATTTGTTAGGCAAGGCTCTTTTTTTTGTAGGTAAAGGGACTAAGTCCCAAGTTTTATTTTTCATCAAGGAGTCCATCTCCTCTTTCATGCCTAGCTCCCATTGTTGTTTGGCATCCACTTGCATTGCTTCTTTATATTCTTCTGGTTCACTAGAATCAGTTAATAATATAGAATACAAAGAAGGAGAAAATATTTCAGGGGGTCAACTTGACGTCGTAGAACATCGAACACTTGCAGGAGTTAGTGGGACATTCTGTTGTTGTTGAGCATCAGGTACCTGTGGCATTTCATTTTTCAGCAATCTCATCCAACACCACATATTCTTGTTTGTCTTGTTCATGCTTCTTTTCCTACATCTGTTCTTTATACATAACCTTCTCATTGAATATAACATCTCTACTTCTAATTATTTTCTTATTTTCAAAATCCCATAACCAATAGCCATATGCATCTATCCCATATCCAATGAAGGTACATTTCTGAGATTTAGCATCAAGCTTGGTTCTATTTTCTTTATCAACATGGAAAAAAGCTTCACAACCAATGGTTTTCAAAAAAGAATAATTTAACTTTTTACCAGTCCATGCCTCCTCTGGAATACCACCATCCAAAGGGGTTGAAATTCCTCTATTTATCAAATAGACAGCAGTATGTATAGCATCTGCCCAAAAATGTAAGGGCAATCTAGCATGGAATCTCATGCTCCTCGCGCATTCCATGATAGTCCTATTCATTCTCTTTGACACACCATTTTCCTCTAAAGTTCTTGGAATTGTCTTCTACTTTCAAATCCCATTTAAAGAGTAGTAATCTTCAAATGCTTTGCTACAATACTCACCTCCATTATCTAATTTGAGACACTTCAACTTTTTTCCTGTCTCATTCTCAACCAAAGCTTTCCATTTCTTAAAAGTTTCAAAAACATCTAATTTTTGTTTTAGGAAATATACCCATGTTTTTCTGGTTGAGTCGTCAATAAAAATAACATAATAACAAGAGCCACCAAGAGATGATACTTGAGCCGGTCCCCATACATCTAAATTTACAAGCTCTAACTTCTCACTCTTCTTCTCTTTCCCAACCTTTAAAAACCTGACTCTTTTCTATTTGTCATAAACACAGTTTTCACAGAACTCTAAATCAATCTTCTTTAGTCCTAGAAATAGATTTTTGGAGTGAAGGATTTTCATCCCTTTCTCACTCATGTTCCCAAGCCTATGGTGCCACATTATCGAATTTGTTCTTGCAACATCTATTGTTGTTGTCCCTGCAGTAACTTTATCTGTAGCAACTAAGGTAGAGTAAGTGTTAACAGTACACAGATATAATGTGCCTACCTTCACACCTTTAGCTACTACTAATGATCCTTTAGTGACCTTCCAGATACTGTCTGAGAAGGTAACTATGTAACCTTCACTACCTAGTTGCCCTACAGAAATTAAATTTCTTTTTAAGTTAGGAACATGTCTTACCTCCTGCAAAAACCAGTCATTTCCATTCCGTAACTTGATCTTTATCTTTCCTTTGCCAACAATTTGACAGGGCTCATCATCACCCAAATATACCTGTCCAAAATCACCTCGAACATAATCTAGAAAATATTTTCTATGGGGTGTAGCATGAAATGAAACCTCAGAATCTATTACCCAGGAATCATTAACGTTATCCAAACATAAGATTAAAGCATCTTGTAAAGTATTACTTGCAATATTAGCTTCCTTACTGTCATTTTCATTTTTGTCTCCTTCTTTATTTTTTCGAGACCAATAGTCTTTCTTTAGATGACCAAGCTTTCCGCAGTACCAGCAATCTTTCTTTACTCTAGATTGAGAGTGTCCTTTCTTTGACTTCCCTCGTGACTTCTCATTCCAAGGGCCTTTTCCTCTTTCCTTTGATCTTCCTCTGTTCTCCACATTCAAAACACTACTTGATGATGTTGAAGTCTCACCTATGCTTTTCCTTCGCATTTCCTCACTTAGGATAACACCAACAATATCATCAAATATCAAAGTATTTTTACCAGAGACAGAGTTACTTACAGCCATAACCAAGCTATTCCATCTTTCTGGCAAAGAACATAAAATCAAGAGATCCATAAACTCTTCTACAAAGGTAATTTTTACCGAAGACAATTGACTGGTAATTGTATTAAATTTATTTAAGTGCTCCGCTACAGATCCTCCCTCACTTATTTTCAAATTAAACCAATGCTTCATAAGAAATACCTTATTCGAAGCCGAGGGTTTCTCATACAACTTAGCCAATGTTGCCATCATATCTACAATAATTTTTCCTTATGTTATATTGAATGCTATAGATGGTGCAAGGCACAATTGAATGGATCCCAGTGCCTTTCTATCTAAAATGTCCCACTCTTCATCTAACATTGTGGTTGCTTTATTTGCCTTTCCTTCCAACAGCTACCACAAATCCTTTTGATAAAGGTAATCCTCCATCTGCATTTTCCATAACTGATAATTTTGGCCGTTAAACTTTTTGACCTTGAATTTGGAATCCTCCATTGCTCCCACCCAAATCTGAAAGTCCTGCCAATTTATAGAAAACCTCACTCTAATACCAATTGTTAGGATTTCAAGCAGATCCGAAGCAAATATGAACAAACAATTATATGCAGATCTAAATACAAAAGATAAATGAATAAAACAGGACATAGATAACACAAAGATTTAATGTGGTTCACCCATAATGGGTTACGTCCACCATACATAGCCTTCCAATCTTTCTTATTATCTAGCAAAAATAGTACATCAACCTACCAATGCCGTAAGCATCCCAGCCGCTTATAACATGTGTTTTTAGGGCAACAAATAAAGTCAACCTTTTTAGGGTTTTATTATAATATCGGTTTTCATCAACAAAAGACGATTGAGTGTATAATACTTTGCTGATCAGTCGCCACATATCAACACTCAGTCCCTACAACATTGTGCTAAGACAAGATGTGTCTGCCTAAGGCTTGGGTCTCCTCTTGGCTAGCCCTCCGGGGCAAGATTCTCATAGCAGATAAGTTTAAAAAGATGGGCTATGAAGGTCCTAGTAGATGCCCTTTGTGTGAAGGGGCAGATGAAGATACAAATCACATCCTTCTCAATTGCAGCTATGCATCTAAATGTTGACTATGGTTGTACAATAAATTAGGATGGTCCTCTGCCCTTCTTCACTCCATCTTAGGAATGTTTTAAGAATGGCCAATCCTTTTTAAGAACTCCCTCTATGGAGGGTTATGGATCTTAGCTCCTTTGATGGTTATCTGGGAACTATGGAAGGAATGCAAAAGGAGGTTCTTTAAGGATAAGAAGATGAATTGGTCCCTCTTAGTAATCAAAATTGAAGTTTCAATAGTAGAGCTTTTAAATAGCAGAATATCTAAATTCCCCAACACTCTCTCTGAAATGACCTACTGGGATGCAAAGATGAGAGGGAGATGGTTTGGCTTGAGGATCCCTCCCTTTATTAGTATTGCCAGTTCCAAAAGTCAAGAATTGAGGAATGCTTGTAAGTGGATAGCCCCAAAACGGGGTTGGTTTAAGTTAAACTTTGATGGAGCATCTCATGGCAATCCAGGAAATGCAGGTACTGGGTGTTGTTTGCATGATGAAGAAGGCAAGGAATTGGCTAGGGCAGCTAAACCCATAGGGTTTGTGTCTAACTATAGGGCTGAAATTTTAGCCCTCATTGAAGGTCTTCTTCTATGCCAAAACAGAGGCATCTGCAAATTGGTTATTGAAGGAGACTCAGCCATAATCATTAATGGCCTTAGAAAAGGCTCCCTTACTGATTGGAAGCTTAATGCTCTCTTGGCTAGAGCTTTGCATCTCCTAAAATTTTTTGAGAAATTGTCTTTCAACCACATCTATCGTGAATGTATTTCTAGAGCAGATGCACTGGCTAATGCAAGAGCTGATGGTGAGTCTACAAGTTAATTATGGAACCCTTTCTTTGAGCATTTCCTTGTGCCTTATAAGATTTTAAGACTTGTAGTATGCAGTTGTATATAGGAATATGCATATGTATATAGACATGCATTTATATATATCATCACAACTGAAATATATATGCCTACATATATAGGTATTAATATTTATATAGACATTGTATACTACAAGGAATAAAATATTATGAGTCCCTCCAGAGTCCACCTTATCTTCTTTTTGAGCCTTTTTAGTCACATTACAATCCATTTTATCTTAAGTTTAGCCTAATTTTAGAGGGAGTTTCTTTCCTTTTTTGAAAGCCCTTTGTCAGCAACTGGACCTTGGCTCTTCCTTGTTGCTAATCTGTAATGAGTTTTCATCATGCAATTTTTCTTCACGGTTTAGTGACAGCCGTTGGATCTTTTATATCTGCCTGAACTTTATCTCATTCTTTACTACACATGCTTTGTTGGTGATCCATGAAGATTAATGCTCAAGCATCTTTTCATTGCAGTACAATGATGGTCATCGATCTTTCTCTAATTTGCCAACTCTTTCACTCACCTAGGCCACTCTTCTGCCTGGCCCAGCATTCAGTCACTGGGTCACTAGGAATAAATGTCATGCAGTTTCCCATTGTGGTTTAGCGACAATCGTTGGATCATCTTCAATCTGCACGCTCATTAACTCACCCTTTTGTCTCTGCGCCCTACCTCATGTCAACCTCTGGTTCACCCGGAATCCACTTGGGCACCACCTAACATGCCACCTGTTTGCCACCTCCACACCGCCAGACCCACTACCGATCCTTGGCTCTTCTTTGTCACTGGGTCACATTAGGTAACCGTCGTGCTTATTCTCATTGCGGATCAGCAAGCACCATCAATTTTCAAGTCAACTACTCGATCTTTAGGGTCCTTGGTTTCTTAACTACCACCTCTTCACCATTTGCACTATCTGTTTGCCTAAACTTTCTACCTTAACTGTCTACTAGTGGTTTGTTGTTGGGTCATGATGAATAAACATCATGCACTTTCCCATTGTGGACTAGCGACAACCAACGGATCATTTCCAACCTGCTCAATTATTAACTCGCCTCCAGACCACTGCCACATATGACTTCCTCATTTTCCTACGCATCTAGTTGGCCACCATCTAACTTGCCACCTTATCTACCACTTCACTTTCCAACATGCCTTAGGCCGGACCCACCACTGGACCTTGCCCACCTTGTCACTGAGTTGCAATGGGTAACTGATGAGAAATCTCCCATTGCAGATTAGCGACCACCGTTGGATCTTTTATATCTGCCTTAACTTTATCTCATTCTTTACTGCACGTGCTTTATCGCTGATCCGCAAGGATTAAAGCTCGAGCATATTTTCATTGCAGTACAGCGATGGTAGTTGATCTTTCTCTGACTCGCCAACTCTTTAACTCACTCATGCCGCTCTTTTGCTAGGCCCACCATTCAGTCACTATGTTGCAAGGAATAAATGTCATGCAATTTCCCATTTCAGTTTAGCGATAACCGTTGGATCATCTTCAATCTGCATGATCATTAACTTGCCCTTTGTCTTTGTGCCTGCCTCGTGTCAACCTCTGGTTCGCCCAAAATCCACTTGGGTGCCACCTAACCTGCCACCTGTCTACCACCTCAACACCATCGAACCCACTACCGGTCCTTGGCTCTTCTTTGTCTCTAGGTTGTGATGGGTAAAGCTAATTCCAATTGCGGATCAGTGACCACCATTGATCTTCTTGTCAATCGCTCGATCTTTAGGGTCCTTGGTTTCTTAACCGCTACCTCTTCACTATCTTCACTATCTGTCTACCTTAACTTTCCACCTTAACAACCTACTAGTGGTGTGTCACTGGGCCGCGATGAATAAATGTCGTGCACTTTCCCATTGCAGACCAACGACAATCGTTGGATTATTTCTAACTTGCTTGGCTATTAACTTGCCTATTGTCCACTACCACGTGTCACTTCCTGATGTGTCTGTGCATCTAGCTGGCCACCATCTATCTTGCCACCTTATCCACCACTTCACTTGCCAACTCACCTTTCACTAATACATTTGGACTAGATTTCTAACTGAGGTTTCAGATGGAGAAGGTATACTGTGGCCAAATTTGATTTTTTTTTTTGAAATGCCCGCATTTGTCATAATTCCGATGGCAATTTCCCATTTGGTTTCGACAAAGGAGGCATTAGCAATGAGAATTTTCTTTTTTTCAAAAAAGTGCTCGAGTTCATCATAATTCCGATGACAACGACCATTACTTAAAAAAAAAGAAGAGGGGAATTCATTTGTGCATTGCAATCCCACGTAGGCGTCCATGGCGACTTCAACCCCCAAGAACATCAAACCCACGTCGAAGGCATTTGTGGCATTTCTTGCAATCCTGCACAGGAGGTAGATTCAAATTGCCCTAGTTTTTAATTTCATGTTGCGAAAAATATAGATGTGGTGGTTAATTGCCCTAGTTTAATCTCGTAAAACCATAGAACTATGATTGAGGAGTGAGCGTTCAATTTTGTAGCAGCAATCCCTTCCTCCCGTATATGTGCATGTTGATTGTTCACATGAGATCACATCTCTTTATGGCATCATATCAAACAATTCACGAGCCTTGTCCATGTTTCCACATTTTGCATTCATGTCAAGCAGGGCATTTGCAAGTACAACACCTAACAAAATTCCTTTATCTGTTATGCTTTGATGGATGTCCATACCTTGTTCCAAAGCTCCCATTTTTGCACAGGCAGGGAGGATGCTAGCAAAGGTTGTGGAATTTGGCTTTATGCCTTCCAATTTCATTTTCTTGAAAGTGTCTAAAGCCTTTTTGACAAATCCATTTTGTGCATATCCAACAATCGTTGCAGTCCATGAGACAACATTTCTTTCAGGCATTCTATCAAACAGTTCACATGCCTTGTCTATGCTTCCACATTTTGCATACATGTCTACCAGGGTAGTTGCAACTACAGCATCTGACAAAATTCCTCTATCCTTTATGCTTCAATGAATGTCCATACCTTGTTCCAAATCTCCAATTTTGGCACAGGCAGGGAGGATAGTAGCAATGGTCATGGAATTTGGCTTTACACCTGCCAATTGCATTTGCTTGAAAGTTTCTAAAGCCTTCTCAACAAATCCTTTTTGTGCATATCTGTCAATCATTGTAGTCTAGGAAACCACATTTCTTTGAGGCAATCCATCAAACAGTTCTCGTGCCTTGTCTATGCTTCCACATTTTGCATACATGCTAACAGAGCAGTTGCAACTACATCTGACAAAATTCCTCTATCTTTTATGCTTTGATGGGTGTCCATACCTTGTTCCAAAGCTCCCATTTTGGCACAGGTTGTGAGTACACTGGCAAACGTAACTAAAGAAATGCAATGATCAGCTCCAAAGACATCAAACCACTACTAACAAAACCAAGAGTCTAAAATATGATAGGGAATAGTGTGAGCTATCCTAAAATAAAATATTTTATTTTCAATTTCAACTAAAACATAATTACTCAGCCATTTAATGTTATTAATAAGTGTTTAATTTATGAAAGAGATAAATGGTTGGCCACAAGTACATGAGTTACTAAATGCACACAAATAAGTGAATTTGATATTCAAAACTATCTACAATGAATTCAATTCTTGTCCATTAGTCATTTATGTTTGCAATAAGCATGTTTCTTTGTGTTTCTTAATCTTTATTCATAGTTATGTGCATATTTCACATTCTATGATTAGGATATCAATTGTTATGGCTGAATACTAGCATGATGTTTGTGTTGTGGTATAGATGCATGGAAACATAATTATGAGATTATTATATTATAGAGATCATAAATCTACATATCGCATATTAGTTCTAGCTCTTCTTGGATTGAGTCTAAAGTTGACATACAGTCATAAAGCCATTATAGTAGATCTATCCATTTCTAGTAAAGACAATTGAGAAAGTCATTTTGATATTGAGAGTTTCTTATCTGTTTACCTATTGATCATTATTAAGCCATAATATTTAGGTCTATTTATCTCTCTTACAAAACCTTTGTAAGTGTCCTCGATTGTCCCTACTACTCACTCTTCAATGAAATAGTGAAGTTCTAAAGATTTGTTGCACAAGATGGTGTTGAACGTATCAACAAGGATAGCATGGAAGGCTTGTGCAAGCTTCCACTTGTACAACTTACAACAAATGATTTGTTGATAGAAGAAATTCTTGAAATAGGGATACAATCGAAAGACAAGTACATACAAACCTCCTCAGTTGAAAGTAAAATATGTGTATAAAAAGAGTACATTGAATCCCAATCCATAAACACAATAGAGATACCGATGTAGACTTAATTGGATGTAGCATGTTGCACCAAAGTTGTTAGAGTATGCTAAGCTAGTACATAATTTTTCGTAAAGCCACATTAGTATTTTACCCAAATCATTATCTACCAAAACTAACTATAGTAATCCTTTTGAGGATTCATTTCATGGTGCTAGATCTTCATTTAGTTCCACTTCTTGTTGGAGAAAAGAACAGTTATTTCTTGAGGTAGATGAATATCCCATCAACAAAGGACAAGACCCTTTCTAGAATATAAAAAATTCTACTCCAACAAAAGATCAGGGGGGTTTCACTAGAGATATTGAATAAGAGATAGACTTCTACTGCTGCATTAAAAGCATTGGCATGTTATTATTGATGTAAACTCTCTATGAGGCCACCACAACCAATAAAGGTGTAAAAAGTTGTTTGCAATACATGGATTTTTAGGATTGTCCTTTGAGAAAACAGAATTAAAGTATGGAAACAGGATCTGCCAGCTCCTGAGGGAATCTCGATGAAAAATAACTATAAAATACCTGGCAATCTTATATGCAAAAACTCATGCTTCCTGATGGGTTTATGTACAAAAATAAGCATGAATTAAGTGGTAAAGGGGCTTCTGGAAACAAGAGGGATAGAGAGGCAGTGGAAGTGAAAACTTCTGGTGTTGTGTCTGCTCCATCTCAGAATGGGAATGGCGAAGGTGTTGTAAGAGGAGCTGAGAAGGGTGTTGGAAGAAGTGGGGGTGTTTACATTCCCCCATTTAAGTTGGCTCAAATGATGAAAGATGTGGAAGACAAGAGCAGTCTGGAATACTAGTGCATGACATGGGATGCCCTTCGGAAGAGTATCAATGGGTTAGTAAACAAGGTAAATGCATCTAACATCAAGAACATCATTTTAGAGTTATTTGCAGAGAATCTCATCCATGGGAGGGGTCTATTTTGTAGGTCTTGTATGGAATCCCAAATGGCATCCCCTGGATTTATAGATGTTTTTGCTGTGTTGGTTGCTATGGTAAATACAAAATTTCCTGAAGCTGGCAATCTTCTTTTGCGAAGAATTATTTTGCATCTTAAGAGGGCATACAAATGCAATGACAAGCACATGTTGATAGCAGTAGCCAAATTCATAGCTCATTTAGTGAATCAACAAGTTGCACATGAGATCATTGCCTTGGAACTTCTCACCCTTTTACTAGAGAACCCCATAGATGACAGTGTAGAGGTTGTTGTTGGGTTCGTGAAAGAATATAGTTATTTGTTGCAAGACCTTTCACCCAAAGGTCTCTATGGGATTTTGGAAAGATTTAGAGGTATTCTCCATGAGGGGGAAATTGACAAACGAGTACAGTTTTTAATTGAAGGCCTTTTTCCAATTCGCAAAGCTAAGTTCAAGGGTCATCCAACTGTGCGTCCAGATCAATTAACACATGAAGTTTTCTTAGAAGATGAACTTGATCAAGAAGTTGGTTTGGATGTTTTCAAGCCAGATCCTAATTTCTTAGAGCATGAGGCAACCTATGAAAAACTGAAGAAAGATATCCCTGGAGATGCTTCTTCAGATGAAGCAAAAGGGGAGAATGATTTAGGTGATGATTCAGATGATGATGATGATGATGATGAAGAGGAAGGTGAGGAAGCTCTGAGAATACAGGATGAGACAGAGACAAACTTGGTCAATTTAAGACGTACAATTTATTTGACAATCATGTCAAGTGTTGATTTTGAGGAAGCTGGTCATAAGCTACTAAAGATCAAGCTTGAACCTGGTCAAGAGAGAGCATACCTTCATTATTATGGTCTTATTGGGAAAATATTATGTATGATCAATAAAATTTATGAGGAATTTTTTGATAAGTGTTTTGTACAACAATATTCTATGATACACAGACTGGAAACAAATAAACTGTGTAATGTTGCAAAGTTTTTTGCCCACTTACTTGGCACAGATGCTCTTCCATTGCATTATCTTGCTTATATACATCTAACAGAGGAAGATACTACTTCCTCTTCCTATATTTTTATAAAGATTCTCTTGCAGGAGCTGGCAGAGCAGCTTGGTATATTATTGCTTAATGAAAGGTTGAATGATCCAACAATGCAGGAGTCTTTCAATTCAATTTCTCCAAAGGACAATCCCAAAAATTCACGGTTTTCTATCAATTTCTTTACTTCTATTGGTCTTGGTGGTATCACTGAGAGTTTACATTAGTATTTGGAGAATATGCCAAGGCTTGTAATGCAGCAACAAAAGTCTATTCCTGAGTCAAATGAATCTACCTCTAATGATGATTCTTCTAGTTCATCAGGTTCGTCAGATTCTGATACATCAGACTCAGATTTTGAGAGTGAAATTGACAGTGAGAGCAGTAAGGAGTCACCAAGAAAAAAATAAAATTCAAAGCATGACAATGAGTATGAAAAAACAAGAAGAGAGAAAAGGGCAAGGCCATCTGACTCAGAGGATGGAAGTGACAGTGAAAAAATCAGAAGGAAAAAGAAAAGGAATTAAAAATCTTTTTAGTCAATTATTCAAGGCTCCAGTAGACATCGTTTTCCTGGACTGTGACAAAAAAAAAGAATCACTCCCAAGTGCTTTGGTTTTATAACAGATGATTATAAGATGCTACAATGTTGTCTTATGTATTTTAATAGCCACGGGTTTTAGAGTTCTATACTTGACAGGTAATGTATAAACACTGTTAGGAGGAGAAAATATTGAAGGCCAAGTGTAGATTGTGATAATACTAGATCAATGAATCTTGTTATTTATTGAGTATTTCTTGTTTTCCATGTTGTGTGATGTACCATAAGAAAACTAGAAATCTAAATTCAATAAGATGCTTTGTTCAATGATGATAATTTCTATTTTCTTGCCTGTGAAGAAAGACCATGTCAGACAATATCAACGAACAACAAAATAAGGAGACAATTTCTAGATTGTGGTCTAACTTGAAAAGAAAAGGTGATGGAAAATGTTATTGTCCATGCAAAATTTGTAAGGGGTTAAAGACTAGAAGACTTTTAATCAAAAAAATGAAGAAACATTGTAGGCTGCATGGTCACATTGAAGGTGGACATGATTATCATCCATTAGTAAGTTTTTCATTATATCGTTTTGACAATTTATATACATAATAAATCATGTGATGATGAGATCATGATCACGGTTTATTTATGTTTATCACTTTTATATAGGTCGAGCACCCTGGAGCACATGGTATGGATCAACACAACCCTGAGAATATGATTTTCAAAGTGTACGAACATGGAGGTGTGAATATCGAAGCTGAAGATAATAATCCCATGGAAGATGACAATCATGAGCTAGAAAATACAATTGAAGATGATGGTACAAATACATTGATCCATGAATCATTTAGTACTCGTGCAGCTGATCATGATGATGAAGATGACCTTGATATTGTTCATGATGTCCCTCTACTTGAGAAGGCATCTGAGGCCCTTTACGAAGGCTCGCAGAAACTCTTCTCTCCGTTGTATTGTTGTTGGTGAACTTGAAGGTTATGAATGGTTTATCCAACATAAAAATGTCACGTATGTTAAGGTATATCATATATGTCATAATAAACTATGAATTATGTTGTACCATTAATATTCTTTATTATAACAATTTTTTTTTTTTTTGCTGTAGATTGATAGGTGAGTTTTTGTTACCACCATCAAATATTCTACCTCACTCATACCAAGAATTATCTGTCGTTATGAAAGATATTGGAATGGAGTATCAAGCAATAGATGCTTGTCCCAATGATCATATTATATATCACAAACACCATGAATTTCGAACTGAATGCCCTAAATGTCATATCAATAGATATCGAACAGTTCAAATAACAAAAAGGGTTCCTCGCAAGGTTCTTCGCTATATTCCCATTATTCCACGTATGCAACGATTATTCAAGTGCACTAGCTTGGCATAATTTATGGATTACCATGCATGCAATAGAAGTCAAGATGACATTATTTGAATGCCTGCGGATGGTTCAATATTTATGGACATAGAGGAAAAGTGGCCACACTTTAAAGAAGAACATACCATTTCATAGTGGTTTCATTTTTTGCAGGAGGAGATGCACATGAGGATGCGCCAGAGGCGACTATTGCTGATAACATACCATCATTTCCTGGATCTTCTCGTATTTCTAGTATGAGAACGTTGCAAGCCATATTGGTGATGAGCGAAGAAGAAATGATTCCCTTAAAGATACAAAAGGTTCCAGGTACTTTAAAATTATTATTATATATACTCTAATTGTAATTTACTTTATGATCACTCGTTTTGGACTAATGATCCCATGAATTTTTTGCAGGTAATGATATTTTCTATAAATATCTTAGTGACATTGCATTGCAGATATTTGGGCCCGCCATACGTAACAGGTGGTACATCATATGTGAACTAACCCTAATCCACTTTTGATTTCATATCATTGCTAAAATAGTTTTCCTTTGATCCATTTCTTGAAGTGTAATAAAGGTAGCTTCAGTTCATTTCTGAATCTAACAGGTTTGGTTTTGCTTTAAAAGGTGGAATGACCAAGAAAAAAGGTTAAAAGATGAATTGACAAACCAAATGGTTGAGTGGTTTGGAAATGACACCTTTGACAAAACCAAGCTCCTTGAAAAAGCTGGCACATATCTAAAGTATGTGAGGGACCAATACAGGACCCATTTGGAGAGGAACCAAAAGTACGAGCATCCCCCCATGATTCCAGAGAGGGAGTGGAAGGACCTAATTTTGGATGCCAAGGAGAGAACTAAAAGGAAAAAAGGAAATACACCACCAGATGCTAGAAGAAGGTAGGGGATACTATTAAGAATGTAATTATGTACTAATTAATTACTCTTTATATTTATATAATTTAACATATTTCAAATTTTTTATAGACTGAGTGACATGACAAAGGCAACCAAGGCAAGGAAATAAAATCACGGGCAACACAAACTCGGCTCTAGTGGTTACATGAAACTTGCTGCACGAATTGTAAGTATCTCATGTAAATGAAATATTGCATCAAAATATTAATAAATTGCAAATGCTTTTTTTATCAAACAATGCAAGCAAAATTCATGTTACCAAGCAAAAATGCAGGGCTCTGAATTCAATAGAGTGCCCACAGAAGATGATAAGAGAATTGCCTACCAGCAAGGCTATTCAGTCGTGGCTGATTGGCTACGAGAATTGAGTGGGCATACACAACATTCGAGTGCATCCGTCACATAGGTAAATATGCTAAATGGAAGTTGTTTCAAATTGAATACTTTACCAATAATCTAATTGATGTTGAGTTCCAACATAAAGTGACTATATTTGTTTTAAATAAGCAAGAAATGATAACAATGTGCATGTCATTGGAATGCAGCCTGCTAATTGTGAAACACCACCTGCACATGAAGGTTTGGATGTGCATCCCAGTAGTGGAGGTATGCATTTGCTATTCAAATTTATTTATTTAGCTATTAATACAATTAAACATCTTAATTTGTAATTAGAGTAGTAATTAATATAACCTTTTTTGTTAATATTTTAGAGCATGTAGTCAGTGGTGAGCAAGTGGAGCATGATCAGGGTACACAACATCAAGAATGTGATGTTCCCCACTCAGGTAAAGAGGACCACTGTTATTGCTTTAAACAAATATAATTTCAATTGGTGTTCAGCATTAATGTAACCTTTAGTATTTCAACTCCTGATGATCTAGAGGGTGTTCAACATGTTGAGGTTGAGGCTACACAAAATGATGTGGCCCCATAAGGTAAAGAGCACAACAATTATGTTCTCTAAATTAATGAAATACTTGTAACAATAATTTTTTATTTTTTTTAATTTAACCCATTTCTTTGTTATTGCAGAGGACCCCCCTTCGCTTCAGTGTCCTCGTCCTCAATATAGGACTAGGCATACATCGAGATCACAAGTAGTTGGCGGAACATCTGCAGAGGTGGGAAATGATGAAGAAACCAATGTTCCACTTAGTCTTTTCATAGCTTCAAAGAAAAAACAAAGAAAGAAATGATTGTAATCTAACTTATTTGATAATGACTGATTTTTATGTGTTAGTGAATGTAATTATGTGCTAATTAAAGGTTATGGATGATATGTGTTAATTAATATTGATGAATGTTGCATGTTAATTAATGTTAATCAAAGTTATGTGTTAATGAACATTGTGTGATATTAATGAATGAATGCTATATTTTATTAATGGTAGAAAGAATGAATGTTATAAGATGTTAACGGGGAATTTAGAGTGATGTTAGTGGGGGAGGGGGGGGTAGAGGGGCCAAATGAGCTTCCACCTTCACATGGTTGGCCCTGTTAAGTAGAGAATATTAAACTATTCTCGAAACCAAGCGAAGCTCAACAAGATAACACACTTTTCAATATTTCATTATGTTGCACAGTTAATCTTATTGAATAATGTATATTGAATCTTAATTGCAAGGTCCAACAGAGCCAAGACAAACAACAACACCACAAGTTGTTGGGTATAATGAACTCCCATATTGTCTTGTTTGTATACGAACAATATGAGTTTCTTCTAGTGTTGATATCCAAGGTAGGATTGCAAAAGTTATGAATATGCCTCATCCTTGTAAGTTTTTTTATTACTTGTAAGTAATGAATATGCCTCATCCTTGTAAGTTTTTTTATTACTTGTAAGTCATGAATATTGCTCTTTAGTTGATTAAAATTAAATAAAAATCTTTAATGAATACACAAAACTATATACATATGCAGGTGTACCATGGTTGAGATGGTCCAACTCCCTAGTCTCACTCTATGACTAAGCTCATGCCATATCTAAATCAAAGACATCTCAAATAGATCATCGGTGGAAGGCTGCAAAATGCCATTTTCATACATAAGCAAGACATACACAATTGGGCACAATCACCAAGAGAACGGTAAAAAGTGTGTTTGAGATTGTATCATGGATTCTTTTAAGGATTGTATCATGGATGCAAAAAATCTCTTCATTAATCCTTGACTCATGATTGCTATAATACTTTTTTAGACTTCTCGTGTCATTTGTTGCACTTCTTCACTATTTTGGATTGAGTTTCAACTATGTATTTGCCTTGACTAATGATTGTACCTATCTTTGTCCTATCTTTGTAAGCTTCCTCTTTGAATTGTGGTTGTAGCTTTGATAATACCTTTTTAATGTTGCACTATTTGTAAGGAGGACAACTCCTAATGCATGTTGCAAATTGTGTTCTAGTGACTGAGACTAACCTTTTTGTACTTGATGTTTTTGACTAGTTGCCACAACCTCTAACTTTGATACTTGTGCCTTAATAGAAATAGATGTTTCTTGTATGCATACTTGGTCAAGGACTACATTATGATGCTATAGGGCTACAAACTAAGATTATTTATCGTATTGAGTTGCACATTTGACATGAGTTGCCCTATGACTGCTATGCCTCCTGAGGTTATAAGGTGTTGTTCTTGTCAAGTTTTGACAATGCTACAACAATAACATGGTATTTGTTGTTAAGGTTTGAAAAGACCTTTTAGAAACTTATACCCTGCTCTTTTTCACTCAATAGACTTGATTACTGTCATTTTATTTGGTACTAGGTATGACTGCCTACTGGCTTTACTGTAGACTGCAATCTCTCTAGACTATATTTTCTAAGTGTTGTTGTTCTATACTTGACCATCTATTAGGAAAACATAGATTGAAATGTCCAAAACAATTAATGAATGACTGCACTATCACCAATCTATCTTGAAGATTTGACTACTCTTTAGATTATGATTATGACTGTCATGATATTTCATGAGACTGCTCTATCCCCATATGAAACCCTTTGTTCCCACAAATCAATGCTTTGAACTTGACTACAACTTTATAGTGATCACTGTATTTGTACAGTAAGCTTGCTACTTTCTCAACTTTTGATATATTGGAGGCTCCTAGGATGGTTTCTATCTTATAGTCACAATACCTTGCTATAATTTGCATTTCAGATCACTGCTCAATGATCATATGATGTCTTTGTCTTTTGAATTTGACTCTCGAGATTGCTCTATTTCTTGACCTTTTGAATAATTTTCGGCCACTGTTCATTACTTTTACTACCCTATATGTAAAAGACCTTGCTCACTGCTTCCCATACTTGATCTTTATCTGGTTTGTGTCAATCCTACTATTGCATCTTTTCTATTTATGATTGAGATTTGTTTTGGGATTAAAAACTCTTGATGATTTCACTAAATGATTTTTGCATGACTATACTCTCTAAGCTATCCTAGGGAACAAAAGAGACCTAGGGATTTGCTCACTTCAAGGAAAAAGAAATCTAGCAAGACAATCAACCCTTTTAAATAATATGTGGAACCCTTATGGTGAGCAAGAAAGCATAGACAAACTTATAGATGTTGTCATAACACAAAGCTGAAACTATATTATTTTTTATCGATAATCCGATTTCTCCTTTAACCCAACTTTTGCTTGAATCATTACTGTAGGTGTATCCAATGCATGATTTAAACAATAAGATACTAAAAATTCTAAAATAGGGTTTTGAAAACCCTACCTCCAAATGTGGATATCTACTGTTATGACTATGACAATTTCTCTCCAGAAGCTTTGATGCTAACTTCTATCACACCTAAACTCTACATGTGGTTTGCATGGTGTTGGCATGAGGTGTTTTATAAATGTCCTTATGGATTCTCTTCATATTTTTATGAAACTCCTTCATCGAAGAGGCAAACCTCTCATTCAAACTTTGAAGTAACCCTTTGAATGTTGTATGTAGTCCTTTTCTTATAAACCTTCCTCCTTGTGGTGACATGCTAGGACATAAACTGAAGGTGTAGCTTGTGGAACCTGTTGAGCATCAAATCTGAATTAAGTAAAATATCTTGATTTGATAGATTAAATCATAGAAGCCATATATCTTTGGAATAAATCATCATTTTCATTGATACCGTAATAACCCATAAGTTATCGAACAAGTCTAATAGCATTCTATCAAAATATCCAAAATTCAAATAGTATCAATGAGACCCAGCGATGTCTCATCAATATAAAAAGGGTATCGAAGGAAAGGTAACACCAATGAACTCTAAAAGGGACTCATCGAAAGCAAGGATTCCACCAAAAGAGGATATCGAAGAAAGCAGAGATGGTTTTCATCGACGGGAAAAGGCTTATGAGGAAATAATACCATCGATGCAACATGAAGGAAACTTACCAAAAGAAGTGTTCTTATCGAAAGAATGATATCGATCAAACAAAAGGAAGCTACATCAATAAAAGATATCGATAAGGATATGAGTTTCGAGGAGGCTAAAAGGCATGTTACCGATATGTGTGGTTTTACCGATGCAACTTTATCGAGGAAGATTACTAATGAGCTCATTGATGAAAGATGATAGTGGAAGCAAATCATCAAAAGAAAGATGGCCTCGATGAAATAATAGACCCATTCATCGAAGGAGTGTAGTGATGTCGATAGAAAAAGTGTTTCGATGGAAGGATAAAGGAAGTTACTGAAGCCCAAGGTTTCTTCGACATGAAACCCGATGGACATCAGATATATATTGATGAGGAAATAGGTTTTGAGGAGGCTAAAAGACATGTCTCCGATATGCGTTATTTCGCCAATATAACTTTATTGGTGGAAGATGACAAGAGAGGATAAAGAAAGGCTTCGGTGAGATAATAGATCCATTCATCGATGGGGCATAGTGATATCGATGGAAGAGGTATTTTGGTGGAAGAATAAAGGAGGTCACCGAAGCCCAAGGTTTCTTCGACATAAAAACCCGATGGATATCAGATAGGTATCAGTGAGGAGATAGCCACAGTGACCGAATACAGCATTTCAATGAAGGGAGAAAATACCTAGTCGAAGTAATGTTTGAAACAAAAGTGTTAGTTGACGGTTATATGTTGAAAAGCCACGACGCTTGGTGATAATGTATACTCTCATATAAAGGAGGGAGCTTTTGTTATATGGAGGAAATTTAGAGAAAGGAGTAGATTATAGCCTCAGGCTTACCACTGTACTATGTTGGTGAATATATATAATATAATAAGTTGTTTTTCCTTTGCATATGTGTTGCGGATTATTGCATTTTTCTGCAGGCATTTGCTTGTGATATTATCTAAAGGAGATAAGGTTACTTGTGTTCTTCTAGTAAAACTCTATGTTTCATATTGTAGATTTGAATAAAAGATTTACTTGCAAATTGTAATTGTTCCTCATATTTCTTCCTTGGATGGTCTCTTAAGGTTAGAGTTAAATTCATTCAAGCAATTTACAATAAAGACATCAAAGTAGAGCTCATAAGAAATAGTGATTCACAGACTCATTGAGAGGGGGTGGGTTTAAAAATTGTCTCATAAGTTTACACATTAAGTCCTAAAGAAATATAAAGACTTTGTAGCCAAAGAACAAAGAAAGGAACTAGTCATCTATAAAACACAACCCATTAATTCATACTTTCACATAAAGAATAATAGGAGTAGTTGAGTAGGAATTCTAGGGTAAATTAGCAGTAGTGTATATATAAATTTCAAGTGCCAAGATCAAATAGCTTCTACAACAACAATCTTGAACTCATTTGCTATATCTCCATTCTAGGAACTGATGCCATTGTGAGATAGGGGGAAGTCAAATCAAGACACTAAATCTGCTATAAAAAGCATTAGTTGAAGGAACAACTAGTGAGTAGGTATACCTGCCTAGGTCCTGCAGAGCCTAAAGTGAGAGAGTTAGTAACCAAATAGGTTCACTCTATAAGTTGGCCAAGTCAATTGGAGGGTTTGATCATATGAGTTGGCATTTCCTTAGAACCTATCCAATTTGTTGATTTGAGACCCAACAGAACCCTAGCATAACTTCTAAAAATTGGCTATAAATGGTTCTTTTCGTTTGAAACATAATGCAAACCATAAAATCACATGAAAGCTTATACCTTTAGCTTTCTATTTCCCTCCAAGCTATGCATGAAATTGATTTTCTTGATAATCATGTGGAAGGAGGCCTTTAGAAAACTTTTGTAAATAAATAAAGAATTTTATTTGTCTTTACATCTTTTGAACTAAAATGCCTTTTCAAGTGAATTATTTTCCCTCCAAACCTTGCATTATGAAATCTCATCCTTTTAAATAAGCTCAACCTTATAGACACCTTCAAGGTATTTAATAAACCCTTTCTCTAAACTTTCCTAAATTCATGATAAGACATGAGGTATATAATAATTCTATTTTTTATCTCTTGAAGTCAAAAAACTGGTAACAAAGTCATGCCTTCAAACCTAAATTTTTAGATAGTTAAATGTCCATTTTACATTTCTAAAAAAATTGGAGGTGTTATGATATTCCACGTGATGGCTACATGTTGACAAAGTTACCCCTCACAACTACTGGTCCCTCTCCCTAATAGGGTATTTGCATGAAAACCCAAGTCCAGCTATGTCATACCTAAGTTTGACTCCTTGAGACTCAATTTAATCATTGGTCACATGTAGAACATGCATTTGAAGACTTGAATGACCTTCCCTCCAAAGTATTTTCTTTTGGAAAAAACTTTTGCTTTCATGAAGTCACATGAATGTGCTTCTTTTCTAAACTTTTTACAATATAATCATAAGAATATAGCCCTTCTTTTCATTTATAAGGTACATTTGAAACCTTTTGGAGCCTTTTAATGAGATTTCCAAAACAACAAGGACCTAGGACCTTAGAAAAGACTGGAATAAGCTTCAAGATATTAAAATTTAGACTCAAAGCATGAAGATGCTAACAACAAAAAACCCCTATTAAATGCAATTGACATATAAATGAAAATTGGATAACAAAAATAAATAGGGAAATACTATTAGGTATTATAATAATATCATATGTGAAAACAACCAATAATAAAATCAAACCAAATGATATATAGGATTTGGTCATATGTGTATATGTAGATATATAGATATATACATAATATGTATATGTAGATATATAGATATATACATAATATGTATATGTATATGATGCTCTGCAAAAAGAAGGATAGTTAGAAAAACCTATTTGATTTCTACACACATAAAGAGAAGCACAAGAAACAAATGTTAGTCATTAGGGTTAGCAAATCAAAGATTAAACACTATCCTAATCAAGCATATCAAGAAAGACACTACACAACAAATAAAAAGCTTAATGAATCTAAGAAAAGCTGCACTTTATGGTCTAATTACCAGAGATAGCAAGAAACTCTCCAATCAAAGCAAGGGAGACAAAACCAACAATCTCTGCTTAGGGAGGAGCTCTAGACCCCAAATCTGAAGAAAGAAAGAAAGCTAAAGTAAGTGAATTGGATAACAACAAGAATGTAAAGTGCACCCCTGATTTGCTAACCAAAATGCTCAAAATTAAATGAGAATCTTTAATGAATACACAAAACTATATACATATGCAAGCGCACCATGGTTGAGATGGTCCAACTCCCTAGTCTCACTCTACGACTAAGCTCATGCCATATCTAAATCAAAGACATCTCAAATACATCATCAGTGGAAAGCTGCAAAATGCCATTTTCATACATAAGCAAGACATACACAATTGGGTACAATCACCAAGAGAAAAAAGTGTGTTTGAGATCATTGTCCTAATTATGGTGTGGTCATGAAGAGGTTGACAAATTTACGGTGATCTCTTCATGACCACACCACAATTAGGACAATGATCTCAAACACACTTTTTACCATTCTCTTGGTGATTGTGCCCAAATGTGTATGTCTTGCTTATGTATGAAAATGGCAATTTGCAGCTTTCCACCGATGATGTATTTGAGATGTCTTTGATTTAGATATGGCATGAGCTTAGTCATAGAGTGAGACTAGGAAGTTGGACCATCTCAACGATGGTGTGCCCGATCATATTAGCTTGAACCCATGCACCTCATATTAGCCTCAAACCTATTCCCCTACTGGTAGCTGGTGGGGATAAAATATCATTCATTGTACATATCAATGACTGGATAATTATTATTATTTTTTATAATAATTATCATCATCAAAATTATGATGAATACCAAGCTTTTGATCGATGATGTAATCGGTGGACATATAGCGTTCTCGTCGGTGAAATGTTTTGGAGTCATCGCACTTCTGACAAGGATGTTGTACGTGTGACTACATTTTGTAATTGGACAGTCATCGATATCTCTGAATGGATCGACGACACAAGCGTCGAACAAACAACATCACCGCCAGTGTGAAGTTCCAAATCGTTGTCCGCTTTGCAACGTAATCTACTGATTCCGATGATTTCTTTGACCGTCGGCAGAGTCCATTGGATTGTCATATTTTCGACGGGCATGGCATCATCGACCAATCCGACGTCGAGTTTTTTACGGCTGATTTTGTCAGCACTTTGACAAAAATTAGTCACAAATCCAACAAACGGCCATCAAAAATCAGCTCCGAATGTACTAGTGTTTGGTCGGTCCCTCCACTAGACCTTACCCACCTTGTCGTTGAGTCACGATGGGTAACTAATGAGCAGTTTCCCATTGCAGATCAATGACCATCGTTAGATCTTTTGCCTATTCATCAGATCTGCCCAACTTGCTCGGCCTTTGGCCCCCATCTTCACTAGTATGGTTTCCTTGGGTTGCGTGTGCATAGGGTACTCTAGTAATGATGATGTGCCACTCCTTATGCGATTGAAGGAAAAATTACTTTTGCATGTTTGCATTAAGGTGGCGGTAATTATTACTTAGATCATCGAGATCGCTCCTTTAGCATCCTAACCCTCTGGTACCTGTCATCTCCCTGTATTTTGCATTCCTCTTCGACAAGATGAGATGTATCTCATGAAGCATTAATTCTCCTGGTCTATTTAGTTTGTATGATCGAAGTCCTAGCTCATCAATCTTGTAGCTCATATGGATACCTCATTGACTTCTAGGGCTCAAATGATAGGTAGCCTTTGTAGGGGAAATCAAAGAAGAGAGATTGAGGGGCATTCTGGTTCATCTAAATCCCCCGGTTATTGGAGCTGTTATAAAAACCTTGGCAAGGGATTATATTTTAAATGAGGACTGGACTAGAGCTAATCGAGGCTTCACAACAATGTTCTTAGCAATAGTCATGCATCTTGAGAAAGACATAAATGTAGTGTTGAAACTCTATAAAAAGGTCTTCAAGAAGGAAATATTGGGTGAGTTAGAGAGGGTGGCAGGCAACATTGATGAAGAACTCACAGTTCCAAAGCCTTAGGATTACGATATCCTTATCAGGATGAATAATCTGGTGCCATGATTCCCCATTCTGGCTATAGAGGATCCTCAGGCTTTTGAAGCCTATATCCCAATTAGGAGCAAGAATTTCTCCTTTCTTTTATGGCTCTTGTAGGTTAAAAAGCCTCTGCGTGATAAATGGTTTATTAAATATCTCGAAGTTGAGAACATTACAGTTATCTCGGGTGAGGTGCCAATTCCTCCCTCTCCTGCCTCCCCCCTTCAGTAAAGCCAGATAGCTTGGGAACCATGGACCCTCATGGGTGGGGAAGGAAAGGATGAGGCTTCAACTGCAGGAGGGCCCTTTTCACAATTATGGTTCCTTGTCTTTCTGAATGTCGGATTGGTAGCTAGGTGTTTGTCTCGGGTTTTCTATCCAACTTTTGTCTTATTTTAGACTTATATTAAAGACTTATGGATTCTTAGTTAATATATGGCATATTTTTTGTGTTTTAAAACTGGTGGATTGTTTAGAATCTATTGTCTGATCAAGTCTTCTTCTAAGGATCTCTTTTGATTTTCATATCCACCAGCATCTCTATAAGGAGTTAGGTGATTTTAAGATCCTCCTGGCGACAGATTGTGATAAAGATGTAGGTAGTACTTTGGATTTGATGTTAGTTCTTTTAATTCTATAAGCTAATGTCCTTTAGCAGTTGTTCAGGTATTAGTGTGGCCTCATGGGTGGGGGTTTATTTATTGGCTAACATTTTTTGTAATAATTTGTTGTATGGTAGGGTTGAAGATTTCTTATAGGTATTGTCATGACAAGATTAAGGGCTTGATACCCTAGAAGGAAGTTGACATTAATAATCATATGTGTAGTTATGTTTCAAGTTGTCAAATTTTTAAAACATAAGTATTTAAACATTCTAACGATGATCTTCATTGAAAGGCGTGATAAGGTTCTTATGTAGAATAGTGGACTGGTCTGTTCCAAATCTGGCAAGACAAGAACTCAGGTTAGAGCTATGTTTGGATCATGATCGAGGACATCATTATCATGAAAGGGTCGAATCACAACGCATAGGAAATTTTGGATGATCTTTAAGTATTCTTTCATATAGATTAACCTGGATGTGAATTATCTAGGGATTCATGTATCATGTTCTTTATTATTAGCTTTCTGTTGCATTAGTTTTCTGATCCATTAATGGATCTAGGCTAGACCGGAGGTTTTCTTCCCTTCGTTCTTTCCTACTGGTGCCCACACTAAATGGAGGTGTAATTATCTTTTTTAATTAATAAAATTTCTCTAGCTTCGGCCTTTTACCGAAAAAAAATAAAATTATATTTTATAATTTAAGTCAAATTGAAATATGTATTTTTTATTTTTCAAAGGAAATTAAAAAATATTTGTATGAATATATCTAAGTTAATTTAGACCTATTAATTTATAATTGTATGTTAGTGTATTCTTATGAGTATATATATTATTATATATATAAAGTAAGTCGAGAGATATCGAGATCAATAATGACCGAGTCCCCTTGGGCAATTTCGTTAAGCTCCCTTAATGTTTTAGGATCTCTACTTGAGGTCCAAGTCCTAGCTTTATTACTTCTTACACTCCCAATTGACAACTATATAGAAGAAACATTAAACGTCATTCGAAAGTTGGGTTGTAGCCCTCAAGAGAAGTATACAGAATAATACAACTAGAACAAAAATATAGATTAGAATTATCATTAGAGTTAATGTTGATAATAATATAATATAAAAATAAAATAATAAAATTAAAAGAATAATACAATAATAGATAGAATATAGTATTATGTTAATAAATAGAGCAATGAAATAACAATGTAATAATAATTAGAATTTAATAATATATTACTTACAATATAATAATACACTAATACAAAGAAAAGTTCATGATTATAAGTAAATAGAAAGAAAGAGAGATATTCAAATAAATGCAAAGGAAGAAACTTATCGAAATATATGAGAACAAAAAAAACTAAAGATATAAATTTTTTTACATGATAAGATTAAATTACATAATTTAAAAATATGTTAAATTTAAATCTAGATTATATAAGTTTAGATAGAAAATAATTAAATATCAAGAATTTACTCAATTTTGAGAGAGGGACAATATTTGTACACATTTGTTTGAGGATACACATGTAAATGTTTGTTTACAAAAAACATATATGAAAAATTGTTAAGTCTAAATTTCCAAATACATGTCATGTATATCATTGCGATAACCATGCAAAATTTATTTTTTCCAATACTACATTTGTCTTTTGTATTATATCTATGTCTATGTCAGGTACATATAATATAGACAATTGTAACAATATGTATGTGTTTATTTAGATGCATGCATATGCAAATTCACTTCTCTTACATTACTTTTTCAACTTATATTGAATTCATATTATGTACATTTTCTTTCCTACTTTTCTCCTACCATAATTAGTGATTTGGCCTAACTTTTTTAAAATACACACACAAAGTATATCTTCCTATAAATTTTATGAATTGTTGAAAATAAGCCACTGAGGTAGCAACTCAAATTAAATAAGAGCTACAAAAAAGAATACAAGAGGAAAGATCAACAAATTTTATGACTTGTTGAAAACTGACATCACTTATCACAAAATATAAATTGTCAATTTTAGGACATCTTTAATTTTGACAAGGTCTTTGTAGTTTTGAACTTTGTGGGTTCTCCTTATCTTTATGAACAGATTCCAAGGTATATAGTCGACATATTATGATTTTCAAATATAAATTGAAAGAAGAATAAAGCACTATTCCAACCTACAACATATTTTATTAGTTGGGGAAGGGGAATTTTCATTTTCTTTAGCTTTGGCCAATGCATTTGTTTGCAATGTGGTTACCACCTCTCTTGAGAATAGAGGTCTAAAATCTTTTCCCAAAATTTTCTTTCTATTGCCTATTTTCCTTAATGTATTACCACATCCACAATAATATTTGTTTTATCTAAAATAGTATTATGATTTTAAAAAAAAAATAAAAGTGGAAAATCCATTGAACTATATATTAATGATAAAGAGTTTGCATCGGGTTCAGACATGACATATCGGCAAGAAAGAACCCGCAAGAAAACCTCCGGTTGTAGCCATATTTAGACTTAATAGACATATACAGTACCCTTTACAATATATATACTGATGAAACCCCCACCCTCCTATTTCTGATATTTTTTACAAAAGTCCCATAGGATAAATTCAAACTAGAATTACTCCAACTGAAGAAGAGATGAACATGAAGAACCAACAAGGTAGATGAATAAGAGAAAATTCTCTATCAGGACCATAGCTAACCATTTCGAACCAAAAAGAAGACATGTAGCCTTCATTCCTACAAAAATCCATACTACTAGCTACAAAAGAGAAAATATGTTAGTTGTCCAAAAACCAGGTACTAGAGCTCTCATCTAGTGGCTCATGAGAAGAGAACAGAGATGGAATCACCCGTAGAGGGAATGCCACACAAGCAGGAGCAGAGCATAAAAATCCCAAAGAGATTAATGAATGTAAAGCCTGAAAAACAACCCATGCTTTATCCACATAATGGTCAGGAGCCAAGTACAACAAAAAATCCATAGAGGCTCTAGTATTTTCCAAGGAATCACATATCAATCCCATACGTAACTCATGAAGCAAATGACCAGACCAACCATTAGCCAAAATCTCATGGTGAGGAAGAAAACCCTCGTAATAAAAAGAACCCATATCAAACCGATAACTAGCCAATGCAGGAGAGACCAACTCCCAATTGCACATAGTCGGGAAGACAAATGTGGATACCAAGAGGTGAACCAAATCCATATCAAGTAGAACATCAAAAAAAATAGTAATAAAATGAGAGAGAAGCTCATCATAAGAAACTTGATGACCAACCTGTAACCATCGACATCCCAAAAGCCTGCGAAACTCAAAGTCCACCGCGGGAGTAAACAGATTGAAAACCTTGCCAAGTTTAACAGAATTCTCCTCAATTGCATCTTCTTCCCCCAATGATCAAGCTTCTAAAACCACTCTATAAACTCCAACAAGCAGAGAGGAAGGCATTTGCAGAATGAAGAGCACCAAAAACTAGAAATAAACAAGGAATTGATTTTTGAAAATGACAGAGAAAAGTATTTGAAAGAGAAATTGTCCTGAATTTCCCATAAAGATACTGAAAAAATCCATTTGAAGCATGCTTGAATTAATTTGCACGAATCCAAAAGCCTTCCACTAAAACCCATAAGTGATTATCCCGCAAGTAAGGATACCATCAATCTAAAAATAAATAATCCGTAAGCCAAATCTATCAGCCCGGACAAGCACAAGGCGGCTAGCACAATGATATTTGCATCAAAAAATAAAACCTTAGAAATGTGCTGACGGCTTGAGGAGATGAAAGCATGCGAAAAAATAATGAAGGGCTAGAGATAAGGACTGCACCAAACCCACATGCCACAACCAAAACACATAATAAATGACGATATTACTGACAAGACAAGGTCAAAAAAATATCGGAAAACTAAACTTAGAAAATCTCTCCCTGACTTGAATTCTAGAAAATCATAAGTCCAGAATAGGCAGGGAAAAATAACCTTCATAATTTGAAGAAACTACCAACAATTTATTACATCTCTACCAAAAAAAATGTTGACATGGTTTGAATTTGTGTAATTTTATCTTACATTTGTAATCATATAAATTATTATCGGCGTTATCCATTGCACCTCACCTAGGTGCAAGTGCTAGTGTACTTATATGTTAATGATAATAGATAAGTGAGGTTCAAGAATAGATCCACAACACTAATGGCATTCTTCTTTTCTATAACTACACTGCTAGGAATTGTAGTGGGAATTGTAGTTTCTTGTCTATTTTGTTTCAGAATGTGTATGCGATCATATTTATTTATTTATTGAAAATGGATGGAATGGACTTACGTCGATATGGTGATAGGAATGGTCTCATTATCTATCCCACTTCATAATGTACATTCATTCCTATTTATTAATTAATTAAAAATAAATGGAATGAAATTATGTCGATATAAGAATGGAATGGAATGTACATTAGACCATTTTTATTAATTAATTGAAAATAAAAAATCTGTTGTATTATAATTCTATATTGAGAGCTATATAACTGTAGATGTCTAAAAATGGTCAACGCTTGTGGAGTCATACTTTAACATTTGCGCATTGCCTTATTTTAGGGTTTTTGTGTCGCATTAACATTTCTCCTATGATTCGCACTTGGTCTTTATCATTTGCGAGCATTGAGTCATTCTTTTGCATTCATCATTTTTCTCACTTTCAAATTAGGTCTTGTCGATAGCAATCTTCAGTCATGATTTTGGTCGATCTTGTCAATCTTTTATCTCCTAGGGTCAATCTCGTCAATTTTGCGATCGATGTGTCATCGATCGTTGTCCTTTTCAATCATGTCAATTTGGATCAATTATTCATTGTTCCTTGTCAATTGGCACATTTATCAATCAAATCATTTGTCAGCATTGGTCCTGTCGTTAATCAGAATCATGATCAAATCAATCCTACATCAAGACCTAATTGTCGTCCTTGCATTTCTAATTTATCTTCTAGGGTTTCATGATTTATTCATTTAACCTTGTTTGTCATTTCTCCCTCTAGGATTAATAAATTATTTATTTATCCTAAGTCTTCTCATCGCAATTAAATGTTCATTTAATTGGCTAACTAATTCCTCCCTCTTTGTGAATCTATTAATAAATGAAAAATTGTTAATTAATTCACTTAGTTTCACCTAATTTAATTTCTCCTAATTCCTAATTTCCTAATTTTCATCAATTTCAATTTCCTAATTTCTATTTCATCTAATTTTCAATTTCCTCCTATTTCTCTCCTAATTTCATGGGAATGACATTTCAATTTGTCATAATTTTTCATAATTGACAATCAATCAATTTTGACATAGAAATTTGTCATAATCTTGTCATGAATTATCAATCAATCAATTTTGCATAGAAAGTGCAAATTTGTCATAATTTGTCATAATTGACATTCTTGATTTGCAATTTCCATTTCAATCTCTTCATGCTAATTTGATCTTTTCTCCAATTTGTCTATAAATTGGATGAATTTTCTTCAATCCCATCTAATCACCTGGTCGAATCAATCACGCTTAGAATATTCTTGCGCTACAATCTTGTCTACTTGCTTTCACATCATGCTCATGCACTAGTAGGTGAGATCCACAACAAAGCTATTTGAAGGAGAAAGAAGGACAATGGAGCCACATGAAGGAGACATTCAAGTCTGCATTTGGTTTGCTTAAGTTTTTAATCTTGAATACCTTGTTTTCATATCTCTATTGGATGTAATTAGGATTGATCATTGCATTTGAGTTTTCGTGATTGAGCTATGACTAATATTGATTTGCTTGTGATGATTTCCGATTTCCTAGCTACAATAACCATTATCAAGAATGATATTCCATAAAATTCCTTAACAATAGCTATGGTTAAAACAAACATTATTTTGAATTTTGAATTAATCATATATAATATAGATGTATAAAAACATAAATTATGATTTTATATATTTAATGATTATGCGTGTAAATTTGTATAGGAAATGGTCACTGCCAAATTTCCTTGTTTCACATTTTCCTGTATGCATTGCATCTCCTATAAGTAAATATTTATAATTATCTTTGTAATTATTGAACTTCATAATTGTGCAATGTGATCTAAAAAGAGTGTCTTTTCTTTTGAAGCTTTAACTATTTGGAAAGACACACAATCTCTTTTATACAAACTTAGTCTAATTAATTAGACTTACAATTAATTTAGATTTAATTAATAATTTAAACTAGATAAATTAAAATATATTTTTTTCTTTTCTTTTTCCTTTCTAATTTTTTTTTATATGAGTAAGTTTATATATTACCATTTCGAAATAGTATTACATATATTCTCAAAAAAAAGATGGGACAAAAAAGGTCACATGCTTAAAGCCTATTTCAAGTCAATCAAGTGTTTTAATATTGGTCTATGGGAAGAAAATGTAAATTTGAATATGAGAAACAACTAGATGAAAACCTAAGCTAATAATAAGGTGAATGTATAGAAATAGATATAACTAGGATTAGAACAAGGTTGAATTTTTAGAAACATGTGTAAATACGAGTAAATAGAGATAAATGTGAATTAATAAATGTACAAAACTTAGTAAGACAATGCACCTTATTGTGAGATTTTGCCAAGATCAAGGGCACAATGAAAAGCATAAAAAGAGACAAAAGTATGACAAGAACAAATTGTATTCTCATCAATATATAAATGATCAATTGGATTAACCAATACAATGAATATGAGCCTTCTTATATAGGCAAGGCCATATGGATATACGAGCACACAATCATGACATGTGGCTCAATGAGAAACAAGGGTAGGTAAGAAATACTAGGGGTAGGTAGGAGAAATAATATAGTATTCCGCAAGAGGTGGATGACCCACTGAATGTGGAGTGTAATAGCAAAATAAGACCACAAAAGGTGGAATTTCTCCTACAAGCTATATCCCTATGTGCACACTTCCCTAAGTGTCTCATATCCAAACTATGAAGAGATGCATCATCCTATGTTAACTTCAGTAAAGTGTAATAATATCCATGATGCATATCTATTTACACCAACACCCCCCCTTAAGTGCAACTTAGGGGAATGAAGACTCAAGTCAATAATGCAAGATGGGTCCCGGCTACTAGGCCATGATAGGTACCCATGTACAATATGCAAATGCAATATAAACTTCACAATGCAATTTCTCGCAAATGGAGAAAGGGAGAAAACCTAGTGGGAAAAAACTCCCCCCCAAAAGAGAGATGATTGTACACAACACTCTCAAAGAAGAAGGACAAAACCTCAAAGAGGAAAAAGTCCCCCAATAAGAAAGGAAGGAGAAGTTAGCTGGCCCCCTCTAATGAGACATCCCACACCCCCAAGAGAGCTCACAACTGATGGAAATTACTCTCCATGAAAGGTTTGGTAAAGATGTTGGCAACCTGCTCCATTGTAGGACAATACTGCAAATCAATGACCTGCTCCTGAATCAACTCTCGGATATAGTGCATATGGATCTCAATGTGTTTGGTTCACTAATGTTGGACCAGGTTCTTCGAGATTGCAATAGCACTCTGATTGTCGCAATGTAGAATTGTCGGTCGTGGAGTGGTGAACCCAAACTCTGTGAGAATCAGCTGAAGCCAAATGGTCTCAGTCATTGCATTAACAGCTCCTCGATACTCAGCCTCAGTCAGAGAGAGCAATAGCATGCTGCTTCGTGCTCTGCTAACAAATGGGGCCTGAACCAAGGTGAAAGTTGTAACCTAAAGAAGACTTATGATCATCAAGATCACCAGCCCAATCAAAGTCTGTGTAACCAGCCAAGCGAAGTCTTTTGCCTGCTGCATAGTGAATCCCATAGTGATGTGTACCCTAGATGTAATAAAGGATGCATTTGGTGGATTTCTAATGAAGCTCATGTGGTTCCTCCATGAAGTGGGAAACCATGCCCACCGCAAATGAAATGTCAGGGAGTGTGTTAGTCAAGTAAATGAGACTACCCACAAGCTGACGATACAATGTGGCATCAACTGGTGGAGAAGAACATCGAGCCTCAAGCTTGACTCCTGAAAGAAAGGGAGTCAAGGCAGGCTTACAATCAACCATATGAAAGCATGCAAGAAGATCCAGAGCATACTTGGGTTGTGAAAGAGTGATCCCAGAAGATGACTGTGAAATCTCTATACCAAGAAAATAGTGCAAAAGACCCAAGTCAGTCATAGAAAATCTATCATGCAAAGTAGATTTGACACTACTAATAATGGATGTGGTGCTCCCTGTAATGATCAAATCATCAACATAGAGCACAAGTATCAAGTGTGAGTCATCCTGCCATAAAATGTAGAGATTCGGATCAGAATGACACCTGGTGAACCCTACTGAGAGAAGAAAGGAATCCATCTTGGTGTACCAAGCCTTGGGGGCCTTCTTAAGGCCATAGAGAGATTTCCTTAGTCTGCAAACCAAGGAAGAATCTTGGATAAAACCCTATGGCTACTCCATATAAATCTCGTCATCAATATCCCCATGAATAAAAGCACTCTTCACATCCATCTAGTTTACAACACAACCATGAGCTGTGACAATAGCAAGTGTCAAGCAAATGGAGTTCATCTTGGCTATAGGCATAAAGGTCTCAGTATAGTCAGCACCTGGAACCTGATAGAAACCTTTCAGATCAAGCCGAGCCTTATACTTATCGACACTACCATCTGCGAAAAACTTGGTCTGATAGATCCACTTACATCAAACCATCTTTCTCCCCTTAGGGAGGACTAACTCCCATGTGTTTTTCCTCATCAAGGAACTATACTCCTCCTCCATAGCATGGTCCCACTTAGGAACCCCTGATGCTTCCTGAAATGTCTGTGGATTGAAAGCGGTAGCAATGAATGCTTGTGGAAGATCCTAATGCTGTGATCGAGTCCTCTGTGTATCTAAAGGATCCCCAAAAAGAGAAACTGCTGACCCAAGTATTTGTCAAGCCCAATGAGGTCTAGGTGGAGGTGGAGAATGAGGCACCTCAACTTCAAGTGGACCATGCAGAGGTGTAACCCTGCGAGTCAGAGTTGAAGGAGTCTCATCATCTAAATCACTAGCATCACTATCCACAATGGAGGAAGGTGGAAGATTTAGAGATGCTAAGCTAGGAGAGATTTCCTCAAAATGAACACTCCTCTCAATTAACACCTCATGTTTCTCAAGATCCATCAATCTATATGCCTTAACACCCTCAGGATATCCAACAAATATGCAAGGCCTACTCTGAGGTTCCAATGCCTTGCATTTCTACAGAGGTATGCAAGCCCATGCTGGACACCCAAAGACTCTGAAATGTCTCACAATCGGTTTCCTACCACTCCAAGCCTCAAAAGGAGTAACACCTTGCAAACCTTTGTGAGGAACCCAATTCTGGATGTGTGTGGCACAACTGATAGCCTCTACCCAAAAGGCGGGATCCAGAGAACATGCATGTATCATATAGCTAGCCATTTCTTTAAGAGTTCTATTCTCGCATTCTGCAACTCTATTTTGCTATGAAGTGTAAGCAATAGAATGTTGAAGATCAATCCCCTCAAATGTACAAAAATCCTCAAGTCTTTTGTTCACATATTCCCTTCCATTATCTGTGCGAAGAATCTTGACCACTTTACCAGATTTCTTCTCCACACGAGTACTGAAGTCCTTAAATCTGTCAAATACTTCACTCTTGTCAATAAGAAAGTAGACCCAAGAGAAGTGGGAGTAGTCATCAATGAAGGTGAGGACATAGTAGGCCTTACTAAATGAAGGTGTTGGAAGTGGACCTACTACATCATTGTGAACAAGTTTAAGAACTTCCAAAGCTCTCCAAGCTTTCCCCTTATCAAACTTCTCCTTAGGATGCTTACCCATGGAACATCCTAAACATACACCCTCGAAAAAACTAATTCAAGGTAGACCTGTGACCATGTCTTTAGTGTTGAGTTGCTGAAGATAGTGGTAGTTGAGGTGACCAAACCGCTCATGCCATAGCTTACTTTCTGAATTCGAATGAGTAAACAAGGCCCTAGAAGGAGAACTTGGCACAAAGTGGGAGAATGAATAAAGCCTTGAGTTGTCATTGACTCGTCCCACTTCTACCAAGGCATCATCATCAAGTTCCTTTACTACAACTGAATCAGGTGTAAACTCAACCTTTTTCCCATTCCCATAGTGAGTGATTTGGTAGATAGAGAGAAGATTGGTACACAAGTTAGGAACATAGAGGACATTCTCAAATGTTCGATCATTCATGTCAATTGAACCTTTCCCTTCAACCTCAACTTGTGTATAATCACCTATGTAAATGTGAGGTAACTTTGATGGCTCCAATGAAGAAAACTGCTATTTTGTAGAACCCATGTGATAAGAGGCACCGGAGTCAAGTATCCACTGCTGTGAAGAACCTATTGCAACCACAAATGCTTTCCCTTTTCCCTTAGACTGTGAGGAAGAGGAAGGAGATGAATCCTTCTTTGTGTAGGTGGATGGCAAGTTGATGTTGTTTTTCTTAAGAAGATTTGTCAACTCATCAAATTTCTTGGTGTGGCATCGATGCTCGTCATGACCATAGTTCTTGCAATAAGCACAAGTTGGTTTATCCTTCTTAGATGGAGTCCCCTTCTTAGAAGAGGATGAAAAATCACCTTGTGATGGAGAGGAGGATTGTCCTTTTTCTTGTTGTGGCTATGACTTAGATTGCTTCTTCTTCTTGTTGGAATCTTTTCCTTGACCCCCTTGACTCCCTTGATTAGCCACCAAAGCCTTAGACTTTGAAGACTTGAGAAGCCCCATGTTCAACAACTTAGATTGTTCCAATATCAACATTTCTATGAAAGCATAAAATGAAGGCATAATGTAGGAACTCCCCACTATCAAACGATAAGTTTGGAAGCTTGAAACAAATGTTGCATATTCTGGTGCAAGCTTGTCCAACAAGTTGAATATCAACTGTGCATCCTTTTTGTCAATTCCACAATCCTTAAGCTTTGCTCTTAGCTCATTTTCTTTGGTGACATAATATTGGATTGTATCAAAATTCTTGGGATCCAAGTTGGTGAGCTTATTGTCAATCTTGTAACCTCTGATTTCATCAACTTGACCATACAATTTTTGAAACATGTCCCAAGCCTCTTTGATTGTAGTACACTTTTCAATGTGAAAAATGAGTGATAGTTCTGATACTTAATGTAAGTACAAATGCCAATAGCTAACAAGATGAGAGGGGGGGGGGTGAATCATACAAACTTAATCTTCCATAAAAACAGTAGATTCAACCTTGGTAACTTATACTTCAGCAATATAACCAAAACTGCTAAACATGCAAGCTCATAAGCATATAATTATCATGACACTCATAGCACCAGATTTAACATGGAAACCCAAATAGGGAAAAACAACTGTGGGATTTCGGACCAACTAAGAAATATACTCTTCTAGAGTATGCTCGATTAAAAGCAAATCCTGTTAAAGATTACAAACGCATTGCTATATGTGACCCAATTAAGGGATTTCCCTCAGATCTGTTAGGATCTTCACTTTGTTAGAAGTGACCTTGTCAAAGGATTTCAAACACTCTTTTAGAAGATTACCTTGCTAGAGGGTTTACATATAAGACTGTTAAGTCCACTCGGTTAAGAGATTTTTTGTCACTTATAAAATAATAGTAATAAAAATCTATCTGCAACTTCACATCTAAAATGCTAAAGCAGATTCTTATTTTCTCAAAACAATCTAGTCATAAGACTTATCTTGTCCCTCTGCTGGGATTTCTACTTTGTTATTCAAATAGGTCTTCAAGCTTCTGTGCTCGGTAATCACTATGTAGCATCCCTGTGCATACACTTGCTTGCATATATTGTTTATCAACAATTTCTTATTTATAAACAATTGCTAACCGATTAATCTCCTTGATCACATTTCCCATGATCAATCTTAGCCATCAGATCATCAAACTTGACTAGGTTCAATGTATCCTTCGATCTGAAAATGTTTTACCTTGCCTCGGGACTTGCAATCCTTTCTTGGAACTTGCACAAGGTTATTGCAGTTCAATCTACACTATAGATGTTCCTGCCAATTTTCCTTTGCCATAGATCCTTAACAAACTTCATGCACGACATACCAATCATTTATATATCTCCAGTTAATCATTATCCTTCATTAAATAATGCTTTTATCCATCCCATGCGCACTGTCATAACTCGGTTGCAACTCGGTAAATACTAAACTTTACTTGATAGACATTTCACCTTCATTAACTGATATCGATAACCTTAGGGTTTACCGAATAGGTTTCTTAGGGTTTACCGACTAGGTTCTTTTCTCGGTGACATAGTATAGTATTAACCTTACAATAAACAACATATGTAGGATATCAAAACAATGTAAACATCATGATCTCATCATTGTCTAACTCGGTAATAGTTGCCCATTGAATAACTTATTCCTCACTTTGTTCATCACATTCTTTCTGTGTCTTTTACCAACATCTTAATTCTCTTCAAATCAATCTTCTCAAGATATGGCAACATTATGCTGAATCAGATAATCAATCTCTTGACATCAATGACAAAATAATGTTATAAAGATAGTTATCATCCTTCTTGAGTTATATCAACAACCTTCTCAATATCCTTACTGAATATCAACAATCTCCTGATATTGAAATGCAAACAATCTTTCTTATTGTAATGCCAACAATCTCCTCCTTTGGCATTGAAGGCAAAACCAACAATTAAATGGTAGTACCAACAATATATTCAAATTGATTCAGATTTAGATTGTTGTTAGACTGCTCCTGTTATCCTTGAGCTGTTAAAATCTTCTGAAGTCTTCTTCCTTTTTCATTAGGCTTCTGAGCTGTTGACTTGCATTTAGTTTTCTCCATTTTTGCAATCTTCTCCCCCTCTCATTAGTCTTCTGTTATTCATCATTGAGGTCTTTACCATGCAGTCAACTATTTAACCATTTAGTCTTCTAGCCAAACCATTTAGTCTTCTTCCCCTTTGACAACAATGCCAAAAAGTAAAAGAACTAAATCATGATTTCTTCCTTTGTGAAGTGATTTGCCTTGTTGTGTAACATCTCAGTCTCAGTCAGAGTAACTTGTCTCTATTCACTTTTTCCTACACAACTTTAGGTGACCTCCTAAAGTGCATAAATCAGCATCAATCCACACATAATATTCTATAGATTCATCGAATTGATGCTTTCACCGAACTCGGTCTGTGAGTAGAAGATAGGGGTAGGACCCCTAACTTGCTTCTGAGATACTCAAAAGTGTCCCTTGGTAATGGCTTTGTGAAGATATCTGCTAATTGCTCCTTTGAACTGATATATTCCAGCACAACTTTCTTCTCTTGAACTTCTTCTTTGAGATAGTGATACTTTATAGATATATGCTTTGTCTTAGAGTGCATCACTAGATTCTTTAAAATGTTAATGGCACTAGTATTATCACAGAATATAGTTATTGGCTCGGTAACTTTCTCATTTATACCTTCCAACAGTTGTTTGATCCATGCTATATTGGTATAGTTCAATGTTGTAGCAACGTATTCAGCTTCTGTTGTTGACTGTGAGATACATCCTTGTTTCTTGCTAAGCCAACCTACTAGTCTTTCTCCTAAAAAGAAAGCTCCACCACTTGTGCTTTTCCTGTCATCAATGTTGCCTGCCCAATCAGCATCAGTATAAACTTTTAAATCAAAATCATTTTTCTTTTCATATACTAAGCCATAATCTTTAGTGCCTCTTAGGTATCGAAAAATTCTCTTGATTGCTGTCATATGGGTCTCCTTGGGATCTGCAGAGAATCTTGCTACAATACCTACTACATGTGCTATATCTAGTCTACTATGCACAACATATTGCGATTTTCCAATCATAGATCGGTAAAGTGTCTCATCAACAGATGCAGATTCATCATTCTTTGATAATTTACAGTTAGTTGTCATAGGAGTACTTACTGGTTTAGAATCCTCCATTCCAAATTTCTTCAAGATTTCCTTTATGTACTTGGACTGAGTAATGAAAATCTCATCTTTCATTTGCAATATCTGTAAACCTATAAAATACTTTATCTCACCAATTAGTGACATCTCAAATTCTTTGCACATTTCATTTCCAAAGTTCTTGCATAGAGAATCATTTCCACAAAATATGATGTCATCAACAAATATGGTTGAGATCAGTATTCCATTATCCTCATCTTTCTTCATGTACATATTGTTGTTTTCACTTGTCCTTATAAAACCAATCTTGATCAAATAAGAGTACAATCTTTCATACCATGCTCTAGGTGCTTGTTTCAGACCATATAAAGCTTTGTTTAGTTTGCATACCTGATCTTTACTCTTGTCTTCAATAAATCCTTCAGGTTGTTCAATGTAAACTTCTTCTTCTAGTATACCATTCAAAAATGCAGATTTGACATCTATTTGATATACCTTAAAATTTTTGAAAGCAGCATATGCCAACAATGTTGTTACTCCCTCAAGTCTAGCCACAGGTGCAAAAGTCTCACCATAATCTATTCCTTCTTCCTGAGCATAACCTTTGAAAACTAGTCTTGCTTTGTTGCGAATGACTTCACCTTTCTCATTTAGCTTGTTTCTGAAAATCCACTTAGTACCGATTACATTTTTGTCCTTCTGTCTTGGGATCAATGTCCATGTGTCATTCTTCTTGATTTGATCAATCTCTTCTATCATATCATTTACCCAATCTTCACTGTTAAATGCCTCTTTCACTATTCTCAGTTCAAATTCAGATATCAAACATGTGTTCTGTCTCAGTTTGTTCCTTGTCATCACTGGATCATCCTTGTCTCCTATAATTTGACTTTCTGCATGATGTCTTCTGACATATCTGGCTAATATAGGCTCGGTAGGTTCTATATGATCTTCTTCATCACTCGGTAACTGGACATTATCTTCATTTTCTTCAGCAACTTTCTCGGTAGGACTTCTCGGTTGAACATAAACAAATTCTTCATAATCTTCTAATTCTTTGGAATTTCCTTCATCATTTCTTTTTGCAAATTCATCAATTTTCACATTTGCACTTTCTACTATTTTGTTAGATGATTTGATCAGACACTTAAATGCTTTACTTCTAGAAGAATAACCAAGAAATGTTCCTTCTTCACTTTTCTGATCAAACTTTCCATTTCTGTCATCTTTGTGAACATAGCATCTACTTCCAAAGATTTTAAAGTAACTTACATTAGGTTTCTTGTCATACCAAATCTCATAAGGTGTCTTCATAGTTCCTTTCTTCAATTGAACTCGGTTCAGGGTATAGACTACAGTGCTGATTGCTTCTCTCCAAAATGTTTGAGGTACCCTCTTTTCTATCATTAGGGTTCTGGCACAATCCATAATTGATCTGTTTCTTCTCTCGGCTATCCCATTTTGCTGAGGTGTTCTCGATGCAGATATTTGCCTTTTTATACCATGATCATAGTAGAATAAGTTAAATTCATCAGAAGTGAACTCTCCTCCTCTATCAGATCTAAGACATTTCAGTTGTCTTCCTATTTCATTTTCAGCTCTTGCCTTGTACCATTTAAACATTTGAAAAGCTTCTGATTTTTCTTTTAAAAACATAATTGACATCATCCTTGAGTAATCATCCACAAATAATATGAAATATCTATCACCATAATGACTTTGAACTTTCATGGAACCACAAAGATCAGTGTGTACTAGATCTAAAATTCCTTTAGAAGTGTAGGACTTACTTGTAAAGCTTTATCTTGTCATCTTACCCATCTGTCATCCTTAGCACATAGCATTCTTAGGTTTTTCCAGACTCGGTAGACCTCTTACTCAGTGCTTCTTACTTATTTTGATCAAATTATCAAAATTTACATGACAAAACCTTTTATGCCATAACCAAGTATCATCTATCTTTTCATAAAGACACTTGTTCCAAGTTGAGTCAAGATGAAATGTATTGCCTTTTGTTTGTGTCCTAGTAGTAGCTAACTTTCCATGCTTGTCATGAACTTTGACAATTCCTTTCTGAAATTCTATTCGGTATCTTGTATTGTTTAGTTGTGCTACACTCAACAAATTGTATTTCAAACCTTCAACCCAGTATACATCATCACATTTAGCATTGTCAAGAAGTATTATAGATCCTTTACCTTTCACCGGACATGGTGCATCATTACCAAATCTTACGTAGCCTCCATCATAGTCTTCTAATTTAACAAACTTGTGTTTATCACCTATCATATGATGTGAGCATCCACTATTTATGATCCAAGAATCATTATTATTTATGTGAGATATTAGGGCTTTTTCTTCATACCTTTCTTCATTAGATCCATCCTTAATAGCCACATAAACAACTTCCTCAGTATCAGTTTCATCAGATTTGTCATCGTTGGATTCCTCATCTGCTACTAGACATGTCTTTCTATCTCTTCTTCTGAAGTCTCGGTGTCCTATGTATTGGTTGTCTTTCTGCCTGTTATCTCGGTATTCTCTCTTTTCACTAGATTCTTTGTCAGGGCAGTTAGAAGCCATATGTCCTATCTTATCACAATTGAAACATTTTAAAGGTAGCTTCCCTTTATACTTACCTTTTCCTCTCGGTAACCTTCTGGCTAATAATGCTTCAAACTCTTCTTGCTTCTTGATTTCCTCATACAGTTTGTGCACTTCTTCCATGTTCTTATGAAATCTTTCACTTGCTCCACTATGATCTCCTTTAGAGTACTTACTCATTCTATCATCAGATTCACTAATATGAAAAGAACTGAATACAGATTCAACTTTATTTACCGAAGACCCACTGTTATCAAAATTACTTAACTCAAATGCATGTAGCTTACCAATAGTAGCATCTATAGAAACTGACATGTTAGGTATAGACCTCAATTCATTGATTGCAGAGACTCGAATAGCATAGGCTGGTAGAAGGGTTCTCGACAACTTACTTGTTATATCCTTTTCTTCAATAGTTCCACCTGCCCCTTCAATTTGATTGACAATCTCCTTTAGTCTTGTACTGTATTAGGTTATGTTCTCACCTTCATTCATTCTCATGGATTCAATTTGTCCTCTTAGACTATCTACTTTTTCTCTTTGAACATGTTCATCACCTCCATACATAGATATGAGCTTAGTCCACATTGCTTTTGCATCATTACAACCTTCTAGATCATTAAATTCTGAGTTGGTCAATGCTGATGTAATTTCAATCATAGCTTGAATATGTTCTTTCTTTGCCTTTATCTCTTCCAAGGTCATAGGGTTGGTGCTCGATGCAATATAATCATTCTCCAAATAATATGTTTCATATTCTCCAATTCCTGATAAATGTAGCTTCATCCTTTTCTACCATGTGGGGAAACTTGACTTGTTCAGCTTCGGTGCATCCCTTTTATACATCTTCGGATCTTTGCCTTAAGTACCTTTAAATTTTTTCTTTCAGATTCCAAAGCTCGAATACCAATTGATAGTTCTTATACTTAATGTAAGTACAGATGCCAATAGATAACAAGATGAGAGGGGGGGTGAATCATACAAACTTAATCTTCCATAAAAACAACAGATTCAACCTTGGTAACTTATACTTCAGCAATATAACCAAAACTACTAAACATGCAAACTCATAAGCATATAATCATCATGACACTCATAACACCAGATTTAACATGGAAACCCAAATAGGGAAAAACCACTATGGGATTTCGGACCCACTAAGAAATATACTCTTCTAGAGTATGCTCAATTAAAAGCAAATCTTGTTAAAGATTACAAACACATTGCTAGATGTGACCGAGTTAAGGGATTTTCCTCAAATCTATTAGGATCTTAACTTTGTTAGAAGTGACCTTGTCAAAGGATTTCAAACACTCTTTTAGAATGTTACCTTGCTCGAGGGTTTACATATAAGACTGTTAAGTCCACTCGGTTAAGAGATTTTCTATCACTTAAAAAATAATAGTAATAAAAATCTATCTGCAACTTCACATCTAAAATGCTAAAGCAGATTCTTATTTTCTCAAAACAATCTAGTCATAAGACTTATCTTGTCCCTCTGCTAGGCTTTCTACTCTATTATTCAAACAGGTCTTCGAGCTTCTGTGCTCGGTAATCACTATGTAGCATCCCTGTGCATACACTTGCCTGCATATATTGTTTATCAACAATTTCTTATTTATAAACAATTGCTAACCACTTAATCTCCTTGATCACATTTCCCATGATCAATCTTAGCCATCAGATCTTCAAACTTGACCAGGTTCAATGTATTCTTCGATTTGAGAATGTTTTACCTTGCCTCGGGACTTGTAGTCCTTTCTTGGAACTTGCACAAGGTTATTGTGGTTCAATCTATGCTGTAGATCTTCCTGCCAATTTTTCTTTGCCATAGATCCTTAACAAACTTCATGCACGGCATACCAATCATTTATACATCTCCAGCTAATCATTGTCCTTCATTAAATAATGCTTTTATCCATCCCATGCGCACTGTCATAACTCGGTTGCAACTCGGTAAATACTAAACTTTACTCGGTAGACATTTCTCCTTCATTAACCGATATCGATAACCTTAGGGTTTACTGAATAGGTTCCTTAGGGTTTACCGACTAGGTTCTTTGCTTGGTGACATAGTATAGTATTAACCTTACAATAAACAACATATGTAGGACATCAAAACAACCTAAACATCATGATCTCATCATTGTCTAACTCGGTAATAGTTGCCCATTGAATAACTTATTCCTCACTTTATTCATCACATTCTTTCTATGTCTTTTACCGACATCTTAATTCTCTTCTAATCAATCTTCTCAAGATATGGCAACATTATTCTAAATTAGATAATCAATCTCTTGACATCAATGAAAAAATAATGTTATAAAGATATTTATCATCCTTCTACAGTTATATCAACAACCTTCTCAATATCCTTACTGAATATCAACAATCTCCTGATATTGAAATGCAAACAATCTTTCTTACTATAATGCCAACAATGAGGTCATCTAATACATACTTATGCAAAGTTCCAAGATCCATGCAATTCTTAGTGAGCCATTCTAACTGAGCATTAGGATCAGCCTTAGGATCAAGTGGTGATGCTATTGTTCCATATATGTAATGTGTGAGACCTTTTTCCATTAATTTGCTCCATACTTTAATTTTCCAAGATGCATAATTATGTGGAGTTAAAGGTGGAAATTTATGAGGACTCATTGCAACAAAAATGAAAGAGCACAAGGAAAGAGAGGCACAATCACACAAGGCACACCCCCAAATTCAGTCAATCAAAGAACCCCCCCCCAAAAAAAAAAGATGATTTGGCACTTTATACTTAGTGTGTGTACAATGGGCCACTTGCAAAAAATGGCAAAGTGGACTTCTGGTTTCAACTTTACAACTACCTTAATAAGGACAAAGGAGACTCAAACTAATAATGCAAGTGATCTAAAATAAGATCCAAGAATATTACAAGTACGAAATAGGCCAAAAAAAAACAATATCTAAAAGTAAAATATCCACTCAAAATCTCTGAAAACAACACTTTCAAAAAAAAACAGCACCTAAAAAGTGGTGCAGCGGCATCTCATCAACACTCCAATAATGACACTAAGGATGAAGACTAGGATTATTATAGTGTCTTAGTGTGTCTTGTGTTTCATGTATTCAATAAACCCCACCATGTAAGCCCGTGTCACCAATTAGGCAATTTGATAAGCCAATTGGGACAATGTTGTCCATAGGGGTAGTAGATGGTTTAGTCTTGTGTGTGATAGGTTTTAGACATGTTTTATGAGTTTTTGGTTGATCCATGTGTGTGAATCCCAACCTTAGCAAGTATGACAACATTTTGTGCAAAATTGCAAAATTGTAACTTTTGTAAAATGCAACTTTTGAGTGCAAAAGTGCAACTTTTTGAAATACGGTTGGGGGAAGCCTTTCAACGGCTCCAACCTACTCCAAATTTGGTTGGAAACCATTGGAGAGTTGTATGTGCCTTGTGGACATGATTCCCAAGTTTTTTGTTATTGTAATTAGAGTTTGTGAAGCAATAAAACACAAAATACTACAGTTTTCCAAGAAATTTTGAGTTTGCAGGAGTTGTACATGCTTGTACGGATTGATTTGAATCAAACCGTCCATAGAGTAGATAGGGAGATTAAATATATTTGTTTTTGTGGTGTTTTGAGGTCCTAATTGTTTCGGAGTAGTGAGAACCCTCCATTCTTTTGACTGCAACCCATAAATTGAGGGTTTGGAGAGGGTTTTGGATAAACATGGCCTTATCTTGCATTCTAATCCACTAGAAGACTTTTCCTTTGATGGGATGTAGGATAAGCCTCTTTAATTTAGAGTTTTCATGGGTTGTTGCAGGGGAAACTTGGTTGTGTGGAGAAAGGAGCAAAATTAGGTACGCATCTTTATGTGACTACCTAGGACAAGATTTAGGATAGTCATCATAAAATGTCATAGCGGTGGATTCCAGGCGTACAACCCTAGAATTGAAGGTTACTCACCATCCCTCACATGCCCATGGAGTTGGTTTTCTATTTGGAGTTCATTGATTGGTAGTTTCTTTGTAAAATAGGCCTAATTACCCCTATTAGGTCTCTTGGCCTCTAAAGGGATCAGATCTTTTAATTACAGACCTGATCAAACCATATTAGGGATAAGTACAACTTCCAAAAGGGTGTCTGAAATGGTAATTTTTCTTGTATGGGTGTGTGGAACATTTTGGATTTAAGATCAATTTATCGCCAAATAGGGCTACAAGCCTAGGGGGTAGGTTTCTAAAGGAGGTATAAGGAACTGGAGCCTAATTCCAAAACCAATGCTTGGACCAGTTTCTAATGGCCATAAATGAACCAAATCCTAAGCCCTTAGGAGAAGGGTCTCATAGGATGGTGTAGGGTAGGTATTGAGGCATTGACTCATCTTAAGTAGGCCCAAGCCTAGTGAACTTGTGAGTAGATTTATCCAAGGTGTGGAGTCCTTCCTTGCAGGACCCTTGTGATCATTTGAGGGGTCAGAAGTCTAACCTTGTTTGGGCTTGTGCTTAGGTGTGTGGGTAGGGCTCTGCATCAAGTGGTATCAGAGCATAGGAGTGTTCTTTGGATAGAAGGAGAAGACAAGATGTCAGAGGAAGAGGGATCCCAATAAATCCTATCAGGGATGACCAATGCAGAGTTGGCTATCTTGGTAAAGAAGTAGATGGAAGAGAGAAGAGAATTTAGGGCTAAGAATCAGGCCTTGAGAGGTGAAATGGACTAGTTGAAGGACAGAGTGGAGAGGGGAGAGAGAGACTCTGAAAAAGAAGGGGATGAAGAGGAGATCCCTAGGTAGAAAGAGCTAGAGGTTCTTGTAGACCAGAGACCCTTGATGAGTGTCCTCAAGTTCATGGAGAGAATAAAAATGGATGTCAACATGGATCTGCCAGTGTTTGCAGGCAAGATGGAGCCAGCTATAGTAATGGAGTGGATAGACTCCTTGGACAATTTTTTTGAAAGTGAAGACATACCGGAGCACCAGAGGGTGAAGATGGCCCAATCCAAAATGAAAGGGGCTGCACTAACTTGGTGGACTTTCATCCAAGATGAGAGGGTGAAAGAGGGAAAGAGAAGAGTGGCTACATGTAATAAAATGATGGCTTTGGTGAAAGAAGCCTATGTCCCAATGGAATACAATGTCCAATTGCATAGAAGACAAATTTTGAAGCAGAAGGAGATGGACGTGAGTTCCTATACAGAGGATTTCATGAAGTTGTGTGTGAGGACCAAGGTGAAAGAGAGTGAAGATGAGAAGGTGGAAAGATATCTCAATGGGTTGAGATTTACAATCCAAGAAGATTTGAATCTCCACACCCGGAGACAGTCCAAAAGTGCTTTCAATTGGCACTCAAGGTGGAGGAGAAGTTGAAGAGAAGGCAGGAACAAAATGGCAAAGGTAAAGGGAGATAGAAAAGAAGGGGAAGAGGCCCTTTCAAAGGTAGAGGAAATGGTTTCGAATACCAGGGTGACTCTAACCAAGAAGGCAATAAAGGAGAGAGTAGTGACAACCAAGGAGGGGGCTACAATCCAAGAGGGAAATTTAGGGGTAGAAGACCACCCTCTAGAGGAAGATCCCAAGGCAGAGGACCTCCTAGGTGCTATAACTACAACCAAGAAGGGCACATGGCCAATAGTTGTCCAAAGAAGGCTTTTATCTCCATGGGAGAAAGGAGAATCAATTTGGTGCAGGAATCTGATTGTCAAAGTGTGGCAAGTGCAAACACTTATCAAAGTGTTAATGCTCTTGATAGCTATGGCTATCCTAAAAGAGGAGAGGCTTTGATGATGAGGAGAGTAGTAACCACCATGAAGGTACCTCCCAAGGAGCCTACACAAAGTAAATCTCTTTTCAAAACCACTTGCAAGGTAGGAGGAAAGGTATGCAAGGTCTTGATAGACTCCGGATCCACTAAAAATTTTGTATCACTTGAAATGGCAGAAAAGCTTAAACTTAGAAAGTTGCCTCATCCTTACACCTACAAGGTCTCATGGCTCACCCAAGGTCAGCAAGTAGTGGTAGAAGAGTAGGCTTGGGTGGAGTTGCGGATTGGATCATACAAGGATGGGTTGCTATTTGATATAGCCAAGATAGATGCATGCCATCTCTTGTTTGGGAGACCATGGCAGTATGACTTGAAAGCTCATCACAATAGGTTGAGAAACACCTACTCAATCACCAAGGATGGTAAGGTGATAGAACTCTTACCTTTGATAGAGGAAGAGGTGGAATCAAAAGGGAAGGATGCTAAGGTGTTGATGGTAGAAGGAAAATAGTTCATGAAGGAGATTGCAGAGAAAGGTGCAATTTTCTATGCCCTCATTCCTAGCCCCAAGGTGACAAGGAAAGAGTAGTTTGCAGAAGAGAAAGAAGGAGGACAAAAGCACATAGACCCTACAGTCAGACAGTTGCTTGATAAGCATCAAGGCATCATCTCATATGGAATGCCAAGATCCCTACCACCGGTGAGAGACATCAGTCATTGCATAGATCTGATCCCTAGATCTACTCTCCCAAACAAAGAAGCCTACAAGCTCACTCCAGACTAGAATGAAAAAATGGCAAGGCAGATTGAAGAGTTGCTTGAATCGAGACTAATTGTCAAGAGCTTAATCCCATGTGCAGTACCTGCTGTCCTTGCACCCAAGAAAGAAGTCACTTGGAGGCTTTGTACAGACTCAAGGTCCATCAACAAGATAACTATAAGGTATAGGTCCCCAATCCCTAAGATAGAGGATTTGCTTGATTGCTTGGGGAGTGCTAAGTATTTCACCAAAATGGATCTAAAAGGTGTATACCATCAGATTAGAATATGGCCAGGGGATGAATGGAAAACAACTTTTAAAACTAATGAGCGGTTGTATGAGTGGAAAGTCATGTCATTTGGGTTGTCCAATGCCCCTAGTACCTTTATGAGGTTGATGAATGAAGTCTTGGTGGAATTTATAGGAAAATTTGTCATAGTATACCTAGATGATATTTTGATCTTCAGTCACACAAGGGAGGAACACCTCAAACACATAGATATGGTCCTCAAGAGGTTACATGAAGAGAAACTAATGATCAATTTGGATAAGTGTTTATTCATGCAGGTTGAGATCATCTACTTGGGTTTTGTAATCTCATAAGGCAAGTTGAAAATGGACCAAGAGAAGGTGAGTGCTATACTATCTTGGCCAACACCTAAGACTATGAATGATGTCCAGAGCTTCCATGGTTTAGCAATTTTTTATGGGAAGTTCATAAGAGGATTTAGTCATGTTTGTGCACCTATGCTTCACACCATTAAGGGAGGACAAAAGTACAGGTTCAATTGGACCAAAGAGGCAGATGATTCATTTGAAACATTGAAGAAGAAGGTTGCAGAACAACCAGTCCTTGCCTTACTAGACTTCAACAAGATATTTCAGGTGGAATGTGATGCAAACCACATGGCCATTGGGGCAGTGCTTAGGAAGGCCTATTTCTTTTTTCAATAAAAAGATAAATTATGCCAAGAAAAGATACTTATCTTATGACTTGGAGATGTATACTCTAGTACAGTCTTTGAAGAAGTGGAGGCACTATTTATTACCTCAGGAGTTCATAGTTTTTACTGATAATCAGGCACTCATTATCATAAATAGCCAAGAGAAGCTAAACCACTAGCACATGAAGTGCTTATTCAAGAGGGAAGGCCTATTTCTTTTTTCAATGAAAAGATAAATGATGCCAAGAAAAGATACTCATCTTATGACTTGGAGATGTATGCTCTAGTATAGTCTTTGAAGAAGTGGAGGCACTATTTATTGCCTAAGGAGTTCATAGTTTTTACTAATAATCAGGCACTCATTATCATAAATAGCCAAGAGAAGCTAAACCACCAGCACATGAAGTGGGTAGAGACCCTACAAGCCTTCACCTTCACCCTCAAACACAAGAAGGGAGTCAAGAACAAACTTGCAGATGCTTTGAGCAGGAGGGTCTTAATTGTCAACCAAATCAAGATGGAGAGTGTTGGTATTGATTCCTTCAAGAATATGTATGATGTTGATGAAGACTTTGGAGAGATATACAAGGTATGTGAAACCTTTGGTGAGAGGTATCATATTGAGTTTTATGAATTTATGATACAAGATGGATTGTTATTTAAGGGAGTGCAGTTGTGTATTCCAAAGTGTTCCATGAGGTTGAATATCATTAGGGAGAAGAATTGTGGAACTATGGTAGGTCATTTTGGCCTTGACAAGACCCTAGACCTTGTGAAGAGACATTATTACTGGCCTAAATTGCAAGCAGATGTAAGGAAGTTTGTGGAAGCATGTGTAATATGTCAGAAAGCCAAGGGGAAGTCCACAAATGCAAGTTTATATCAGCCCTTACCCATTCCTTCTAGGCCATGGGAGAGCATAAGTATGGACTTTGTGTTGGGTCTTCCTAGGACAAGGAGGGGATTTGACAATGTCTTTGTAGTGGTAGACAGGTTTAGTAAAATGGCTCATTTCTTGCCATGTAAGACTTCTTGTGATGCATCATATGTTGCAAACCTATTCTTCAAAGAAATATTCTGGATACATGGATTGCCTCTAAACATTGTTTCAGACAGAGATGTGAAGTTCATAGGTCACTTTTGGAGGACCCTTTGGAAGAAGTTGGGAACTAACCTAGCTTTCTCATTGTAAAGCGGAAAATTGCGATCGAACCCTAAGTGTTCCCCCCACCACTCCAAGGAGAGAGAAAGGAGGTCACTAGGGTTGATAGTTTTCACTTAGGAGGGACTTTACATTCAAAAGAGGGGTTGAAACCCACAAGATCCAATCCCACACAATGCAAGACTAGATTCTAAATGAGTTTCAAGGGTTGAGACATCAAGTATACCCTCTTTTGTAAAGAATGTAGATAGAAAGATTGAACTAGGAATGCATAAAAAGTGAGAAAGATTCGCTTATAAACAGAGATAGGAATATAAGATGAAGCTGCGGACCTGGAATTAGTAGTAAAATATCGAGAAGGCGCTGTCTTGCAAATTTGAGCGAAATTTGATAGGACGATGGCGCCCGGCATGCACACGGTCCTCCAAAAAATCCGCGAAACGAAGGGGGATCTGTTCGTCTCTTGTTGTAAGAATGTTTGTATTCTTACATGTGAAGGTATAAATGTTGTATGTTGTATGTGATCTCCTCTTCAATGGTTGAATCCTTGTCTTGCATGCAACACTTATCCTTGAATGGAGACTTAGAATGCTCAATTGCTTGAAGGAATGCTTGAATGCTTGAATGCTTGAGTGTTTTAATGTTTGAATATCGTTTCCGCGTCTTGCACACATATCCTTCCTCCTCCAAATGGGAGAGGAAATGTAGTTTATATGCTTGTCAATTAGGGTTGAAAGACTAATTTTTCCGACCTTGGGCCGACATAGCAACCTTATTTTCCAATTTGCAAACTTAAAGACCCAAAGCCCCATAAGAGACCGGGCCCAAAATAGGGCCAGGGACCAGGGTGCTGGGCACCATGGTCCTAGGGGACCAGGGCACTAGGCACCATGGTCCTAAAGGACTAGGGCGCTAGGCGCCATGGTCCCACCTCCAGGGACAGCAGGGTGCAAGGAGGATCAGGCCAGGGTGCTGAAAAATGCAGTTTTGGATGTCATGAACAAGTTTCGGGGTCTCCATTCAGGTTCAGTGTTGCGTCGCCATCGTGAAGACCCAAATGCAGTTGAAATTGCAAGTTTCACAATTTTAGGACGCTACACTCATCAACCTACCATCCTCAAACAGATGGGCAAACTGAAGTTGTCAATAGGTCATTGGGAAACCTACTAAGGTGTTTAACAAGGCAACATGGAGAAAAATGGGATAGTATATTGTCACAGGTAGAGTTCTCTTACAATGATACTATCAATAGGAGCATAGGGAAGTCCCCTTTCTAGATTGTATATGGCATCCACCCAAGAGGAGTATTGGAGTTAAGGGATTTGCCCAAGGAAGAGCCCATTAGTGCAGATGGTGAAGCTTTTGCATCGGCCATTAAAGAGGTGCATGACCAAGTAAAGTCTCATCTCCAATAGTCTACAGTGAAGTATAAGGCTTATGCTGATAAGAAAAAGAGAGATGTACAGTTTAGTGTTGTGGATTTGGTATGGGTACATTTGAAGAAGGAGAGACTCCCAAAAGGAAAATACACCAAGCTCATGTAGAGGAAGATTGGACCATGTCAGATATCGAGGAAATGTGGACAAAATGCCTATGAAATCCAACTTCCTCCTGATCTTGGATTATCACCCATTTTTAATGTGTGTGATCTTACACTCTTCAAAGGTAGTGACAATGAAGGGGAGGAACCAACGCAAGTTCCAGCAAACAATTACATTCCAAGGCATGAATCACCTAAGATGAGAAAAGTGTTAGACACTAGAATCACAAAGAAGACAAGGAACAAGGAGTGCACTGATTATTTGGTGGCTTGGCAAGACAAACCAGACTCAGAGGCAGTTTGGATGATAGATGAACAAATTTCCAACCATGGTACAGATTTACAAACTCTGATCTCAAGTGGGCTTGAGATCTCTTCTCCTGGGGAGTATGGTACAGAGGCACCTCATCAACACTCCAATCATGACCCTAAGGATGAAGAATAGGATCATTATAGTGTCTTAGTGTGTCTTCTATTTCATGTATTCAATAAACCCCAACATGTAAGCCCATATCACCAATTAGGCAATTTGATAAGCCAATAGGGACAATGTGGTCCATAGGGGTAGTAGATGGTTTAGTCTTGTGTCTGATAGGTTTTAGACATGTTTTAGGAGTGTTTGGTTTATCCATTTGTGTGGATCTCAACCTTAGCAAGTATGACAACGTTTTGTGCACAATTGCAACTTTTGTAAATGCAACTTTTGAGTGTAAAAGTGCAACTTTTTGAAATAGGGTTGGGGGAAGCCTTTCAATGGCTCCAACCTACTCCAAATTTGGTTGGAAACCATTGGAGAGTTGTATAATCCTTTTGGACATGATTCCCAAGGTTTTTTTTATTGTAAATTGGAGTTTGTGAAGCAATAAAACACAAAATACTACAGTTTTCCAAGAAATTTTGAGTTTACAGGAGTTGTACATGCTTGTGCAGATTGATTTGAATCACACCATCCATGGAGTAGATAGGGGGATGAAATATATTTTTTTTGGTGGTGGTTTGAGGTCCTAATTGTTCTGGAGTAGTGAGAACCCTCCATTCTTCTGACTGCAACCCAGAAATTGAGGGTTTGGAGAGGGTTTTGGATAAACATGACCTTATCTTGCATTCTAATCCACTAGAAGACTCTTCCTTTGGTGGGATGAATGATAAGCCTCTATAATTTATATTTTTCATGGGTTGTCGTAGGGAAAACTTGGTTGTGTGGAGAAAGGAGAAAAATTAGGTAGGCATCTCTATGTGACTACCTAAGACAAGATTTAGGACAGTCATCATAAAATGTCATAGCGGTGCATTCCAAGCGTGCAACCCTGGAATTGAAGGTTACTCACCATCTCCCACATTCCCATAGAATTTGTTTTCTATTTGGAGTTCATTGATTGGTAGTTGCTTTGGAAAATAGGCCTAATTGCCCCTATTAGGTCTCTTGGCCTCTAAAGGGATAAAATCTTGTAATTCCAGACCTGATCAAACCATTTTGGGGATAAGTACAAATTCCAAAAGGGTGTCTGAAATGGTAATTTTTTTGTATGGGTGTGTGGAACATTTTGGAGTTAAGATCCATTTTATCGCCAAATAGGGCTACAAGCCTAGGGGGTAGGTTTCTAAAGGAGGTATAAGGAACTGGAGCCTAATTCTAAAACCAATGCTTGGAAAAGTTTCTAATGGCCATAAATGAAGCAAATCCTAAGCCCTTAGGAGAAGGGTGTCATAGGATGGTGTAGGGTAGGTATTGACCCATTTACTCATCTTGAGTAGGCCCAAGCCTAGTGAACTTGTGAGTAAATTTATGCAAGGTGTGGAGTCCTTCCTTGCAGGACCCTTGTGATCATTTGAGGGGTCAGAAGTCTAACCTTGTTTGGGCTTGTCCTTAGGTGTGTAGGAAGGGCTCTGCATCAAAAAGGAGGTCGTATGAGCTCAAACGAAGCCTTTGAAGTTGCAAAATTGAGGATTGGATAGGTATAGTTGAGAGAATCCAAAAATTTTGAGAAACCTGTGCACCAAAATCAGAAAATAACCACACCACTCTGAAGAGCACAAAAAATTAGACCAAATCAAAAAAAATTGCACCCAAAAAGAAGCAAAATTGAGCAAGTTATGAGCCTCCAAAGTTGACCCAAAAATCCAAACTGCTCAATGGAGAGGGGTCTAAAATTTTTCAAAAACATTGACTGAGTGCTGACTGGGTGCTAACTGAGCGGTTGACTGTACACTACTGACTGGGCGCTGACTGTGAGCTGCTGACTGGGCAAAAGGTAGGGACACCCAAAAAAAAAATTCAATTTTTTCTTTTTTTTTTGAAAAAATCCAAAAATTCTGTACCATACCACCCAAATTGGGCAAAAAATTTCTCCACACCCAAAATATGACTTTCACCAAAATAGGAGTTTATACTCGATTTTTATGGAAATGGCCTTCTAGACGTAATGGTGAGGTCGAAAACACTCTAGGATGCCTCCAAAATGTGTAGTACCTCAGATCCAAAAATTGAAGCCTTCCAAGATGTCTCCCAAAACCAATCAATGAAGCCCCAATGGCTCTGATACCATGTGAGATTTTTCCAAGATCAAGGGTACAATGAAAAGCATAAAGAGAGACAAAAGTATGACAAGAACAAACTGTATTCTCATCAATATATAAATGATCAACTGGATTAACCAATTAAATGAATATGAGCCTACTTATATAGGCAAGGCCATATGGATATACAAGAACACAATCATGACATGTAGCTCAATGAGAAACAAGGGTAGGTAAGAAATACTAGGGGTAGGTAGGAGAAATAATATAATATTCCACAAAAGGTGGATGACCCATCGAATGTGAAGTGTAACAGCAAAATAAGACCACAAAAGGTGGAATTTCTTCTACAAGCTATATCCCTATGTGTACACTTCCCTAAGTGTCTCATATCCAAACTACGAAGAGATGCATTATCCTAAGTTAACTTAAGTAAAGTGTAATAATATCCATGATGAATATTTATTTACACCAACACCTATCATTGTATCATTATTTTAAAATATTGCTTAACAATAAACCTAAAAATAAATGGAGTTTGACATGAGCATACAAATTTCATCATTACAAATATATAAATATTATACAATATTAGTAAATAAATAAATATCTTTCATATCAATTCATGTTATATTTTCTAAACTATTGAAAATAAATGAAATTTTACATTCCTAAAGCTATTTAATAGTGGAACTCTAAGTTGACATAGTCGTTTTCTTTTTTAATTTTACAACTTGAATGTCAAACTGGAAGGTTGTAGAGAGAAAAAGATAGTTCAATTTTTATTTTAATATCACTTAAATTCAATGACTACATGTTTGTAATTAAATCATTAAGGACTAAAATGCTAGAATGCCACTGTATCATATAATAATTAATTCTTGATTCTGAATCAATAAAGATTATAGTCAATATTTTTTCTATTTTATTGAGTTTTACATTGTGTAGTTTTATGTCATTTTGTTATAATGAATGGATCGGTTGGCAAGTCTACCATTATATATCTATTAAAAAAATTAGAGTTTTGAAATAAAGTGTAGATTTCTATGCACATAATTATTAGTGGGCTCCATTTTTTCTATTGATTAAGCCATGAAATTTTTCATGTGTTAAATTTTGAGATTTTATATTTTTTTCATGTTTCGAAGGATTAATATTTATATCTTGTTTTATTGATATAATGTGTAATACAACTTCAAATATATCAATTTCTATATTTGGAATATTTATGATAAAAAAATATATATTTTTATATTAAAAAATTAAATTTTATATAATAGTGAAATGTTTTACTATATTGGACATAATTGAATTGCACAAAATATATCACGTTCCATCTTTCAAATCATCTTCAAACTAGTATAGTATTTCTTTAATATTGTAGATCATATTCATGATATTTGAGTGATCTAAAATACTATTTAAAAAAATAAGAACTTTATTAATGAAAAACTAATAAATACAAATTTACACAACAAAATTTTGTATACTAACTCACATCAAAAGTGAAAAAAAACTCAATAAATAGAATAGTTTCTACTATCATATAAAGAAAGCTTTTGGATAGATAAACAACTAACAAATTCATAAAATATAAAATATTATAGAAAATTAGAAAATTTAACAGAAATAAGCATTGAATAAAAAATAGATGTCATTTAAAGAGATATCTAAAACTATTTGACAAATTAGATAACACATTATATGATTCCTTGATATATTTAATGGTAATTCACATAATACACACCTAAAAGTATTTAATTAGATTTGGGGAAAAATTATTACAACTTTCTCCTCCAATGATCAACGCCTTTTGAAAGATCTCTAAAAGGAAAAGTTGATAATGGAAATCCTTCTAGGGGTGAATCGTAAGTACTAGACACTAGGGAAATAGAATAAAAAATCCTTACCTCATACCCAACATGGATATAAATTTTTAGTATTTGGACTTTTGGCATATTTTGGAGAAAGGCCAAAAAGTTTTGATGCATCATGCATCTTTGTCTTTTCATTTCAATAAATAGAATCCTTTTGTTTCTTATTATATATGATGCATCTTAAATATAAAAAAATAAGTCTTTTAAAAAATATAATAAGTATGAATAAAATGATATAATAAATATGAAGAAAGTGAAGAATCACACATCCACATAATTTAAAAATTAAAAGATGGATTCTTAGAAGCCATCAAAAGAAGAAGTTAAAACATTGATCAATCAATGATCAAATCCCCTCCAATCTAGAATCTTGGAGCTAGTATTCAAGTTGTCACCAACCCAAAATATAGAGACTAAGAACCTATCCAATCTCTCCAAGAGATTCATTTCCACATCTCTTATTACTCTATGTATATTTATCATTTCTTGGCTTAATGTCAATCAATCCTAGGAGGAAAATATTATCCTTATAATCCTAAGATGAGGGATCAAGTCTATATATCCCTCCCCATTTTTCCTTGAGGCTAATAATGTCATTAAAGTCTCTAGCAAGTATCCAATGCTAGTAGGGAGCCTAGGACTAGATGTATCAAATATGATTCTAGAGACAAGATTTTTTAGGAAGATAAATTGCGGCATACACTTTGGAAAATAGACACATTTCTCTAAAGACAAGACTATAGGAAATGTAACAAATAAATAGTATCTATCAAAAATCCAATAGATAGGAGAGATCTTATGAGAGTCCTAAAAATGGACTAGACCACTAGCATTTCCCTATACACCAATACATTAAGATTGACCTCTCCACCAAGATTTCGGGGTAATATTCAACATGCCAAACATATATCTTTGACTCCTCAATAAATACAAAATCAAGAGAATTCAATCTATTCAAATCCTAAACAACCTTTTGTCTAGGGATGTTATTAAAATCTCTTGCATTCCATGATAGAATAATCATGCTATCCAAAACTCAACCAAGTTCTCACCCATCACTTTTAATTTATCTTTCTCTTTCTTGCACCCTACCTTTCGATTTGCTTCTCTACTCCTCTTTTTTGAGGTTCTCTTGATACAAGCCCAAAGTGAGAGGAATTATGCTACCTTTCCTTGGGTCGTGTTCCTCTAAGACCAATTGGTGCTCTAGAGAAATCAAAACTAAATATGCTCTCAAATCATCTTTCCTTGCTAGCTCCATATCTCTTGAAGACTTTGGATGTAGTTAGTAACCATCTGATTAACAACCTATGAATTATCCTAAAGGAAGGACTCTCTAGGAGATCCAATATATCCACCCACAAAATCTTTAAACATCTTCATCCCTTGGGAGCTCCACATGTTTCTCAAAGTATTCTAAGAAACTTAAAGTGGTTATACACTTCATTATCATGTATATCCTATAGAGTTCTCTTTTAGCCTCTTCCTTTATTACAAGGCTTCATTAGAAAAAAAATATCTATTTATCTGTGTCCCCTCTCACCATATGGGATTTCCCTTTACCGAGCTTTGAATATTAGTGAAAAGGTATAGTGGATGAAGCCCATATATAAGTATCTTTAAATATTTTCTTTGCAAATGACCATACTAATTGAAAATCCAACATTTGAATGGAAGAACTTCATAATCCAATTGTTATAACCATGAAGTAGAACCAAGTTAGATCTCTCTAGAATCTAAAGAAGCTTATTTAAATCTGTTTTAACACCAGATTAGACATAATTAACTATATTTTTATCCATTATTGTTTGTGAAAGACCAAATGGCCTACCAAGAAATAGGTCAATCAAATAGGGAATGCCATTCCATCAAAAATCCAATAGGAGGCACATAAATTGGACCTAGATAGGAACCTTTAAAGGAATATCCTCTACTCTTTTGAACCATGCATGCCATGGATTGATGAACAATCCAACTTGATTATAAAAGTATGGGCTTCCCTCCAAATCTTTATTGTGATGTAACTTGCACAAGAACACCACTATGAAGAAGTTATTATCATCCAATAGCACTTCTATATCTCCTTTTGGGTTGCCCATTCTCTATACCCAAGACTCCAAGAAAGGGGGAGAGACATGCATGCCCATAATTACAATTCAAGACATGATTAAACAAATATAAAACATCCTCCAACACCAAATTTGGTTAGATAACTAACCTTGGTCTATCTTCGGCCCTTTGCAAATAACCATTTACCTTCAAGGATGAGGCCCACTAGAATCATAATTGGTTTTACCATGCATGTCATTACATAAGAGACCCACCACACATGCATGAAATGATGAAGAAAAATCTCCTCTCAAAAATCTTTGCAAAAATAATCCATCAAAACAAATCCAGACCCAACCAAGGCTAAAAATCCAATAAAAAGGACAACTTACCTCTAGTAATATGACACATTTTACAAAAAAATCCCTCTTCAAATAGAGACTAAAAACCCCAAAATAAAACTCACACCACCTAAATGGATCTCACACAATAACCTTGCTCCCATACCCCATATGACACCGTTGCAATCTAAAAAACCTAAAAAATGAGTGCAACTAAGACAAACCCTAGAAAGCGCAATAGCATGCATCCCTACTTGACACCTTCTCCATTCACTTGCAAGATAAATTATAACTTCATAATTAGATTATATTAATATTAATATATACTTAGATTATATATTGGTATAAAAATTATATTATAGTATATATATACTTGTCATGTATATATTAATATTAAAACATATATCAAATTTCAATGTATAGTCAATACAAAAGAAAAATCATATTCCAAGAAATGGATATTTGTTATTAATAGATATTCAATTTTTTTAAATAGATTTTTCTACCATGGTTCTTGCCTTGGGATTTTTCTTTGGGGTGTCAAATCTAAAAAATCTAATGTCCCAATTTTTTATTTTTTTTTTCCTTAGTTTTTTAGACTTTGTCATTTGTGTTGATGACTTTTTTACCCAAATTTGATCAAACAAAAAGGATTTGTTTAAGAAATTTTCGTCTTTCTTTTGATAAAATATTTTCATTATTTTGAATTTAATATATAATTATTATTGATTTTCTACATGCATTATTTATAAAGGTCTTGATTGATATCCTTGTGATGCTTTAAATATTTAACCTAATGCAAACTATTAAATAGTGACAAATATATTCTAGAATTCTATCTAATTGAAAACACTCTAAACAAAACAATGGAAAGAAACTGTAAATGATCTTAAATAAAAAATTTAATACTTGCATGATGTTTGCTACTCTCATGGGTTCTATTCTATCATATCTTATGTGATCTTGTTGTATGAATATTGCTCTCAGAATAGTGTACTTATGGTTTCAAGATGACAACACAAGAATGGCCTTTTGTGGTGTATGGAATGCAAGATGGATTCTAAATCCTATGAATGCAGTGATAATGGATATGGGGAGATAGATATGCTAGTGTGATAAAGCTGGTGATGTTGGTAATGAAGCTAGTGTTCTAATTCTTATGCTATGATGCAAATGAGGGGGAGCTAGAGGCACACTTTTAGAAATTTGCTTTGCTTTTTTGAAAACTAGAATGAGTGAATGCTCTAACTCATAACTAGTATCTAGCCTAAAATGCAAGTTGAAGGCTTCCTTTTATAAACTTTTGAGGGCTTGATCTTAGGTGTCATGAGATCAACAGTGGAGAAGAAGTATTTGGTGAAGTGTATGGCTAGGATTGAATTGGTTAGGAGTTTAGAGAGAAAGGAGGCAAATTTTACTCCTACATTGGAAAGGTGGATGGATAGGTGGAAGAATGAGACACATGTCATAATGCTCACCATGATCAAGGAATGAAGAAGATGGATTAGGACTCTAGTTTGTTGAAGGTTAGAGGAAGACTAGGATTTTATGAGACACTTGGCCCATGTGTCAACTTTGACCAAGCTGAGGTGGAAAGACAATTGAAGAGGAAATACGATGAGTGGAATAAGAATAAGATGTGAGATGCCAAATAAGGTTCCCCTTCCTTTTGACTAGGGATGATGTTGAAGATAATTAGCTAATTAAATATGAATAATATTTAATTATTTTAGCCACATGATGATGAGGTGGGATGATGATGAGAGAGGTAAGGTGTAAAGGTGATATGAATTTTCGGATTGAAGAGTTAGGTTAGATAAAAAATTAAATAAATAAGAAATTATTTAATTAGGATAGAGTTTAGAAAAATTATGATGAATTTGGATTATTTAATTAAATATTTAATATTTAATTAATAATTTGTTTTAGAGGAATAAGATAAATGAATCAAATAAATAAATTTGTAATTTATTTATTGATAGTCATAGAAGGATAAAACCATTAAATAAATAATTAATATTTATTTAATTATCTCTAGTCATTTTTAGATGTATAGAAGGTTGATTATAAAATATCTATAACTTTCAAACGGTCAAATCAATTTTTTCGAATCTAAAAGATCCACCACACTCTATTCTTCAAAAAACTATAGGTTGAAAAAGAAAATTGAAGTTCATAATTTTTTTACCAAGTTAGGGTGACTAAACATATAGTTTTTGATATTTTTGAAAAGTCCTAATAAAAAATTACAACTAATTATTTACTTGCAAAAAAATGATTAAATATTATCTCGCATTCAGGCATGTGTTCTCTAATTATAGTGAAAGGTTCAAAATAATAAAAAATGAAATCTTGTACTTAGGTTGGTTAGACATACATCTTCTTTTTATTTTTGTTAAAAAAATAGTACCATTGCATTGAAATTTCAAATTTTTACTACATAATTTTATTTTTTTTCAAAAACTAACTAGTAACCTACAAAAAACATTCAATTTTCTATTCCTACATATTTCCCATAGTATGCTAATAACATATTAAAACCTTCATGTGAAATTGCCTCTCTATTTTTTAAAAAAATTATTGTCACTTAAGGGCCTAGTTTGGACCCTAACTATCATAGATTGTCCCCATAATATGTTTAAGAATGGATAATCAAATATAAAAGTTTAAACCAGGTAAACACAAGAGAAACCATTGTAGAAAAAATCTACCACCAAAGAGATTGAAGCTTATATTTAATTTTAATCAAAGGTGTGCACACATACGTCACTTAACTCTTTGATAATAATATGAAATCATTAATGTGATTACAACTTACAATCTTCTATCCTATACCTCCAATATAAATAAAAGTTAGAAATTTGAAACCAACAATTAATATTTCAATCTATGAGTTAATGTTGGACACAACTTAAATATCCAATGATCTATAGATATGATCAAACAATTTGGAATAATTTCTTTGACACCTCACAAACAAATCATAAATTATGTCATAATGTTCAAATTGATCACTTTCCCAAATCTAGACATGCCATGAGGGTGTTCAAAGTATTTTTTATAACCACCAAATTGGGAAAATACTCAATAACTCTCAATCTTGAACTTTTTAATGCAACCTCCCTATTCAATGACTTCTTACACAATACCCCAAGTATATCAAGAATACATACTAAATAAATAATATCTTCACCCTCACATGGCCATTATGTTGGTTCCAAAATGGGTTTACACTGCAAGAGGAAATAACCAAGTTGATTCTTCAAATATCTATGGAGAAGCCAACTCCAACTATTAAAATCCTCAAGAAATTGGACCAACTGACAAGGATTCTGCAAATCCTTCTACGCTTTGGGCTCTGCAAAGCCTAGGAGGGTGATCCTTTAGTGAATTCATGATCTCTATGCCATACTCATAGATTCACTAAAACAAAGCAGATAATCTCATATATAGGCTCAGCAATAGGGAGAATGCTCAAGGATGGAAAATCCTTCAGTGACCCTCAACCTAATTGGAGCATGAGATGGGTAAAACACACAATAACAGGCATAAATTGAAATATATTCTATTATTCAGCAAATTATAGAAATTTGTCTGTGAGTTTGAACACAAAATTGACATTAAAGACAATTACAAGTTGTGATCAGTGCCTTACTCCATTGGGTACTTGAATTTACAAGATGTAAAACGAAAATATGACAAAATTTTATTTAATAGCATAGGATCTAAGATAATATTGCCTTACAATATGTCTCATCTACAATCCCAAACCAAACTACTTATCAAAATCCCTATATAAGCCCTACCACTCTTGAATTCCACTCAAGCATTTAATCGATCCCTTAGATCGAAGCATGAACAAAAAATACATACACCACAACAGTGCAACAAATGAAAAAAAAAAACCTTGATTCTACTCATTCAAAATATGATAGAATTATACAATGGAGGAATGGATTTGAATTATATTTTATTGACTTGATCAGCTATCTTCTGTCACAAAACAATTTCCATATAACTCCTTCAAGAACCTGCACAAAACTTGACACTAAATGCTTTTCATTACTCTATAAATGACTTTATAGCTTGCTCATTTCACCTAGACTCACTACTGGAACCAAAAAAGGAACCCTAAAGGAACCAGAATTCAAAACATTGTCTCATGGCCTCGAATTCCCTTTTATAGAAAAAAGGGAGCAAATAAGCTACGGGCCAGAGAAGACACTTGTCATTCTAAAATGACTAGTCATACATGATTCTGCTACAAAATATCCCAATTGCCTCTTTGATATTCTTTATGCCTTTTGTTGTTGCCTGATGAAGATCTGATAAGGACTCATGACATACTCGGTTCATTTCCCGAAGAAATAACCACTACAAGATGCCAAAATATTTTAAATGCACCAGAAAACCCTAACTTTGCACTATGCGAGCTCATTCCAATCAACTTTGGTTCTTAAAATTTATTTGCTCATGCTTGAAATGCCTCTAGTAAATTGAAATAAGAATATTTCTCTCTCTCATTATTCCTCTATTAGGATACCAGATCTCATCCACCATTACTTGCTCATGCACACAAAGAAACGATGCTAATTCATTTTGAAATAAATTTTGAATCTCAATCGTCGATCTTCCTCCATGTTGGCACATTGTACGATCCATACTAGTCAATCTGACATTGACAATCACATGTGGCAAGTGGGCCCATCAAAGTTATGACATAGAACCTCCAACTCAGCCTCCACCTCACCTCAGTCAGTGGCTACTGTCTCACCACCATCAACGGCTCCATCATCGACTTGCCTCGGCTCACCTAGGACATGTGGCATCATCTCGTGATGTCATGATCCATAACCTTCGAGCATATTTGATCACGGGGTTATGAGAGCCAGCAGATCTGCTCGATCTTTACCTCCTAAGCATGGTAACCACCACTCTTTAGCCAGTTAAACGTTGAGCACCTTTTTGTAGAAATTAAAACATCTCCATCTATTAAACCACGTGCAAAATGCAGGAACTTTTAGTAGCTCAACTATAAACATAAAGACATTGGCTGAAATATTAAGGTTGGCTTAGGAAAATTAATAAGCCACTCGCTGAAAAATTTAAAAAGGGGGCCCGTCTAGGATGAAGAATAAAGTGCAGACATAGGAAAATACTAATAGGGGCCCAACATAAAAACAATTTAATGCTTAGGAAACAGATGGCCCTGCCAATGGTAAGCAAGCCCTTGGCTTTAAGTGGAGAAAAAGTAACGCCAAATTATAACAAGCTTAGGGTTTTTATAAAAGACTTAATAAAAATGCATAAACCCTAAACCCTAAGCCCGAAACACAAGACAGAGAGCAAGATCAAATCAAAATGGCCAATATTTTGACTAAGGCATGAAAAAAATTCATAGTCATTTTTAGGACTAGCAGTGGCTTTGGTTGGGGATGATCATTACTCAGGAATGATGTGAGAATCCTAAATCTCAGGTGGAGAAGACCATTGCAGAGAAGACCAAAAAGGAACTTACCTGGATAGGGAAACTCAAACAGAAAGGAAACTACTCTACTTATGTACAAGACCTAATCTATTGTTCATGGAAAAGAGCTACTTCAAAAAAAGTAGGGCCTCAAGAATTGTCCATGAAAAGGCAATTCAAGAAGAAAAAGATTACTACTCTGTTGGGCATAGAGTCAAAAAGGTCTACTCTACCCCAAGCTACTTGTGGCTTCAAGGTCAAACCACATGTGATGGCCCAAGTCCATCTGACAAGATCACCCAAAGCTTTCCTCTGTCATAGACATGGTTTTCCTTGGACTGCACTGAAACCAATTTGATAACATAGTTGGATTGCCACCGATCAAGCATTCTGACATCTCTTAGCCAACCACTATGCTTAAAATTATCTTTGCATTCACTGTTGAACCTCTAAAACTTGTTCAATGATTGAAAAATTAAAACACGATGTGACCAAAACAATTCATGCTCACTGAAAAACACACTTCCATGATGAACACAACATGTGCCATAGCACTAATCATTGTCACACTCAAGAAAGACATTTCCTTGCTAAAAAAGAAAAAGCTCATATTCTGATATGCAGTTGGGAATATAGGCCTCATTCAAATCATTACTTTGCTTATCAAAAGAAGAACTCTCAAAATAATCCAACCTCCCACTGTCCACAATAAGCAAATTATTATCAAGAGGAGGAAAAGGATCACAACTGATCCTCTCATACACCTGCAAATCATCAAACTGAGGAGAAACTTCAGCCACTTGCCCTGAGTCCCATTTGATATCATTCATATCAACAATAGGAGAAAATTTATCAACATCAAACAACATCAAATTAGGAATTACATCCTAGTAATTGCAATCATTTGCTTCACAAATTGATGCATCTAAGATGTCCAGTCTCTCAATTGTCTCCTCATACAAAGGATTAGAAACCATATGAAATCCCTTCTCAAAAGCATTATGGCAAAGCAATAGTTGATCCATATCTGCATCCTCATTAAAAATTGCATTAAAGGTTTCACTAAAACCATTGCCAAACTCAATACCAAATTCATTTTCACCAGGAATAAAAGAATCAGAATATGAACTAGAAAAACTCTCAACAGTATAGTTTTCATAATATGGATACTCAATGTCATGATTTGCATAGACTTCAGAAAAAATATCATAACTATTCAAACCCTTTTGAACTTCAACTTTCTCAACCATACAGGCTAGTTCAGGAACATTTTGTTGATAAGAACATTGAGAAACAATCTAATCCATTGCATGAAGAGTTGTTTGTAATGGGACAACTAGTGCACAACTACTTGTAATATTAATTTCAGGCATGCATACCTTAACTAACTCTTCATATACATTATTTTGGATAAGGTCATGTGGCATAGGCACAATTGAAGCATGATTTCTTCATTGGAACACACCATGCAACTTTCTATATCAATAGTACCATCAACCAAAAATGGTTGCATCTCATTATTCAAGTTCCTAGCATCACACATAGAAGATCCCTGGGAGAATGAATTTATGTCATCAAAATTTTGCACATCATTATTGTCTTCATCAGATGTACAACCTCCCAATTCTCCCTCATACTAGCTACTAGATTCAATTGAACCATAAGATTGCAGATGGATCTCTTATGTGACATCCTCACTATAGGAACAAATAATTTTGTCATCTAGTGTAGCAACTGAAATTACCTCTATCTTTGTACCAGTTGTGTTATATCGTTTCTCACCAATCTTTTCTTTATTAACATGAGGAATAACCAATGTTTGAGACAAGTTCTCTTCACTCATATTATTGTTTGGATAATAAGTCACAACATGGTTATTGTGGTTAGTAGGGATGTAAATGCTTTGATATTGACCTTCACCTCTCATCTCACACCTTTCTTTAACATCTCATGTCTTAGGGTAGAAAACTCTTGCCGCTAAATAAATCTTAGGAATTCCATATTTCAAGTTGTTCTCAATGTCCATTGTTGTCCTATAATCCTTTTGCAAGGTTTTAGGATCCTTATCTCTCAGTAAATAACTCATTTCCTGATCAAATGCAGCTAGGTAAACAACCAAACATACTTAATCATTTGATCTATAACCGCTAGGAAATTCATCCAAAGTTCTTGCAAATCTGAGGTTGAAAATAGGGACCAACTCATCTTCCTCCCTTTTAATACCCATGAATCCCTTGATAGTTGAACTTGGATTAACTCTTTCACCAAATTGTTTCATGAAATTTGCACTAAGTTCATCCCATGAAGAGATAGAACATGCTAGAAAATATGAAAACCAATCTCTCGCATCCCTTTTCAGAGACTGAAAAAAAATTCTTCATGAAAACATCTTCCTGACTAATCTCAAAATCTCTCAACAAATCAAAAAACTCCTACATGTGTTTTCATGTTGATTTGAAACCTTTCCCATTGAAACTTGGTAAATGTTCCCTAATCCTAAGAGGAACAGGGTTCGAGAAACCTTGAATACCATTAAAACTTAATGGTTTATATCTTTCAATAGAGAAAATTCTGCAATGACTTGACAAGGGCTACATATCTTGCATACCGACATTTGATACTTCATAGGGGAATAGAGGCAGATGATACATCTTCTCACTCATTTCCCTACCTCTTCCTTCTATCACAATTTCTTAAGATATTACAATGTATAACTCAAACATACTTCATCAACTTAGTACACAATCTGAAAAATCATGCCTTAGAAGTATGTAGAAAAATTACCACCATTCCCTTTCTTAGTTCTTAGCTCACTTAATAGGGAAACATTTTCTACAAATGACTCATGGAAATACATTTTATTCATGAAAATCAAAATACCTGGAAAAGTTGTAGTGGCTACAAATTAACTTTCTGGTTGGAAATACTAGTAGATCTTAAGCTAACTTTACATCTTCATTAGGTTCTTTGGTAGAACCACCACCTCTTTGCAGAAGATAAATATTTGAACAATTGGAATTTCTTCATAGGTCAAATTTGTTTAAAAAACTAGCACTGCAACACCTCCCTATCCATAAATATGGCATCATATAGATTCCTTCCTCAACTTGTTAGGGTACTTCATCATAAGAGCTCAAATCTGCTTCATCTCTATTGTAAATACTTTAGTTCTTCTTAGTTCCTCTTCAAATAGTGTACACTGGTGCAGAGATCTCAGAGTCGCCACTCACAACTTGTGAGGTATTGAAATAATAATCAAACATGGATAAATCTAGACAGAACTTACATTGAAAGATGAATTACAACGGATTCTCAGGCAACATTTATGAGAATTGACTCAACTGACAAGGGATGGAATTAACAAGCTCATGACTCTATAAGGCACTAGAATCTCTGGGATAATACCTTAGTAAACTTTTACTGGAGGTCTTTGATAATTTTTTTATTGACTTCTCCCCAACAAAGTCACCATTTTGTTGGTTCCCACTTGGGTTTACACTACAAGAGGCAGAAACCAAGTTGATTCTTCAAATAGCTATGGAGAAGCCAACTCCAACTATTAAAATCCTCAAGAAATTGGACCAACTGACAAGGATTCCACAAATCCTTCTACGCTTTGGGCTCTGCAAAGCCCAAGAGGGTGATCCCTTAGTGAATTCATGATCTCTGCACCATACTAACAGATTCACTAAAACAAAGCAGATAATCTCATATATAGACTCAACAACAGGGAGAATGCTCAAGGATGGCAAATCCTTCAGTGATCCTCAACCTAATTAGAGCATGAGATAGGTAAAAGACACAATAAAAGATAGTAACTGAAATATATTCTAATATTCGGCAAATTATAAAAAGTTATCGGTGAGTTTGAACACAAAACTGACATTAAAGATAGTTACAACCTATGATCAGTGCTAATTCATTGGGTACCTGAATTTACAAGATGTAAAATTAAAATATGACTCAGTTTAATCTAATAGAATAGGATCTAAGATAAAATTTCCTTACAATATATCTCATCTGCAATCCCAACCCAAACTACTTATCAAAATCCCTACATAAGCCCTACCACTCTGTAATTCCCATCAAGCATTTAATGGACCCCTTAGATCAAAGCATGAACAGAAAATACATACACCACAACAGTGCAACGAATGAAAAAAACCCTTGATTCTACTCATTCAAAATATGATAGAATTATACACTGGAGGAATGGATTTGAATTATATTTTATACTAACTTGATCATCCATCTTCTGTCATGAAATAATTTACATATAACTCCTTCAAGAGCTTACACAAAGCTTGAGACTAAATGCTTTTCATTTCTCTGTAATGACTTTATAGCTTTCTCATCTAACCTAGATTCACTACTGGAACCAGAAAAGGAACCCCAAAGGAACCAGAAAAGGAAAACTATCTCATGGCTTTGAATTCCCTTTTATAGAAACAAGGGAGCAAATAAGCTACGAGCTAGAGGAGACACCTGTCATTCTAAAATGACCGGTCATACATGATTCTGCTACAAAATATTCCTTTGCTACCAAATATCCCAATTGCCTCTCTGATAATCTTTATGCCTTTTTTTTTCCCTGATGAAGATCTGATATGGGCTCATGACATACTGGGTTCATTTCCTAAAGAAATAACTGCTGCAAGATGCCAAAATGCTTTAAACGCACCAGAAAACCCTAACTTTGCACTGTGAGAGCTCGTTCCAAGCTTCTTTGCTTCTTAAAATTTCTCTGCTCATGCTCGAAATGCCTCTGGTAAATTGAACTAAGAAGATTTATCTCCTTCATTATTTCTCTGTTAGCATACTAGACCCCATCCACCATTACCTACTCACCTACACGAAGAAATGATGCCGATTCATTTTGAAATGAATTTTGAATCTCAGTCATCAATCTTCCTACATGTTGGTGCATCACACGATTCATACTGGTCAATTTGACATTGACCATCAAATTTGGCAAGTGGGCCCATCAAAGTTATGACACGAAACCTCCAAATCACCCTCTACCTCACCTCGATTAGTGGCCACCATCTCACCACCATCAGCGGCCCCACCATCAACTTACCTTGGCCCACCTAGGACACATGGAATCATCTCGTGATGTCATGATCCATAACCTTCAAACATCTTCGATCATGGAGTTACGAGAGTCATTAGATCTACTCGATCTTTACCTCCTGGCCATGGTAACCGCTAGTCTTCAGCCAGTTAAACATCGAGCATCTTTTTGTAGAAATTAAAACATCTCCATCCGTTAAACCACGTGCAAAATGTAGGTTATTTGAGTAGCTCAACTATTAACATAAAGACATCAGCTGAAATATTAAGGCTGACTTAGGAAAATTAATAAGGTGCCCACTGAAAAAATTAAAAAGGGGGCCCACCTAGGATGAAGAATAAAGTGCAGAATAGGATACTATTTATAGGGGCCCGACATAAAAACAATTTAATGCCTAGGAAATACATGGCCTCGCCAATGGTAAGAAGACCCTTGGCTTTAAGTTGAGAAAAAGTAACGCCAAATTATAAAAGGCTTAGGGTTTTTATAAAAGACTTAAACAAAATGCATAAACCCTAAACCCTTAGCCTGAAACACAAGATAGAGAGCAAGATAAAATCAAAATGACCAATATTTTGACTAAGACATGAAGATTTTTGCACAGTCGTTTTTAGGACTATCACATTACATTTTTGTCATTCTATAATGTTTGGAGATTCTATATTATTTCTTTACATAATTAAATACTTGTAATATACCTAATCCTTGCATACAAAGTCACCACACATGCCTTGAATAGAGTTTGTAATGAATCATTCTAATGCCAAAAATATAATCTAAATTAACACCATCATTAGGGGCATCTATACTAATTAACAATAAATAATTAATGAGAACCTTCTGTTAATCCTATGAGGATCCGGTTAATACTGAGAGGGGGGGTGAATCAGTATTAATACCAATTTAAAACTTTAAATCCAAATCAAACTTACAACAAATCTAACTTCATTTACCACATATACCACTTCATTAAATAGTACAGGTAATCTCTAATAAACTGCTATAACCAGTGTATTCATAAATAATGAATAACCTAAAGATAATCAATAACATCACATGAAAATCATTCCACACATGAACACTATATTTTTTACATGGAAACCCAAATAGGGAAAAACCACGGTGGGAGTTAGTACCCACAAAGATTTGTACTCTTTTGAAGTAGGCCATGTTTGGAGCTTAGCCTTGTTAGGAGCTTACAATATGCCCTATTAGGAGTCACCTGGTTAAGGGATTTGAATGTGCAGCCCGGTTAGGAGCTTAATGACCTATTAGGATCAACCTCATGAGAGGATTTATCACTCCTTTTGAGAGCTACCCTATTAGGAGAGTTACAAGATTAAGGCCTATTAGGACCTACTCAGTTAAGGGATTTAATCTGCTATAATTGTTAGAGAAGAACAGTGAAAAAGTGATTTGTTGCTTGCACTTCTCAGCTTGCTAAATCAGATCCAATTATGCTTCGCTATCTGCAACTCTGAGGCAGATCTCACTCTTCTCTGGTACAACTTCAAACTCTTCTCTAAGATCACTGATACAATAAACATCAGCTAAGCTAACATAAATAATTCTTTCCACTAGGTCGGCCACTAAACCCTAAATTACATCATAGACCATCAGAGATCTTTACAACTCATTACAGGTCAACATGTAGATCATTACAATTAATTACAAATCAATATCAACCATTGAATGATCATAAGTCATCACAACAAGTTGATTTGGTACAAAGTCAAACCCTTAGCTCACTCCACTAAGCACTTTGCACATTCCCAATAAATTCGCTATCCAAATGCGCCAAAACATCTTTCAAACATTTCATGCGGTTTATGTCACATTATCATCAACACATGAACTTGTTGTCGATCACCGCCATACCAAAAATCATTACCGGTTTGATGATTTCATCAGTGGTTCTAAAACCCTTCTTAAACCCTGGCAAAAATTCATCATAAATTAGAAACATGCATTTCGATAGTCATAACAAGATGCGGTTTTAGTCAGATACTCATTACCATGATAAAAGCTTATATTCCAAACCATAAATCACCAATCATTCGCTTCAAGTAGAACATGTCTGCATATACCGGTTAAAGTCTTAATTAATAGACTTTTGTATATTGTTGGTAAACCTAAAATCTCAATCTCTTCATCATCAATATCTTCATCATAAATAATCTTCTCTCCTCTACTGGTGTAGTCATTACTCTTTAACTGCATCACCTCATCTATATCAGTTATGCCAATCATGCCAACACCTTTTAAAGCCTTGCTAGTGGGGTCACATGCACAATAAACTAATGTAATATAAAAAATATTATCCCTTGTAATTAATGTGACAAATGTCTCTTTTCCTCCATGTCATCGGAGATCAGGATCTGCCATCATGTCCTTTTGTCCACTCAAACCATCCATGTCCGCTCTGGCCGAACCATTACCAACTCTGCCAACCTGTCACCTTTGGAGAAACAGGTGCGGCGCTAAGAAATCTGTGGGACACATTAGCATCTTGTGAGTTTGACAGTCCGCAGGTGGTCATTTGAGCGTTATGCATGTGCTTGGAAGGAATCGTAACGCCTCTGCATGTGTCCACCGACGTCTGAATTCCTTCCTGGGCCTTTATATTTCACTTTGGAGGTATTTAGAAAGGATTCTTTGGCAAGTTTGGCAATCTTCTTGTAGGTTGATCCCTTGGAGACCATTTTGGAAAGCATACTATCAACACAACCATTGTTGCAGCATTACCAAGTATTCCAAGCACTTCCGAGCATTCCAATCTTCGTTCATGATAGGAGAGTTATCTTAATCCTCTCTCTTGCATATTTATCAACTTTATTTCCAATTTCACATTACATTGTTATTCTCTTTATCATTTATATTTATCGTGGCTTTCTTGGGTTGTCCATGGAGGTGGAAACACCAAAACAGGGTCTAGCTTAAGCAAGCTCCAAAACACAACCCCCAACATTTTCCTTTCTTGCATGTGTGTAGGTACATTGTTGTAAAGAGGATATTAACTTGCAGGAGGATTCATAGCATGGACCTTTTGTTTATCTATTTCCTTCCCTTCTCTCCTTCCATTCTATCTTGGTTAGTTCATATATCATGTTTACTAGTTTATTTTGATTGTTTTATGTACTTTAATTGCATTGTAATCGTACTTAGAGCTTTATGTATGAAATTTGTACCTCATCTGTATAGGATGACAACACACAGTGCTGGTGTCCCAAATCCACGTTCTCATCTCAAGGATAGAGGCTCTGTAGAGTTGTCTAGAGACTCTTCTCGGGCGTCTGACACTTCTCGCATAGATCTGTTATCCCCTTGCTCATCTTAGCACCTGTTCACAGAGGTAATTGGAAGGACAATTTGTCCTCAAGGATCCATCATCCTTGAGGTGGAAAATTCCCTCCATTACATTTTGGGGAACCCGACGTGAACCAGGCTTATCTTTGCATTACTTACTTTTCGCTTCATTTAGGTGCATTTAATCTTTAAAATTTTCAAAAGTTAAAAATCTGAAAAACTATTTAGAAAAAAAAAAGAAGAGGAAAACCAAAATAAAAACTTTCATTTGCATTTAGTTTAAATTACTGCATTTTCCGTTTATCATTTAAAACCAACTTTATCACTCAGTGTCCATGTAGTGTGGTCCTGAGCGTCGTGTGGCTTGTCTATGATCTTTACGAATCAGACTGCAACAAGAGCCGTAGTCGAGAGGTTATCCAAGCAGAGTTTTACCTCTGATCGTTACAGTCCTCCTCTACCCGACACCATGCAGGGTGAGTAGTCATCTGATCCCAATGAGTTCTTGACCTCTCACAGTCAGAAATCTATTTTGACTGGAGGGCCTTATCCTTCTAATTCACAACATAACTCTGTTAGGAGTTCTACTCTGTCTTCCCCTCCTATCGTCAATCATGATTATGTGGTCACTGTAGACTTTGAGAAGATCAATATGTTGGAGCAGAATCTGAGAGACTTTGAAGGTTTCTTGATCAAAGAGAATGTCCTCCCCCATGCTGGGACTGTCGTGAGTACGTTGAGAGAAATGTTAATCTCCGACAAGGGAGGCTTGGAGATGTTGAGGGCCTTTTCCATGATTGTTAAAAACCACGTGCCCCTAGTAGATGCACCCACTATGGATAATCAATATGATCCTTTTAGTTCCTAGGTTAGTCTTACCATTACAGGCCTGGGCACGCACATGGTGGATTCCACCATACCTAGTGTTAGTGCTTCACTCACTCCTTTGGGCTACACAAGCATGGGTATAAGTTTGATCTTCACTGATGCTCAAGTTTAAGTAATCAGTGCTAGCACTACATCTACCAGTAGCACTAGTCCTTCTGGAGGATCTAGTGGAGGTCGCGGCAGATCTAGCCCACCTCCACCTCCTCTGCCTTCTAATCCTGTCCTGAACACAATCTTACAAAACATGGGGCAATTGTAGTTGCAGCTGATGAACTTAGCCTCTACCTCTGGTCAATCATTTGTGCCTGCGTATTACAGGAAGAGTCCCCTTGACATTACCATCCTAAATACTATCCTTCCAATTGTTGTTGAATCCTTGAAGTTCGATAGGTTCAATGGTGATGGGGACCCAAACGTGCATATAGATTCCTTCATGACTATGTGTAGTGACTACCATAGTCTAGATTTCGTGTTGCTAAAACTATTCTCGCGCTCCCTCAAGGGGATGAACTTAGAGTGGTATAGCTCCTTACTTGACCATTCTATTTGTACCTTTGATCAACTTAAGGATATTTTCTTAAACGGTTTTAGGAGAACATTGGTAGTAGGGTCACTATCACTGACCTTGTTCATTGTAAACAGAAGCCTAATGAAAAGATCACTAATTTTATTTTGAGATATTAAGCTATCTCAACCAAGATCCCCTTTGCCCTGCCACATAGTGATCGACAGAGGATGTTTATCGGCAATCTGTAGCTGGCATTGAAAGAGAAACTATCTCTTAACCGATATCAGAACTTTTCTAACATGTGCTCTACTCTCATTGATTACTAGAACACTATGTCGTAGTTCGAAGATACTTCTTCGAACCCTCGTGGTGGGTCCTTTGCAGGAACGACCATAGATGGGTCCTAGAAGAATAAGGTTGTCACTAATGTTGTGGCTATCCCTATGATGGATGATGTTCAAGCCCCGCAATAGAATAGAGTCTTCACAAAGCTAAATGACTACTACTTGAGCATAATGCAGGGGTTGTTGAAAGACAACCTTATTACACTTTGGGAAATAAAAGTGTTGTCTGATATTTGGCCTTATCTGCATTGGTATGTTAATTAGAAGTTTTGTCATGTTATCATCGTGTGCGTGGCCATGATATTGAACGATGTTATCGTCTTCGACTTGTTGTCCAAGACCATATCGACAGTGGTAAAATCAAGGTGGATGCACGAAAGCACATATCAAACAAGTCTATTGATAAAACCAATAGTGACTTGCAGATTTATTCCGATCCTTTCCCTTCGCATTCAAAAATTTTTATCTCTGCATCAGATCCTTCTTCGAATGATGATCCATATGTAAAGATGGTCACCATCACCCCTATTAGCTCACCTACGACCTAGAAGGGGAAGGTATTGGATCTGTCCTTGTCATTTACCCCTCTGGATGCCCTGTATTATGGAGAGCCTGCTCCTCTTTATGTCCCTACCAAGCTAAATAGTCAAACTGTTACAACTATGATGGTTGATCCATCTAGTAGAGTTGATGTTATCATAGAGGAGAATCTCTTTGTGAATGGATGGCATAGACCGATGTATGATGAATGTTGCCCAACTTTGAGGATACATGATCGGTTCTCTATCTTCCCCTTGGGTAGTATCACCTTGACGGTCCTCATAGGACCTAAGGCGGTGTCCTCTGTGTTCATCATCATTCCTGAATCAGACCTCTTCTGAGTCAAGCTTGGTATTCCTTGATTTTTTTCTATGGAAGGAGTCCCCTCGGTTGTGCATAAAAGTCTCAAGTTTCTCCATGAGGGCACAGTGCATGTCATCTAGGACACTGGATACTGACCCTTGATTGCCCATGGTGGGTTTTGTTGGACCACTTTTGACCTGCTTTGGTGGGGCCCATGCTTTCCCATGATGATTTAATGTACCACACTTATTATCAATATAAAACGGGGGAGTCGGCCCCTACATCTATGCAACCTAGTGTTTCATTGCCACCTCCTACATCGACCTCTCCTCCATCGATTCCAGTCTTGGAGAAGGTAGCTCCTCATGTCTCCTAATTGTCGGGAGTCGAGGCTAAGCCTACTTCCTCAAATAGACCTCAACGTCCACCTAGGACTGCACAACCTACAACGGTGTCTATTGTTCCTGTGACTGTGCCCAACGCAGCCAAGGTAAAGACACCCATGTTGTCAAACTTCACGGCCTGCCCTCCCTTCAAGCTCTCGATCATGGCTAATATTCATAGGCCCTCTCGTTATGAAAAAAGGGAGCGCTCTTCTCGAGTCCCTGTGCTGGCACCCTCTATTCCTCCAACCACTCCTCGAGCGAAACGAGGATGTGCGCTTGTTGCTGTGGATGTGGTGTGTCTCCAGGATGCACCTCCTATCTCCTCGATTAGGCCTTCTCCTGTCCTTGAAACAATTTTGGAGGCCTCTCCATTGGAACACGATGCTCCTGAATCCTCTCCGGCTCCGGTTGGTGGTCCTCACCTCCATCAGAATTAGTGTGCATGTGAGCATAAATGCTTTTGATGAGCCTGAGCTCGAGAGAGAGATGCTACCTTACTATTCACTAGTGTCGATCTGACACCCAGCGCTGTTGTTTCGGAGCCTATTCCCTCGATTGCTCTCGTCTCTACACCTAATTTGGTCTTTCTCCCTGCTGCTTCAAGAACTTTCGATCAACCTCCCTCTAAACGGGTGCAGGTTTTCATTGCTCCTTCTTTGGAGCTGCCTCTTATCACTTATTTGCCTGACATGCCTCCCTTGTCCTGACCCCTTAACATGGCACATACGCAGGTGGCACCTAGTGCATTTTTGTCTAGCTTGCCTACTTCGCCACCACTCCAACACCCAAGTTTTCTTGGGGTCCTTCAGCCTACTATAGTTGATAGGAGGCCTGACACTCCTATCCCGTGTAATCGCAAGTTTGAGAAAGGCCCTGACACTCTTGAGGAAGGCCATGTAAACACAAGTTTGAGCAATGCTCTGTTCCCTATCTCAGTGCCTGCTGGTTTGTTTGTTTTTGTTTGCATGATTGAGAAGGCCTCACCTTCTCCTGAGCTTGTCACTGCCCCTCTTCTAGAGACCAACATTCCTATTCTTGTTTCATCTTCTCCAAGTGAGTCGCCTACTTCTTCCATGGAGGTCTACATGTTCGGCTCCTTGGAGGGCATCCCGACCTTGTCTACGATATTTACATGATCATTGATCCTCGCCTCCTCCGAGCCTGTAGACGAAGATGTCTTTGTTTCTTTGTCTCTTGGTCTCATTGCTGGTAAGGCACCTAGTGCGGTTCTTGCGATAGTCCCTCTCCGAGCTCACCCCCCTTCTTCCTATGACCTCGATTGGGGGGATGAGGCTCTTCTTGAGGACGATGATCTCTTGCAGTACGATCCCCTCCTAAGGGTTGATTGTTGGGACTTATTTTTCATCTACATTTGATTGCTTGTGTGTGTGGTTGTGTTCCCCTATGCTTTCTTTATCTATTTATCCTCTCCTGGAGGACCCAAGTTACTTTGTAGGTGCCTAGATACGGGAGGTTGATTGTTTTTATCCGTTGTGCTCTCCTGAAGGACTTGAGTTACTCCATAGGTGCTCGGATTTAGGGGATTTTCTATTGTACACATTCCTCTATTTATTTACCTCCTTCTATTTGTCGTATCTTTCTTTTTGACATTTGGGGACGATGCAAAGCGTTGGGGGCATTCTTTGCCTTCTTCCATGTTGACTTGAATTTTTATTTTCTCTTTGTCTTCATGTTCTCTTCTTCAGATCTGAGGAATTTGGCAATATGATGATGCACCCATCTTGCAGTGATACTATTTATCTATTTGACACTGCTATGGGTTCAAATGCCAAACTATTAGATCCCCCTATCCTCTTGCATTGCATCTTTTTATGTTGTGGATATTTATGTGTCAATATCTATTGGTGGCATTCCACGGAAACATCTCGCTATGTTGACGTGTCACAACTCTTCTTCTCCTTAGAATGACATGCATTCCATGCATATCATTCTAAGGGGGGGGGCATCATATATGCATTTTATCTCTTAGCCCTTGCATCAGTTTCATTTGCCAAGTTTCCTTTTCATGTTTGCCTAGGTAGGGGCCAAACCACTTGATCTTTTTCTTTTCCAAGATCGCTTAGGTGGGGGTAAAGACACTTGATCTTTTCCAAAGATTTCCTACATGGGGGCCAAACCATTCTTGATCTATATCTCTCTTGTTTTCCTTGGTAGGGGCCAGTCTACTACTTACCAAATTTATCTACCATATCGCATGGCTAATTAGCATGTCACTACCCATGATGGCAAAATTTTATCTTTAACTGCCCAATCGCATGGCTATCTAGCGTTTCACTACCCATGCCAGCAAAATCTATCTATCTCATTGCCCTATCATATGGTTATCCATACCGACATATCATCTTGCCCTATCGTATGGCCATCTAGCATAACACATCTTGCTATCCATATCGGCATATCTTATACCAATGGCAGCCTCTTATCTCATATCTTTCTGTAACTAGGGGCTTTCCTCCAGAGCGAGGTTTGTTTCTGTTATGCTATCTTATCCATTTCTTTACCTTACCATCCATCACACTAGTCTACAACTAGTGTGTTTGAGATGTACCAAATAGAAACATCTATACCAAATCTCGACATCATCTTGTTGGGGGCAACCTCATTTGATCAACGAAAATCTACCTCTGTATCACAACTTTTCTTTCTCTACTTTAGCTTTGCATCCCTTGGCAAAGGCATGCTCGCTAAAGTGGGGGCAAAATGTAATACCAAAATATTATTCCTTGTAATTAATGTGACAAATGGTGCTTTTCCTCCATGTTATCGGAGGTCAGGATCCGCCATCATGTCCTTTTGTCCACTCAGACCATCCATGTCAGCTCTAGTCGAAGCATTACCAACTCCGCGAATTTTCACCTTCGAGGACACAAGCATGGCGCAGAGACGTTTGCGCGACACGCTAGTGTCTCGTGAGTCTGATAGTCTGTAGGTGATCATTTGAGCATTACGCTTGCACCTAGAAGGAATTGTAACACCTCTGCATGCGCCCACCGATGTCTGAATTCCTTTCTGGGCCTTTATCTTTCACTTTGGAGGCATTTGGAAAGGATTCTTTGGCAAGTTTGGCAATCTTCTTGCAGGTTGAGCTCTTGGAGACCATTTTGGATAGCATACTATCAACACCACCATTGTTGTAGCATTACCAAGCATTCCAGGCACACCATTCCAAGCACTTCTGAGCATTCCATTCTCTATTCGTGATAGGGGAGTTATCTTAATCCTCTCTCTTGCATATTTATCAGCTTTATTTCCAATTTCATGTTACATTGTTATTCTCTTTATCATTTATCTTTCCCGTGGCTTTCTCCAACATTTTACTTTCTTGCATGTGTGTAGGTACACTGTTGTGAAGAGGAGATTAACTTACGGGAGGCTTCATAGCATGGACCTTTTATATTTTTATTTCCTTCCCTTCTCTCTTTCCATTCTATCTTGGTTAGTTTGTATATCACATTTACTAGTTTAGTTTCATTGTTTTTCTCTACTTTTATTGCATCGTAATCACACTTAGAGCTTTCTGTACGAACTTTGTACTTCGTCTATACAGGACAACGACGCGTCGCGTTGGTGTTCCAGATCCACGTGCTCATCTAGAGGACAGATGCTCTGTAGAGTCATCCAGAGATGCTTCTCGGGTGTCTGGCACTTCTCGCATAAATCTGTTATCCCCTGGCTCATCTTAGCCCCAGTTCGCAGAGGTAATTTGAAGGACAATTTGTCCTCAAGGATCCATCATCCTTTAGGTGGCAAATTCCCTCCATTACAACTAAATATAACCACCATTTTGGAAAAATAAAATTAACTTTGTCAAATCTTGGTTCATGAATGCTATGCAAAAAGTAAATTATCAAACCATATAACACAATAGATAAGAGAAAGAAAAATCCCATTGCATTTTAACTCTTGTAAATAACTAATGTCAAGATATAAAAATCTCCATCAAATATTCACACACTATACTTACTTTTGTAATACTTTAGACCTCCAGCATTTTAAGATATAATAAACTCATAAAAGACAATATTCTTAAGACATACCATAACTATGAAGCTCATGAAGAATACCATAACTCCAATACAATGAATGGCTAGTTTTTGCTTCCTAAATATACAACCCCACATAGGGTCAACACTTATCTTAAAGATACCTTGCATTCTCAAAAAAAGAATGCTATTCCTAGAACAAGAGGTTTTACTATACTAAATTTTGTTTGCATCCTTGGAGGATTCCCTTGATGATTGAGGAATAATGATTGCTTGTCCTGCACCAAATGTTTTTTTGCTTCCTAAATATGCAACCCTACAGAGGGTCAACACTTATCTTAAAGATACCTTGCATTCTCAAAAAAAGAATGGTATTCCTAGAACAAGAGGTTTTACTATACTAAAGCTTGTTTACATCCTTGGAGGATTCCCTTGATGATTGAGGAATAATGACTGCTTGTCCTGCACCAAATGTTTTTTTGCTTCCTAAATATGCAACCCCACACAAGGTCAACACTTATCTTAAAGATACGTTGCATTCTCAAAAAAAATGTTATTCCTAGAACAAAAGGTTTTACTATACTAAATTTTGTTTACATCCTTGAAAAATTCCCTTGATGATCGAGGAATAATAACTGCTTGTCCTCCACCAAATGTTTGAACCCACATTCTTGTTCTTGGGTCCACCATTAGTGGGGTTTCTTAGGAATGGCTAGGATTATAAATGAAATCAAGTAGGTAGAATTCAAAATGAAAGCGAAGACTACCATATATTCATTAATAAGCCATGTCGACATATTTATAGAAATTCAAAGCACCCAATCGTGATCATTAATTTGCATGTACGAAACTTAACGTGTGGGGCCGACTCCCCTCCACTCTCACTGCTGTTGACTCCCAGGTACAAAATAAAGAGAGGTAAATGTTTGTCTTGGAATAATTAGTATGTCGACATTTGTTTGACTTGAATTCCAAATCAATATCGAAAAATATCGAACTTATCCTGAAAAATATCAATCAAGGATGCTTTCTAATTCGTAGAAGCAATCACATGGCTTAAATGTGATGGCTCAATGGTTTTTACTGTAAAGTTATATCACATGAAATGGAAAATTTTGGATGGATAGTAAAAAGTCTTAATATAATATTTTAAAAAAAATATTAATAGTTGTAGAATAATTTTGAAAAAATAATTGTGAAAACAACTGTTTTAAAATAAAGTGGATCGATCTAAGATTGATATTATTAAGTATATGCAAGGGTCTAAGAGAAAGATACAAGGATATAAATTGTCACCATATTGATCTAGATCATAATACCTTCTTTTTTTTAACAGTGTACATAATTTTTGAATTGTAGTTTACAATCATAATTTCTTATACATATTGGAAGCATAATGGTTAAATTTGAATTAGGTTTCTCTCATATTTTGATGGATTAATCTTGGTTGCATGGGTTTGATCTTAAAAATGTCCAATAATTTTACATTTTGAGCATATTTGACATGTGATGTGTTGATTGAATTGATTAATCATGTATCAGAAAATGTGTTGCACTGTGTTTTGATGTCCACTAGTGCATGGTAACTAGTAGTATTGAAAAATAACTTAGGGAAACCATCGAATCATAAGGGTCAAGTATTCCTCAATTAAATGCCTTGGAAGACTAAATTTATATTCAAGGATAACTCTTGATAATGTACAATGATTTTGATGTGAGTTCTAATGCTTAAGTGTTAATTATTTTTAGTACTACAAATTCAAATATTCTTAGGAAGGCTCCTTGCCAATTGTAAATATGTTTAAATGATCTAAGATGTTTCTTAGATGTGTCCAAACACTCAAACAAACATCTTTAAATTTAAGGACATAACAAACAATTACTTAATCATCTACCAAGTTTGCTCCTAGTGGCTAGTGAGAAAGGGTGAGAGTCGACATTTGGAAATTATAAAAATTTAAATTTTACATCAAATTATTTTCATGTAGAATTGTCATTACTTATCATGGAATTCAACAAAGACTAAGATTATGATATATTGGAGTGGGAACCAAGAGCATGGGAATATGGGATAACAATAAAGGTTATGATATAAAAGTAGGTAAGGCTAGGCTAAGGATTAATGTCTATAAGTGCTTGGGGTGAGAATGAATAAAGTTTAGGGAAGGAGATAAACTTAGCACCTTCAGTGTGTCACATGTCAAGATATGCAACCCTATTAAGACTATATCAAAATGGACCAAAACCAAATGGGAATTTGTATCTATACATATTTTGTTACCACTTTGAGGTGCATGTGAATCTTAAAAAATGAACACATGTATTGTATTGCCCGCCAAAATATCCTAGAGAAATACACTAACTAACATGCAAATAGAGATAATAACTTTAAAAAAAAAAAAAATCAACTAATATAACCATTACCATCACTAATCAAATGCAACAACCATCCATTAAAAAAATAACATCTAACCATCATAATCAATTCACACAAGAACATAACACAATAATAAATAACACAACTTAACATTAGCTTCCCTAGGGTATCTCAATGTCATAACTTAAACTAACCATAAGCAATTAACATAACATAACAAGCATGATAACACAAATACCACCATAATCCAAATTCCATCTAATTCCTAGCATGATTTATTCCTTCAACACACACACGACCATTCACTAATCTATAACATGATTATACCCATCTACTAAGCTTACTAGCCATTCCCTTTTAAAGTTTATTTTAAAGATCCAATACCAAATGTTCCTAATCCCAAGATGATCTATCTCATTTCCTTTTTCCCATGATGCATATCCATAAATCCATTTCCTAACTACATGAGCATTTATCTTAACAGTAATCTCAAATCTCAAGTGCATAATGCAAGAATCCTAATGCTTCCTATCTTCCAATGCTAATTCATAAATGCCATTATCAACTAACATGATATCATTAATTAGCTGCAATCTTCTACTTATTATTCATTCCATTTCTAGGGTTCCTTTCTCATATGAGTCTACTTCGAGATAACAACCATGGATTTTAATATTATTATAATAATATCATGAATCCATTCTATTTCAAGTATAATTCCATTACAAGCATCTAAGTACATGTAAATCATTTATTCATAATACAACATCGTAATCTCATTCTAATATAACTTATCACATGATACCAAATGTATGACCTTAATTCCATAATCATAGAGCCAATTCCATTTTATTTCCTTTTCTCTATTAATAACCAATATCGCATGATACATAATTAAGCTCACCTAGTTTACAATATACCTTTTTCAACAAGGAACATAGTTCTCCTCTACATTACAATTACATCATAATCAATATCTACAAATGCCATATAATCATTTACATCATTTTCCTACAAGAATCCATCCAAAGCTTCTATAGTAAGAAGAAACCACATCCATGCAAGAGCATCCAACGAAGAACATCCCAATGGTTGAAAAGCACCAACCACCCGACCATGTGGAACCATAGGAACTGCCCCCTCTGCTAGGAGATGACACAAGATCCCACTCATACTCTAGATCTAGGCTGACACCTAACAACCAAAGGAAGACCAACACAAAAAACACAACAAACAAGAAATGCAAAGTCATAAAAAACCAATAAGAACTCCATCACAACCTCTAGAGGTGACACATCGTCAAGGCTCAAGGAAATAGGACTTACATGTAGGAAAAAGAGTGTCATCACATGCAACATAAGGGAACCTAACCACATGCCCAGCCATCCTAGATGCACATGTAGAGCCATCTCAACCTTAATGGGGTAATGGAGATTATCTTACTTGGGTTACCAAGGCCTTCCCAATCCTATCCTGGTCTCCCCCATTGGAAAGGTAAAGGGACCCACACATTCATTTCTTATCTTATTAAAATGAATTGTTCTATGAAAACCCAAGAATTATAATATTAAGTTATCACTTGATTACAAAGTCAAACTCCCAATGAGATAACTGGTGATCTAGACTCCGAGTAACCTGGCTATCTACCCCCTTGGAATCCCAATCACTCACTTGGAAGCCCACTCCCACTAGCATGCACCTATACCTTAGGGTATCAACAAGGAATTGCAAAAAACATCTCAACATAACCATGGGATCACAACAATACAAGACCTGGAAACAAAGGTATCAAATCAACAACAACATATCATGCAACATGGAAACCATCATATAAGAGTACAACCAAGGAGATCGGCTATATGAAAAACTCATATACAAGCCAAATAGTCAAAATAACAAATAATCAAACAATAAAATAGACCTAGAACATCTCAGGTATCAAAAATAGCCTCTGGGTATCCAAAAATCCAAAACAGAAATCTTAGAAATCACAACAAATATAAAACAGATAGAATAGTGCATATAACATAGTAATCATATAACACAAAAGTTCATGTAAAATGAAGTCATGCATTTATAACATGAAGTCACACATTTATAACGTGAAGCAGTGCATATATAGCACGAAATAGCGCATATAACACAAAACATCACATATATAACACGAAACAACGCATATATAACATGAAACAATGCATATTGTTGAGACATGGACCAGCTAGGACTCGAACCTAGGACCTTCCATACACTGCTGGAGTGCTCTACCATAGAGCGACTGGCCCCTTTTGGACCAGTCCATCATCGGTTCGAGTGTGGCTTATTTCCAACACCAACACCCCCCCTTAAGCCACACCTCTCGTGTGCTTGGGGCTCCTAGCCTGGACCTGGCTCTGATACCATGTTGAGACATGGACAAGCTAGGACTCAAACCTAGGACCTTCCATACACTACTGGAGTGCTCTACCACTGAGCTACTGGCCCCTCTCGAACCAGTCCATTGTTGGTCTAGGTGTGGCTTATTTCCAACACCAACACATAAAAACATGAAATTGTTGGCAATATTGCATTATAACAGACAATGAAAAGATTGTTGGCATTGAGATAGTTGTTGATGATTATGGATATAACCGATTAAAGATGTTTACTATCTTGATATTATTATTTTATCATTGATGTCAAGAAATTGATTTTCTAATTCAGTATGATGTTACCATATCTTGAGAAGTATGATTTGAAGATTATAAAGATGTCGGTAAAAGACACAGGAAACAATATGATGAATAAGGTATTCAATGGGCAACTATTACCAAGTCAGACAATGGTGAGATCATGATGTTTTAGATTGTTTTAACATCATACATATGTTGTAAAATGTAAAGGTTAATACTATACTATGTTATCAAGCATAGAACCTAGTCGGTAAACCCTAAGGTTATCGCTATCGGTTAATGAAGGCAGAATGTCTACTGAGTGAAGTTTAGTATTCACTGAGTTGTTACCGAGTTGTAACCGAGCTATAACAGAATGCATTAAATTGTTTGCATGTGTTATTTAATGAAGGAAGCTGATGAGCTGGAACTGATTAAATGATTGGTGAGTCGTGCATGAAGTTTGTTAATGAATCTAAGGCAATGGAAAGTTAGCATGAAGATCTATAGCTCAGATTGAACCTTAATACCCTGGCACAAGTTCCAAGAAATGTATGCAAGTTCCAAGGCAGGGTAAAACGTTTTCAGATCAGAAGATGAATTGAACCTGGACAAGATCGAAGATCTGATGGGTATGATTGATCATGGGAAATGTGATCAAGGAGATTAAGTGGTTACCTAATTGTTTATAAATAGGAAACTGTTGATAAAAAATGTATGCGGGCAAGTGTATGAACAGGGATGCTACATATTGATTACTGAGCATAGAAGCTTGAAGACCTGTTTGAATAACAGAGTATAGAAGCCCAGCAGATAGACAAGATTGGTTCTATGTCTAGATAGCATTTTAGATGTGAAGTTGCAGATAGATTTTATTACTGTTATTTTGTGAAAGTGATAGAAAATCTCTTAACCGAGTGGACTTAATAGTCTTATTTGTAAAACCCTCTAACAAGGTGACATTCTGATTGAGTGTTTGAAATCCTTTAACAAGGTCACTTCTAACAAGGTGAAGATCCTAATAGATCTGAGGGAAATCCCTTAACCAGTTCACATCTAGCAATGTGTTTGTAATCTTTAACAGGATTTGCTTTTAACCGAGCATACTCTAGAAGAGTATATTTCTTAATCGGTTCAAAATCCCACAATGGTTTTTCCCTATTTGGGTTTCCATGTTAAATCTGGTGTTACGAGCTTTATGATGTTTATATGCTTTTGAGTTTGCATGTTTGGCAGTTTTGGTTATATTACTGAAATATATGTTACCGAGGTTGAATCTGATGTTTTTATGGATGATTAAGTTTGTATGATTCATCCCCCCCCTCTCATCTTGTTGGCTATTGGATCTATACTTATATTAAGTATCAGAATTATCAGAAATAACACATATATAACATGAAATAACACATATATAACACAATATAGTGCATATAACACGAGAAATAGCGCATTTGATAAAAGAATTAGTGCATACATAGTTTTCACGCATTTGTTAAAACTCAAACACAAAACAGTTAAACTTACAACAAGAAAATAAAATCAAATAGACTATATTAAGTCCCAAAAATGGGCTCAAAGGAAATGCCCTAACCTTAGGAAATAAATAAAACAACCCAAATATTAATCCACAAACTATAACCAAGGATAATACCAAACATGTCAACATGACATCCGGCTCAACCAGGCACATGCAAAACCACAAAACATAATATAAGGCTCAATAAGATTCCCAAAACTATCATGGACCAAAATAAAGACTTAGGGATACAAATTCCCAAACTAAAATAATCAATCGTCATACAGAAAGGATTCTAGAATACACAGATAGGATGCATTCACGGCTATGCACAACCTATACCCAAAATATTTCCCCAAGTTATATAATTTAACCTTAGGTTATAAAGTGCATATGAAATATTTCCAGCAAAATATATAATAAAGTTTATTTTTCCCCAAACTACCCGAGAACAGTCTTTCTGAGCAATCACAAATAATACAATATTTTCTAAAAAAAAAATGCATAGGAAGAAAATTCCTCCAACCTAGATAACAGAAGTTATGGGCAAGAATCTGATGAAGTACAACCAAAACAGTCCTCAAGCAATCAAAATCCAAAGCCAAGCCGAATAGCAGCAAATTCTTCCTATAAGCCAACCCCGGTGAATGCTCAGAAAACCCATTAAATAGAAAATCAACCAAAAATTAATGCAAAAGTCAGCCAATAGAAATATTATAAAATAATATATGTCCTACCTACCAACCCACATAACAATGCACAAATAATATGAAATAATATTTATCTAACTTACCATGCTCACACCCAATGGTAAAATAGGGTAGGTAAGTAATATGCATATTATTTCCATATACCCCAGTAACAAGAGACATAATCTTTTAATCTAAAACCAAATGAAATAATAATAAACCAAGCCCAATAAAAATAAATCGAGGGGCTAATAATAAATCAAAAGACACAAATTAAATAAAGGCTCTAATAAATAAATAATTCAAAGGTATATAAATAAATATCCACAATAATCAATTAAATAATAATTAATCCTTAATATCAATAAATAATCCTAGATAAACCAAGTGTAAATAACAATACCAATAATAATAATCTCACATTAATATTTAAATATTTATACCAACTAATTATTTATTTTATTTTTATAAACTATATTAATCTATTAATTTAATTTAATATTATTAAACTATATGAAACAATTTAATCAATTAATTAATAATTAAACCAATCATTAAACACCACACTACATAAGCAATCCCACATAAAATAACCCAAGGAATCACTAGATGCCAACAATAACTCACACCAAAACACTAAATTGACAAGGGTGATCAACTTAAACCTAGAGTATAGGGTGGGTTCTCATGTCACCTCCGATCAACTTGCCATTGGGATAAGACATGCTCAGACCTTGTGGAGCCAGGTGGAGTTGGTGTCTGGTACCTACAAACCTGTCACCACCAATACGTATACAAACACATATGCAATAATATATATAAAATATGAAATAAACTGACAAGTGATAGAGAATCATGACGGTATATCATGCTCGCAATGAGTGATATGAAATTGTCTCTACTCACACAGATAGTCACACATTATAACATCAAGTCATCACATAGAATCGTAATCATGAGATAGGGTTAGTACATCATAAGATATCATCAAATTAACATAGAGAAAACATGATACACACATAAGAATGAGCACATATACCAATCATGAAAGAGTAATCCATCATCACAATAGTCTAGAAATGTCATCATCCACATGTAATCATGATGCTCGCACAATGTAATATGTCAAATATCCATAGAGAAGCATCTAAAGCATAGATAAATCCATAAACATCTAGTCAAAGAATCATAAAAATAGTCTAAGCTATGCTAATATAATCTAATGATGCTAAAAAAGGAAATAAAAATCAGGAAGAGGCACTACATGTATTTCAATTTATATGAGAACTCACACACATGCATGAAAAGTAAATATTCAAACATAGAAGGATATAGGGTCCATGCAAAGTAATGGAACTAACTTGATCTCCTTGTGTGTTCATCCTTGTTGGCATGTGTGTTGCATAGGAACCTACAAAATAGAGAAAAGTTTTAGAGTGAAAAAGTTTTTTTAGGTAAGGGAAATGAACACAAAATACAAGCTTGTTTTAACAATCTAGGAAAATTAAAAATAAGGAAGAGACTGAGAATAGAGTTAGAAAATTTTGTTTCTATGGAGAGTGGTGTGGTAGTATTACACCCATTGTGGTGATTGTATGATGGTATGACATATCAACAACTACCATGCCATGCGATCAAGATCTATTCAAACGTAGTTGTATAGGAGGGGATTTGTCACCTCCCAAGATGATTGATCTTAAAGGACAAATAAACTTACTGCTACCTCACTCATGCTAGCGCTAAGGTGAGCCAGGAGATAACAAGACTAATAATTATGCTAGAATAAAAAATAATTAAGTAATATGGAGTGCAGAAAAATGAAATATAAGAATCTGAATTAATAGAGTGACATAAAACTTCAATGTAGAATTTACCACAGAGTTGAGAATCTCTTAGGTTTGGGATGCCAATGCGGTACAATGTTGTCTGCATGACCAGAAACTATAGAAGCATCCTAAAAATCAATAGTAACTTCTCTTTATCATGTGGAACTTGTTCGCCACCTACACACATAGAGACGAGCGAAAAATGGTGGGGTTGTATAAGGGATTGACTCAATCAAACCCTCGTTTAGGTGTTTCCGTTGCCACAGTCAGCTATATAGATAGATTGGAATAAAAGATAATTGGTAAATATGAAAATAGAAACTATACTCTGTTTAATGGAAGCAAACCCTATTGCAAAAAAATGAATTGGTAAATTGGTAAGTTAAATGCACCTAGATGATAGATACATTAAAAAATAAGACTAATATATTGCATGCAATGATAAAAAATGGATAAAATATAAAGAAAAGACAAGGCTTGCAACCAAACCCCCCTTTTTAAGATACAAGTGTGACAAAGCTCGAGAATACGTGCTTGTTGCAAGATAGTTGCAAGATTGTCGTGAATAGAAATAGCTTGATAGTATTGGTAAAGTATTCAAGAGAGCATTAAAACATCAATATAAAAGCCAAGAGAGATGCTGAGAAAAGAATGACATCAAGAACACAAAAGGGAACCCTTCAAAATGAGCAAAGAAAGGTTTTTAAACCCGGAAATGAGTGCATAGAGCCGTTACAGCAAAAAATGAGCCAAGAGACATGCGTCAGCAGGCGTCCGACTCATTGCAGGATTCAATATTTTGTGGTTTCATCAAGATGTTAGTGTAGTGTGCAGATGTTTGTGCAGCGTGCTGCCATCATACCGATGATAGGCTTAAATGAGATTTTGGGATAAATGGGGGCACTTTGTCTTCAAGATTCATGATGTCAAATGATAAAATTTTGATCATGGGTTCATCATTAATGCACCAGACACCATGCATAAGTGTCATAAATGTACTAGGCACAATTTAAGACTCTACATTTTCCCCCCACTTTAGTGGACTAATCAACTCAAGGGATCAGGCGTGCTAAACTAGTTTCAGAAGGATGAATTCATTAACCCCATGTAGTGAAATGAATCCAATAAGTGCAATAAGTGCTTATCCCAAAAAGGATACAGTAGAGGCCACAGAGGTCGAGTCGGCAATCATAGATGATGCCCCCAAGTATCTATGAGAAACTATAGTATTCAATGTGACAAATTGTGTACTGCAAAACTCAAAAGTTTGTCAGCATGAAAAATGGAGGAAACTACTTCGGCAAGAAGAATGCTTAAGGAGTGTTAGTACAGATAGAAGAGAAAAATCTGGTTGAGGTGAGTATATGCCCACTCGTGTTTTTTCCTCAGCAAGTTGGGGAAAATGGGAAGGAAAATGAGCCAAAATTGTCCCAAAATGGTCAAGAAATATTTTTTGGTGAAAATTAAGCTATATACTTGAGAGGGCCCCAAGAAGGGTCATTTTCACTATTCATCGTGGGAATTTTGGCTGAGATTTGAATAGAGCATGAACAAAAATTCCATGTAGATGAGAGCACAGAGTGAGAAAGATCAAGGAGTTGTGGTCCACAATAGAATAGGGCAATGAGCTCGAGCAGGTATGCCTCTAATCATTCTCTTATGTGTCATTTTATGCTTTTTGTTAACATTTTAGGTTTGCGTGGTGCGCAAGAATCCAAGGGATGTATCATGATCCTAACACTGCATGGTCATCGTAGATGTGCACTGCCATCCAAGGCATGAGATATGGTCTGCCTTGGATGCGGGTGTCCATAAGATGCACTGGAGTCTTATGGGTGTGCTAGCATCTAGAATTTACTGTTGATGGAGACTTACTAATAAATTTTTTTATGTGTAGACGTTGCCTGAAATGCAGGAGCATACATTGCACCATCTACTGTAGACATTATGCAACCGAGCAGAGGAGCTGTCGATGGAAGATAGGTGACTACTCTAGAGAGTGGGACTATGATGGACATTTCATCTACCCGAGTTACAATTTCATGCCCCTATGCTGTGAGCTCTTAGAGAGATACAATGTCATTTCACCTTCCTACAGGCAAGATGATTGTGGCCTTGATCGATGTCTACTGCATCCTCTAGCTACATATATGGGGGGAAGGAGTATCGTTAGCCATCTCGACCACCCATGAGTGCGCCAGATGATGTCAGACCTAGAGGTGGTGCACTAGAGGGAGGCGACAGTACGAGAGGAGATCATGACATAGTGGGAGACCATGGCAGAGATACAAGGGGAGTTGAGGGGTTTGCGGTTACATAGTACCATGGCTATGAGATCGTATTCCACCTCAGTGAGACAACCCCTTGCAAAGATCAAGATCCTCTTGAGCCTGTGACTTCAGGGACCCATCCACCATAGGGGTCATGAGACATTTTTGTAGAGATTCATCTATGTTTTGGATTCGTTAGATGTACAAAATTATTTTGATATATATACAAATACATTTATGTATTTTAGAGATGCATATGTGAGCATGATAGCATCGACGCTAGAGGTTGTAAGGCATTGTCCCAGTAGTTGTACAAACACTTGTGCGATAGGCCCATAATGCATATACTAGCTAAATATGTCAGTCTTTTCCATGTTTGGTAACGGTTTTACGTAAGATCTATTCAATAGTATTATTAGATGCTTTTTCTTGACTATTAGATTGAGAATAATAATGTGTCGAGAAGTGATGTTGGATATGGAAATTCTTGAGGAACTTATTAACCTCTTTGTTTTTAAATGGCATACCAATATCAGAGACAAGGGTAGTGGGTAAACCAAAATGAGAGATGATATTATCCATGATAAAGCCACAAATCATATCAGTAGTGGTTGATCTCAATGGTATAGCTTTGACGCACTTGGTGAAATAATATATAGCACTAAAGATAAATATGTGACCCTTAGATGAAGGGAGAGATATTTTGCCAATGATATCCAACCCCCATGTTTCCAAGGGCCATGGAGAAACTTGACTTTGAAGATCTTGTGTGGGGGATCAAATCAAATTATTGTGTTGTTGACATTGGGGGCATTTCTTGACAAAGGCAAAGGAATCTTGTTCCATTGTTTGCCAATAATACCCCATGTGAATTAGCTTGTGGTTGAATATTTTCCCCCAAAATGCCCTCCTTCGGAGCCTGAATGGGCCTCCTGGAGGGAAAGTTGTATTTTAGCTTTCGTTAGACAACGTAAAAGGAGACCATTATAGGATCTTCGATAAAGAACAATAGATAAAAGAATATAGCGGGTGACCAACTTCTGAACTTGCACACATGAGCTCTTGTTGGCACCATCGAGAAAGATTCCAATTTTTTAGGTAATTATAGATATGTGAAAACAATTCTTTTAAATTGATATGAGCACACATGTAATTATTGAGTTGGGTTTGATCAGTTATGGCCGAAGAGAAGAGGACTTGTACTATGAAACAATACTCATCCTGATTAAAGTCCAGGCCTACAAGGGAAGCAACACTTGCCATTGCATCTACATGATAGTTTTCTCTCTATTAGATAATGTCGGTCGTGTAAATAGTGAAATACTTTAGTATGGTTGTCACCAAATCCTTATACTACGACAATTTAAACTATTTAACATGATAAGTACCTATAACCTGATTCACAATAAGATTGAGATCTCCATGGATGCAGATGTTTTTTACACCCATGACAATCGCAACACATAATCTTGCTATTAGGGCTTCATACTCAATGATGTTATTAGCACAAAAAAACTATAAACTGAATGAGAAAGGTATTGGTTTTCCTTCAGGTGAGACCAAGACCACACCTACTCTTCAACCAATCTAGCATCTCAATCTGTCAAAATACATGTCCCATATAGATTCATGATTGGTGACCAACACATCCTCATTAGGGAAAAGATCCAAGGTAGGAAAAGATTTTTCTGATGGGGCATCGACCAACTAATCAGTGAAGACCTACCCTTTGATTGACTTTTGAATAAATGAACTTTAGGTCAAATTCAAAAAGCAACATCACCCATTTGCCAACCTTCCTAAAAGATCTAATTTGGAAAAGAGATGCTTAAGGATATCATTTTTATCTATAACTCATATTTTTGCATGGAGGATGTAATGTCTTAACTTATACGTTGCAAAGATGAGAGATAGACAATGCTTTTCCACAACCAAATATCGTGTCTCATACTCTATCAAAGTGAAACTAATGTAATAGACTTCTCTCTCTCGGTCTTCACCATCACACTGGGCTAACAAGGCTGCTAGAGCATGAGATAGGGCAAAGATGTACAGAAAGAAAGGCCTATTAGACATAGCCAGTATTAGAATGGGAGGATTAGCCAAGTAATTCTTAATAGAATTGAAATCCTCCTAACACTCCTCGTTCCATTTCAAATGAACATCTTTCTTTAATAGCTGTGTGAAAGGAAGGGTACGATCAGCCAATTGTGTCACAAACCTGCGAATGACTTGAATCTTACCTTGCAAACTAAGAAGCTGGGAAATGTTTCTAGGTGGAGGCATGTTCACAATTGCATTGATTTTATCGATGTCTATCTTGATTCCTTGATAAGAGAAAATGAACCCCAAAATTTTCCCAATGTCCAGACCGAAAATGCATTTAAGGGGATTCAGTCTCATCTTGTATAGTCAAATCCTTTCGAAGACCAATCGAATATTTTTAATATGCATCTAGTGAGCAATAGACTTTACCAAAATATCATCAACATAATCTTCCAAAATCTAATGGATGAAATCATGAAATATCAAGGTCGTGGCTCATTGATAGGTTGCTCTTGTGGTTTTCAACCCAAACGACATGACAACATTCTAGGTGGATAATTGAAGGATGAGATAAAAAACCCATGATACCTCCTCAAATGAAATAATCAAACCCCAATAATCTCAAAATATGTAAAGCACATCAAATACATTTCTCTCCAACAAACAAATACATCTTAAGTGCTAAAACATCCAAGTAGTTATCCAAATAGTGAAAACATAGAAAATATGACTAAAATGTGCATGGGAGAAAGTCTAGAAAAATAGACTAGAGATCTAGATAAGGGACTCTAAGAGATTTTTGATGATATCTAGTTTTCAAAAAAGAAAAGCCTTGAGTCTGAGTTTGTTTGCAAGAGACACTGTTCTGGTGAAGATTGGTGTATGCTAGTTATTTAGGGGTTGTCATTGATGGCAACTCAATTTGCAGATCACATACAATGTACATAGAATTGGTTTACTGGAAGTCATATTCATCATAAGGCATAAGTCTGGAAGGTGGAACACAGTAACTGGTAGAGCATGAGATCATGGTGCACATCTTGATTTCGGTGATGTATTTTGGGTTGTGGTGATCAAGACAATTGGTTCAAGGTTTGAGATAGATTACTTCATGATCCTAATATTCAATTTTGAATTGTGTGCAAGTTTAGAGCTTTGGTGTCTGGTAATTCAGTTAGGGTAGAGCTATTTTGGAGTAACTTGTGTTGCAGATTTGTTGGGATGATTTTGGTGATGAGTTTCGCATTTGACATGATTGGGTTGACTTATGGGAAGCATTTTATCATCTTGTTTTGGTCCGCATTTGGATTTGTGATCGGATTGAGCCGACTTGGTGTTACACATTTCATGTTGCGTGTTATGCGGTTTTTGGAAGCCGACATGGATGTTGATATTTTTGTTGATGCAGATATATAAGATTGACTTAGTTAATTATTTTGGTGTGTGTGATGAGTGAAGGAAGTCCATGTGAGTGAATCTATAAGGTTGGTGAATATTTTGTTGCTCTGGTATGTGATAGAGCAGTGTTATAGAGCAAAATGATAGATCAGTTGCAAGAGACAATCATAGCCTAACCGAAACTGTATTTTGGCATAGTTAGATGCTATACTTCAATTTAGTTATCATTGTAATCATTTTTCAATATCCCGAAGGTAGTGAGCCTTCCTCCGGGTTGTAGCCCTTTTGTAATTAGGCAATGAGCTCTAGACAGTGTTCCTGAATGTAAGAGCAATTCACCTTTTATAATATTATTCTACTACTGGCCATAGTATAATAATATTGTTGGTACTCAATCTCACTATGGGTTTCCACGTAAAAAATCTTAATGTTATGATTGTGTGGTTGTTTACTTTATGTTTCTGCACTTTGATTACTTTCTCATGCATCCGGTGGTTTAAGAATCAACTTGATAATTTTTCTAATTATAAAACACTGATTCAACCCCCCACTCTTAGTCTTCATTGATTCCAACAAAGTTTTGATAGCTTTGATGCCATGTTGGAGCATAGATTTCACTTTGATACCATGTTGAATTTAAGATTAATGATACAACCATGAGAGCCTAAAATCATATGAAAGCAAAACATCTCTCACACTAAAGAGATCAAGCAAAGATTGTATTCTTTATAACAAATAGAGAATTTTCTATTATTGGACACACAATTGATTGGAAATACAATTACAATAAATAAATGAATCCTAATAAAAGGATGAATGAAACTATAGGTGCAAAGCTCTAATTTTAAAATTAGGAGAACTAAAAAGTACAAGATACAACCTAAATTAAACTCAACTACAACTAGAGAATCAAATTTTAGATAACAAAAAAGAACCTAAGCTTAACTTAAGTAATAAAGTAATAAATAACCTAATTAATAAATAATTAGATAGCTATCCTAACTACACAAACACTTTTATCCTTGACCCTCTAATCCTCCCATCCATTTTGAGAGAACATTCATGTTATATCTTAACCTATATTTCTTCTCAAGGGGGCATACATAACTCTCATTCATCCAATGACTAGTGCACCATGCCACTAGTCCTTATACCTTCACTACCAACTATATTTTTTTCCTCTTTGAAATGGTCTTACTTGTCTAGGTCACAATATCATCTCAAAAAGGTCTAAAATGTAGACACATAAAATTGTCCATACCTAACCACATCTTATTTTTGCCTATCCTGAGCCATTAATTAAATTATTTTATTTTATTTTATTTTATTAATTAGTTTATCCATCCTTTATCCTATCCTATCCTAACCATCAGTTGAATAAATATTTATTATTTATTTAGTTAATTCCATCCTTTACCCTATTCTATCCTAACCTTTTTAAAATAAATATTATTACTTTTTAAATTATTTTTTCTCACCACTTGATCTTATTAATTAATCTCCCATTCAACTTTATCCTTATCCACTCAATTCTAGCCCTTAAACTTGTTCACATGGATCGTAATCTAAATTTTTTGTCATGTGACAAGTGTCTCCTTCACATGTCTAACTAATGTTTGTCTAGATTCATTGAATCTAGACACTTCGTAAAAGTCAAAATAAAATTTCATCTTATCCATTCATTCCATATCATGCCTCTTAATACTAGTTGTTCCTATAAATATGTTGCATTAAACTTATCTCAATCCCTAGATCATAGCTTTCATGTGACACATGTCACATGAAGCATAACCCTAATCCTCATTCAATCCTAGGCATTCATCATCAATCTATCATACTTGATTTTGTCTAATGAGAAATCTATAAAATAGAAGATTCTCACCTCATTTTTAGATCTTTCTATATAATACTATTATGTTGTCTATTTTATCACTTAATCATGTCGATCATATCACTATGTTAATAGATTTATGAGTGACCGCATCAAATCTATCAACATGTCAACATAATTGATCTCTCTAAGCTTTGCATGTATTTGGTTTGAATAGGCTAGTTTATATGCATATTTTAAACATGTCATTTGCATGCATAAAATGAATTAGAAGATTTTTTTCAAAATTCCCTTTTTAACTTTGAAAATAGAATATTTAGCTTTGCGAGGTTGACAAATTTTTATTTAGGTAAAATTTATCTTTATGATAAATGAGGGCTTTTTCCTGAAATAATATTTTTTTGTCATCTTAATAAGCAAGAGCTTATCTTTATAAAGTTTATAATAAATAATTTTTATTCAATAATAATTTAGCTTCTTTGGAAATGTAATTCTTTCGTCACTCAAATTCAATATTTTATCCACCTGTGTACTACTACTAATATTTAATAGTTCATACAAATAATGAATACAAATTCATAGTAAAAATGACTATTATATATGAATAACTAATAAATTGTTTACTATTAAAATGACTATTATATAAGAATAACAAATGCATTTTTTACTTTCATCCATGAGACATGAGTGTTAAGTCATTTAGCTTTTGTTTATAATTATTTTTAGTAGATATTTATACTTAATTTATTAAACATAAATATCTTGAGCACTTATGTAATATTTGATGTGTGTTAAATTCATATGAACTAATATGATAACTTATGGAAAACTAAATTCATATAAAAATAATCTGCTTGGAAATGTAGATTACATCTTTTATACAATCAATACCAATCTAATAGCATATATTGAAATTTTCATAGTTTTTGATTAATGAAAAAGCAGGTTTTGAAGGGGCCCCAAAACCCTATACAAGCAAGATTAAGACAGCAAAGCCACGAGAAACAGAGAGAAACAGCACAAAAGGAAAAAACCAACGGAAAATCGAGAAGAACCCACAAAAGCCCCTAAAAGCTAGCAGACCGTCTAGGAATCAGATTTTATCTAGGGCTTTAGCCAGGGTGCTGCTAATTTCTTGCACCTCTTTGATGTTGTCTTTGAGGTTGGGAGGGTCCTTGGCCATAGCAGCCACAACTTTCTTGATACTGGCCCTGGTTCTCTTAGCAATTCCACCCACTGGGGTAGCATCACCACCACTTCCAGTCTGGATGGTCTCCTCCTCCAGGTCAAGGTCCACAACCGGTTTAGGAGTATGGTCAAAGACCTTGGCAATGTCTTCCAGGTTTTTGGTGACAACAGAGAGGATACTTGGGATAATTCCCATCAGATTTTTCATTGCTTCTTTTCCCTCTTCTAGCAATTTTACCTTATTCTCCATTTCCTACTTCCAGTTAGTATGCTCTCTATTTTCATCCTCCCTCTTTTTATCCAAATTTATCCCTTATTTCTCCAAGTTTTTTAGGGTTTCATAAGTTCGTCTATCAAAATTCATTCTGGCCTCCAAGAGCTTCTTGAGATTATCCAAGATAAGACCCTCACCAGCACTATCCTTAGCCTTGCTATCCCCTTCCTCAGCCAGGTTCTTCTTGGAGCATTTGTTTGTTTCCTTCTCAGAATTAACTTCGGTTCCTCATTATCCTTGGGAGCCGTCTCCTCCATCAGATGGTTATTGTCCTTACCAGGGTGATCACTTGGAATAGGGCTATCTTGACCAGGCTTGAAATCTCCACTTTCTTCCTCGTTGCCCAGTTCCTCTTCCTTCCAGTTGTCTTCTCCGTTAGAGTCGTGTATCTCCATACCACTGCTTTCCTTGACACTCAGTTTCCAACCTGGGGGAGCTTTTCCTTTTCTTGCTGGAAGATGCCTTCTCCTTGCTAGTATCTCCCTCTTCCATCCTCTTTTTACCAGGGGAGGCAGAAATCTGCTTATTTTCATACAGAGTGAGGGTTTTGCAATGCTCATAGATGAGCAGCAGGAGCCCACAATGGAGAATCGGGCTGGAAGGGTTCGTCATGTGCTTGTTTAGGGACCTAGAGAGGGATCGAAAAAGGTAGTAGGGCAAAGACACTTTTTTGTCATGTCTGAAATGGTTCAAGAGCATGAAGTGGTAAGTGTGGGCCTTGGAGAAATGGCCTTCAACCGTAATATACTCCATGATTGCATTCAGGACCCAACCCCACAACTTCTTGATGTTTGCAGCATTGTAGTAGCCCTCGGTAGCCTTGCGGATTTTGGCCCACTCTTTCTCTTTTCGCGGGAACATGGTAATAGCATTGTTGGAGACCTTGAGGTCTCAAAAGAAGTTGAGCCCAGAGTGGAGCATACCAGTTATAGTAGAAATAAGCCCAGCATCCAACTTAAATTTAACTCCGTAAAGTTTAAAAGAGCCATTAGACTAGTTTTCAGAAATCTTGGAAACAGCTAGGTTGACCCTACCTTTGTCATAGTCCTCAAACTTTTCCATGAAGCTAGTGAGATGGCCCTTCTCCATCTTTGCCTAGAATTTAGGCATTGCTTTCCAGGTCGATGTGTTGTTAGGTTCTTTGTGTCTTAGATCTCCTCCCATTTTCGGATGTAGGATGTCGACTCTGTTTCTCTGTAAATTTAGAACTTCTTTCCCTTTGCAGCTCAAATTATCGCCCTGAGTAACCTAGAAAGCGTGTGGCAATTTTTTGGAAATAGTAGGAGGTCTGTCGCAGTGCCAAGTAATGATGGCCTTTCCAACAAGGTGCAAGTGGTGCTTTTTACTTGTCATGATTTAATTGTCCTTCTCTCCCCATATAATGGTCCTTTCTGGGAATCTCTTTAATGTTTAAATTGAGATCATCCTTGTGCCAAATCATTTGAGCATCAGAATTAACTCCAACATTCGCTAAACAGTCAACAACACTGTTTTTCTCTCTGTAGGCATGTCGTATAATAATTTCTTTGAAACTGGCCATAATCTCTCTAGCTTTCATGATGATATTCTCAATGGACCAAGAAGGCTCCAATTCCCCCTTTAAGCACTTAATAATATTAATTGAATCCCCCCCAAGCCATATTTTATCATAATTGAGATTTTTGACTATAATTAAAGTATGCAAGGTGGTGGAGGCTTCAACAAAATGGCTAGTTTGACTCCCCAGAGGACTAGCCACCGCCTTAAGGCAACTTCTAGCAAAATTCCTGATTATGCCCCCATATCCAGCTTTAGCCAGATTTCCTTTAGGAGCCCCATCAAAGTTGGCCTTAATCCATCCCTGCGGGGGGAAACACCAGACAAGACCTTCTCTTCCTTTCTCCTTACTAGTAGTGGTGGTGGAAAGGTTCCATTTGTCTTTGAAATCCTCTTTAGCAGCAATTCCCTAATCAGTGCCATAGAGGCATTAAAAAATACTCCTATAGATTTTGTCTGCAACCACTTCAGGAATAGCCCTTTTATCTCTGAAAATCCTATTGTTTCGCTCTTTCCAAATATTCCAAATAAAAATTGGCCGAGTAAGTCTCTAGATCTCCACAATTTTAGGATTAGAGTTAGGACAATGCCATTGAAGCCAAGTGTCACCAAGAGAATTCGGGAAGACCCAGCTCAGGTTCCACTTGGTCAGGATGATTTTCCAGATGTCATGGCTAAAAGAGCATTGATTGAGAATATGGCAAGCTGTCTCTTCTTCCCTACAACAAAGAGAACACATGTTAGGAAAAATGATGCCTCTTTTATGAAGATTATCCAAGGTTAATATCTTATTTTTGATGAAAATCGAAAAGAAGATGTTGATTTTGGGAATTAAATTCTTATTCTAGACTTTAGCCCAGATGGGAGTGGCTTCCTCTGGGACATTATGAATAGCTACAGCAGAGGAAACAGGGAATTTCCCATCCAGAGTTTTCCCCCATATTAGAATGTCATCTTTGTTGTCTCTAGGGATTTTAGCAGAAAGAGCAATCTGAAGGAACTTGAGATCTGGGCTCTACTGGCTAAAGTCAATCCGGTCCCCATTTTTCCAGTAATCTCTTACCATTTCACCATGCCTGCATTTGAAGTTGTCTTTCCAATCTTTGATGATAGGGATATCCTCCAGAGGTTTATCCAGGATCCATCTATCTTCCCAAAATCTAATTTTCCTCCCATCCCCAAGGTTCCAGGTTCTGCCAGCAGTAGCCCAGCCTTTAGCAGATTGTACTGCATTCCAAATGGCAGATCCATCAATAGAGAAAGAATTGTCAAAGAATTCTTCCTCAGAAGGTTGCATATAGAGGTATTTGTTTTTCCAAATAGAATTCCATTCTCTTTCCTCCCCTTTGAATCTCCAAATTTGTTTGGCTAATAAAGCTTTATTCATGGAGCTAATGCTCCTTAAGCCTAGCCCACCTAAGGCCTTAGGGGTACAAATGTTATTCTAGGCTATAAGGGGGATTCTATTTTTAGCTTCCACTCCTAACCAAAGGAAATTTTTTTGGATTCTTTCAATAGCTTCTGCAAACTTTGAGAGGATTTTGAACAAGCTAAGAGCATACACAAGAAGATTTTGGAGAGTGGCTTTGAGCAGAGTGACTTTACCAGCTTGACTAAGAACAACCCCTTTCCAGCCAGCGAGTTTCAGGTTGAGTCTATCAATTAACTTATTCCAGAAGGAATCATCAGGCTTGAGACAGAGAGGAAGCCCCAAATAGGTAGAAGGAAACTTAGATATGTTACAACCAAGAATCCTGCCAATCCTAATTTGCCTTTGGGCGGGGGTGTTAATGAAAAACAAAGAGCTTTTATCCCAGTTGATTTTTTGACCAGAGGCCGATTCATAGGTATTCAAAATGATTTTCATGTTTTTGGCTTCCAAGATGGTGGCTTCCCCCATGGTGATAGAATCATCAACAAATTGTTCATGAGAGCAAACAACATTGGAAGAAGAGGGTTTTAGACCCTTAAGATTGCCTTCTTCCACATTTTTAAGGATGAATATACCCAGGCATTCAGCAAGAATAGTAAACAAGATGGGGGAGATGGGGTCTCCCTGTCTGAGACCTCTGGAGATTTTGAAGAAATTAGATGGGGAGTCATTGACAATAACAGTAGAGGAGGAAGTTCCCATGAGTTGAGAATAGAGCTAGATAACTTTGTCACCAAAACCAAATGATTCCATAATCCTGAGGAGAAACTGCCAGTTCACTCTATCAAAAGCTTTAGCCATGTCTAACTTAAGGAAGAATCCCTATTTACTTGCCACTTTTAGGGAGTGGATATTTTCATGAACAGAGATAATGGAGTCCAAAATCTGTCTTCCGAGGACAAAGACATTCTGTTGGACAGAGATAATCCTTGGGAGAACATCAAGCAACCTGGAAGTCAAAACCTTGGATAGGATCTTGTAGATAGAGTTGCACAAGCTGATGGGTCTAAACTTGTTGAGACAATCAGCTCCGAGAATCTTCGGGATAAGGACAATGAAAGTGGCATTCAGTTCCTTAGAAAGTCTTCTAGAGCCAAAGAATTCCTTAACACCATTGCATTTATCCGCCTCCACAATGTGCCAGAATTTTTGGAAGAAAAACATGGGAAAGTCATCCTGAAAGGAAAACACCACCTTTTTGATTTCAGGACTAGTGGGAATACGGGATAAGAGACGATTGTTAGCTTTTGATAGGATAGAAGGAATGGCTTGTAAAAGAGTGTTTTGCTTACTGTGGTCTAGGTTGTCCACTTCACCCAGCAAGGTACTGAAATGCTCGAGAGCTTCCTTCCTAATGTTGCAATCCTTTGTTAGGACACCTTTATTGCAAGTAAGTCTGGATATTCTATTGGCTGCCCTGTGCTTAAGGGTGGTTAAGTGAAAGAAGCGAGTGTTTTTATCACCTTCCTTCAGGAACAGAGCTCTAGATCTTTGTCTCTAGAAAGTCTCTTCATTAGAAATGATGGAGTGGTATTTAGATAACATATCATTTTCAGTCATCCTAAGTTCTTCGGTCAACCCCACCTCTTGGATTTTATCTTGGACAAGCTTTAGTTCAACTTTAACCTGAGTTTTGTTCTTGAATATGTCCCCAAAGATCTCTTTGTTCTAGGTTTTAATTTTGGCTTTTATGATGTTGAGCTTTTTAACAATTCTGAAAAGAGCCTTACCCTCCACTTCAAAGTTCCACCATTTAGTAATGCAGGCTTCCAGAGAAGGATGGGAGAGCCAAGCTTTTTCAAATCTGAAAGGGAAGTTTCTCTTAGCCGAAAAAGAGTTGGCAGAAAATGAGATAGGGAAATGGTCTGAACCGATTTTAATAACAGAACCAAGGGAACAGCTATACTTAGAAAGCCAGTCAGGAGAAATTAAAGATCTCTCAAGCGTGACTTGAATCAAATCAGCTCCAGTTCTTCTATTGGTCCAGGTGTAATTGATGCCCTGGAGATTAACATCAAAGAGAGCTTGGTCATTAATGAAATCCATAAGGTCTTGTTTTCCATCAAGATGTAAGGGGATTCCTCCCATCTTATCTTTGTCTTTGAGTGGGGTATTGAAGTCTCCCATGATAATCCAGCTTTGATCAGCAAATTGGAGTCTATCAACCGCAAGGCTTTTCCAGAATTTAGCTCTCCCAGATTTAGAGTTAGGAGCGTAGACATTAGATAACACCCAAACAAAGTTGTCCTTAATATGCTTGAGTAAAACTGAGTTCCTATTAAAGGCTAAGATGATTTCCTTTCCTATTATAGTATTTTTGTTCCAAAAGATCGCAGTTCCTCCAGAGACACCCTCTGAGTTAGTTCCTATGACTCCGTTTTCTTTGAAAATTCTGATCCTTTCAACTTTTTCTTTTGACATCTTGGTTTCTTGAACAAGGACCACATCTGGTTTATGATCTCTAATGACGTTTTGTAACACATCCTTCTTATGGGGGTTGTTTAGCCCTCTGATATTCCAGGATATAATCTTCATATTTTAACTGGGGATAGGGCTGACTTGATGGAACACTGAGTTCCATTAGCACGGTTCTTCCAACTTTCCTGTTCCCTTTGATGTTTTAACAATGGCCTTCCCTAGTTTTTATTTTGGCTTCCAACATATGCCTTTTTCTTAATCTTGCTTCTAGTTAAGATTGTGAACAAATATGATTAAAAAAATGACTATTTGCGATGTTGAATTTTATAGCATTAGTTATTATTTTTTCTAGAATTTATTTATTTATTTATGAAATTACTTTTTATTATTTATCTTTTTGTTATCATGAAATAAGTAGTGTTTGTTCAATTTTCATAGGTTAATTTATTATTTTGTGCATTTCATTTTAATTATTAAAGATTTTATTTACTTATTTTTAGTAGGAGTTTTCATTGGTTTACTTCGAATCTATGGTCAATCTTCTATGTTGTCTAATCTTAGAAGTATAATTGTGAATGTGATTTAAAATAAATGATATAAATGAATTAGTTGTGATAAAATTGGATTTACAAGTTGAAATAAAATGGTATTAGTAAAAAGTATACACAATCACCTTTAATCTATGCTCCACTAAGTTTTTGGGATGAGGGGACATGGGAAAGAAGGGATGCATTTGAGAGATGAGATTTTTGAGGATATTTTTTGGGACGACATGGAACAACTAAATAAAATTATATACACATTATAGAATCATTCATCTTGACATATACATTATATAATCATTAAAATACAACAATCTTCATGTTATCAAACATTGGATGCATTCTTGTGGATAGTTAGTCTGTATACTTTTATTAAGACTAATAAATTATTCAAAGCATGTATTGTTTAGAGTGGCAGACCCGAGGAAATGTCATCAAGCTATTCCTATCCCTAATATGGAGACATAGGTAGAAAATACCAAAGACATGTCCTCTTATATAATTATCTTTAATTTAAGTTTTAAGATAATTAGCATTGATAAATACTCTAGTAATTATACATTGTCTAAATGTATTAAAAAAAGAATATCGATAACCTATTAATTGATGTCTTGACAAGTATATTTCAAATCTTAAATTGTACCATCTTGTCTCTACAATGTGGAATATACGGCCATGTTTCTCTCTCACCACTCATTTTTAAAAGCAGTTCTAATTGACTTGGCTACTACACAATGCAATTTGTATGGCTACCATCCAAGCCAATTAAAAAATCTCTCTATTATTGAGAAAATTCTTCCTTATTTTGATGTTTGAGCAACTTTTTGGTAAATTGCAATAGTACTAGAGACAATTTGTCTAGTTTAGGGAAAATGATCCTACTTATTTTAACAAGAGATGCAAAGTGTCAAGTTCTTGCCAATAGTGTTTTTAGTTTAGAGTATAAAATACAAAAGAAGGAAGAAGAAATATGGTTGATGCATAAGTCCATTTCTTGTTGAACTCAAGCAATTGTTTGGTATTTAACGTAGGATATTATTAAAGGCAAAGCACTACTAAACTTCTTGTAGAAACAATTGTAAGGCAAATAATTATTTATAGAAATGAATAACAAGCAACTTTTAACTTCTTAAATTAGAAATAAAAAATAAAAAATTAAATGTAAAGTTCAATTATATCAAAATCTAAATAGTAATAAAAATAATAATATAAAAATAGATAATAAATCTATTAAATTAATAAATAATAAAAATATATACATTTATTAAAAAATTCCCTATTTATATGTATGATAAAAAATAAATAATATTATTATTAAATTTCCATATATTATAAAAAACTATATATAGACTATATTTATTATTTAAATATAAATTATAAAAAAAAAAAGGTTTAAAAAGTCAAAACCTTTCTGTTACTTTTTATTTATTTATAAAACTACTACTTACCATGCATTGCCCAATCTATACGCAATATGAGAATGAGATCATAAAATGTTAATATTAAATTTTGAATAAAGTTATTAGTTTATGACATAAAATAAAAGTAAAAATATAAACCTACTCTCATGAATATTTGTTACAATTCCCTTTTTATGATACTATTTCTTTAATTTTTCAAATTTATTTTATAGATCATAAAATTTTCATATACAAATTTGAATAAAATTATTAGTTTATGACATAAAATAAAAGTCAAAATATAAACCTACTCTCATGATCTTTTGTTAATTTTTTTTAAACAATCCATTTTATGATACTATTTTCTTAATTGTTTATATATATATATATATATATATTCTAGATAACCCAAATTTTATAAATTATAATAGACATATATTTGCATACATTTCTATTTTTCCATGCACAAACATGGAAGAAAATGATTAAAAAAGAGAGGGTCATCAAAAAATTTAATTATCTTTAGAAATAAAATAAAAATTTTAGTTCAATTTTCACCCTCTCCTACCACCTTTTTAAATTTCATTTAATCTTTTTTTTTTAAATTTCAAAATGGGAGTGGGGCCATTTAAAGTTTTAAAAGATTTATAAGTTTTAATATTTCAAAATTTAAAAGAATACATGCAACAAATGTAGTGCATCTAAAACATTGAATGTAGTTTATGGATGGAGAATGGTGTAGCACAATTGAAGGGGTCTATGGACCCCAAAATAATATAATATATTATTTTTTATTTTTATAGTTCGTTCAATAGTATGATACTTACTAGCAATTGCACCTTGGTGTGCAATGGGTACGCTGAATAGGTGTGGAAGGCCAATTACAAAAAAAAATCGTCTAGTTTTGCATACATTTGTGAAGTACATGAGGCAAATTAATAAAGGCCATTTAGAAAATGATGTTGCTTATGCAATAATAGTCCCAGAAAAGAAGTGATGGATTTAAGTTAGTTGTGCATTCATTATAGGAAAGCAAACATAAGTGAAATAAAACCTTTGAATCAAGAAGATGATTGGAATCCATACCAAGTCTCATGTTATGTTTGCAATAGTGAGAGGGAGAGAGATGGATAGATAAATAGAGTGAGACGTGTCTAGAGATAAGGGGAGAGAGAGAGAGAGAGAGAGAGAGAGAGAGAGAGAGAGAATGGGGGAGACTAAGATAGACATAGAGATGAAGACAAAGTGAGAGTGGAAGAGGGAGACAACTATGGATGGATGGATTTAATAGAGTAAGACATGTCTAGAGATAGGGGAAGAGAAGAAGGGAGAGAGATATATAAATAAATATGGAGAGAGAGGGAGGAGGAGAGAGACATAAATATTTAAGAGATAAACATATAGAGAGGGGGATAGAGAGGCAAAGACATATAGAAGTAGAGGTCTAGGAAGAAGGGGGAGAGGTAGAAATGGATATGTATGGATAGGTAAAGAGAGAGAGACATATCTAGATATAGGGGGGAGAAAAAGATAGCGGTAGAGATGAAGATAGAGTGAGATAGGAATAGGGTGAAAAAAAAATTAAAATATATATATATATATATAGAGAGAGAGAGAGAGAGAGAGAGAGAGAGAGAGAGATTCTTGGGTCAATTTGTAATTAACTCATCAACAAAGATGTTTCAACATAGGTTTACACCTAGTTTGGTAGCTCTACCTTTGGTAAATTATCTTTCAACCAATTGTAATAGTTTTCACAAAACATTGAATTTTTAATAGTTGAATTGTACAACCTCATTTTTTTTTGTCGCATATGCACTATCCTTTAGTTCCCTTATTCACTTCTCAACATATAATACTGTAGACACCTAAAATTGTCCAGTCTAATTAAATATATATCTTTATTTATTTAGTTATTTTAAGCCTAATTCTTCTATTAATTAAATAAATCTTTATTTATTTAATTAATTCATTTACCCTCTTCTAGTTGTTTTCTTATTTAAATAAATACATTTATTTATTTAAATTATCTTTTTTCTAAATTAAATAAATACTTTTATTTATTTAATTGATCCCACTTCCTCTATTAATTATTAAATCTATTTATTTAATTAATTCATTAGCCTTTTCTACCCATGACACATGTCATTCATCTCTTAATTCTTACACTACCTACCCTCTTATTATTTTCTTATTTCTTTTACCTACCCTCTAATCTTAGCCAACCATTTATCTTTTACACCTCTTAATCTTATCCCTCCATTTCCTATAGTGTCTTCTATATAAGGAGATAATTCCTTCATTATCAACCCCCATAATCCTTGAAACATTCTAGCATTCAAACTTTCATATGCGATCTAGCTATTAGCCACATTTTTGTTCTTTGTTAAGCTCTTGTGTACACATAAAATCTGAGAGCAAATATATCAAGCAAGATCAATGGAGATAGGAAGAATGAAGATCCAAACCCTATTGGACATGTGATGGTATAATCTTTGTGATTTCATTTGATTGGCATTGTCTTAGGTAATCTTCATATGTTATGGTGGATCTTTGTTGTTGTTAGGCTAGGGTTTTGTGGTTGAATCCATTTAGTCTTTCAATATTGTTGTTTCCATTTTTACCATAAACATTTTGGCACACCTGATGGGACTCTTGTCCCTTTTGCATTTAACATATTTTGTTGAAGATTTTATGTTTTTGAAGTTACATATCTGACATTTCTGACAACATTTCAATATTTTCGCGTTTGTGCATATCGGAACCATGTTTTTAATTTCTAGTCGTGTTTGTGACCTCTATAATCGCATCTGCATTCGACATTGTTTAACCTTTTTTTTGCAGATTGTAGGGTCGCGTTTGTGTTCCCGAATCGCGTCTATGAATTTTTGACCGCGTCTATGTTATGGGACGTTGTTTGTGTTACCTAGGTGCATCTGTAGTGGTCTTAGGTATGTTTGTGATCATTAACCATGTCTGTGTTAGTTTAAATTGCGTTTGTGTTTTAGATTTTTACAATTTTTGGTTTTATTTCAAATTTCAAGGTTTTATTTCATCATTTGGATCCCAGATCTCGTTTATTTCAGGCTAACATCTTGTGATCTAGCTAACAAACTGGTGCAACTTGTCCTTGAAGCAACATGTCTTGTCGAAGGCCCCTTTTTCACAAGGTCTTTTGGATCTAAAATTTACCTAACTTGTGTGCTTACAAGAGGGGTATTATTGCAAAACTACTATGTTGGTATTTTGGTATGGTTTTGTCATTGATGTCAACACCTACTTTGGAGATCCAGCAACATTCACTGGCAAGTAGTAATTTGTGCAACAGTTACTGGTATATGATTCACTGGCAGGATATATTGTTCACCAGTACCTAGAATGACATGGAAGACACTTGGTAATGTCGAAGACATCGTGTGGACACTTTATTTTAAAGTAATAATTATTGGTATATTCATATTTGCATATTTGCTTTTATCGACAAATAGGTCCAGGTTATCTAGGGTTACACCAACAGGTTTATCTTTTCCAAATCAGCATGGCATGCTATGGAGATGATTTATTATTGTTGTAAATACATTAAGCCGACATGTTTAATCGGTTATTGCATCAGATATTATATTATTTGTAAAATATTTTTATTGTAATATCTTGTAGAGATGACCTACTAAAATTGGTCTTAGGGTATGGTATAAATGTAAGATCTTATTTGTAAGATCAAGTGTGGAATGCAAAAAAGATTTAAGTGAAGGTATATGCGAGATCAAGCAAAGGCATACACGAAGACATCATTTGAAGGTGAAGTTAGGTTTTTGTAGAAGCATATCAGTATTACACCAGTACTGAATCCAGCATATGAAGATGCTATTTTGTGGAGTACATTCTTATTGGATTTAACCATCCAACTGTAGTCAGTGTGACTCCCATTTGTGATTGAAGCAGTGAGCTCTAGGCTGTTGGCCTTTCTGCATGTGCAGACCCTTTTTGTACACTTACTATCTGTAGTAGTATCATCTGATTATGGGTAAGGTTTCCCATCGTGGTTTTTCCCCTTATAGGGTTTCCATGTACAAATATTGGTGTCATGTGTTGTGGATGACTTTATGCTCATGTTTCATGCATTAATCCTTATCGGTATAGTGATTTACTGTTAACACTGTCTATCGGCATACTTAACTGGTTTACCGACATTAAGCATTAAGTGGTTAATTAGTTCTGGTTTGAATTTATTAGACAATTGATTCACCCCCCCCTCTCAGTTGTCTCTAGGACCTAACAATTGGTATCAGAGCTTACTCCTCTTTTTGCAGAAGTTTAACAACTTGAGGAGATCCAATGTCTACTAATCATTTCAGGAAGGACAGTCCTAAACTTAATGGAACCAACTATGGGATATGGAAGATCAAAATGGAGACACATCTGAATTGCATCGGTAAAGACATCTGGGAAGTTACTAAGAATGGTTATACTGCTATTGTAGCTGGTCAGACTACTCCAACCACCTTAGCCAAAGATGAAGAAAATGATTGCAAAGCAAGAGAAGCACTCTTGAGTGCATTATCAGATCAACAAATCATGGGATTATCAGATAGGTCTACTGCTAAAGCTATTTGGGATCATTTGGAAACACTGAATGAAGGGGATTCCACAGTCAAAATTGCAAAACTTGAAAATCTAAAAATGGAAGAAGATGAAAGGATTTCTGCTTTTATGGAAAAAGTAAACGAAATTGTTTTGGGTATCAAATGTTATGGAGGAACCTTGAGTGAGGATGAGGTTGCTTCAAAAATCTTAAGAGGTTTGCCACTGGCATATAAAATGAAGGTTGCTACTATAAATGAGTTGAGAACAATGCCTAATACATCAGTAACTAGGGATACATTGATTGGAAAACTTTCAGCTTTTGAAATTGAAGAATTTGGTCTTGTTGCTACTATAAAGACTGATTTGGCCTTTAAAGAATCAACATCATCTGCTCCATCATTTGACAAATCAGACTAGAGAGCATTTTATGCAAGAGAACTTGAAGAAACTAGAAAGGAGAATGAAGAACTTGAAGAACTTGAAGCACTTTTTGCAAGGAAAATGCCAAAAGGTCCAATTGGAAGTAAGTATGAAGGTAAAGCACCCTTTAAATGTTTTAACTACAATAAGATTGGTCATATGGCTTCAAGATGCCCTAATAGACATGCTAGACTAAGAGAAGAAGCTAGAAGAACATACAAGCCTAATCCTGAATATCAGAGATACAGATTTAAGAAGAACAAAGATAAATCTTGTTACATTGCTAATGAAGGTGTGACTGATGATTCTGATGAGGATCTAGCAGACAATGGATGGGTTTTTATTGCTATAACAGAAGATCAACCGAAATCTATTGCTCAACCAATAGAACAAGCCCTAGCAGCTAAAGTTGAATCAAAGGATGAATGGATTAGTGACTTAGGATGCTCACATCATATGACTGGAGACAAAGGTAAATTCTTGAACTTTCAAGAATACAGTGGAGGTTTAGTAAGATTTGGAGATGACAAAGCCTGTTCAATCAAAGGTAAGGGTTCAATATCTCTTGATGGTAAACATAACACTGACAATGTCTACTATGTTGAAGGATTAAAGCATAATCTTTTAAGTGTTGGTCAATTGGATGAGAAAGGTTTTCAGTTACAATTTAAAAATGGAAAATGCAAAATCATGAATAGATCTGGTTTGGAAATTGCAACCGGTAATCAGACTAGAGGTAATATCTTTCATTTGAATAACAGTGAAAAGGCATGCTTAATTGCACATATAGATGAAAGTTGGTTATGGCATAAGAGACTATGTCATGTAAATTTTGATTGTATGGTAAAAATTAATACTTCTAAGGCAGTTAGAGATCTACCTAAAATTGTGAAACCTTAGAATACAATTTGCAAGGAATGTCAATTTGGAAAACAAGTTAGAGTTAGTTTCAAAAGTACTCCAGAAAAATCCAATAATGCTCTTGATTTAATTCACACTAATTTATGTGGTCCAGCTAGAACTAAAAGCTTACAAGGTGATAGATATTTCATGCTAATTATTGATGATTATTCTAGAATGTGTTGGGTTACTTTTCTCAAAGAAAAATCAAAAGCACTTGGCAAGTTCAAACTATTCAAAGCAATGGTTGAAAATGAAACCGGTAAGAAAATCAAATGTTTAAGATTAGATCAAGGAGGAGAATTCACATCTAAGGACTTTAATACATTCTGTGAAGTGAATGGAATCAAAAGATAGTTATCAGCACCTTGAACACCACAGCAAAATGGAGTTGTTGAAAGGAAAAATAGAACTATCTTGGATGCAACCAGAAGTATGTTATCAGAAGAAAATCTACCACATGTGTACTGGAGAGAGGCAATAAGCACTATTGTCTATACATTCAACAAATTTCACATCAAAGGTGAAACCGGTAAGACCCCTCATGAACTATGGTTTGGTAATATTCGTACTCTTAAGTATTTCAGAATTTTTGCAAGTAAATGTTACATTAGAAGAGATGAGTATATTGGCAAATTTGATCCTAGAAGTGATGAAGGAATATTTCTTGGTTATTCATCTAAGAGAAAGGCATATAGATGTTTTAATAAAATATTGCAAAAAATTGTTGAGAGTACAAATGTAAAGATTGATGAACAATTCAGAGGAACTTCAAGGTATATAAACTTTGAACTGGAAACAGAAGTTATGGCAAATGAACCTACACTGAATCCACCGGTACAGAATGAAGATCCAATTACCCCAGTATCATCAGAGAATTCCACAGTAACTGAAGAACAACAGCAAACTAAGACACCCCGGTATGTAAGACTGAATCATTCTGAAGATCAGATAATTGGAAGCAAATTTAAAGGAGTTATGACAAGAGGAAGATTGACAAATGAAGAGGTATGTCTTATTTCTCAAATTGAACCATCATCTATCAATGAGGCATGTGAAGATAAATTTTGGATTAAAGCTATGGAAGAAGAATTAGGACAAATTGAGAAAAATAATACTTGGACATTAGTTCCCCGGCCTAAAGATAAAAATGTAATTGGAACCAAATGGGTATTTAGAAACAAACTTAATGAAGATGGTAAGGTTGTCAGAAATAAAGCAAGACTAGTGTGTAAGGGATATTCTCAGAAAGAAGGAGTTGATTACAATGAAACCTTTGCACTGGTAGCCAGAATTGAGGCAGTTAGATTATTCTTGGCTTTTGCAGCTCACAAGGATTACAAAGTTTATCAAATGGATATTAAATGTGCATTTTTGAATGGAGATCTTGAAGAGGAAGTTTATATTAAACAACCTGATGGATTTTTTTCTACAGATGACAATGATATGGTTTGCAGGTTAAGAAAATCTCTATATGGACTAAAACAAGCCCCAAGAGCTTGGTATGCAAGATTAGATAAGTATCTTTTAAAGATTGGTTTTACCAAAGGAAATGCAGATAGCAATTTATATTACAAAGTAACTAATGATGACATCTTGATTATTGAAGTATTTGTTGATGATATAATCTTTGGAGGAGAAGATGGATTATGTAAAGAATTTTCTCTTGAAATGCAACAAGAATTTGAAATGTCTATGATTGGAGAAATAAAATTCTTTTTAGGATTGTAGATTGTATAGACTGATAAAGGTATATTTTTGAGTCAATCTAAGTACTTGAAAGAACTACTTAAGAAATTTGGGATGGAAACTCTAAACCGGTAAGCGCACCTATGACTACAAATGACAAATTATCTCAAAAGGATGAATCTACACCTGTTAATCCAACTAGATACAAATCTATGATAGGAGGTCTACTGTATTTGACACAAACTAGGCCTGATATTATGAATGTAGTATGTATTGTTTCTAGATTTCAGAGTAATCCTAAGGAAAATCATGAATCAATAGTGAAAAGGATTTTCTGGTACTTAAAAGGCACAACAAATCTTGGATTATGGTATCCTAAAGATGAAAATTTTGATCTATGTGCATATATAGATGCAAATTGGGTAGGAGATGTGGATGATAGAAAAAGCACCACTGGAGGAGCATTCTTTCTTGGAAAGAGATTAGTTTCTTGGTTGAGTAAGAAACAGAGTTGTACATCTTTATCAATAGTAGAATCAGAATATGTTGCAGTAGCAACAAACTATACATAGGTACTTTGGCTTAAGCAAATGTTGAAAGACATAAAGGTAAAATGCAAGGAACCTATTACTATATACTGTGATAACATTGTAGAAATTGATATATCTAAAAATCCGGTATTACATTCTAAAACAAAACATGTTTCTATCAAATTGAATTTTCTAAGGGAAAAAGTTGAAGAAAAAGAGATAAAACTGGTTTATGTGAATACTAAAGAACAGCTTGCAGATATTTTTACAAAACCTTTGCCTAAGGAAACTTTTGAGTATCTCAGAGATCAGCTTGGAGTCATACCACCACCGGTAGAGACTTAGACAGTTGATGATTGTCATGAATCGATAGAATTAAATGGACAAATCTTTTATTTCGGTATTTGATGAGGAAGCTACTTCTCAGAGGGAGTAGTTGGTATATTGAATTGGTTGGTATTTTCTATGAACTTGACTTTTTGTGACTTTGGCATGTGATGTCAAAGGGGGAGAGATATCTATGGAAAAGAGATATCTATAGAAAAACACATTATCTTTTTGGTAAGAAAAAGAGATTTTAGGGGAGAGATTTTGAAAAACACATTTAAGGAGAAATTGGTATGAAAGATTGGTATTGTTACTCCCAGGGGGAGAAATGGAGATTGTTGGTTTTTGTATTTGGCATTTCTGTTTTGGCACTGTGATGTTTTTTCCATCTTGTGTTGCCATCAATGCCAGAGGGGGAGATTGTTGGTATTTTGGTATGGTTTTGTCATTGATATCAACACCTACTTTGGAGATCCAACAACATTCACCGGCAAGTAGTAATGTGTGCAACAGTTACTGGTATATGATTCACTGGTAGGATATATTGTTCACTGGTACCTGGAATGACATGGAAGACACTTGGTAATGTCGAAGACATTGCGTGGACATTTTATTTTGAAGTAATAATCATTGGTATATTCATATTTGCATATTTGCTGTTATCGACAAATAGGTCCAGGTTATCTAGGGTTACACCGGCAGGTTTATCTTTTCCAGATCAGCATGGCACACTATGGAGATGATTTATTATTGTTGTAAATACATTAAGCTGACATGTTTAATCGATTATTGCATCAGATATTATATTATTTGTAAAATGTTTTTATTGTAATATCTTGTAGAGCCGACCTACTAAAATTGGTCTTAGGGTATGGTATAAATGTAAGATCTTATTTGTAAGATCAAGTGTGGAATGCGAAAAAGATTTAAGTGAAGGTATATGCGATATCAAGCAGAGGCATACATGAAGACATCATTTGAAGGTGACGTTAGGTTTTTGTAGAAGCATATTAGCATTACACCAATACTGAATCCAGCATATGAAGATGCTATTTTGTGCAGTATATTTTTATTGGATTTAACCATCCAAATGTAGTCAGTGTGACTCCGATTTGTGATTGAAGCAGTGAGCTCTAGGCTGTTGGCCTTTTTGCATGTGCAGACCCTTTTTGTACACTTTCTATCTGTAGTAGTATCATCTGATTGTGGGTGAGGTTTCCCACCATGGTTTTTCCCCTTACAGGGTTTCCATGTACAAATATTGGTGTCATGTGTTGTGGATGACTTTATGTTTATGTTTCATGCATTAATCCTTACTGATATAGTGATTTATTGTTAACACTGTCTACCGACATACTTAACTGGTTTACCGACATTAAGCATTAAGTGGTTAATTAGTTTTGGTTTGAATTTATTAGACAACTAATTCACCCCCCCCTCTCAGTTGTCTCCGAGACCTAACATACTAACAGATCTTTGTTGCAAAATTTTGGCAAGGGTTTTTTATCTTTATTGTGTGCCTTGTTTTCATAGATTACCAAACACTTAAATTGGTTCACTAAAATTGAACCAATATCTTTTGTGTCTTGAGCAATAGGCTCTTTTTGTTTAATCTCTAGAGGGCCTGTCTCCTCGTGTGGTCATTAGGACTACTAGTGAGGAGAGAACGACCCAAGTGGTAGTGAGGAAAACCCACCTCTTCCAAACCACTATAAATAATTGTATCCATGGTGAAAGCCATGGGTAATGTGTGCTAATTAGTTCATACCGACACTTTGTCTCCTCATAAACTTGTTTGATCAAATTTATTTAATCATTCGTAAGGTGTAACCCCTATCATTTGAGAGCCTTCTATATTTATAGAGCTGAAAGTGCCACATGTATGGCCACACAAGTGGATGCCCTTACTAGCACCTTTTTTTTTTAGAAAGCCAAAATCCTTCTAGTTATTAGGGCAGGAGGTTGGACCTCTAGAGCGGCCTACACACATACGGTTCTTCGTAGAGATACATAGTTTGGCATGGGGAGTTTTCATGGGGACTGATGCTTGGATTCCCTAGAGAAGTGAGTGCCGAGGGTGGATCTAGTGGGGTCAAGCATCTAAGTATCCACTCTGAATAGCGTAGCCTCAGGGGAAACCCCATGTGGGATCAACAGCTACTATCCTGTCCAACCATAAGAATTGTGCTTGTCTTCTTTTGAACATTCAAACATTCAAGATCAAACATCAAAACATTGTGTCCTTTGTGTCTTCAAGTGTATGCAAAAACATTTTTACATCAAACAACACACTTTCTTTTGAGTTATTTTGAGTCTAAACACCTACAATCATTGAGTCCTCATCAAAATTGTGTCCTCTTGTCACGAAAAATAGTCAAAAATTCAGATTTGGTCACAACAACAGCTTTACACATTGGAAAAATTGCACTTAATTTTTGGAAATGTGTCTGTGTAGTGTCCAACAACATCTATGTCATTTAGCCACGTCTATGAAGGGCAAACATGCGTATGTGTTATTACAAGCAACATTACATTTACAAAATCTCAAAAATGTGTTTGTGTAGTTTTCAACAACATCTCTGTCATTTAACCGCATCTGTGGAGTATATAGGCACATCTGTGTTCACAATTGGAAAAACTTGCAGTTTGGCAAAAACCAGAGCAATCAATTTCAGACTTATTGATCTTCCTAGGTTATCTCTTTAGGTTTTCATCTAGAATTCAGCCTATTTCCAGGTCTCACAAATTCCATCATTGCTTTACACCTTGCATTACATTCACATCTGTCTAAACTTGAGTCAAAAGGTCACTTGCTTGTCCACATCATACTTTGTCAACACACTACATACAACAACATTTTGCTAAGTGGTCCCTCATCAAGGTCTATCACCTTTGGGTCTCATTTGGTCTTACTTAGAGTCAAGGTCAACTTACCTCATCAAGAGAAACTATCATCTCTTTGGAAGCCACACCTACTCTACTACATACATACTTGGTCTTACACTTTGGGCATTGCAAGTACACCTCATATTCATTTACACTCCATCCAAACTCTTGGTCTTCCATACTCTTTCCATTTTCATCTAGTCTCACACATCTTGGTCAAGACCTAGTTCATGGTTGAAACCCATTCCCAAAAATCTAGGAGAGAAGCTAAAGAAGCTCAAGAGTCTGCAAACATGAGTGCCTATGAGTATGACAATGATGTATTTTTCAATTCTTATCATACCACATTACCTGATATGGATGCTTATAGAAACATTCAAAATGTTGAGCACATGGATAATACAAACAACAATGATATGCATAATGAAAATATGGACAACTGTTCCATACATTTAGCAGAAGTGGAAAACTCCATTATGGATCCCCATTTCAATTGATTGGTTGAGGAAATCATGAGAAGAGAGAGACAGTATTTCTTGCAAGTAATGGCGCAAAGTGGAGCCAAGATTCCTCATGATTTTGACATGTCTCAAATAATGGAACATCGACCTTTACAAGAGCCTCAACTCAACATGGATCAAAGGAGGCCTAATAGTGGAGGTACTAGAGGACCACATTTTGTGTCTGAATCACCATCATCTTTGTTTCAAAAACCTGAGGTCCCACATACACATGGTCAAGCTTATGATACTCACCTTTGCAGATCATTATGGAAGTCTTATGTAGAAAAATATACTCAATCACATACCAATGCTAAGGACCAACCACCAAAGCAATTAAATATACAAAGAGATGTTCAAAATTTGGACACAAGGAATTTAGGAAATCCCGCGTCAAATTTGGGGACAATACACTAGAACAAACTCATGATATGCCTGTAGAGTATGGTATACATGGACAAAACAGATATTCCATTCCTCATCATGACTCTATACCAAGTGGTCCACATATGCAACATCACTATAGACCTCCTCCATATGAACATGTGTATGATCAATACCATCCATATATGCAACATGCTCCTCTTCCACCTAGTGCCTCAAGTATGGGATATGGTGCAAGAAGTCAGTCTCCACCTAAGAACAATTTGGAGCAGCAAATTAAAGACTTACAAAACAAAATGGAGGACATAAATACACCAAAGCCAGCTTACACAATGAGAGACATATGTCCCTATCCATTTGACAAAAGCATTCCAATGCCTCCTTTTCCTACACATTTTGTGACACCTAAGTTGAATAAGTACAAAGGCAAATGAGACCCTAAGGCACATATAACAGTTTTTCATGAATTGCATTGAGGTAGCAGCAAAAGAGACATATTTGATGAGATTATTCTCATAAAGCCTAGGTGTCAAGCTATGGAATGATTCTCCCAACTCCCACCTAGAATTAAGTCATGGGGTGATTTAGCAGAGGCTTTTATCCAACATTTCTCATACAACATAGAGACAAATATATCAGTCACCACTCTATGCAACACCAAGCAAAAGGATGGAGAATCTTTTTCATCATTTTTACAAAGATGGAGAAATCTAGCTAGTAGATGCTCTTGTGAAATTCCACAAAAGCAAATGGTAGGGATGTTCACCCAGAATGTCAACAAAGACATTGGTTATGACTTGAGAAAATCTTGTTTGTCCACCTTCAAGGATGTCATTAAGAAAGGTTTAGTGACAGAGAAGGTCCTAATTGAGGAAGGTGTCATCAAAATATTCAAAGAAAACAAAGAGGACTTTAAAGGAAAAGACAAGCCATGATTTTGGAACAAGAACAAGAACACAATAAATGATGGCATTGTCGATGCGAATAAAGTAAAACCCAAAATAATTTTTTCTGGATCAAGTTCTACAAATAACTAAGTGAATACTCAAATAACTTCCAAACCACGAAGGAAATACACCGCATTGGGAGAACCACTTGAATCAATTTTCAAGAAGCTAGTGGCAAACAAGATAATAACAATTCCTGATAATCCTCCATACAAACCAAAGGTTAAACCAAATTGGTGGAATAATGATGAGTACTGTGAATATCACAAGAGCAAGGGGCATAAAACATGAAATTATCATCGCTTGAAAAACATTATATAAGATCTTATTGATAGAGGTGACATTGATATCAAAGGACATACATCCAATCAAGAACATGAGATGTTTAAGGAATCATTCCCAAAACATGACAAGGGAAAATTCAAAGCCACAGATGAGAAGACTAACTATACTAGAGCATCCTATAACTATGATTCAACTGTTAATCACATTTTGATGGACAATTATGTCTCTACCATTATTATAAAGGACAAAATGCCTAAAAATTCTACCCAAAGACCCAAAGTTGTCCTAAAATGCATTGGACCTTCTTTTGAATCTACCTCTGAATGTAATATCAAAACCCATCGAGGTAAGGTCACTTTGCAAGGTGCTTCAGCTAAGACCACCTCTTCCTCATCAACCAAACTTGAGTACAATTTGCTAGAACAATTAGGGAGGATGCTCGTGCTTATCTCCATCCTTGAGATTTTACGCATATCCCCCACACATAAAGCCATCCTTGATAAAACTTTGAGAGACACTACTATCCCCACTGATTTGAATGTGAACTAGTTTCAAGCTATGGTGGGATACCTTTTCGTTCCGCATTTTCTTACATTTACTGAAGCTGACAACACCTCCATGAGCCAACCACATAGTGCACCTTTACACATTGAAGCCTTCCTACACAAATGTCAAATAAAATGAGTCCTGATAGGTGGAGGAGCTGGTCTCAATATATGTACTTTGAACACAATAATACAATTGGGATATTCAGATAAAGTTGTGAATGCTACAAACAAAATTACCATCAAGACATATGATGATGAAGAGCATTCATCCAAAGGCACAGTCACCTTGCCTCTCAGGGTTGGGCCAGTTACAAAGGACATGGTTTGTCAAGTCCTAGACCTGGATCTGACATATAACATATTGCTAGGACGTCCATGGATTCATGAGATAAGAGAAGTCCTATCTACATACCATCAATGCATTAAGTTTTCTCACAATGGAGTTGAAGTAACAGTTAATGGTGATCTAGATCCATTTATATACTGCAATAATTTGAGACCAAAAGCAGAGACTATAATTCCAATTAATAGAGAATCTATCTCATCTTCTTCCTATATTGACCTTGAATTATTAAAACCTTCAACATCAAAGAAAGGTGAGCTTAAAGGCAAATATCAGGACAAAGGCATGGGTGAATACACTTTGAATCAAACCATGTGCTTATAGCAAGTTGTGAGTTCACCAAAAGAATATGGACGACCACATACTTCTAAATGGGTATCTATCATGACACTGAAATCAGATCCTACTATATTCCAAAAGAGGGGTGAAATGGAAGAAGAAGACTTATACAAAATGCTTTACAAAGACCCTAAAGATGGTACACAAGATCACATCAACATACCATGTAAAAACTATGGCAAAGGATTCAAGCTCCTACAAAAGTTTGGATATGATGGTAAAAGTCCTCTTGGTTTAAAAAAAGATGGTATCACTCAACCTTTGCAACCAGAATTGACATTTAAAAATCAGCACTCAAAAGGGCTTGGTTTCATCTCTTCCAGGTTAAACACTCACAAATCAGAAGAAGCATTACAAATCATGATTTACAATGATCAACAAGAGAGCCGCTATTCCATTGACTCTAATGGATGGGAATGGGGTTTAGACAAATCCTCCACTTACTATGAACTCACCAAGACATTCAGAGAACCAGGTGAACCCATAGAAGAAGAGGAATTTCATAAAAAAATCAAAGTTGGTCAAGAAACAACTCTTGAGGATCCTACATAGTTTTTGTCTATAGGTTCTAGGTCAAAATCACAAAGAATGAGAATGCCTATTTTGGAATGCGCTTTTAGTAATGAAAATTTGGACTCATTCACAATTGAGATAGATGAGGAGAGTGCTAACGATGATCTCAACAACTACCTTGACATACCTGAATATAACTGTATCTACACCCTAACACCCGCTGACTTCAAAAACATTGAAGACCTTCCCCTTGTTCACCACCAACTTATTGATTGGGACCATGAAGGACCTGCACAATTCGACACATTCCAAAATGATGAAGCCTTTATCAACTATTTAGGCATACGAGATGATCTTCCACTTGGGGACCATAAGGCGAGATACACTATACAACTCAGCAACGTGGCATATTTTGGTGAGGGTGTTGGGCCTTCCAGTCACAAAAATGTAAAAATAAAAACAAATCATGGGTTTTATGGTGAAAACCACATTGTGGCATTGTTTGACCCCAAAAAAGTAAAAAGAAAGGACATATCTGAGGATGAAAACCTCTTTGAGGTGCCTGAAGATGGAAGGCTCAACATTCTCCCGACATCATATGAAGAAAAATCATCTATGTTAGTTGAGGAGACCATCAAAACAAACATTGGTAGAGAAGAGATTCCACATAACATATTCCTGGCACAATCTCTAATAGAGCAAGAAAGACCAAAGTTCATATGTTTCTTTACAAAGCAACAAATCAATTTTGCATGGTCATATGCCAATATTCCTAGACTGGATCTGGATTTAGCAATGCATCACTTGATAGTTAAATAGGGGGCAAAACCAGTAAAACATAAATTAAGAAAGATGCATCCACAGGTGGCATTATTAGTTAAGGCAGAGCTTGAAAACTTATTGGATGTTGGATTCATACACCCAATTAATGTTCCTGAATGGATCTCCAACTTGGTACCAGTTAGTAAGCCGGATTGCAGCATCAGAATATGCATAGATTTCAAAGACATTAACAAAGCTTGTCCTAAGGATGATTTTCCATTGCCAAACATCAACCTGATCGTAGATCTCACAATAGGTCAAGCGATGTTATCTTTGATGAAGGGATTCTTTGGCTACCATCAAATCAAAATCGCATCCAAGGAGCAACACAAAACAACATTTACTTGTCCCTAGGGAGCTTTCTGCTAGAATGTCATGCCCTTCGGGCTAAATAATCCAAGCGCTACATACCAATGAGCCATGACTACTATCTTTCATGATCCCATGCACGTAACTGTAGAAGATTATGTTGATGACCTCTTGGAAAAATCAATAGACAGAGATACACATTTTGACATCCTTTTAGTCATTTTTGATCGGTTGGAAAAATACAAAGTAAGACTAAACCCCAAGAAATGTGTCTTTGGAGTAACCTTCGGTAAGCTTCTGGGACTCATTGTTTCATAAAGAGGAATTGAAGCCGATCCTACAAAAGTCAAGGCGATCCTATAAATGCCACCACCAAGGAATATCAATCAACTTTGATCTTTACAAGGAAGACTCCAGTCCATACGATGATTCATAGCACAACTTGCAGATAAATGTCATCCTTTTCAACATTTGCTACACAAAAAAATCAAATTCAAATGGGATGATAACTGTCAACAGGATTTTCAGATACTCAAATATTATCTTCTAGATCCACCAGTCTTGATGCCACCAGTCCCAACACAACCCCTACTACTGTACATATCAGCTACATCAACAACACTAGGGGCACTCTTAGCACAACAAGATGTTGAGGGCAAAGAAAATGTAGTATATTACATCAGTCATACTTTGGTTGGTTATGAGCTAAAATACACACCAATTGAGTGTGTGTGTCTCGCTGTGGTTTTTACTTTGCAAAAATTACAACATTACATGCTAACTCATAAAACTAAGTTGGTTGCAAGGATTGATCCATTGAAATATCTCCTTAATAAGGCGACACTTACTAGAAGACTAGCCAAATGGGTGATGCACTTGAGTGAGTTTGACATTGAATATGTGGACAAAAAAGCAATAAAGGGAAAAGCTATCGCACATTAGTTAGCAGATGCACCCATGATAGATGATGCTCCTTTAATTTCAGAATTTCCAGATGAATCCATCTTGACGGTATCACACACAAAGCCTTGGCAACTGTACTTTGACAACTCATACATGCAGCATGGTGCAGGAGCTGGCATCCTCTTTATCACACCTCAAGGGGATTCCATCCCAAAATCATACCAATTGTCATTTCCTTGCACCAATAACATAGAAGAATATGAGGCATTAACAACTGGACTATGGATTGCAGTTCAGTGGAAGATCTAGGAACTTCATGTTTTTGGGGACTCTTAACTGGTAATTCATCAAGCAATCGATGACTATCAAACAAAGGATGCAAAATTAATCCTTTACAAGAAAATGGCAGATGACTTCAAGAAACATTTCATGAAGTTAACCTTTAATCAGAATCAAGCCACAGATGCCATGGCTACTATTACCTCGCTAATCGATCTACCACAGAATGAAACCCACTATGAGTTCTTGGTGGATAACCTTTTGGTTCCCTCATATGAGATCACTCCTACTGAAATGATATGTGTTGTTGGTCCTGATTCCCAATTATATGGTTCCATTTTTACATACCTTCATAACAATACCCTTCCTCCTGACTTATCTAACAACCAACATCGCACTTTCATTTGCCAATCTTCCCAATACGTCATTTTAGCTGATATCCTATACTATTGAGGTCTAGATGGCACTCTCCTTAGATGTTTAGAAAGGGATGAAGCTTAGCTTATGTTACGTGAAGTTCATGAAGGAATATGTGGTCCATATTCTAGTGGTCCTAACCTAGCCAAAAAACTCATCAAGACTGGATATTACTGGCCCAATATGGAAAAAGACTCATATTAGTTTGTCAAGAAATGTAAGCAATGTCAAATTCATGGAGACCTTATTCATGCACTAGCACAAGAACTTCAACCGATTGCAACTCCTTGGTCCTTTTGTTAGTGGGGACTTGATCTCATAGGTAAGATTCAAACTCCTTCAAATGGTCACAAATTCATTATCAGTGCCACAAAGTATTTCAAAAAATGAATTGAAGCCGTACCTCTTACACAAGTCACTAGAAAACAAATTGCTACATTCATCCTCAACTATATCATTTATCAGTACGATATTCCTCTTTCCATCATCACCGACAATGGACGTCCCTTCAAAAACCAGGATGTTCGTGAACTTTGTGATCGCTTCCATATTACTCATTATTTCTCCACTCCCTATTACCCCCAAGGTAATGGTCAAGCTGAGGTGTCTAATAAAACTATTCTTAAAATCTCAAAAAGATAATCGATGATGCTGGCTGAAATTGGCATATCCAACTTAATCCCACACTTTGGGCTTATTGTACAAGTGTTCACACACCTACAGGAACCACAACTTATTCACTTGTCTATGGCATTGAAGTTATCTTTCCTATTGAGGTCGAGTTACCATCTTTACGTGTCTCTTTGCATAACATTATCAATGATGAAGACTACAGGGTCTCTTGCTTACAAGAACTAGAACTATTGGATGAACGAAGACAAACTACTTTTAATCATCTCAAGGCTTATCAACAATGAATGAGTCATAGTTACAATCACAAGGTAAATCCTCGCACATTTGAGGTAGGTGACTTAGTTCTCAAAGAAAATCCTAAAAATCAACAAGAGAGAGAGAAGAAGGGCAAGTTTGAACCAAATTGGCTTGGTCCTTACATCATCACAATAGCCTATAGATCTAGTGCATATCAAACCTCAACCCCAGAGGGTGAACCTTTGGAGGATCCTATCAACAGCATGCACCTTCGCAGGTTTTACACATAGCTCTTCAGAGAATCCTAATTCAAAAAAAAAAAAAAGCAAAAAATTCAAAATAACAAAAAAATAAAAAAATACAAAAAAAATCATAAAAATAAAAAAATCGTTACTTGGTGAAAACCTGGCAAATAGGCGCCTTGTGACACAAAAAATTTGAAAAAAAAAAAAATAATAGAAAAATATTTTGTCCAACGGTGAAAACCACTTCGGTGGCATCCTGGGCAAGTACCATGGTGAAAACCGGGTCACCGGTGCCATGTGTAGAGACATTGCTCCTCCCTCCTTCAAGATTCCATCTCATCCTTTCACTTTGCACACACTCACAACCTATCCATCCATAATAAACTTACCCATTCCCATCATGGCTTGTTATTGATCTACCTAAGATTGGTTAGCCATTCATAATAAACCTCCCTTTTCACCCCTTTCCATCCATAATAAATCAGCTCATGTCTGTGGCTAAGGCAAATCCTACGTTGAGTGATGGGTGTGGAACTAAGAGCATCACATGTTCTAAGGAGTACTATTTCTTCTAGTTTTCTCCAGTCTATCTGTGCACAATCCATAATAAAGAAATACTTGCATCACCAATCTGCAATAAAGTTTCATCTTCTTTGTAATAAAGTATCAATTTCATGGATTCAGTCAGTTTCAGATGAGACACAGCAACAACAATGGGCTTCAACAAATCAACTTTTTCAATAGACGTAGACAACATTATGGTTCAGTGCTACCTATCCTTTTGTGAAAGTAAACATTGTGACCACAATCAAATAGACTTATACAAGTGACAAGAGACACTAAAATTGAGGACTACAGTGGATGTTAGTGTCGAGTCTTGGTTTTCTTTTGATTTTATCTTTTTGGTGACATGTCTTTTAGCTTTTTTGGGATATCTTTGACTAGAGATTTTATCTCTAGGATGTCTTTGACTAGAAAGGTGAGGATGGGGTATCGTCACCTATTTTTCTTTGTTGTCTATAGATTGTCTCTTAGTAATGCTATGACTTGTCCAAGGATATGAGGATATTGTGATTCTAGTATGAACTGGGGCATTCCTTGTTTGTGACTGTCTGATCTTCATACAAACAAGTACAATGACTTTTTGGGTCAAACATATACCTGGATTGTCATAACCTATTTTGCCATAATAAATCTCAATGATGATAATATCATAAGAATCTCTTTCACTTCCATATCTTCTATCTTCCATCCCCCTTTCTTGATTGAATTCCATCGTCCTTCTTGAGTCCGTGTAGCCCGCTATCATATGACTGAGTATAATGACATGCCAAAAATATATGCATTTCATGTAGTTTGCATTTGAATTACCATATTTTAGCATTTCATACATACATATAGATATCACAATTACATCACATCCTACACACAACACATGTTAGCACATTTTATATTCTCATCATATTCATCTGCATTTCATACATTCACATTTGTATAACATATAAAAACATAAAAAGAACAAAAATATTGCATTCCATCATGTACATATTTGCATACATATCATAAAATCATCATAAAGAATATAGAAGCAATATCACATAAGTACACATGCCTATAGCTTCCGCAAGGATGAATCATCTCATATATATATCAAAATCATAAGTGTCATGATACAATGATGTCAAAATCATATGGCTACAAATCACCCAAAGGTGTCTACATCATCATACAGAATGGTACACAACTAATACATAGGGAGCCCTCTAAGGCTATGATGAGCTCCCTCCCTTGGACTCGGGTGGCCTTGATGGAGTCTGAGCCCTACAAGGACCCACTCCAGGATCATCTCTCATGCCCCCTCTATCTAGTGGTGGTGGAGGACCCATGACCCCACTGCTAGATACCTGTCACCTGTCTCTCCCTCCTATGGTCGTCATAGTCCACAATGGTCTCTAGAAGCTCCTAGCCTGCTAATCTAGTGGCACCACTCCATAGTATAAGTCTTTCTAGTAAGCTATCTCCTCCCCTTCCCATAGAACATAGGCATATCTAGCCCTTGTGTGCTCTACTACCTGCCTCCCTGCCTACAGTTCTATCTTAGCCTCTGTATAGCACTGAATAGCTTGATCCCTCTCTCGCTTAGTGTCCCTCAGCTATCTCCTGAGCCTAGCTATATCCCTCTCTAGATCCTAGATCTCATCTACCTGTGCCTGGCAGATATCCCTCAAGGATAGTAGCTCATCCTCCTCCTCTCTCCCCTCGCCCTATCCCTATGGCTGCTCCTGTGGTTGCTCCTATCCCTGTCCCTGTTTGTGTACCTGTCTAGGAACCCGTACCTATCTGGGAACCTGTGTTGCTAGGACCTGTAACAACAATCCACCTCTACCCCTCACTACATGAGCCTGATGAGCCTATCTCTCCTCTCTGCTCTCTCTCCTTTGAGCCACTCTCCTCTCTATCACTACACCCCACATCTACTACCGACCTCTACCTCTGCCATCCCCACTATCATCTCCATCACCTCCACCGTCTCCCTCTATTAGCTCCCCTGGATCTGTTAGGCATGAAAAAGGATGCTCTACCCAATATGCAGTGTACTCTGCATCCATCCCTGCATCCTCTACATCTACCCATATATCCCAAGGAATGGGAACCATCTCCTATAGCTACGTCATAGCCTGATCATAAGACAATAACAGACCCAAATGCACCTGATCCCTCACTGTCCATGCATACATCCCTGACCCTCGTGGCATCCGTTGTATCCTATTGAACTGCCTGCATACCCTGTCTATCAACTGCCTCTCAATAATATATGGTGTCTAACCAATCAGATACCTCCTCCTCAATACACATGGTAGCTCCACTACATCATCCTCCCACTCCTCATAGTCTAAGTACGACTTCCATACAATACTATCTACCTCATCAATAACCCTACACCAATACTCTAGCTTCCCAATCTGTGGCTGAGAAGTAATCATATCATACAGGTGTACAAAACTGGGTCCATGTCCCCTACCTCTAACGTATACCAAACATGTAATTGGCAGATGCTCATATGCCCATACCTGCAACAGTGTCACTCTGCATCCCAATCCTGTTGATCTGTGATACATAAACTGATGCAGCTCATAATACACCTATGCTAGTAGACAAGATCCCCATGCAAACCTAGTGTGCTCCATCATCAATATCTCTAGAGTCCTCCCCCATCCCACAACCAACACTCGTGTCGCCCTATCCGGACGTAGGAACCCACTGATCACTCTTACTAGCACCATCGGTAGGGCCAATCTTGTCACTGTCATGTTGCCCCAAGCCACATGTCTAGCCCTCATCTCCAGTCCTGGATCCTGAAACACCCGTCTCAGTGCATCCATGTCTCCCTCTCGATCGTAAGGAACTAACTCCTCAATGATTGGTATCCTCAGTATTCTATATACATCCTCTAAGGTGACTGTCATCTCACCCATCAGAAAATGAAACGTAAATGTATTTGAGTGTGATCTCTCAACTAATGTAGTTAGCAAACCCATGTTCACCTGAAACTCAGGCACATAAATAATGTATCGCAGTCCCATAGCCTCAACTGCTACTCTATCCTCAAGTGTTAGCTCTAGTTGTAAACTCTAAGTCGAAGAGAATCTCTCCTGTGACTCCAACATCGTTAGGTCCTCCTGTAGTCAAGAAAATCAACTGTGCTAATCCTAGTAGTACTCCTTGTTCATCACAAAGTGTTGCTCTCTATCCTAGTAGTACTCTTTGTTCATCACAAAGTGATGCTTTTTATCCTAGTAGTACTCCATGTTCATCAAAAAGTGCTTCTCTTCTATCCTATTAGTACTCTTTGTTCATAACAAAGTATTACTTTGATCCTATCTTTTAGGGTACCTACTTGAGTATCTTATCCAATCAAGAACATATGTTCTATCACAAAATTGTCAATTTCAGCCTAATCCAATTGACAACGTATGTTCTATCACAGAATTGTCAATTTCTATTGGTACTCCCTGTTCATCACAAAGTGCCTCGAAGACACACCTGTCTTGCATAAATGTGCTTGTCCTACATAGACACGGTCGCATTGAACACATATGTTTTTGAAATAATAGACGCGCTTGGAACAAACATAGACGCGCCTAGCCTACCCAAATGCACCTGGCACCAATGCAAACGCACCTTGGCATTTTTCCCCCAAATTGACATTTTTTTGCAACCTACCTAAAGTGCATTTATTTCTCTACCTGACATGCACTTATGACAAAAATTAATGCAACAAAGTACAAGAAGGTTTTGTGGTACTCACCGGCTCTCCTGCATCTCTTGGCCTCTGATATCGGCAAATGCGATCGAAACTGTGCACAAATGTCATCACTGCTGACTGTTGACTTCTCTCTGCTCTCTCTGCACTCTAATCTCTTAGATGTGTGGATGACAATGAGGATGTTTTTCCTCATAGTCTATCTTATAGACTACCCTAGCCCTAGTCTCCTGTGTCGGTCTTCTTTATCTTGTGACTCTGTCACTCTCTCATATCTTATCAGTCATTTCTAGCCTTTGTTTCTTATCGAGAGATTGTCTGCGATATTTTCAGACATTTTCATCCAGTCTCTCAAGGGGGCATATCATTCCCATCTTGGGGCAACTTTGTATCAATTTATCTTATCTTCTTTGAAACAACGCGACAAGCTACATTGTCTCAAAGAGGGACAAAACGTAGACACCTAAAATTGTCCAGTCTAATTAAATAAATATCTTTATTTATTTAATTATTTTAAGCCTAATTCTTCTATTAATTAAATAAATCTTTATTTATTTAATTAATTCATTTACCCTCTTCTATCTTTTTTCTTATTTAAATAAATATATTTATTTATTTAAATTATCCTTTTTCTAAATTAAATAAATACTTTTATTTATTTAATTAATTAATTAGCCTTTTCTACCCATGACACATGTCATTCATCTCTTAATTCTTACACTACCTACCCTCTTATTATTTTCTTATTTCTTTTACCTACCCTCTAATCTTAGCTGACCAGTTATCTTTTACACCTCTTAATCTTATCCCTCCATTTCCTATAATGTCTTCTATATAAGGAGATACTTCCTTCACTATCAACCCCTAGAATCCTTGAAGCATTCTAGCATTCGAACTTTCATATGCGATCTAGCTATCAGCCACATTTCCATTCTTTGTTGAGCTCTTCTGTACACATAAAACTTGAGAGCAAATATATCAAGCAAGATCAATGGAGATAGGAAGAATGGAGATCCAAACCCTATTGGACATGTGATGGTATAATCTTTGTGATTTCATTTTATTTGCATTGTCTTAGGTAATCTTCATATCTTATGGTGGATCTTTGTTGTTGTTAGGCTAGGGTTTTGTGGTTGAATCCATTTAGTCTTTCAATATTGTTGTTTCCATTTTTACCATAAACAAATACAATTTAGGGATTTGTAGAGAGAGTGCCAAGGAAGCTACTTAGAAATTGCATATGAGGTATGATTTTTCATTGAATATGTATGATGCCATAAATTATTTATTGGTTTGACTTCATTGTGAGTGATCTATTGTATCTTATATCTGACTTGTTTGTACTTGTTTTTCTTTAGTTTCACATACAACCTTATGACCATGAAGATACTATGTTGACTATATGTTCTTGAATAATGATACATTTTAAGGTTAAATTATACTAAATCCATACAACCTTGCACCCATGTAATGATGTTTGTGTGTTGATAATCACATTCTAAATATATTAATATGTATAAGATAATATAATAATTTAAAAAAAAAGAATTAGAAAGTTTCTTAGACTAATGTTGTTGATTATCTTATCACATGAACCCATTATCTATAGTGTGCGGGTTCTAATGTTTGATTGTGGAGTTATTATGTTTAAACCTTTGTATTTGATCAATCTACGTATTAGATTGAAGTTGTGAGAAAGACTGAAATTGATTATAAAAAACTCATAATCAAAGATTTAAAAAATGCTATGTTCGCAGCCATTGATTAAGGGATTATGTTGAGAAGAGGAGGAGCTTAAGTTCATTTATCCTTAATTTCAAAAGAATAAAAAAATCTATAGAAGATTCAAAGGAAAGGCTTAATTTTTTTGATAAAGATAAACGGGTTTTACATGGACCCTAAACCAAAAGTTTTACAACAGCCAACCATCAGCCAAACTGACATGAAACAACATCAAAATAGGGGAGCAACCCTGAGTAGTCATGAAAACAAAGGAAACATAGACAAACAAGACAAAACAAAAGAAAAAGATCTCAGTTAAGAGAGAGCACTAGATCCTTGTTCTTTTGGATGGAAATCCTATTGATTTCCTCTAGCTCCTCCATAATAAATCTGGAGGTACCCTTGTTGTTGCTTTTGCTCCTAGTTCTGGAACTAGGTCCAATGGTTTTGTTATCTCCAATAGCCATATCATCTCCTCCAAGATCTTTCACTAGTTCACTGTGATAGGATCTATAATCAACAACCAGGGCATTAATCTTTTCAAGCCCCTCAATATTGTTGCTCATGGCTTCTTTACTTATGTTGACCAGGTTCTTGAGAATTTTCTTAATCTCTGTCATGGAATGCTCCACCTTACCAATCCTTTGTTCGTGATTGCATTTCATCACCTCAAAGTACTAGGAGATTTTTTCTGTCATAATCATGAGTTTCTCCAGTTTACTGAGCTCAGGGGAAGCAGTGAATATATCAATCATCTCTCTAACCCCCATTTTGAGGGTATCAATTTCATGCTCAACCCATTTCCAGTAGCTCTCCTAGTAGCTTCTATAACCAGATTCATCAGATTACCAGTCTTCTGATTCCCACAATTCTCTTCATTGGCTATGGTCCCATGTTTTTATTTCAAGACATTGATAGGAATGTCCAGTTTAATCCCTTGGTCTATAATCTTTGGGTTGTGTTCCTTAGCCGCCAACTTTTTCTTTTTGGTGAGGGGCTCGGCCTTAGAGATCAGTTTGTTGGTGGTTTTGTATTTCCTAGCTGCCCATCTGGGAGGATTCTTGTTGTCAAACATCCCAGAGGTGACCATCATCTCCCCTTCATTCGCAAGTTCATATTTAGGGTCATCAACAGGAACCCCACTTTCTTCCAGGTCCATTTCTGATTCAGAGACATCCTGGATATTAGTTTGCAAGCTAGTCTCAGCAAGAGGGGGCACAATTTCAAGGGATTTAGTGTGATCCATGATAAGGACAATAAGCCCCTCATGGAGAACAAGGTTGTTAGGGTTCTCCAAATATTTTTCTAGGCTATTTTCAAGGGAGAAGGCCAGATAGAAGGGAACATAGATGATTTTACCATGCCTAAAATGATTTAAGATAGTGAGATGGTAGGAAAAGATGCTGGCATACCTGCCATCGAGAGTAATATACCTCATTATAAACTCAGCCATGCCAACCCAGGGGGCCATGAGGTCTTTTCTATTATAGCCACCATTAGCCATCTTGGTGACTCTGGAGTGCTCCTTGTCTTTGTCAAAGAAACTCGACAAGTCCTCCTCCTCGGTTTTCATATCCCTATAAAATCTTCTACCAGTCTTAGCCAGACTAGTGATCGTCACCACCAAATTTTCATCAATCTGATAATTGGCACCATAAGCCTTGAGACTCCCTTTTTTCCATCCATTAACAAAGGCCTCCATAAGTAGAGGAGAGGGGCCGTGAAGTCGGTCCAAGTAGGGGATGAGACCTCCATCGATGACTTCCTGCCAAACATCTTTGTTCTTCTTCCACTTCTCGCAAGTAGAGGGGTCTTGTCTATTCTTGTCCCCTACCATTATGCTCATGGTCGCCAAATACTAGGAGATGGGGCTCACCAAGGAAGACAACAACCAGTCACAGAAAATGGGCCACACCCACAAAATATCCAAATAGTAGCAAAAAAACCACACAATGAGGCAGGAAATCCAGTCGCCAAGGAGGTTTCTAGATCTTTGATTAGGGAAAACCAAAAAAAGTCATTTCCCCATCAACTCAGTCATGTCATGATGAGAGATCATTGATTGACGTAGTAATCATTACGTGCCAGCTTGCACAGATTTTTGGGGAAAGCATCCCTACTACTCCACCAGTTGGTTGCCACGTATCCCACTGCCAGATTGGCTAGTAGATCCGCCGCCTTGTTGCCTTCACGGTATATGAGCGAGATTTTGAAAATTTTCAGCTCATTAATTATATTTCAGCAATTCTTGATCAAGTTGGCAATCGTCAAGCTAGAATCCATGCGTCCACTCAAACAATTGACAGTGTTTAGCAAGTCAGACTCCAGGCAGACTTTAGTAAAGCCTTCTCTTTTAGCCATGTGTAACCCAATGTTGGCAGTGCTGGCTTCTGCGTTGTGATTGAAAAGGCTTAATGTTGATATTATACAAAATATATATATTTAAACTACTATGCTTGAATTAAATTAATAATGTTATTTTATTCCTTAAGAAGTCCAACCAAGATTTTTTATTTTTTTTCATTAATTTTTGTTTAGTTGAATATTAAATTCCATTAAAACAAGGATAGCCAGCCTGCAATACTTTTGTTGTAAGTACATCAAAACATGAGTTTTGAAATAGAGTATTTTTCTAGATCAAATCCTTTGCAATTGTATTTTTTTTTTATAAACTTGGTGCAAGTTTTAGGAATCTTCAAGCTATTGGGACAAAATAGAGAGCTATGGATGAGGGAGAGATGACAGTGGGAATGTCTTGAGTAAAATAAAATAGGCGTTGGTATATCGATTTAATCCATATCTAGAAGGGATTGATTGAAGAGGGGGACATTGGTTTTAAAGGAAGTTTAAGCTGCAATCAAAGAATAGGTTTTGAAATCAATGCTCTATAATTCTTATCCTCATTTTGTAGATAATACGTGCATCTTCTGGTAATGGTTTTCTTCTTTCCATGGTTGACTCTTATGGTAATGTCTTGGTCTGAGGATGTTACTTTAATTGTAAAAGAAGGCCATACTTGGTTTGAAAACATCTTTGCCAAAGTGAAGATAAGGCCATTGATTGTATAAGAAAATTGATTTACGTGACTGTATATCTTTTGCGCTATTAAATATATTCTACATCTGTGAATCTGGTTACATTTCTGAATTTTTTGTCTTAACAATTTGTATCTTTGTCATCATATAGTAGTTTTCATCCTTTGTTGATAGAGTATTAAAAGTGTTATCAGTCTATGAGTTGTAGTATATTTCTAAGTTCCTGTTGCTTCTATGGGTAGAATTGTTTGGCATTTGTTTTTGTTTATGGAATTCATCCCCATCATGTTTATCTAGTTCAAAACAATGAGATGGTGTTGCTTAGTGAAAGAGTTGTATTATATATATTCATATATTGTGCTTTAGACGCGTCTATTCTGGCTCCAAAATGACAGTATGGATTGACTAACACATGTGTTAGTCATGCATTTTACACTGTCGATTTTGCAATAAATGGTTGCAATTAACTAACACGTCGCTATCACGTTGTATGGAAGGTTTGTTTTAGAGCCATAATAGCTTCGGCCTTGTGTTTATGGGCTATGTTTGAAAAGAGAAACACAGAAAGTTAAGGACATCATCTATGAAAGGAAGTTGCTCAACAAAGTCAAAAAACTGGCGAAAGAAGATCCTATGACTACAGACAACATTCACATGTGTGCAGGCAATGAGTCTTTCAAGGAAATGTGAATGGGGAACACAGGCAGTGGAAACTATGACAAGATAATCTACTGTCAATAGTATCATCCAGGTACAAGTTGCAAGTCCTTGGAAATAAGTTTCAATTCAGCGAACGGTAGATGAAAAAAGAGGGAAAAGATCCAATGGTCCAAAACACTGTGACTATCTTGCATGCTTATGTTAAGTTTTGGACAGTTGATTTTAAAAATTACCCTATCCATTTCATAAAGGAGACACCTTCGACATAAATATTACTGACAAATCATTTAATGAATCAAATTAAAATATAATTTTCTTTCACATAAATAAATTTTTTTATCTATTATTTTCACTATAGATCAATAGGAATAAAAAAAATCATATTATTATAATCATTTAAAATAAAAATTAAACATGAACTATTGAATTTTTGTTCACAAATTTTAATTCTGTATAATGATTGGTTCAACTAATTAAGAAAAAGAACTGAATGAATGCATAATAATAGTTTCTCTTGGAATTGTTGTGATATCTTTCCCAAGAATCTATGTTCTCTTTTGGTATAACTAGAAAACTGAGGAAAAATGTGACATATTAGAAATAAACATTCACCACGGGCCTTAATGAACGACACTTAAAAAATAAAAGCAATCTAAAATTTCCAAAGAGTTAAACTTCAATAATTGCCACATCAATATTATGACTTAACCACTACACTATGCCCTTATCGACAATCAAAACTATACTTCACTTCATTGCACGAGCTATAATAATTCCACCATGTTATTTCCTTAATTTAATTTCATATCTAACAAATTAACAAATAGTACTCATAGAAGTGATGATTTTTTCCTTTGTATTTCATTTTTAATATCACATATGTTTATGGCTATTGTTTCACGAATAAATCACCTTATCCCTAAGATTTTTAGATTAGATTGATTTCATATTCATAGTTTTATATAACTTACTTAAATCCAAAAACTACCTGATTTGTTCATACGAGCCATATCTGATCTTCTATTGTAATCGGTTTAAAATAACTCTACTTTTAATTTTTCAAGTGCAAAAGAAGTGAGTTTGAACCCACAATCAGTTTCTACGAGAAATTCGGCTGTCATTTGACGTCCAATATGTCCACACAGAGATGGAAAGGAGTTGTCGATATGGAATTCAATGGATTTATTGTCTATTTAGCTTCAGAATGTATATTTGATTGTATTTATTTTAATTTAAAATAGATGAAATTAAGTCATTGTGTATCTAATTTCATAGTGTATATTTGATCGTATCTATTAATTAATTGAAAATAGATGAAATTGAGTCGTTGTGTATGTAATTTCATACTGTATATTTGATCGTATCTATTAATTAATTGAAAATGGTTAGAATGGAGTTATATCTACATAGTAATGAAATGCAGTCATCGAATCTATCCAGCTTCAAAATGGTACATTCATACGTATTTATTAATTAATCGAAAATGAAAAATCTACTGTATTCTGATTTTCTATATTAAGAGTTGTATATACATCATCTAGAGTGGTCTTCCTTCCAAAACAAATTGGAGAACAACTATCATTAAAATAGATATTATTTTGACTTCTTAATTAATCATATTATAATATAGATGTATAAATACATAAATTGTGATTATATATATTTGATGATTATGTGTGAAATTTTTTATAAGGAATAGTCATGCCAAATTCCCTTGTTTCACATTTTTCTATTATATTGTATGTCAAGTAAGTAAATATTTATAATTGACTTTGTAATTATTGAACATCATAATTGTAAAATGTGATCTAAAAAGAACATCTTTGTTTGTTAATATTTAATAATTTGGAAAGAAATAGAGTCTATTTTATATAAATTTAGTCTAATCTATTAGGCTTACAATTAATTTAGATTCAATTATAAATAGTTTAAAATGGATACATTAAAATATATTTTTGTTTTGTTTCTTTTTTAATTTTCTTTTATATGAGTTATAAGTACCTATACTACCATTTCAAAATAGTGTTATGCATATTCTAAAAAAAGATAGGTCAAATAGAATTGAATTGTAAATATCATTAGCAAGCTATTCATTTATATCAATTCATGAAACAATTTTAAATCTAATAATTATTTATATTGTTTACTTAATTTTATGAGCATGACGTCTTCAAGCACTCCATAGAGTTCTCGACCGTGTTGGGGTATTTGAATAGTTATAAAATTTATAATCAATAATTAAATAAATAATAATATTAATAATAATTGTAATTATATATCATTATTATAATAGTTATGTTCATATAATATTATAATATATTATAATTTTTTAATAATAATATTAATATTAATATTCATATACAGTAATACTATATTAATAGTTAAAGGTTATTTTGTTTGTTGAATAATTATCTCATTAAATTAGAAAAAGTTATTTGAGGTCAAGAAAAATTAGACAACCAGTGACAAAAAATAGAGGACTGCGAATTTTCGGACTACGAGTGTTCGGACTATAATTTTTGGAGGCGATTGCAAAAACAAGGCAACCGAGACAGATGACGTGGACACCTCTGCATTGATGTGGAGGAGTTAATCTCCTCCACGCGGTTTTCACTCTCTATCCCTACTCATTTATTACTTGCTTTAACTTTGCTTAACTTTCCTTTGGCAATTAAATGCACTATGTTTGCATCCAAACCTAACCCTCCTTCGCATCCTCCCTAGTCGCTCGTGTGACCCAACCGTGGTTCCCAATGGAGCTAGAATCGGATGGCGATGTCATTAATGGCCCTAGCTCTGCCGGTTAGACTCACTCAACCCAGAAAAAATCGTTTGTCGAGACCTTCGCCCCGCCTACTAATGGAGTCCACCCTTGTGCGCGATTTCTTTAGGCTCCTGGAGTCGAACGACCCAGTGAGGAAGGTAAGTGCCCTAGCATTTCCTTGGACTCCTTCTGCATTTCACCAAATGATGAAATGTTGAAAGAAATTGCCTCGGAAAAATGTAGGTTAAGTGACACTGTCATTTTCTTTGCTTGTGTTGATATTGAAAAATGCTCGCCTAGAAAATTCTTAGATGATTGGTTTAATAATCTCCGGAATTTGAAATTAGGGATTAAGATTTCATTTTGTAGGCAAACACAGAAAGGCCTTTATCTTATTTTCTTTAACAGTCATGAATCCTAGCTTGAAGCCCTCAAATGTCAATATTGGACAGTTGGGAACACCTCCTTTCGTGCCCTAGCCTAGTCTCCGGAGGCAGTTAATGAGGAATTTCTTGCGCTATCCTCCCCCAGATGGGTCATCCTTAAGGATGTCCCTCCCTTCCTCTAGCATTTTCTTCCCCGACTAATGGAGCCATTTGGAAAAACAATTCGGGTTGATGAAACTACCCGATTGGTGCCCAACCTTGATGGAAGAATGCTTGTCTCTATTAAGCCTGGGATTGACATCCCTCTATTTTTAAACCTAAATATTAATGGGGATACCTTTGTTTGCCCTATTGAAATACTTGGAGGACTGAACGTCTATTTTCTTTGCAAAAAAGAAGGGCATCTTCGAAAGAATTGTCCAATTATTAACTGCAGAAAACAAAACAATAACATTAATCTAGCTGAAACATCTGAAAACCCTAGCACCGGTAAAGATTCAAACCCAGCTAGTCTTCACTCTGTAGGCGAAGATGCTTCTGCCCCTAGCCCCAACCCTGTTGAATTGAATCCAATGCATATTGACAACACAACTCTGGTATCTGAACCCCTCATCCCTGTTTCCGATCCCTCAAAAATTCTTGGGGATTTTCCTTCTGACTGCTTTCATACGGTCACTTCAAGAAAGCGAAGAGGGAAAATTTCCCATCAACACGCCCTGAATCAAAGTCATTCTAGTGATCAAACTACCAACCAATTGGAGGGAACTAGAAAATACCCCGTCCCTGCAAATAATGACATACCAATTGCTTCTCAAACCCCAACCAATTCTATGGTTAAAAATATGGTTAAAATTTTGGAAAAATCTGATCGTGGTGCTAGTGATGCTAGCATGGGTGATAATCTTGCAAAAATGATGCACAGGTATGAGACTCCCAAACGAACAGACTCCTCATCATCTACAGGGCTTACCCCTAATGTCAACACCACCAACCCCTTGTCGGCATTAGGCTCAATGAGATAGAGGACAACCATGTTATTGAAGTTATTTATGCCAATATGGGTCTAGAAGACATTAAGTCTAGCTCAATGCTCCTTGGCTTTCTAGGCTCCCAGGTGTCTGGGTTTGACATAGGAGGAAATGCAGATGGTAAGTCTGAGCTGACTGAGTTTAGTGAGGATGATGATGACCTCATGAAAGGATCCTCCATGGCTAAGAAGAAAGGTAGACCTATGGGGTCCAAGAATAAGAAAAAGTCTAGAGATCAATGTTGTCTCCCTAACAGTCCCTCTTAATCCTCTTCTCTCATGAAATACATCTCATGGAACATTAGAGGCCTGGAGTCACCTGATAGGAAGTTTGTTATTAAAAGATTTCTGAACTATCACAAAAATATAGATTTTTTTATGCTTCAAGAACTTAAAGTCATTGGGTTCTCTCTTGACACTACACTTGATTTTATTTGGAGAGATGCACTCAAAATATGCACCAATCACCCTAAAGGAAAGGGTGGAGTTGGTATTCTCATTAACCCTAAGTGGGTGAATTACATTAGGGACAAGGGCGTCTCCCCATGTAATAGAGTGGCCTAGGCTACCTTGGATATTAGAGGCTCTTGTTTTGGCATGTGCTCCATATATGCACCTAATGATTACAAGGAAAGAATGTCCCTCTAGAATTGGTTGGCATCCCTCCCAAGTATCCCGTAGGTTATGGCTGGAGACTTTAACATGATTGAACACCAAGATGATAAGGTTGGGGGTCTTCCTTTCGAATGGAAAAGTCTAGAAAAACCTCACTGGGACAGGTTTAAGCAACAAATGTAGTTGTTTGACCCCCTCAAGGGCACCAAATCTGATACCTCTACCCTATGGTACACTTGGTGCAATTTTCAGCAAGGCCCTAGCCGAATCTACTCCAGATTAGACAGGTTCTATGTTAATAATGACTTCTTCTCCTTTTCCCCTAACCACTTGGGGAGCACGGTGGTTGTCTTGTCGGTAAGTCTATCCGACCATTTTCCTATCATACCTATCATTAATACTAGAAACTCCATCTCCAACAACAATTCTTGCAATAAGAAGTTTATCCTCAACACCTCCCTATTGAAAGACAAGGATGTCCTAATTTCCATTAAAATGGTTAGACTCTTTAACATGCAGCCTCAGCATCCCCAATCCCACACTCTCAGATGGAAGAGGAACATCTCCTCTTGGTAGAAAATATTTCAAACTATTGGCCAAAAGAAAGCCAAGGATTTCAGATCTCTGGAAAAAACTCTCACTCGTCGACTCCACTCTTTGGAACAAGAAATCTAATTACAACCATCCTCCCCTACCTTGGTTGAATGAGTCTCTCAAGCTAGAGACATCCTCAAAAAACATCAATAGGTCAAAATCAGGGGTGCCTTCATCAGAGCCCGTAATCACTGGCTCAAATTTGGAGATAAAGGCTCCAAAAATTTCTTTAACCTTCTTAAGAAAAAGTATACCAGAGAGAAAATTGATAGAATCATGGTAGATGACAAGGAAATCTTGAATAGCAATGATATCAAAGATGCCTTCGAAATGTTTTATAAGACTCTCTTTACTTCAGAGGATAATGAAGCTTCAAAAGATGCTAGAAATAAATGTAGTAACATTATCCCAAAAAGGATCTCTGAGAATGAAGCTCTCCTTCTCAAGGCTAAGGTCTCTATGCAAGAAATTGTTGATGTCATCAAGGCTCTCAAGTATAATAAGGCCCCAGGCCCTGATGGACTTCCTGTTGAATTCTACAAAATCAATATTGAGTGGGTCACTAATGACCTTTATGACATATACAATGAAGCACTTGATACTGGCACCCTGGGGGAGTTCATCAATAGGGGTATTGTTAAACTTATCCCAAAAGAAGGAGACAAAGCCCTCATAAAAAACTAGAGACCAATTACCCTCCTTAACGTCTCATATAAAATCCTAGCCAAAGCCCTAGCTTCTTGCCTTGAGAAGATTCTTCCCAAGTTCATATGCTCTACCCAAACTAGATTCATTAAAGGTAGGTATATCTTGGAAAACCTTGTCACTAGCTGGGAATCTATGGAATGGGCCAGGACCTCTAATCAAAACTCTGCCATGTTCCTTATTGACTTTGAGAAAGCCTATGACAGGGTGGAATGGGACTTCATTATGATGCTCAAAGCCTTTGGTTTCCATAGCGAATTGTGAGACTATGTTCAAATCCTCCTCAAAGATGCCTCCACCCTGATTGAAGTCAATGGGACTCTCTCCTAGCCTATTCCTCTCTCTAGATCCATTAGGAAGGGCTGCCCTCTTGCCACTGCTCTATTTTTTATTGCCTTGGATGCCTTATTCTATCTCCTAAGAGATGACACCCTATCTCCTAGAGTTCATGGCATTAAGATGCCAGATGACTCTAAATTTCTCAACATTCAATTTGCTGATGATACCTCGCTCTTCCTGGAGCTCTCTAGGCATAACATTGATTCCCTCAATCAAAAACTTGACACCTTTGGTAGAGCCTCTGGCACCCGGATCTCCAGCTCCAAATCTATTCTTCTTGGGTGGAAAGATAAACCACCGGACTGGCTTCAACAGTTTGGATATTCATGGGGAGGACCTAATAAAATAGTCAGATACCTTGGTATCCCTTTCTCTATATCTCCCTCTCTTAAAGGCATGTGGATTTGGGTCAAAGAAAAGATTGATAAAAAGATTAACAAGTGGAACAATAAGATTCTCTCCCTGGCAGGCAAGATTCAGGTCTGCCAGAAAATCCTCTCTTCTTACAGTATATACTACTCCTCTATTTGGATGTTCAACAACTACCAAGTTTTTGAAATCCAAAAATCTATCAGACGCTTCCTATGGTCTGATGGCAAGGGAAAAAGAAAGGCCCACATGGTCAAATGGATCTGGTGCCACTTAGTAAAAAACTTGGTGGGCTGCATCTTAAGGATCTCAGAATGCAAGGAATCTCCCTCGCTGCCAAATGGATATTCCATGCTCTGGAAGGTCAAGAACCCTAGAAGATTCTTGTCAGAAATAACATACAAAATGGTGTCCCCAAGGTTGCCAAATCTTGGAAAGCCCTCCCATTTAGTGATCTGGTAGCAGGTGATTTCTCTATGTTTGTCCAAGGCACCTGGGTGTTTAAGTCCATCTGGAAAGCTTGGGAGCATGTGCGTAGACTTATTGACAATTCTAGCATTGACTGTAATAACACTCTCCATGGTGAGAGATCGATATGGTGGAATCTCTATCATAATTCTAAACCCCTTTCCTTAACCCAAGGATGCTCTGCTAGGTGCTGGTATAATAAGGGTATTAAGTATCTTATGAACATCTTGGAGCATGATAATCTCATCAGCTGGGAGGATCTTAGTAATAAGTATGGTCTCCCTGCCTCGCATAAGAGAACCTACAATATGATAAAAAATGCATGTGCTAGTTTCAATCTCCCTAGAAACACTCATGTAGACGCTCACAGATACCTCTCATTCCTATGGAAGGATGGCTTCCCCCTCTCCAAGATCAAAGCCAAATCTATTTACAAATTTCTCAACCATGACACCTCGGTGATCGATCATGTTAACTCTCTTTGGTATGTTGATTGTAATTCCTCTGCATGGCAGAAAACCTTTGAGAAGCTATAGAAATCTCCCATCCCCCCTAAGATCAAATGCTTTAGGTGGCAACTCATGCTGGATAGACTGCCTATTAGGAATAATTTGGCTTCTTATGACCTATGCTCTGTTTGTAGGAAGCCTGAGACTGCACGTCACATTTTTCTTGATTGCATTTTTGCTAGAGAGGTCTGGTTAATGTTTGGATTTTCTATTACTGAACATGTTTGTACTCTTGATATTGTTACTGGTTCATTCATGGGCTTAAGAAGGATGATAACCTATTCTGGCAAATTCTCTCTTCCTTCATACTTTGGTTTATTTGGAAACTTAGAAATGATGAAAAGTTTCAAGGCAATGATAGGGCTCTTACTAGGTTTTTTAAAAAGCTCACACGTTATAAAATTGTTGTGCAGGTATGTTTGTCGAGAGGGAAAATTTGTTGTGTTTCCTCAAGGACAGCTGTACAACCATGTTTATTTATGAAATGCAAGATGGATATGAATGGGCTAGGATTGCGGAGAATTAGACTGCCTTTGATGATGCATTGAAGAAACTGATCAAGGAACTCCAAGATAACAGAGGTCCTTTCTTTAACAAGCTAGAGATGTTTACCCAGATCCTGGAGTGAAAGAAGGTGGTGTGGATGGAAGGACCACAAGGCTGGACCATGTGGCTGGAGAACCAAGATGAGGTTCTCCATTAGTTGCCTTATGCTGCTAGTAACATAACTATAAGTACTCCTTAGTGACTCTTTTTTTGGTTAGTGGATGACTGCATATAGTTACTCGGATAGTCTTTTTGTTTTCACTGCTTGATGGTTGAGGCTCTGCCTCCCTTGACCTCTTTTGTATAAACTCTCTGATTTTCGATCTCTCAATTTCTAATACAAAAAAAGTTATTTTATTTATTAAAATTTAAAATTTATTAGGTAAGAGTTATTTTATTTTAATTTAGAATTATTTAAGTATTTAATTTCATTATTTTTTATTTTTCATTTGAAAGTATATTTAAAATTACTTTCTATATCTTAGTGTCAAACCCAATATTTTTTCTTTGCAAATACAATTGAACAAAAAATATTTTATTTTATCTATCCTATAATGTAATATAATATTTATATTGTATACCATTAATGTTAATATTTATATCGTATACTATTAATGTTAATATTAATATCTATAAATAAATTAAGTAACATTACATTTATACTATAAATTTTTTTTTTCTTATTTATATCTATATATATTCATTCATGATATATAAAATAAAACAAAATAAAATTATTAAATAAATACTTTTAATATTAAAAAATACCATAAATATATATTTTCAACTGCTGAACCAAATGTAGAACAGGGCAGCTCTTTGGGGATTCATGTTACAATACAACAATCTTCATGTTATCAAACATTGGATGCATTCTTGTGGATAGTTAGTCTATATACTTTCATTGAGACTAATAAATTGTTCAAAGCATGTATTGTTTAGAGTGGCGGACCCAAAGAGACGTCATCAAGCTATTCCTATCTCTGATACGAAGACACGGATAGAAAATCCCAAAGATCTGTCCTCTTATTTAATTATCTATGTTATAAGATAATTAGATTTAATGAATACTCTAGTAATTATAGATTGTTTAAATGTATTAGAAAAAGAAGATTGATAACCTGTTAACTGACATGTTGACAAGTATATGCCATACCATCTTTTGTCTACAATGTGGAATGTATAGCCATGCTGCTCTCTCACCACTCATTTTTAATAGTAGTTGTGCTTGACTTGGCTCCCCCACAATGCAATTTGCGTGGCTACCATCCCAGCCAATTAAAAAGTCTCTCTATTATTGAGCAAATTCTTCCTTATTCTGACGTTTTACCAGCTTTTTTGCAAATTGCAGTAGTTTCTCTTCAGTTTGTGTGATATCTTTCCCAACAATTTATGTTCTCTTTTGGTATAATTGGAAAATTTAGAGAAAACGTGACATGTTGGAAATAAACGACACTTCAAAAATAAAAGCAATCGGAAATTCCAACTGGAAGTATGGCCCAGCTAATCTGTTGTAGAGTACATCAAATTTTGTCAATACACTGCCCGACAATAGCTTCCAAAATTAATATAGCCCAGGAATGTGACAGAAGAGGCCACCATGAGGAAAATGTATAGCATTCAATGTTGAATTGACTACTCTCTATTTTTTCTAACTTCTGTCACATCAATATTATGACTTGGGTTTGAGTTTGGATGCGTCTATTCTAGCTCTAAAAAGATAGTACGGAGTGACTAACACGCGTGTTAGTTACACGTTTTACACCATCGATTTTACATTTAATGGTCGCAATTGACTAACCTGTCACTAACATGCAAACTGGAAGCATCTTGCTGGGTTGATTTCAGGATACAAGACTCTAAATCGTCCCCTCTGAAAATATTAATGATTATTGTGCAGCTCGCTGGGAAGGATAGTAGACAATTATCTTGGATATATGATTGATTTATATTTTCCTAATTAGTAATTGTTGTTCGCCTTGAACACGTGCATAAGTATGCTAAGAAAGTACCTATCTCACTATGTTAAATGAATATCTTAGATGTATGATTAGTTATGCATTTTTCTGTAACATTCGAATGGATTCATTGATATTTATTTGTTAACTGACATGTTGACAAGTATATGCCATACCATCTTTTGTCTACAATGTGGAATGTATAGCCATGCTGCTCTCTCACCACTCATTTTTAATAGTAGTTGTGCTTGACTTGGCTCCCCCACAATGCAATTTGCGTGGCTACCATCCCAGCCAATTAAAAAGTCTCTCTATTATTGAGAAAATTCTTCCTTATTCTGACGTTTTACCAGCTTTTTTGCAAATTGCAGTAGTTTCTCTTCAGTTTGTGTGATATCTTTCCCAACAATTTATGTTCTCTTTTGGTATAATTGGAAAATTTAGAGAAAACGTGACATGTTGGAAATAAACGACACTTCAAAAATAAAAGCAATCGGAAATTCCAACTGGAAGTATGGCCCAGCTAATCTGTTGTAGAGTACATCAGATTTTGTCAATACACTGCCCGACAATAGCTTCCAAAATTAATATAGCCCAGGAATGTGACAGAAGAGGCCACCATGAGGAAAATGTATAGCATTCAATGTTGAATTGACTACTCTCTATTTTTTCTAACTTCTGTCACATCAATATTATGACTTGGGTTTGAGTTTGGATGCGTCTATTCTAGCTCTAAAAAGATAGTACGGAGTGACTAACACGCGTGTTAGTTGCACGTTTTACACCATCGATTTTACATTTAATGGTCGCAATTGACTAACCTGTCACTAACAGGCTATACGAAAGGTCTATTTTGGAGCTAGAATAGCCGCGGCCTTTGAGTTCTAAAAAGTCTTTAAAATTAATGTTAGTAGATTTCTACAATTCGTGAGATTGATTTGTGTGTTGCTTTTGGATTTGATTGTGTGAGTGTTTTTACATCAACGTGTCGGATCATACTCCGTGATCTATCATCAGGTGAGATAGAGATCATAAGAAGTAAAAATGGATCATGGAGCTCTATCTCATCCTGATGATAACGTTGATGTAAAAACACTCACACAATCAAATCCAAAAGCAACACACAAATTGAGTATTTAAAAATTCGACAAAATTAAACTTCAAAATTAACACTCACACAATCAAATCCAAAAGCAACATGCAAACTAGAAGCATCTTGCTGGGTTGATTTCAGGATACAAGACTCTGTATCCTCCCCTCTGAAAATATTAATGATTATTGTGCAGCTCGCTGGGAAGGATAGCAGACAATTATCTTGGATATATGATTGATTTATATTTTCCTAATTAGTAATTGTTGTTCGCCTTGAACACGTGCATAAGTATGCTAAGAAAGTACCTATCTCACTATGTTAAATGAATATCTTAGATGTATGATTAGTTATACATTTTTCTGTAACATTCGAATGGATTCATTGATATTTATTTGTTAACTGACATGTTGACAAGTATATGCCATACCATCTTTTGTCTACAATGTGGAATGTATAGCCATGCTGCTCTCTCACCACTCATTTTTAATAGAAGTTGTGCTTGACTTGGCTCCCCCACAATGCAATTTGCGTGGCTACCATCCCAGCCAATTAAAAAGTCTCTCTATTATTGAGCAAATTCTTCCTTATTCTGACGTTTTACCAACTTTTTTGCAAATTGCAGTAGTTTCTCTTCAGTTTGTGTGATATCTTTCCCAACAATTTATGTTCTCTTTTGGTATAATTCGAAAATTTAGAGAAAACGTGACATGTTGGAAATAAACGACACTTCAAAAATAAAAGCAATCGGAAATTCCAACTGGAAGTATGGCCCAGCTAATCTGTTGTAGAGTACATCAGATTTTGTCAATACACTGCCCGACAATAGCTTCCAAAATTAATATAGCCCAGGAATGTGACAGAAGAGGCCACCATGAGGAAAATGTATAGCATTCAATGTTGAATTGACTACTCTCTATTTTTTCTAACTTCTGTCACATCAATATTATGACTTGGGTTTGAGTTTGGATGCGTCTATTCTAGCTCTAAAAAGATAGTACGGAGTGACTAACACGCGTGTTAGTTGCACGTTTTACACCATTGATTTTACATTTAATGGTCGCAATTGACTAACCTGTCACTAACAGGCTATACGAAAGGTCTATTTTGGAGCTAGAATAGCCGCGGCCTTTGAGTTCTAAAAAGTCTTTAAAATTAATGTTAGTAGATTTCTACAATTCGTGAGATTGATTTGTGTGTTGCTTTTGGATTTGATTGTGTGAGTGTTTTTACATCAACGTGTCGGATCATACTCCGTGATCTATCATCAGGTGAGATAGAGATCATAAGAAGTAAAAATGGATCATGGAGCTCTATCTCATCCTGATGATAACGTTGATGTAAAAACACTCACACAATCAAATCCAAAAGCAACACACAAATTGAGTATTTAAAAATTTGACAAAATTAAACTTCAAAATTAACACTCACACAATCAAATCCAAAAGCAACATGCAAACTAGAAGCATCTTGCTGGGTTGATTTCAGGATACAAGACTCTGTATCCTCCCCTTTGAAAATATTAATGATTATTGTGCAGCTCGCTGGGAAGGATAGTAGACAATTATCTTGGATATATGATTGATTTATATTTTCCTAATTAGTAATTGTTGTTCGCCTTGAACACGTGCATAAGTATGCTAAGAAAGTACCTATCTCACTATGTTAAATGAATATCTTAGATGTATGATTAGTTATGCATTTTTCTGTAACATTCGAATGGATTCATTGATATTTATTTGTTAACTGACATGTTGACAAGTATATGCCATACCATCTTTTGTCTACAATGTGGAATGTATAGCCATGCTGCTCTCTCACCACTCATTTTTAATAGTAGTTGTGCTTGACTTGGCTCCCCCACAATGCAATTTGCGTGGCTACCATCCCAGCCAATTAAAAAGTCTCTCTATTATTGAGCAAATTCTTCCTTATTCTGACGTTTTACCAACTTTTTTGCAAATTGCAGTAGTTTCTCTTCAGTTTGTGTGATATCTTTCCCAACAATTTATGTTCTCTTTTGGTATAATTGGAAAATTTAGAGAAAACGTGACATGTTGGAAATAAACGACACTTCAAAAATAAAAGCAATCGAAAATTCCAACTGGAAGTATGGCCCAGCTAATCTGTTGTAGAGTACATCAGATTTTGTCAATACACTGCCCGACAATAGCTTCCAAAATTAATATAGCCCAAGAATGTGACAAAAGAGGCCACCATGAGGAAAATGTATAGCATTCAATGTTGAATTGACTACTCTCTATTTTTTCTAACTTCTGTCACATCAATATTATGACTTGGGTTTGAGTTTGGATGCGTCTATTCTAGCTCTAAAAAGATAGTACGGAGTGACTAACACGCGTGTTAGTTGCACGTTTTACACCATCGATTTTACATTTAATGGTCGCAATTGACTAACCTGTCACTAACAGGCTATACGAAAGGTCTATTTTGGATCTAGAATAGCCGCGGCCTTTGAGTTCTAAAAAGTCTTTAAAATTAATGTTAGTAGATTTCTACAATTCGTGAGATTGATTTGTGTGTTGCTTTTGGATTTGATTGTGTGAGTGTTTTTACATCAACGTGTCGGATCATACTCCGTGATCTATCATCAGGTGAGATAGAGATCATAAGAAGTAAAAATGGATCACGGAGCTCTATCTCATCCTGATGATAACGTTGATGTAAAAACACTCACACAATCAAATCCAAAAGCGACACACAAATTGAGTATTTAAAAATTCGACAAAATTAAACTTCAATATTAACACTCACACAATCAAATCCAAAAGCAACATGCAAACTGGAAGCATCTTGCTGGGTTGATTTCAGGATACAAGACTCTGTATCCTCCCCTCTGAAAATATTAATGATTATTGTGCAGCTCGCTGGGAAGGATAGTAGACAATTATCTTGGATATATGATTGATTTATATTTTCCTAATTAGTAATTGTTGTTCGCCTTGAACACGTGCATAAGTATGCTAAGAAAGTACCTATCTCACTATGTTAAATGAATATCTTAGATGTATGATTAGTTATGCATTTTTCTGTAACATTCGAATGGATTCATTGATATTTATTTGTTAACTGACATGTTGACAAGTATATGCCATACCATCTTTTGTCTACAATGTGGAATGTATAGCCATGCTGCTCTCTCACCACTCATTTTTAATAGTAGTTGTGCTTGACTTGGCTCCCCCACAATGCAATTTGCGTGGCTACCATCCCAGCCAATTAAAAAGTCTCTCTATTATTGAGCAAATTCTTCCTTATTTTGACGTTTTACCAACTTTTTTGCAAATTGCAGTAGTTTCTCTTCAGTTTGTGTGATATCTTTCCCAACAATTTATGTTCTCTTTTGGTATAATTGGAAAATTTAGAGAAAACGTGACATGTTGGAAATAAACGACACTTCAAAAATAAAAGCAATCGGAAATTCCAACTGGAAGTATGGCCCAGCTAATCTGTTGTAGAGTACATCAGATTTTGTCAATACACTGCCCGACAATAGCTTCCAAAATTAATATAGCCCAGGAATGTGACAGAAGAGGCCACCATGAGGAAAATGTATAGCATTCAATGTTGAATTGACTACTCTCTATTTTTTCTAACTTCTGTCACATCAATATTATGACTTGGGTTTGAGTTTGGATGCGTCTATTCTAGCTCTAAAAAGATAGTACGGAGTGACTAACACGCGTGTTAGTTGCACGTTTTACACCATCGATTTTACATTTAATGGTCGCAATTGACTAACCTGTCACTAACAGGCTATACGAAAGGTCTATTTTGGAGCTAGAATAGCTGCGGCCTTTGAGTTCTAAGAAGTCTTTAAAATTAATGTTAGTAGATTTCTACAATTCGTGAGATTGATTTGTGTCTTGCTTTTGGATTTGATTGTGTGAGTGTTTTTACATCAACGTGTCGGATCATACTCCGTGATCTATCATCACGTGAGATAGAGATCATAAGAAGTAAAAATGGATCACAGAGCTCTATCTCATCCTGATGATAACGTTGATGTAAAAACACTCACACAATCAAATCCAAAAGCAACATGCAAACTGGAAGCATCTTGCTGGGTTGATTTCAGGATACAAGACTCTGTATCCTCCCCTCTGAAAATATTAATGATTATTGTGCAGCTCGCTGGGAAGGATAGTAGACAATTATCTTGGATATATGATTGATTTATATTTTCCTAATTAGTAATTGTTGTTCGCCTTGAACATGTGCATAAGTATGCTAAGAAAGTACCTATCTCACTATGTTAAATGAATATCTTAGATGTATGATTAGTTATGCATTTTTCTGTAACATTCGAATGGATTCATTGATATTTATTTGTTAACTGACATGTTGACAAGTATATGCCATACCATCTTTTGTCTACAATGTGGAATGTATAGCCATGCTGCTCTCTCACCACTCATTTTTAATAGTAGTTGTGCTTGACTTGGCTCCCCCACAATGCAATTTGCGTGGCTACCATCCCAGCCAATTAAAAAGTCTCTCTATTATTGAGCAAATTCTTCCTTATTCTGACGTTTTACCAACTTTTTTGCAAATTGCAGTAGTTTCTCTTCAGTTTGTGTGATATCTTTCCCAACAATTTATGTTCTCTTTTGGTATAATTGGAAAATTTAGAGAAAACGTGACATGTTGGAAATAAACGACACTTCAAAAATAAAAGCAATCGGAAATTCCAACTGGAAGTATGGCCCAGCTAATCTGTTGTAGAGTACATCAGATTTTGTCAATACACTGCCCGACAATAGCTTCCAAAATTAATATAGCCCAGGAATGTGACAGAAGAGGCCACCATGAGGAAAATGTATAGCATTCAATGTTGAATTGACTACTCTCTATTTTTTCTAACTTCTGTCACATCAATATTATGACTTGGGTTTGAGTTTGGATGCATCTATTCTAGCTCTAAAAAGATAGTACGGAGTGACTAACACGCATGTTAGTTGCGCGTTTTACACCATCGATTTTACATTTAATGGTCGCAATTGACTAACCTGTCACTAACAGGCTATACGAAAGGTCTATTTTGGAGCTAGAATAGCCGCGGCCTTTGAGTTCTAAAAAGTCTTTAAAATTAATGTTAGTAGATTTCTACAATTCGTGAGATTGATTTGTGTGTTGCTTTTGGATTTGATTGTGTGAGTGTTTTTACATCAACATGTCAGATCATACTCTGTGATCTATCATCAGGTGAGATAGAGATCATAAGAAGTAAAAATGGATCACGGAGCTCTATCTCATCCTGATGATAACGTTGATGTAAAAACACTCACACAATCAAATCCAAAAGCAACACACAAATTGAGTATTTAAAAATTCGACAAAATTAAACTTCAAAATTAACACTCACACAATCAAATCCAAAAGCAACATGCAAACTGGAAGCATCTTGCTGGGTTGATTTCAGGATACAAGACTCTGTATCCTCCCCTCTGAAAATATTAATGATTATTGTGCAGCTCGCTGGGAAGGATAGTAGACAATTATCTTGGATATATGATTGATTTATATTTTCCTAATTAGTAATTGTTGTTTGACTTGAACACTTGCATAAGTATGCTAAGAAAGTACCTATCTCACTATGTTAAATGAATATCTTAGATGTATGATTAGTTATACATTTTTCTGTAACATTCGAATGGATTCATTGATATTTATTTGTAAAATCAGGGGTGTATGTTCCTTTCACATTGAGCATATATATGATAAAATAACAACATATTCCAAAGATATTGAGGAGGATATGGTTCTAACAAATTGTACCCGATAGTTGGATATGTGTTTTGGTGTTTTGGTTTTTTGCTATGTGGAGGAGGCAACAGGAAAAAGAGGAAATACATAAGGAACTAAGAGTACTAGGAGAGGTTTAATAGGCAAGCATCATGGCACTACTCTGGAGCCAAATAAACAATACCACCACAACAATACTAATGAAAGATTTAACACAATAGGTATTGTGTATTTATGTAATCGACTGGACAAGCCATAATTGTAAAATCAAAGCATGTTTCACTAATGTATGGCAAAATACCAACCCACCCCGAAATTTATGTAAACTTGTATGCTAGGAAGAAATTCCTTGGGTGAGACAAGAGGTTTTCTTGCCTCGGTTCTTTCCTACCAGTGCCAACACTGAATCGACGTGTAGTTCTTAAAATTTAATAGAAATATTGCAGCTACGCCCTATTACCTATCAAAAAAAAAAAGTACCTATATTACCATTTCAAAATAGCATCATACATATTATTAAAAAAGATGGGTCAAATACATTTGAATTGTAAATATCATTAGCAAGCTACTCATTTATATCAATTCATGAACCAATTTTGAATCTAATAATTATTTATATTGTTTACTTCACTTTATTTTTATTTGAATAATTATGAAATTTATAGTCAATAATTAAATAAATATTTATATTAATAATAATTATGTCCATATAATATTATATTTTTTAATAATAATATTAATATACAATAATAGCTATATTTATACTTAGAGGTTATTTTATTTGTTGAAGAATTATCTCATTTAATTATAAAAAGTTGTTTTATTTACTAAAATTTAAAAATTATTAGGTAAGAGTTATTTTATTTTTAATTAAAATTATTAAGTATTTAATTTCATTCACATTGTTTACTTTTATTTTTCATTCGAAATTATATTTAAAATTATTTAATATATCTTAGTGTCAAATCGATTATTTTTTCTTTACAAATACAAAACAAAATTTTTTTATATTATTTTATTCTATAATGTAATATAATATTTATATTGTATACTATTAATGTTAATATTAATATCTATAAATAAATTATATAACATTACATTTATACTATAAAATATCTATATATTCATTCATGATATATAAAATTATAAAATAAAATAACATTATCAAATAAATGCTTTTAATATTAAAAAATATCATGTTTGTAAATTAAAAAAAAGAGAATCCAAATATATATTTGTCAAAAATCACTCAAGTTGTTTTGAAAATCACTAGCGGCAAAAATATTTAAAAAATAAAAATAAATTCTTGCCTTATGTTAATGTTAAATACATTAAAAATATAAAATCCTTTGTTTCCTTGCAACTGTTGAACCAAATGTGAAAGTCAGTGGCTAATCTCCATGCAAAATGGCACTATAAAAAAACTCTCATATCTACAAAACACCATGTATTTTTACGTATTTTTTGTGGTTTTACAATGGGGACGTAGATCATGAAGATTTAGTTGCTAAAAATTTAGTGGAAAAAACTGAACCAAATGTGAAAGCTCTCCACACAATGTTTTTTGCTCATTTTTTGTAGTTTTACAACAATTGGGATGCAGATCATGAAGATTTAGCAGCTAATTTTTTTGTGGAAATCCATTGTGTTTTGTGAATTTTAGAAATCATGTTGTTTTGTGTGAAGATTAGTCGCGTCAATATGAAATGTATATGCAAGCACCAAAAGAGCCTGTGATAAGATAATTTTTTTAATTTAATAATTAAATTAAAAATCAGAAAATAAGATTTAAAAATTAATGATAGATCAGATTTCTACAACCCATAGCTTATAATCTCACACTTTTTGGATTAGACTTTGTAGCAGTTTTTTGAATCAATGTTTCGGATCACTCTTTGTGATCCATCATCAGGATACTAGAGAGCTAATAACATGAAATGATAAGCTGCAAACCAAACCTTGGCTAAAAAGAAGAATAGAGGTAAGGAAAGGAGGTATGAGGTTCAAAGCGAAATAAATTAGATTAAAAAATTGGAGAAGAAAATAGTGAAAATAAAAAATAAAAGGTGAGAATGAGCAAAAAGAAGATTAAAAAATGATGACAAAGAGAGAAAGCTAATAGTGATAAAAGGGAAAGATAAAGAAACTAACGAGAAGAGATGAATAAAAACAAGAAACAAGAGAATAATAATAATAATAACAATAATAATAATAATAATAATAATATTGATGATGATGTATCTTGATTTGGAATCATAACTTATTTGTATAACAATGTTTTGAAAAAGAGAAAGGGGACTTAAAAAATGAAGCGAATGCATCGAGCGAATTTGTCATCGCAATTTCCTCTGTGGAAATCTCTAGACCTTGTTCAACAGAGGTGGTTTTTTTATCGAACCAAATATGCGACTATGATTTGCTACCCGAGGAATAGGGCTCCTTTGCCTTAGGCTAATTTGGAATGGCAAGTGGTGAAACCTAGGATGTTTCGCATGGCAGCCACGAAAAACCCCCCAATGGTTGGAATTGGTGAGAAGGGTAAAATGAACATTTGTTGCCATGGAGGCACTACACTAGTCATCTCCAATAGATTTAACCATTTGCAGAATCTTGACGAAGGTTTCATAAAACCTGCTCCATGGGAGAGAACTCATTCTGATAATGTTAGAAGCAGAGGAAATAAGAATTAATGTAGGTCAGATGGTATTCAAACCAGACCTAGGGATTTAGAGGGTAAGGGAAAGATTACGACGCCTCCTAAACCCTCAGGAGATGAGTCGATCACAAAAGCCTTCATTCAAAGCTGGAAAATATTTTAGAGATTAGTGACAATTTGGTTAAGAGGATTCAACAATCTCGCAAGGCTTTTGGGGTTTTCGCCAGATGGCAGGGACATGGAATTCCATCAGAGGCTATTGCAGACTGGTTCAAGTCCTCCTTCAAATGGATAGTAAGTATAGCTATCTTTACTGAGGGCTTTTGTATATTGATTGTGGAAATTTGAGGCATAAGAAGGAATTCCTAACAGGTAAATCTCCAACTTTCAAAGGTTTTGATTTCATTTTTTTAGAATGGCAATCGGATTTTAACCCAAACAACCTGAAATCTTTTAGGGTAGATAGACCAGTTATGATCCCAAACCTACCAGTAAAATTAATGGACATAGAAATTATTAGGAAAATAGGTAATCATTTGGGCAAATTTGTAGAGATTAGCGATAAATATAGGAAATATTTGAACTGTGTAATGATAATCAACATGGATATTAGTGTCAAATCTTTAAAGCCCATTGAAATTAGAACAAAGGAATCATCTTTCCTAATCTACCTTGAATTTTATAAAGGGTTTCTGGATTTAGACCCTTCTATTGAACCCATCATAGAATTCCCCTCTTCTTAATCAATACCCAGAATGATTCCTAAAGTAGACATTAGTTTCAATATGGAGCAAGGAGGGTTTGTGATCGAGGAAGTCTCCTTGTCATCCAGGCAACTTGAGGATGTAGAAGAGGGAGAAATTATAACAGATCAGAGCAGGGATGTTCACTTGATCCCCTCTTCTCTTCATACCCTCAAGTAACTATCATTGGATAAGCAAGGCAAGACTGCTTATCCAAAGATACCCCTTGTCAAGAAGGGAGAACTTTCTCTGGCTTCTAAGGATGGGAAGGGAGGGGAGAAGGAAGCCCTTCCTCTTCCCTCTAATCAGGTTACTAGTTTGGAGGGTCGGAGCAACTCTAATGGTTCTTCCCATCTGAAGGAAAGCCCCATTAGAGAGGTAAGGATTGATCTAGAGAAGGACCAAGCCCACAAAGAGGAAGAGGTTAATTGCATAATAGACTATTTATGTGACTCAGTTACTGAGGAAATTATGGAGCAACTATTGGATGAAATAATAGACAAGGATGAGCTCGAACTTCAAAAAAATATGCTTAGAAAAGAGATTTTGAGCTCCTCCCCCCCCCTATGGTCTCAGATATGGAGGAACTTTTTTTAGACTTAGACAACAAGGAAAATGAAACCTTGGGTATCAAACTCTGGGCAGATGAAAAATATGCTCCGGATTATGCCAAGCTCTGCAAAAAGAGAGGTAGGAAATCCTTATCGGAGTTAAGAGCTAATGATGGTACTATGGAAGGTCAGGTTAGACTCACAAACATGTTTCATGCAGGGAAGGGGAAGTGCCTTCCCAAGGCATCATGAAAGTAGTCTCATGGAATGTTAGGGGCTTAAACACCCCTAACAAACAAAGGATAGTCAAGCGATCCTATCATCTCACAGTCTAGAATTAGCTCTATTATAGGAGACCAAATTAGGGAATGAGGATTTATCCTCCTTCGGTAAGAGATTAGGCTTTAGGTAGATTAAAGGGGCTCCAACCAATGGGGCCTCTAGAGGACTTGCTATAATATGGGACCCACACAATATCCTCTTCTCCCTTATGGAATCACATAACAATTGGATGAGCGGGAGGGTTACTAACCTGAAAAAACAATCTAGATTTTGTCATTGTTAATGTGTATGGGCCAATCCTTAATAAGGATAAAAAGAGAGTATGGAAAGAAATTGAGAATTTCATGGGTTCCCTTAATAAGTTATGCATTCTAGGAGGGGACTTTAATGCACTTCTGCATCATCATGAGAAGTGAGGAGGCATACATAAAAATTATCATGCTTCTATTGACTTTGTAGATTGGATTCATCATTGCGGCATGATTGAGATCAATATGGTAAAAGATGACTTTACCTAGAATAACTGAAGGTTAGGTTTTAGCAACATTGCAAAGAAACTTGATGGATTGTTTGTATTGGGTAGTCTCATCAACTTCCCCTATACCTTGGATGCCTCTATCATACCTTTCTCAACATCGGATCACTTCCCTATTCAACTTGGTATTTAGGGTGAGGCTGGCCCAAGAAGATGCCCTTTTAAATTTGAGAATATGTGCCTAAAAAATGATAATATCCTTAAGCTTTTATAGGAATGGTGGAATGCGGCCATGGTTTCAGGGTCTGGGATCTATAAGGTTGTTAATAAACTTAAGATTATTAAGCAAAATCTTATCCATTGGAATAAGGAGAACTTTGGTAATATTTTTGACAATAAGGCCCAAGTGGAAGCTGAGTTGGCATAAGTTAATGAGAAAGTAATGAGACATGGGATGGATGAGGCCCTATTTCTAAGCAAAAAGAAATTCCTTGCGGATCATGAATCTATTCTCACCAAAGAAGAAGTCTTTTGGAAACAAAAATCAAGAGAGACCTAGTTGGAGGAGGGAGGAAAGAACACCGAATTCTTCCACAATAGTGTGAGGATGAGAAGATTCATTAGCCATATCTCCAGGATCAAGTTGAGTGATGACTCTTAGGTGGTTAACTTGAAATTCATTGCGAAGGAGGTTGTAGATTTCTTTTCTCTTATCCTTAACTCTGACTAGAGCCCTGATGGCTCTGTCCAGGACAAGTTTATTAAGTGTATCCCAAAGCTTCTGAGTAAGGATCAAACTGATTCTCTAACTACTAAATTTTCCTTAATAGAAGTAGAGGTAGATCTTATGCAGATGAGCCCAGAAAAATCCCTAGGTCAGATGGCTTTTCAAATAGTTTCTTTCAAAAATGTTGGCCCTTCTTAGGTGAGGAAGCGACATCAGCTCTTGAAGGGATGACGAACTCAGGTAATATCCTCAAGGAAATCAATAACACTTTTTTGGCCCTTATCCCAAAAAGGATAAACTTGAGCGTTTTGATGAGTTTCGACCCATATCCATGTGCAACACTGTCTATAAGATTGTTTCTAAAACTCTAGCTAATAGGCTTCATAAACTCCTTCCCCTGTTGATCAGTGAGGAACATACAAGTTTTGTTCCAGGTAGATCTATTTACAATGGGGTTATAATAGCTCAGGAGGCTATCCACTTTGTCTAGAAGAATGGATCTCCTAGTATGCTCTTAAAATAAGACATTAGAAAAGCATATGACAAGGTGAGTTGGAGATTCCTTTGTAGATGCTTAGAAGCTTTCAGATTCCCCTCTGCCTAGATTAACTTGATTTTTGAATGTATCTCTACACCTAAATTCTCATTTCTAGTCAATGGTACCCCTGAATTTTTTTTCAGCTCCTCTAGGGGTTTGAGGTAGGGAGATCCTTTATCTCCTTTTCTCCTCATCATTATGGCATAATCCTTAGGGAGATCAATTTCTAGAGCTAGGGAGAATAGTCAGATTGAAGGAATTAGAATTACTAGCAACCTTGACCCTATAACGCATCAACAATTTGTGGATGATACTATGCTATATGGGCTTAATGATTTAGGGGAGGCTCGGGCTTTTAAGAAAATTCTGGATTCTTACTCCATGGCCTTAGGTCTGGAAATCAATCAAGCTAAATCTAAAGTCTTTTTTTTTAATACTAAGTTAAGCTTTCAAAAAGACATCTGTTGCATTTTGAATTTCAATCTAGGAAGTCTCCCCTATAAGTATCTAGGTCTTCCCTTGGATAAGATCTTTGGGTCGACAAATCTGTGGGATGGAGTAGCAGATAATATTAGAAGCAGGGTAAAAACTTGGAAGGGTAAGTGGCTATCCTCTGCAGGTAGAGTTACTCTAGTTAAATCAGTTCTGGCTGCTATGCCCATCTATCAGCTATCATGTTTTAATCTACCCCAGTCCAAAAAGGATATGCTTAACAAACATCTAAGATCTTTCTTTTGGCAAGGGGTAGAAGAGAAGAAACAGATCTACCTTATGGCCTAGGATAAGATCTGCAGGCCCAAGTTGGCAAGGGGTATTGGGATTAAGAATATTAAAGCTCAGAGTAGGGCATTAGGGGCCAAATTAGTATGGATAATTTTTAGATCTCCTCATCTTAAGTGGGCCCAAATCCTTTACCATAAACATCTCCAAGGAAGGGACCATATGAGCCTCTTCAGCTGCTCCTCCCCTCTGAGAGGCTCTCATATTTGGAACTTTATGCTGGATTGTAGGAAATTCATCTTAGACAAATTATCATGGAATCTGGGAAAGGGTGACAAATCCCTTTTTTGGTCCGACTCTTGGGGAGGTTTCCAAGTCCTTCAGCAAAAATTAATCTGGAATCGTCCAAAGTAGTGCTAGAATCTATTTGGGGTAGGTATACTAAGGATTACATCATGCCTACTGAAGGAGACTTAGCCAAGGGATGGTCTTGGAGATCCCTTGATCGAGTGGACATCCCTGCAAGGGAGAAATTGTTGCTTCAAGACATCCTTAAAAAGAGGATGGTCACTTTCAAGTTAGGACCAGATACTCTTGTCTGGGATGGGTCGAAATTGGGAGAATATACCTCAAAAGATGGTTATAATCTCCTCCTGAGTCAACAACTCTCCTCTTCCTCTTCCGTCCCTTCAGCCTTATGTTGGGATAAGATGTTTTTACAAAAGGCAGGATTGTTCTCATGGTTAGCTCTCCAAAATAAGATTTTAACAGTAGATAGATTTAGAAAGATGGGCTATGAAGGCCCTAGCAGATGTCCTTTATGTGAAGAGGTTGAAGAAGATAAATACCACATCCTTCTCAATTGAAATTATGCTTCTAAGTGTTGGCTGTGGTTATGCAACAAATTAGGGTGGTACTCAACCTTTCCCAATACCATCCTCGGGATGTTTCAAGAATAGCCAATCCTTTTTTAAAACTCCCTATATGGGGGGCTTTGGAACCTGACCTCTTCTTTGGTTATCTAGGAACTCTGGAAGGAATGCAATAGGAGACTCTTTAAGGAGGAGAAGATGGAGTGGACCCTTCTGGTGAATAAAATAGAAGCCTCAATTATGGAGACTCTAATTAGTAGAACTTCTAAATTTCCTAGTAATTTCTCAGAGATGACTTACAAGGATGAAAAGATGAGGGGGTGTTGGTTTGGTTTGAAGATCCCCCCCTTTGTTGGAAATAAAAACTTTAACAAACAGGAGCTGAGAAAGCCCTGCAAGTGGAGTGCCCCAAAAAGGGGTTGGGTCAAACTAAATATTGATGGAGCCTTCCGTGGGAACCCAAGCCCTACAGGTATTGGATGTTGTCTACATGATGAGGGTGGAAGGGAATTGGCCAAGATAGCCAAACCTATAGGGTTTGAATCCAATAGAAAAGCTGAAATCTTAGCACTAATTGAAGGTCTCCTTCTTTGTCAAAACAGGGGTATTCACAATCTGGCCATTGAAGGAGACTCAACCATTATTATCAATGGCCTTAGAAAAGGCTCTCTGCCTGATTGGAAGATGAATGCGCTCATGTCTAGAGCTCTAGGTCTCCTCGGAGATTTTAAGAAAACGACCTTCAACCACATCTACAAAGAGGGAAACTCCAGGGTAGATGCATTAGCTAATGCAGGTGATGATGGGTAGTTCATTAGTTAGAAGGGAGTCCTCCTCCTCTATTTTAGCTATAGGGTTGGTTATCCTAGGCTATTGGTCTTGTTCAGCTTGGCTTGAGGTTTCCCCTTGGTCTTTTTTCTTTTTCTTTTTCTGAATTGTGGCCTTTCCCTCCTTCCAAAGGTGGCAAGTCTCTGCTATCCTAGAGGGATAACCTTAGATTGAAGATGGAAGGAAGTGTTCCTATCATTGCTCTAAGTTGGGGTAGTTTAGCAAGCCTGTATCTTAGCTCTTAGAATATATTTATGGATCTTTGGTCTATTTCATGGAAAACTTATTTTCTCATATCTTCTTTAGATCTCCTCTTAGAGCCTTATAAGATTTTACGTATAATGGTATACATATGTATATATGGATATGAATATTTATATAGACATGCATATATATAAATAACTATATATATATATATATATATATATATATATATATATATATATATATATATATAGGAATAAGAGATTATGATTCTTTAAGAGTTAGAATTATTTATTATTTTATTTTATAGTCTATATGTATTTTATAGCTACGATTTAGACCATATCTATCTATAGCTTTTAGCCATATTTTAGAGGCTGCCAATACCTTTTCGGGACATCTTCTGTCAACAACTCCCCTCGATTAGTACTAATGTGGTGGAATACTTGTGGTGATGATGTGACTTCCCTTACTGCAATAGCCAACAATTGCTTAGCAGCCCATTCATGTAGAGATGGTGGTATTAATTACCTTGATCGTGGAGATTGTTTCAATTGCATCTTGGCCCTTCGATCTCTATCATTCAATTATGTCTATCGTCCCTCTTAGGCTAGATGAGTTGTATTTCATGATGCTAGTTCTTTTTATATTTACTCTTGCTTAGGCTCTGGCTTATGTGATATTCAAAGCAACTCCTATGGATACCCTGCTAAGATTAATATGGCTCAAGCGGAAAATGTCCTTTGTAGGGGAAATTAAGGAGGAGAGATTGAAAGGCATTCTGGTCTATCTGAACCCCCTAGTCATCAGGGCAGTCATGAAAATCCTCGGGAATGATTATATTATGAATAAAGACCGCACCAAAGACAATTCAGACATTGTTGCAATGTTCTTTGCAGTGGTTATGCATTTTGAGAACGACATAAACGTGGTAATCAAACTTTGTAAAAAGTTCTTCAAGAAGGAACTTCTTGGAGAATTGGACCATGTGGTGCTTAATATTGATGAGGAGCTCTCTACTTCGAATCCTCATGACTATGATATTCTCATCCAAATGAAAACCAAGTGCCTAGATACCCAATTCTATCAATTGAGTATCTGATATCCTTTGAAACCTACAACGCAATCAGGCAAAGGAATCTCTTCTTCCTCATGTGGCTTTTGAAAGTTAGGAAGCTGACGTACAATAGGTGGTTGGCTAACTATCTAGAAGCAGAGAATATTGAAGTGGTTCTAGATGATGTGGTAATCCCTCCACCCCCTGCTTCATCCCCTGCTAATATGCCAACCAGCTCTGGATAAGAGGCTCCACAGGAGTGGGTAAGGAGATGTCGGGCTGGTTAGAGGGGTTCATTATGGTTTCAGGTTTCTTGCCTCTTTTTGACTCTCAAGTTTTTATAGTTTGTATATTGACCTAGATTAGTCTTTGGACATATGGATGTTAAGCAAGATTTTCTATCTTTACTTTTGCTTCTATCCCTTAAGTTGGGTCTTTCCTTCACAATCTGGACTTAGTTTTTTGGAAGCATTTATGGATGAAATATATTATGCTTACCGTGTTTACTCTGGTAGTATGTATTTATCTTGTGAAAACTGATGGCCTTTATGATGGTAAACATGTTTCAATTTGTTCCAAGATTTTAAACAGATGTTCTCTCTATTTATACATATACATGTTCTTCATATGTGTGGGTTCATAAAAGTAAAATCTCTTATCTAGATGTATAAAGATAACTGTCTGATTTCGTTCTAGTAGTGTTTATCCTTTTTGAACAACGATGGATGTTTTAGTAAGGTGGTTGTTTTCTACTTCATCTGTAAGCATCTATGTCGATTACGTGAGTTTCTTTCTGTTATTCAACTCTAGGTTTTCTCCTTCTTCTTTGTCTTTTGCTCAGGATGGTTGTCTATGTTTGAAAGGTGGAAGGTATCTAGATTTCTCTTTACGGTAAGCTGGAGAGAAATGATCTAACTTTGATAAGATCTGGTCTTTGGTCCTTTTAGAATGGCTCTATTTCCCTATAAAATGCTATGATAATTCTAGTCTATTCTTAACATTATGAATAGTCTCCGAGGATATTGTGGATTAATTTTGAAGGTTTGACACCACCAGTTGTGTGGTTTTTTTGGGTTAACATCTCTTGGAGTGGTTGATGTAGGATAAGTCTGAAGGTTTTATGTAGGTCTAGTTACGATTACCCTTGTAAGGCCTTCCCTTTGAGGGCTCTGGAGCTCGATTATGCATTCAGATTAGGAGATCATTGTGAAACCTTCTTCCGGGAAACTAGATCCAGACAATAAAGGGTTTTGCAGACATCATTCTTTAGGAATAAACAATTCTTTTTGAACTTCAAAATTTCAAAATGACTTCTCCTTGTCATATAGCTCAACCTATTGGGATTTCCCCAAGGACTATTGTATCTTGTTCTCATTCTTGATTAAGTGTATCATTAGATTCTGATCCTCTAAAGGATCTAGGCGAGACCAGAGGTTTTCTTCCTCCATGATGATGATGATGATGATAAAGAAATAATAATAATAATAATAATAATATTATTATTATTATTATTATTATTATTATTATATTCATGAAAAAATAGAGATAAAATAATAAAATGGAAAATGAAAGGGGGAGGGAAGGAAGTAAAATAAAACAAAGAGAAGAAGTTGAAAAAGAAGAAGACTAGAAGGAACAACACTAGAAGATCGTGAAAGGAGACAAAGAAATCCAGATGAGGGAAGGGGGGAAAACTAGAAGAATAAAAAGATAAAGATAGAAAAACCAAAAAACACAAAGGCACGCGGGAAAGATGAAAGGAGAGGGAAGAAAGTGGGACTGCAAAGCCAAAGCGGGAGGGGAAGGAGGGGGGGGGGGGGGAGAGGGGGGAGGTAGGTAGAAAGAATGTCTAAAGTTGGATAAAAGAGGTTGCCAAGTGGGACTGAGACTCCAAGCTTCATCACGATTGAGATTAGTGGGATGGTTACTAATAGCAATGGCTTCCTTGAGCTTTCTCTTGATGAAGTCTTTTTCTTAGGATAAGATTTCAATGTTTTCCAAACATATGTGGTGTTTGGTTGAAGAGGATTGTTTGGTAAGGGCTGACTTACAAACTCAAACCTAATTTGAATTGTGTTTGGTTAAGATGCTTAGCCAACCTTAGAGATTTTGCATGTGTGAGGATGATATAAATAAAGGATAATTTGTTGAGGATGCTATGGGTGATATGTAATGTGTGTGCAATTTAAATCAGAAAGGAAGTGAGTCGTGGCATATGTGTATGCGATGAAGGTGTGTGAAAGAGGATCCATCTCCCTTATTGGTTCTATTAGTGATAAGTGATGTTTGAGTTGGTGAAAATTGTTGAGTAGTGTGGAATTTCATGTGTTAGCTACCAGAAGCAGTTACTCAAAGGTATCTATAGATCTTATGGTTGTAGAGGTGTATCAGTGGTGTATTGAATTTCAATATATTGTCAACACCAAAAAAATAATATTGCAAGAAATGGATATCTATTAGATATCCATTTTTTGATAATTTTTTTAGCCATAGTTTTTGCCCCGAGATTGATTTGAGATTATTTTTGGGGATGTCAAAATTGAAAAATTCAACTGCCCCAATGTGTTTACAAAAATTCATTAGTTTCATAGAATTTATCGTTTGTGCTAATGACTTTTTTCATATGAATTTGATGAAACAAATAGGGTTTGTTTAAGAAATTGTCAGCTTTCTACTGATATTAGATATGATTTACTTTCAATTTAATATATAATCATTATTTATTTTCTACATACATTATGTCTAAAGTTTTAATTGATGCCTTGTTTGAAAAATATCTATAAATTTCAAATAATTTTATATATTTTAAATCTAAAATATATGTCATACTCTATGCATCACAAACTATAAGATGAACAAAGTTTGAGTTTCATAAATTTTTGACCAAGTTAGGGAGACTCAATAAATAACTTTAAATAAAAATTCCTAATAAATAATTTATAAATATTAAATATTTCTTTACAAAATAATTACAAAAAATATGCATCACATATAGCCATGTGTTCTCTAGTTATATTGAAAGTTTAAAAAAAAGATATGTATTTTTGCTTGTTCTTAGGTTGGCTAGACATACACCTGTATTTTATTTTTTCCAAAAAAATTAGTACTACTACATTGAAATTTTAAATTTTACAAAATAGATTTACTTTTTCCCAAGAAATAACTAGTAGCCTCCAAACTATATCCAATTTTCTAAATACTATTCCTACATATTTTTCAAATTATTTTGATAACCTCTTCAAGTTTTTAAGTGAAGTTGCTTAACTCTATTTTTTTGAAATTTCATTGTCACTTAAGAGCTTAGTTTGGACCCTCATGATCCTAGAATGAACCTAAAATATTAATGTAATAGTGGATCAATCATATAAGTGCAAACCATGTAAACACTAAATACACATGGAGAAATCATTGTACAAAAAATAACCTACCACCTAAGACACTCAAGATTATATTAATTATAATCAAATGTGTGCACACATGCATCACTTGATTATTTTATAATAAACTAAAATCATAAATGTAACTAGAGAGGGAGAGGGAGAGTAGGAGAGGAGGGGGAGAGAGATAGAGGTAGGTAGAGAGTGAGAGGGAAAGTGGGAGGGAGAGAAAGGGAAAGAGATAGAGGTAGGGAGAGAGATGTAGGTAGACAAAGAGGTATAGTGGGATGGATGGAGGGATAGAGAGGAAAGGAGGGAGGGAGAGATAGAGAGATATATTACTATATATTACAGTATAATAAAATATATAATAATTTTAAGAATTGATTATTAACTAGATAAAGTCTCCTAATTACTCCAACAACATTATATCATGTTATACTAATATATATTAGTACATACTAAATATATTTTGTATATAAAATTATATATTAGTATAAAAAATTATAGTCTATTATATATATTAGTCTTATATATATATATATATATATATATATATATATATATATATATATATATATATATATATATATATATATATATATATATATATATATATATATATATATATATATATATATATATATATATACTATTGGCAATTGAAACTCATCTTGTATCTTCTGATTTGAAGGAAGTAGAAATTCATGCAATTGTATTTAGTGCATTTATTACAGTTTTGGATAACTTGAAGAGTGGGTGGGACACTCACCTAGGATTTTTGAAACCATTTTTGCAGACATCTTCAAGTATTTGTAAAGTCTCTGGCATGTATCTCTACATATAAATTTTGGACAACATCCCATCTTTGGCATTGTTGTCAAAGGGGGAGAGAAAAGGTGAAAAATGTATAGCTTAGAAGCTAGTAATTACAAGTTTTAGAATTCTTTGTCTAAGGTGGAGCCTTATAAATTCTTTTGATCTAGTGTACAGTTCTCAACATGGCCATTTTTCACGAGTGTTGCCATCAATGCCAAAGGGGGAGATTGTTGGCAATTAACACTCATCTGGTGGCTTCTAATGGTTTATTATTGGTTTAGGGTTGTCATTGATGGAAAGTCTTCATGATATTCCCATCCAATAATCACGGATTTTGATTTCCGGAAGAGGTTATCAATCGGTAGCTAGTTAACCGATATTTTAGGTTGAACAAAGCAGTTTTGGTTCAAAAGCTTTCTAGTGATTGTGGAGCTATGAATCATTTATGGGGTGATTGTGTCAACATAGAGACATCATTTTATTGTTCTTTTGGTGATCAGGTCTAGTCGACATATGACTACATGTTACATTAGCAGACCGACATGGTAAATGATCTATTTTGTGATTGGGGATATATAAGACCGGTGTAGATGGTCTTTTTGGTGAATAATATGATTATATGCAAGCTATTGGTGATCGAGAATCCATTTTGGTGCAGTTTCACGTGCACATTCTTGATTCGATAGCTATTTGAGGCAGAGAACATGGCAGATTAGAGCAAAACAACAAAGGTGATTCAGTCGATATATTTGGTACTTAATCGAAACTCATCCAAGCATTACAGATGCTATTTTGGAGTTCATTTTGTTGTAATTCATCATTGTAATTAATCAATAAGACAGTTAGCCTTCCGAGGTTGTAGCCCTTATTGTATTTAAGCAGTGTGCCTGAATTCCTGTGTATTCCCATTTTGTAATATTGTTTTTCTACTGGCCATAGTGGAATAATATTGTGGGTTCAAATCCCACCGTGGTTTTTCCCTTTTGGGTTTCCACGTAAAAATCCGAAATTATGATTTTGTGGTTGATTGTTGAATGTTCCTGCATTTTTATTTCATGTGTATGCTTCTAGTGGCTTAAAGTTTGAAAAATTGCTAACTAGTAGATCATTGATTCACCCCCCCCCTCTCAATGATCCCTGATTCCAACATATACTAATATTATAACATATATTGAATTTCAATATATAGTCAACACAAAGAAAAAACTCATATTGTGTGAAAGTTTACACTATATTTGATCATACTTATTAATTGAAAATGAATGGAATGGAGTTATGTCGACATAGTGATAGGCATGGAGTCATTGTCTATCCATCTTCATAATGTACATTTGATCGTATTTATTAATTAATTGAAAATAAATGGAATGCAATTATTTCGACTCGGGAATGGAATGGACTCATTGGCTATCCAGCATCAGATTATACGCTTGACCGTAGTTATTAATTAATTAAAAATAAACAATATGTTGTATTCAAATTTTCTATACTAAGAGCTATATAGACATTGTCGAGAATGGTCTGCCATCAAAATTTCTTAAGAGTAGCTATCATTAAATAGGCATAATTTTGACTTTTTAATTAATCATTTATAATTTAAATATATACATACACTATTTATGATTATATATATTTGATAATAGAAAATAGCCAGTACCAAATTTCCTTGTTCCACATTTTCCTTGAGGAATAATAACCTTGTCCTACACCAAATGTTTGAACCCACGTTCTTGTTCTTGGGTCCACCATTAGTGGGGTTTTTGTATGTCGTACAAACAACCATTTTTAGTGGGGTTTTTGTATGTTAAATATTCTTAGGAACACTCCTTGTCATTTGTATATATGTTTAAATGACCTAAGATGTTTCTTAGATGTGTCCAAACACTCAAACAAACATCTTTAAGTTTAAGGACATAACAAATAGTTGCTTAATCGTCCACCAAGTTAGCTCCTAGTGGCTAATAATTTGAATTTTAGGTCAAATTATTTTCATGTAGGATTATTGTTACTCATCATGGAATTCAACCAAGACTAAGACTATGATATATTAAAGTGGGAACCAAGAGCATGGGAATATGGGCTAACAATAAAGGTCATGATATAAGAGTAGGTAAGGCTACACTAAGGATTAATGTATAGAAGTGCATGGGGTGAGAATGAATAAGGATTAGGAAAGAGATGAACTTAGCACATTCAGTGTGTCACATGTCAAGCTATGCAACCACATTAAGACTATATCAAAATAGACCAAAACTAAATGAAAATTTGTATTTGTACATATTTTGTTACCACTTTGAGGTGCATGTGAATCCTAAAATGAACACATGTATTTCAATTTATATGAGAACTCACACACATGCATGAAAGTAAATATTCAAACATAAAAAGCTATAGGGTCCATGCAAAGTAATGGAACTAACTTGATCTCCTAGCATGTTCATCCTTGTTGGCATATGTGCTATATATGAACCTATGAAATAGAGAAATAATTAGAGTGCACAAGCTTTTTTAGGTAAGCAAAATGAATACAAAATAAAATCTTGTTTCAACAATCTAGGAAAATTAAAAAGATGGGAGAGACTGAGAATAGAGTTAGAAAATTTTGTTGTTATGGAGAGTGGTGTGGTAGTACTACACCCATTGTGGTGATAGTAGGATGGTATGACATATCAAGAACTACTATACATCATGTGATCAAGATATATTCAAATGTAGTGATACATCTCAAGAGTAGGCACTTGTAACTATCCTCAATCCTAAAATAAGAGTGATACCATGGAGATATTCTCCCTTTCATTGGTTTCATCTATTGAAGCTATTATTATGTGGTGACTAATCATGTAGTTGGGCTTAAAGTTCGGTGTCTTTGTCAATAGTGTTTTCCACCAAAATAAATTAATGAGAGAATGTAGGGGGGCCTCATGGGATTATCTCTGTAGTGAGGGGTCAGGACTAGAGACCATGGTAGGTGTATGGGGGTAACTCCCCTAGTGGGGACTACTAGGGGGAGAAACCCTATTTGAGGTTTTTAGGGGCAACAGCCCCAGAGCAAAAATTTCTTTGCTCATTTTTTAATAAAGTTGTTGCTTATTAATTTTTTTATGTAAAGTGTGTTGGTAATTAGGAGGAATTGATTATGTGTTGTATTGATGTTTTTTCGTTGATGTCAACATGAGTTGTTTTGTTGTCTACCAACTTCTGATAGAGTGGTTGGATTATGTAATTGATCTAGAGACCATCTCTGGTATTCTCCGATTTGGTCTAACTTGTGGTATTGGCTTGGATTGGTTATTCATGTGTTCATGATGCGTATCATATTCATTTGGTTTAGGATTTGATGATCTGGATGCTATCATTTGTTCTAGTAAGCCCTTTGGTCACTGATAAGGGTTTTACCAACAGTGCTTTGATGAATTTGATAAATGGTGTTGGTGCGTCTTCTCGAAGGTTATCAGGATGCTAATGGTTATCTTGTTTGTATTTAAGTTTTTCATGGTGTTTCATTTGGCTTATGGTGACCTATTTTAGGTTTGGTCTTATTCTACTAGGTTATGGACTGGTCTGCGTAACGTGTTGGTTGATGCTCTCAATGTGTCACCAGTTGGATTTATTGTTTTGTTTCAGTCTTAGGCCAACTTGGTTTATCATTGGTTTGTAGGATTATGTAATGGACCTATTGTATTATCTTTTGGTTGGCTGACCTAATTGTTTAGGTCCTGGGTTGGTATAAATATGATGTAAGATCTCTTTATAGATCATGGGTTTGTGGGATATATGATTATCTGTGTGCAAATAATGTTATAATCATATGTAGAGGTTTTGGTCGATCATAGGTGATCAAATTGGGTTTGTGAAAGAGGTTTAAGACCTTCGGTATTGAGCTTAACCAAAACTCTACTCAGGCAGAGGAGATGTTATTCTTGCAGTTCACTCATATTTTTGGATTGTAGTCTGGATTTATTTGTAGTCAGCAAGGCTCCTTTTGTGATGAGTAGTGTACTCTAGGTAGTATGCCTTCTTGCATGTGGAGGCCCCTCTTATTGTAATCACATACTTGCTACAAAAGTATTATCTGAGTGTGGGTAGGCTTCCCATCGTGGTTTTTCCCTTTACCGAGTTTTCCACGTACAAATCTTGGTGTTATGTGTTATGGATGGTTGGTTAATTATTTTGTAATTTATGTTTATGCTTAACTGTTACATCTTTTATTCTGATATTTGGTTTATGCTTCCAATAGAAGGTTTTGTGAGCTTAAATTTTTATTATCTATTGACAACTTATTCACCCCCCTCTCAATTGTCCACTGGTTATCCTAACAATTGGTATCAGAGCCTGGTCCTCTTTTACAGAAGCTTAATCGGACGAAGATCCTACGACAACTAATAATTCAACTACGTCTATTTTCTCGAGAGAAACCCCTAAGCTTGATTCGTCAAATTACAGAGTATGGAAGATTCAGATAGAGACTCATTTGAGATGTATGGGGAAAGAAATTTGGGAGATCACAGAGAAAGGCTATACTCCTCATAATCCAGAATCTACCAATCATCCTCTGACAAGCCTAGATAAAGACATTGAAAATGATTGTAGAGCTATAGAAGCACTCTTGAGTGTACTATCTGATTAGCAAATTATGGGATTAACTGACCAATCTAATGTGAAGGCTAAATGGGATAAGTTGGAAGCTTTAAATGAAGGTGAACCTACTATTAAAACTGCTAAACTTTATGGTTATCAGGTAAGGTATGAGAACCTAAATATGGAAGAAGATGAAAGGATTACTACTTTCATGGAAAGAGTTAATACAATTGTTATGGGAATTCAGTGTTGTGGTGGATCTCTGAGCTGAGATGATATTGTTTCTAAAGTTTTGAGATCTTTTCTACTAGCTTACAAGATGAAGGCTACTGCAATTAATGAGATGAGAACAATGGCTAACACTTATGTTAACTGAGATACTTTTGTTGGAAAATTGTCTTCTTTTGAGCATGAAGAATTTGGTCCTCAAGGAGCTGCAAAGACAAAATTTTCTTTTCATGCACCCACATCATCAACCGACAAGAGTGATTGGAAATATTTTTATGTGAAGGAATTGGATGAAATGAAGAAAGAAGATGAATATTTTGAGCAACTGGAAGCCCTATTTTCTAGAAGAGAACCTAAAGGTCTTGCTAGAAGTAAGTATGAAGGAAAATCACCTTTTAAATTTTTTGCATGTAATTAGATAGGTCATTTTGCATCTAGATGTCTTCAGAGAAATTCAAGATTTGAAGAGACAGCTAGAAGATCTTTTAGGCCTAACCATGATTATTAGAACAAGCATAAGTACAAGAGAAACAAAGACAAATTATGTTACTATGTGGATGAGGAAGGTGTAACTGATTCTGATGATGAATCGGCACAAGATTCGGCTAGTGGATCCGGTAGTGGTAAGGAATGGGTATTCTTGGCTATTAAGGAAGATGTTCTGGTACCTGTTATTCAAAATGAGGAAAAGACCCTTCCTGCTAAAATTGAAGACAAGGATGAATGGGTGATAGATAGTGGTTGTTCACATCATAAGACTAAAGATAAAAGGAATTTTTTATCTTTGCAAGAATTTGATGGTGGACTGGTTAGATTTGGAGATGACAAAGCATGCATGATCAGAGGAAGAGGAACTATATCATTGGATGGTAAGCATAATACTGATAATGTTTATTATGTTTCAAAGGTTTAAGGCATAATCTTTTGAGTGTAGGACAATTGGTGGATAAGGGATATCAATTACAGTTCAAGGATGGAAAATGCAAAATCATTACCAGATCTGGTTTGGAGATTGCAATCGGTACACAAACTAAAGGTAACATCTTTCATTTGAACTCTGGTGAGAAAACATATTTGATTGCACAAATTGATGAGAGTTGGCTATGGCATAAGAGGTTGTGTCATGTGAATTTTGATTGCATTGTAAAGATCAGTTCAACTAAGGTAGTTAGAGATATACCTAAGATTGTGAAGCCCTATAATCTAGTATGTAAGGAATACCAATTGGGAAAGCGGGTCAGAACTTATTTTAAGAGTATTCAAGTTAAATCTAATGATGTTCTTGATCTTATTCATACTGATTTATGTGGTCCTGCTAGAATAAAGAGTTTTCAGGGTGATATATATTTTATGCTAATCATTGATGACTATTCTAGGATGATGTGGGTTACTTTTCTGAGGGAGAAATCTGAAGCTTTTGAAAAGTTTAAGATCTTTAAAGCTAAAGTTGAGATAGAGACAGAGGTGAAGAATAAATGCTTAAGGTCAGATCAGGGTGGTGAATTCACATCTAGTGAATCTAACAGTTATTGTGAGAAGTATGGGATAAGGAGATAGTTGTCTGCCTCCCACACACCTCACCAAAATGGTGTTGTGAAAAGAAAGAACATAACTATCTTGGATGTGGCTAGATCTATGATGATGGAAGCTAATTTACCTCATATCTATTGGAGAGAAGCTGTGAGTAAGGCTGTATACACATTCAACATAGTTCATATCAAAGGAGACATCGGTAAAACACCTTATGAGTTATGGTTTGGTCATACACCTTGAGTTAAGTATTTTAGAATCTTTGGTAGTAAATTCTATATCAAAAGAGATGATTCCATTGGAAAGTTTAATCCTAGATGTGATGAAGAGATATTTCTCGGTTATTCTAATGAAAGCCAAGAATATAGATGTTATAACAAGAGATTGTAGAGAATTTTGGAGAGCACTAATGTCAAAGTGGATGAGTTGTACAAAGGTCAAATCAAAACTTATGAGAGAGAATCGAAAGTGGAGATGATCATAACTGAACTGGTAGCACCTATACCAGAATAGAATGTTGAACCAGTTACTCAATAAGTATCAAAAAATTCAATAGTGACTGAAGATCAGACCAGGGAAACAAAAAGTCAGAAGAGTCCTCGGTATGTAAGGTTAAATCATTCAGAAGATCAAATCATTGTAGACAAGAACAAAGGAGTAATGAAAAGAAGAAAGTTGGAAAATGATGAGGTATGTTTAATTTCTCAAGTTGAACTGGAATCAGTTATTGAAGCTTGTAAAGATGAATGTTGGATGAAAGTTATGGAAGAGGAATTAGATCAGATTTAAAGGAACAATGCATGGACTTTAGCTCCCCATCCTAAAAATAAGAATGTTATTAGAATTAAATGGGTTTTTAGAAAAAAATTGAATGAGGATGGACAAGTTGTGAGGAATAAGACTAGATTGGTATGTAAAGTATATTCTTAGAAGGAAGGAATTGATTATGATGAGACTTTTTCTCTAGTAGCTAGGATTGAAGCTGTGAGATTATTTCTTTCTTATTTTGCCAATAAGAAAAACAAGGTTTTTCAGATGGATGTTAAATGTGCATTTTTGAATGAAGATCTTGAAGAGGAATTTAATATTGAGAAATTTGATGGTCTTTCACTTTCATATGATAAAAACATGGTTTGCAGGTTAAGGAAAGCGTTATATGGATTGAAACAAGCCCCTAGAGCTTGGTATGTCAGATTGAACAAATATTTTTTGAAGCTTGGTTTCACTAAATGTAATGCTGATAGTAACTTATATTATAAGATCATTGATGATGATATATTGATTGTTGAAGTATTTGTTGATGATATCATTTTTGTAGGCGAGGATAAATTATGTATAAAATTCTCTGAAACTATGAAGAATGAATTTGTGATGTCTATGATTGAGTAGATGAAATATTTATTAGGTTTATAGATTACTCAGAATGATAAAGTTATTTTCATCTGTCAAACTAAGTATGCTAGAGATTTGTTGAAGAAATTTGGTATGGAAAATTCTAAACTGGCTGGTACCCCTATGCTTACAAGTGAGAAATTAACAAAGAAATATGCATCAACTCCAGTAAATCCCACAAGGTACAAATCTATGATTAGAGGTTTGTTATATCTGACTCAGAATAGACCAGATATAATGAACATTGTTTGTATTGTATCAAGATATCAAGGTGATCCTAGAGAGAATTATGAGTGTTCAGTGAAAAGGATTTTTAGGTATTTGCAAGGAACAACTAAGTATGGTTTGTGGTATCCTAAAGACGATGACTTTACACTATGTGCATATACAGATGTTGATTGGGCTGGAGATATTGATGAACAGAAGAGCACATCCGATGGAGCTTTCATTCTTGGAAAGAAACTTGTTTCATGGATCAACAAGAAGCAATCATGTACTTCTTTATCTACTGTTGAATCTGAGAATGTTATTTTTGCTACTAACTATACACAAGTTTATATGGATGAAGAAAATGTTGAAGGATATAAGGGTTGATTGCAATGCACCGATACTTATTCACTATGATAATTCTGCTGCTATTGATATATCAAAGAGTGGTATTTCATTCTAAGACTAAGCACATTTCTATCAAGTATAATTTTCTAAAGGAGAAGGTGGAAGAAAATGAAGTCAGACTAGTTTATGTGAACACTAAAGAGCAAATTGCAGATATCTTTACTAAACCTTTGCCTAAGGAATCATTTGAGTACTTTAGAGAGAGATTGGGAGTTTCTACCCCTTTAGTAGAGACTTGAGTAATGTTGATTGGCATCTGTCTGGTATGCATTTATTAGTGCTATCATTCATTCCGGATTCATGTGTTGATGCTACTACTCAGGGGGAGTAGTCAGCTTTGTGGTTCAGAGGTTTTATGATTTTTCTTTGATGTTTTTGTCAAATTTCTGTCATTGATGTCAATGTTGGCAAATGCACACTCCAATTAGATATTGTAGGTGATTGAAGGTTTTGTCATTCATGACAACCTTACAATCCTATGACACTAGAAAGACAATTTACCGACACCGGAAAAGACAAACTCTACACCGGCACACAGACCACCGACAGTAAAAGGAAGCATACCGGCACAGAAGTCGACATGAATTTTGTTTGTAATATATTTTGTTAATTATTGTAAAATCATTGTAAGATGACTTGGCAAGTTGTAAAATGACTCATATATATAAGAGGTCATTGTAGAACATTTTCTAAGAGATGGAAGGAAATATATAGGCAAAATAAGGCAGACCTATTATGCAAATTATAGGTTAAGGGTTTATGTATGAAGCAGAGCTATAAACCGGTACTGGATTTGGCATAGTAGATGCTATTTTGAGGTAGTACAAGACATTGGATTTATATAATCCATTTTGTAATTGAGCAGTGAGCTCTAGGCACTTGGCCTTCCTGCATGTGCAGGCCCCTCTTGTAGCAGTAATATTCTCTTATTGGCCAGTAAGTGAATATTGTGGGTCACAAATCCTACCGAGGTTTTTCCCACACCGGGTTTCCTCGTTAAAATACTGTGTTATGGTGTGTTTTTCATGTGGTTGTTGTTGTCTCTATTTATTGCATTATTTCTTGTTTATCGGTATACAGTATTGATATGCTTTACATGTTTTAAGTTAAGAAAATCTTATAACCAGTTAGATACTGATTCACCCCCCCCTCTCAGTATCTGTGGGAATCCTAACAATTGGTATCAGAGCTTGGTCCTCTATTTTCAGAAGCCTAACAACTTGAGTAAGATCTTGACACCAGTAGAGATGGAAAACTTGATGAAGCAATTAGAAGCAACTCTCTCAAACTATGATGCAGAAAAGTTAAAAAATATCAAACTTGAAGATGATATAAAAGCTACACATGATATTATTCAAGCACTTCAAGAAAATCTTACCATTGCAAGGAACAAGAGAAGAGAACTTTGTGAAAAGATGCAAAATGAGAATGATGAAAAGGAAACTCTTAGTGATCTAGTGAATAAGTTGAAACAAGAAAACATGACAACAAAGAATGAGATTGAGGATATGACTATGAGATTTTGTAAAGAAATTGAAGATAGAAAGAAGAATGAAGAAGACTTGACTAGAAGACTGAATGATCCTGCAAATGAAAACACAAGACTTAGTTATGAAAATAATATGTTGTAGACATATCTGATGCATGCACAGAATGACTCAAATGAACTCATGAGACAAAAAGGTATCTTGGAAGGAGAACTGGCTACTACAAATCAGCACAAAGAAAAATTCAAGAAAAACTCAAAAGAACTTGGTGACTTGTTGAAGAATCAGAAACCTAATGGTGACACTAATGGTCTTGGCTTTGAAGCTGGTGAAAGCTCCGATACTGCAAACACACAGGATCAAGGCAAACCGGTAAGACAACCTATTGCTTATAAATTTAATGGCAAATGCTTTAACTATAACAAGTATGGTCATAGAGAAAATCAATGCAGATCTAGAAATTATCAGAATACCAATACACCCACCAGTCAATATTCAAAATGCAACAAAGTTGGTCACAATTCAGAGAATTGCAGAATGAATGTAAGATGTTATGTTTGTGGAAGATTTGGACACTTATCTAATCAATGCAAAACACAAACCAACATAGGATATGGAAAAGCTATTCGAAAAAATAATGTGACTTGTTATGCCTGTAACAAGATTGGACATATTGCAAAATTTTGTAGAAGCAAGTCCTCACCAGTAAATAACAAAGGTCCTAGTTTGAAAGGTGAAGAAAAGGTTGAAGAAGTTAAGCATGAATTCTCAAAACAATGGATCAGGAAATCAAATCTAAATGGTGATAGGAACACTCCTCCACTGGCAGAACAAAGTAATACTCCACTGACAAAAGAAAGTAACACTCCACCGGTAGGAGGCTCTTCATCTAACTGAAGAAAATTCCCTTGAGGGTTTGGAAATCAAATGTGAAACATGCTATTATTCCCTCGGTTGATGGTGAGAAGTTGAAATTATTTCTATACCGGTAGATAAGTTAAGTCATTACTTAATTGACAAGCATTAAATGTGGTGGTTGGCAAAATTAACATTATAAATCAAGTGTTTTGGCTCCAATTTCATTTCACCGAGCGTTCAAACCTTCAAGAGCGCAAAAATTCTAGAGCAAAGGCATTCCAAGCAAAGAAGTGAAGCAATTCAGCAAGCAATCATTCCTAAGGCAGATAAAGGTATTTATAATCATGGCTTCTTCATCTGTTCCTGAATTCATAGCAAACCCTACTGTAGTTGAAGTGATTAAACGCCCTAGACCCATATTTCAGTTAGTTCCCGAGATCGCCAAGAAAGGTGATAATGTTGGTGCTTTTTCTCGAATCCCCAAAGGAGTAGTTTTTGCTAAAGACCCTAGAATGTATATTCATTGTCACATAGAAGAATTAGGTGATGAGGAAATCAAGAACATGTATAAATCAGTAATCTGTGATGATTCCAGTAATGTTAAACCTGAGCACAAGATAGTTGAAACCCTAGGTTTCATTGAAATTCTTAGTATTCCAAACTTCCCTAAGGATGTTATAAGGATAGTTTTAAGTAGGGTACATGGTGCATTCCTTTAGTTGGACTCAGTTCACAAAATCACTAGAGAGGTAGTAAAAGCTATAACAGGGTTACCTTCCACCTATAACTGGCCTGATAAGACAAAGAAGGTCTCAAATGACCTAGTGATTAACCTAGCTGGCACAACATTTGACAAGAGATCTTTAAGAGTAAATGATGTAACTGACATCAATGTCAGATTCATTAGCATGATTTTAGGCTACAAAACCACACATGCAAATAGGTTAAACTCAGTCTCTAGCCTATGCATAAAGAGTGCTTATGACATGATTAATGATAATGCAAAAATAGATGTGTGTGAATGGTTGAAAGATGAACTAATTGACAACTTGGGAAAGATTAAGAAAGACAAAAAGGGGACATTTAGATTTGGAAACCTACTTGTCTGTTTAATGCTACACATAACAAAACAAGTGCCCGGTATCGATAACAAAAATCTTGGTTCTGACATACCGGTATGCAAACAGTTGTCAGATTTACTAAACAACATGGGAGAGAACAGAGAAAAGAACATAGATGAGTACTTTAAGGCATTGAAGGCCTAGATGAAGACAAGAGTCAGACTATCACAAGAAATTGTAAATAAGTATAAGGATGAAATCTGTTTTGTTATTAAGAAGGATGAAATTTGGATGGAGCCAGTTATCCCAAGAACCATTTGGGTTACTGAAATGGGGTATGAAACTGATGATCACATAATTGAAACATATGCAAAAGCCCTCTTGGAAGCACCTAAGGAACCTAAATAAGAGGTATTTGGCAGTGCTGAGACTATTGAAAACCAAATTCAATCAAAGAAAAGGGTTAAGAAGGTTGAAGCAACAGTTAGAAGAGGATCAAGGCAAGCAAAAGCTATTAAGGATGATGTACTCAAACAAACTAGTATTACTGAAGATGAGTTAGAAACACTTCAACCGGAAACTCACCTTTCACCAGTTGGAAATTCTTCAGAAAGTGATATACCAACTGAATTTAAAAGAGTTGTGAGAAAAAGGAAACCTTCACCGGTTTCTACACCTTCTCCTAGAAGAACCAAACAAAAACAATAGGCAGTACGGCCCACAACTAGGAAATTAACTCCAAAGAAGAAGTTAACCCCCAAGAAGAAGAATCAACAAACCATTGCTCCAATTGACAAACTTATAAATGAAATAACAGAGGATGGAAAGCTGAAAAACATCAATAAATTATATGATTCATTATCAACTGATGACAAGGAAAAAGTTGAAAACAGTGTAATTCTACACTTGGACATTTACAATAAATTTTTAATGCAAGATGTGGATGAATTACCGGTAGAACTGTTCAAAATACTTGAAGCTAGAAGGCAAGTTGTTGTAGAGCTTGATAGGAAAATAAAAATTGAAAAACTTCTTGTTGTATATCCAATCAACTCACCAAATGAGATAGATAAATTGATCTCAGAGGCTAACCAGTCAGTATTTTCAACTGCACACTGGCATGTAGCACTTATGGTTGGTAGAGTGAATGAGTTAGCAGAGGAAACTGCTAATGCATGGGACATATTCCTTGTAGAGAAGGAAAAGAAGGAAGAATACAGAAACCCTAAACCCATCAAAGTATACCAAAAGGATAAGGATAAGGGAAAAGGCAAGGTTGGTGGACCACCTAGCATAAAAATAATAGATAATCTATCCCCACTGCCTCTTGATACTCCACTGGTAGTTACCACAGACAATCAACCGACTAATGAGAGTATGGATACACCACAAGAGGACACAAATCCCAATTCTGAGGTGTTATATATAGTGGACATTGACACTCAAAAATCAATATTCTGGTAGATAAGGATTCAACAAGGAAAATAGATATGGCTAATGAGCCATCGGTAATAGATAATACAGAAGGTAAATCGACAGATGACAACACTGAGAAACACTCAAAGCAACAGGCTTACTCTCAGTAATAGGTTCATACACAGACAATGCCATCGGCATCATCTGAGCAATCCAAACCTTTTCTTAAAGAAATGGAAACACAAACTAACCTACCAGAGGTCACCACAAGTAAGGAAATTTCTCCCACCAGTGGAATACAGATTGTTGGTTCTTCCACTACAGATATCAAATCAACAAATGTAATAGAAGTTCTTCTAGATTCCATCAAGAAGATAATAGAGTGTAGCTCACAAGCATACAAGGCAATTGATGACACAATTCCAATTTTGAAAATGATAGCACCTAAGTGTAATATAGATAATAAAGATTCTTTAGGTCAATTTGACACTTTGTCTAAGTATATTACTGACAACACTATGACAGTTGAACAAATAAAAGAGGAAGAATTCAAGGAGAGACTAGAGAAAGAAAAACACAAATTATTTGAGGAGGAAATAAAGAAGTGTACAAGACAATTTGACACTCTTTTACCAGAACTGTGTAGTACACTGAAGGAATTTAAAACTTTGTACAAGGATACATGTAAAACTAACTTTTTGACAATAGATATAGACAACAAAATCAGCAAGGTACAAGAGGAAATAAATCAACTAGCTAATAACTTCATTAATTCATCTGATTCATTATCAGTTTTTGAGCAAAAAATACTAGGTTTTGAGGAAGAACTACTAAAGTTGGAAAGAGAGAAGGAAAGAATAAAAGGAAAGTCTAAAGATCTAAAATGGAGACTTAGTCCAAAATTAGACTACCTCGCCTCCTTAAGAAAAGAAATATCTGATCCTTTGATTCAAGGACATGAAACACTGATAGAGTAAATGCAACACCTCACTGGTACAGTTTAGAGGACTGAGGCCGCAATAAAAGACAACAAAAAGTTCATTGAGAGCCTGAATTTGGTTTTGGTAGATCTTTTTCAGATTGTTACCAACCGGTTACAAGGATGAAATAGGAAACCACACTCAATTGACACTTTGACAACCTTTGTCATTGATGCCAAAGGGGGAGTAGTGGAATGAGAAAAATAACTAGCAAATGACTCATCAGCTCAGGGGGAGCACATATTCTTTTGGTAAACAAATTTTTGGTAAGACAATTCCGACAGACTCTTTTGGATAACAATTTTTGGATTTTTCTCATGAGTGTTGCCATAAATGCCAAAGGGGGAGATTGTTGGAAAATGCACACTCCAATAAGATAGTGATTGAAGGTTTTGTCATTGATGGCAACCTTACAATCCTATGACACCGGCAAGACAATTTACCGACACTGGCAAAGACAGACTCTACACTGGCACACAGACCACCGGCAGTAAAAGGAAGCATATCAGCACAGAAGCCGACAGGAATTTTATTTGTAATATATTTTGTTAATTATTGTAAAATCATTGTAAGCTGACTTGGCAAGTTGTAAAATGACTCATATATATAAGAGATCATTGTAGAACATTTTGTAAGAGATGGAAGGAAATATATAGGTGAAATAAGGCAGACCTATTATGCGAATTATAGGTTAAGGGTTTATGTATGAAGTAGAGCTATAAACCGGTACTGGATCTGGCATAGTAGATGCTATTTTGAAGTAGTACAAGACATTGGATTTATATAATCCATTTTGTAAGTTAGTGAGAATTCCCATTTTGTAATTGAGCAGTGATTTCTAGGCACTTGGCCTTCCCGCATGTGTAGGCCCCTCTTGTAGCAGTAATATTCTCTTATTGGCCAGTAAGTGAATATTGTGGGTCACAAATCCCACCAAGGTTTTTCCCACACCAGGTTTCCTCATTAAACTACTATGTTATGGTGTGTTTTTCATGTGGTTGTTGTTATCTCTGGTTATTGCATTATTTCTTGTTTACCGGTATACAATATTGATATGCTTTACATGTTTTAAGTTAAGAAAATATTATAACCAGTTAGATACTGATTCAACCCCCCCTCTCAGTATCTGTGGGAATCCTAACAGTTAGAGGGGGAGAGATATATATGAAAAATAAAGCTTTACAGTGATATTATTCTCAAGGGGAGTTTGGTTTTTGGTTCAGAACATTGTCATATCATCTTGGAGAGTTTTTTGGATGTCTTCCATTGGGGGAGACTTGTTTGGCATTGTCTTGGCACTTGTATGTTTTTCACATATAGTGTTGCCATCAATTCCAGGGGAAGATTGTTGGTGATTTGGAGGAATCGATTATGTATTGCATTGATTTTTTGTCATTTATTTCAACACTAGTTGTTTTGATGTTTATCGACTTCTGGTAGAGTGGTTTGATTATGTAATTTATCTGGAGACCTTCTCTGATTTGGTCAGGCTTGTGGTATTGGCTTGGATTGGTTATTCATGTGTTCCTGATGTGTATCACATTCAGTTGGTTAAGGATTTGATGATCTCGACAATATCATTTGTTTTATTAAGGGTTTTACTGACAACGCTTTGATGAAGATCTTTTGATGAATCCAATAAGTGGTGTTGGTCCGACTTCTAGAAGGTTATGAGGATGTTGATGGTTATCTTGTTCTTGGTGTTTTATTTGGCTTATGGTGACCTATTTTAGGTTTGGTCTTATTCTGCTAGGTTATGGACTAGTTTGTGTAAAGTGTTGGTTGATGCTCTCGATGCATCACCGGTTGGATTTATTGTTTAGATTATGTTGTTTTGAAGTCTTAGGCCAACTTGGTTTATCATTGCTTTGTGTGATTATGTAAAAAATCTATTGTATTATCTTTTGGGTGGCTGACCTAATTGTTTAGGTCCCGGGTTGGTATAAATATGATGTAAGATCTCTTTGTAGATCATGGGTTTATGGGATATAGGATTATCTGTGTGCGAATAATGTTGTAATCATATGCAGAGGTTTTGTTCGATCATAGGTGATAAAATTGGGTTTGTGAAATAGGTTTAAGACCTCTGCTATTGAGATTAACCAAAATTGTACTCAGGTATAGGAGATGCTATTCTTAAAATTTACTCATCTTTCTGGATTGTAGTCCTAATTTCTTTGTAGTCAGTGAGGCTCCTTTTGTGATGAGCAGTGTACTCTAGGTAGTGTGTCTTTTTGCATGTGCAGGCCCCTCTTATTGTAATCACATACTTGATCTAGAAGTATTATCTGACTGTGGGTAGGCTTCCCACCATGGTTTTTCCCTTTACTGGTTTTTTCACGTATAAATCTTGGTGTTATGTGTTATGGATGGTTGGCTAATTATTCTAGAATTTATGTTTATGCTTAATTGTTACATAATCTATTCTGGTATTTGGTTTATACTTCTGATAGAAGGTTTTGTGAGCTTAAAGTTTTATAATTTGTTGACACCTAATTCACCCCCCCCCCTCTCAGTTGTCCATCGATTATCCTAACAAAGTGACCTTTATAAAATACCAAAAAGGGGTGTGAGGCTCCACCTCGACTTAGTCTGACATTGCAGTGGTTTTTATATTGAGACTATTATAGATACTTTATTTTTATGCATTATGGATTTAGAACTTATATGATTTCATGATTTGAATAACATTGCTATATGTTGATGATTTATTTATATGCTTTATGATATAGAACACTACATGATTTTTGAATAGGATGAATTTGTGGTGATAAATGTCGTTATTGAATTTGTAGGACTTTACTAAGATAATAGAATTATGATGTATGTTTAAGTGTGGATCAAAATTATGAGAATTAGGATGAATTGCTTATGTGAAATTGCTTGGATATAAGATGTATTAAATTGTTCAGATGTAAATTGTATGCAAGTGATGATGTGTATTATTATTCTTGTGATTTATATTATATGTGGTTATTTGAAAGTTACTAATGTGTAAATTGAGATGCGTAGGAAGTTATCCATGTGACCATGGAAATATTATGGAGAACCAAACCTAGACCTATGTATGTTCGTAAGCTAGGGTTTGTCTATTTGGAGAGACAACACCCCATTTGTGTTGTATTTTATTCGTAACAGTAAATGATGCATGTGTGTTAAGTGTTATTTAATTGATTTATGTAAAATCCACAAGAGACGATTTCATGTATTAATTTGTAAAAAAAATTTCTTTGTGTCACTTGACACATGTATGGATTTAAGTTTGAATTTTTAAATTTGTCTCTTGGTGGGAAAGTGTTTAACTATATATTTTTCAATTAATGTAATGTGATGTCATAAATGCCTTGGGTAAAGAATCTTTGGGATGGTCAACATAGGTTTGACCCGATATTAAACTTCAGAGGGGTTAAAAAAGGGTTAAATGGACACCTAGGGGTAGTTTAATAAGGTTTCCTAAAGCCCATAAGGTATACCTAAGGGTTAGGGGTAATTTAAGGCAAGTTTCTACTCCCATGTGACCTTTTAGACACCCTAAAAATTGACTTTTCTAAGTTGTGCGAAAATTGAAATTAGAAGATTTGAACCTAGCTGTAAACCTTCCTTTTCGAAGGAGAGTTCCCTTTCCCATTCTATCTTACCTTCCTCTTTAGTTTTTAGAAACTTGTGAGAACTCTCACAATGGGCTTCTTAAGCAAGAATTAGAAAATTTGTGGGTAATCACCCACTCTCCATTTTTTGAGACAAGAGAAATTTTGAAAAGAATAGTCTAGATTTGGAATAGAGAATTTTGGCTAAGGGTAGAAGGAGAAGAACCATGGAATTGGGCTGCTCATCCTCAACAAAACTAACCTAACTTTGGGCCGATTAAGGTTGGTTGTATTCTTCTTAAAATGGCTTCCTTATTGCATGTGTTTGAAAGTAATGTTGGTGTAAAAGATTTGCTTCCTTGCATGTTCTTTTGGAAATTTCATTTGGTATTTTGTGTTATATATGGTATGTGTTTTTGGGAGTCATTAAGACCTCTTACTCTTGGGAGAGAGGAGGATCTTGTGGGTGGTAGAAGTGACAGCCGTCGAGTGAGAGACTCTCGTTATGAGAGCGATCACAAGGGATTTTGTGTGACCCTTGCTGCATGGCTTGTTTGTGCAATGGGGGTCATAAGGAGGGAAATAAGGCATGAATGCCTTGGGGGGGCATAAGGAATAAGGGGTTGTTATTCTTGATATTTTTGGTGTGCCATGAGGTGGCTACATGTTTTTTTCATACTTGCAGTACTCCTCAGGGTATTTGGTCCACTACCACCCTTAAAAAGGTCATCACCAAGGTGTGGTGTAGTGTAGCCAGGATGGGAGTATGTTTGAATTTGTGTGCATTCTGTCCCTTTGTGTTTGCATGTTTGTTTCTTATCTAGGGCTTGGTTCTCTGAGCTCAGGGGTGCCTACCAGTTAGCCTAGGCTGGGAGGTGAGCACTCCATGGTCATATCCTTGATCTTATTTGCAAGTTGTTGAAAGAAAGGGATTAGGACAAGTGGAAGTTTGATGGAGTTATTTGTTGCAGAATCCATTTGGAAATATGTAATATTATGATCTAAATTGTCCTCATTTGAGTGACCTATTTGTATAATGTCTATAGTGTCTTTTAAAGTAATTCTTAGAAATGTAATAGTTTAGTTGCTATATCGCAAAAGCATAAATGAATAAATCTGGATTCAGTTTTCTAAAGTGTTGTTTTCTGAATTTTAATGATTGTTGTGTATATTAAAAATGTGGGAAACCAACTAAATTTATTGATTGTATGCATGTTGCTTTGAATGAGAATATTGCAGTTTATTCTTCCCAATTGCATGATCTAAGTTTATGGATTCTAGATAATTATAGTTGCAGAAAAAAAAATTTCATAATTAATTGCAGAAATAAAATCTAAAGTATTTTTTTAACTATTTCTATAGTTTTAATTTACTAAATTCTAGATTTATTAAGTTGCTATTAAATTTATTGTTTTATGGAATTTACTTAGTTGCAGAAATAGAAATCTAGAGTAAATAGATAATTGATTTAAATAGTTTCATAGTCCTATAATTGCTATTTTAAGTTCAATAAATTCTATTAATTACTTTTGTGTAGAAAGTAAATCTGAAGTTAAATAGGCTATCTATTTAAAAAAAAAAAAACAATATTTATATAGTGCGGTATAAATTTATTTAAATCTGCCATTATTTAATTGCAAGAAATAAACCTATAGTTATATGCTTTTTTTTTTCTATCTTAGATTTTAGCAAAATCATATTCATGCCTAAAATAATAAACAGTGATAAAAATCTGAGTATTTAAATTAATCTAAGGGTTTCAAAAAAAAAAATTATATCTAAAATCTATATTTGCAAAGTAAATTGGCCAAAACATTATGCATTTTATACATGAAAATATATATACATATATATACATATATATACATATATATACATATATATATATATATATATATTAAAAATAAATAAATAAAATTGGAATGCCTTATCGGGAGGGTTCGGCTCGGGCCGAGCCCACTGTGCACTGCACAGTGGGGGCTACGGCGACGCCAACCCCCTTCCATCGCCATCCTCCCTGTAACCTACTCAACCCGGCCGCGCCCATGTCCGCCCTGCACAAAATAAGGTTAAAAAAAAAAACATGAAACCCTAGCTCGGTTAGAGCTAGGGTAAAAGGAAATAAGCAAGCTTAAGGAGTATTTAGAAAATGAGTTAAAGAGGTATTTTTATAATATAATATAAATTTATGGTTTACATGGAAATTTTTATAAAGATGTGGAGATTAATATTTAAATTATTTATGTATATATAAATACCTATAGAGTTTGGAAGTATATGAAAATAAGGCAAATTTAGATTAACTATTTTATTGTGTGGTTATAAATATATATAGGTTGAATGGTTTTAAGTTAAATTGTTAAGAAGTTAATATTTAAGTTAAATTAAATAGATTGAAATGGTTTAAATTAAATCATTACGAAGTTACTTTTTGTTTTAATTTAAATAGACTGAGGAGTTTTAAATCAAATTAATTATTTTTAGATTAACTATTTAAGAAGTCTTGAATTAAATAGATAGGGAAATTAACTTCTTGTAAAATAAATTGACTTTGGGGAGATATTTATTCTCATTGGTAAATGTTCTTATGAAATTAAATTGCCCTAGGCTCGATTAATTTAAAACACATTTTAATGGTTGAACTATAGATTTTGAACATTATAATTTGAGTGATAGGTCTAAGTCTAAATTAATTCGCTCCTTAGAGCAAATCTTGATTTTTAGGAGATTAATAATATCTCCGCCAAATAATGTTAGAGAATTCTCATTAGGTTAATTTAGTGACTAAAAATTGTTGAGACAATAACAATTTCCCTAGAGCATTAATAGTCCGCTTCTGGTTTTAAATTATTTGTTTACTTAATGGAGTTAGTAGGTTGAGTAAACTCTAAACATAGTTAAGACCAAAACTTGTTAGTGTGTTTCATGTTAGCGAACTTATTGTTTATTAGTTGTTATTTAAAAAAAAAAAAATTATCCCATTCTTGCCCTAAATTTTGGGCATGACAAGGGGTTGATAAATAAGTGGTTGTGTAAAGTGAAAAATTATCATATTTTAATTTGCTCCTCTAGATAATAAAAGGAAAATGGATGACTATTGCTCTATGAATGTAACTCGCATTGGATTAACCACGCTAAATTTGTGTGTTATTGTGGATTGTTATTTTTGCCTCTTTTATTTTATATTATATTTATAATTTTTTATTGATTTGGTCTACCTAGATCTTAACAACTTGTATCAGAGTCATATATTTTATTAATTTGATAAAAAAAATTAGATTCAAGTGGAAGGAGTTACGAAGGAGGCAATTTTAAGATTGAAAAGTTTAACAACCAAAACTATCGGTTATGGAAGATAGAAATGGAAGACTTTATATAAATGGGATAATTTCTTACTTTTAGGTGGAAAAACTATAGACTACATTTATTGCGATTTTTTACAAAGAGGTTTTCATATCAGAATTTTGGTAACCATTATTTTTCAATTCCCTTAATTATTATGCTTCTTCTTTCTCTTCTTTTAGCTTCATTTCATAGGTTTGTGGGCTTATAGGTCTAAGTTTTTAAAACAATGTGTAATAGCCATGTGTCAGAATTTCACACATTCACCCTAGCTCAAGAAAATATCATCCCCAATGCATTGTATCAAATCACCACATGAAGCTGCACACACCCTAATAATAAATTAAGAGTTACATCCTTTTTCCCCTTGAGGTAAGCCCATAAGATCCATGTGCCATGAGTGCACATAAGGAAAGGATAAGAAATATGATTTTTGTTTTTTTATGTGCCTTAATCTCGTAAGAGCAACATGTTAGATGGGTGAAAGCCAAAGGTGTTTTAAGATTATAAGGACTCAAAAGGTGAACCATTGCTTTGTTTTGAGAATGAAATTGCTATAGAAGAAAACATATGATGTCATGTATGATTTTTTCACAATTATGGGTACCATATGAATCTTCAAGTCACTCATCAGGTATTTTTAATAGATGTTGTGGAGCAAGACAGATGAAACTGCCATGTGCAAAGAGAAGATATTTCATAGTACTGTGGTTGCAACAACTATCATGATGATGATTTGTAGGTGGGAAGTATTAGAGAATATTTTTTGTTCAACCATCTCTTCTGGATGAGGATATTTCCTATTTGAGTAGCTTTTCACTTGTTTTTAGGGGTTCATCACTTTTTTGCAAAAGAATTTGGAAAAGAGAATTTTCATCATCAATTTGTAATATTTTGACCTTAGCATGTTATGTTATTAAAGTAATAGAGATAACATGCATTATATTGTTCTATATCTACCTCTTTTGTGTGTTTATCTCTATTCATCTACTTAAATTTTGTTGGCAATAACAGTGAAGGAAATTGAGGGGGGGGTGAATCGATTTTCACTAGATTAAACAAATTAAGCACAACTTTAAATCAAATCAGTTGCAGTAAGAGGAAAGTCAACAACAATAACAAAAACACACATAACACCACAATTTTGATGTGGAAAGATCAGTTAAGGGAAAAACCATAGTGGGATCCTACCCACAATAAGATAATACTTTGCACTAGTATGTGTAAATATTACAATGCAGAATGCACATGCATTCAGACACACTTCCTAGAGCTCACTACTCAACATATGATAACCCAGAAGGCTACAACCCTTAGGGAAGATTCACTACCTTACAATAACATTCAGACAACAATATGGTTTACATGAACTGAAACAATAGTATCTCCAAATACCTGATGATAGTTCCAGTTAAGCACATTTGTCTCCTCTACAACACTCTATCCTCAACACTTCACACTAAAAGATGAATTCATGTATTCACACATACACCACTCTCTGATAATGTAGACACAACCTATATCAACCACCAATCTACAAATTACACGAATATAACACCCATTTATACAAATCATCAACCTTGACTATAAGGTCGGCTCAGCCCTCAAGACCTAATTTTACAAAATTACATAAGGATACATAAATCAACCACCTGACCAATACAATGTCATGATGACATATCATGGACCCAAATAAAATCCTCGAATATGCAAAACCACCATAATTTTCTCCAAGATCATCCACAACATGCTACACCACTTAAAATATTGCATAACACAAAAAAAATCACTTCACCCATAAGATCCTCAATAATGCGTACACTGATCAATTTGGACTAGAAAAACAAATAGGACACAATTAGGAAACACCAACAAGAATGTTAGAACTATCTGCAATAACTTCAACAACACCACTTAATCAAATCTTCATCGATCAACACACTAATATTCAAGAACACTTCAATAACAGCAACTGGGACTAGAAAGATAACTTGCAGAGTACCAAATAATGAACCATTTGAATTGTAGATACACATGAACATCCCAAACACTCTCCCAAATCTGCAACTTAAGATGTAATCATTCCAGAGCACAATGGATCAAATACCAGAACACTGCAACATTGAACCCTAAAAAAACAATCCTCATAGTAGAATTCACAACTTAACTAAATCACCACATAGAATCATGAAACCAACACTGAAACAAGTATCTCTAGTTGATTCAGTGTATCAATCAAATAAAACAACCATATCAACTCTCTACAATCACCGAAACACCAAAACACAAGAATATGTTGACATCAATGACAACAATATATCCTAGTAGCAAAAATATCCAACAAATTTAATGCTCTATGTCTACCCATGAGTGGTTACAATTGTGTATTATTCTTATCCAGTGATGTAGGAGCATTCAGGGTGTAACAGATATCTTGCATCACCCAAAAATATTGTTTAATTTTTAATGAATGTTATTTTCAGTAGGGTTACTATTTTTGGTAGGGTTACTATTTTTAGTAGTATGCATTTGGGAAAATATAATGACTGGAGAAATAATCATTTCAATAACATGTATCATTTGGGAGATATTAATGTTTTAATGTTCAAAAAACCCATAAAAAATATTCAACTTCAATTTTAAACCTCTAAATGATCTAATGACATCGATGAAAGTCTGATTGATTCTTTAGTTAATAAACATGAGGCTCAATCAAGTTCTCGGATCATAAGATATGGGCTCTGGAAGTTGTGCTTCTTTAGGAGGAAGAATAGAAGTTCTCAAAATACTTCAGTGAAAGCCCAAACCCATTTTGTTCATATTCTCTGCATATTCCAATATAGAAAAAAGATATAAAAGTAGTTGTCCTAAAAAAGGACAAGCTACACTTTTTAGAACATTATAAGGGGTTAAACTTCCCAATATAAAGAAGATAAATAGGGTTATAGAGGACAGTTATGTTGACTGTTCTAATGTAGAGGACAACTAAGAAAGTGGTGGGGGGTGAATCAAATGTACAAACGATTCTAAAACCTTTTCCTTAAATCAAATCCATAACAACTTAACTTTATCACATAATCCAAAGATATATGCATGAAAAGAGGAACACATCATACACAATGAAACACCAAATTTTACGTGGAAAACCCTATTAAGGGAAAAACCACGAAGAATGAAATTTTCAATATATGAACACCTATTAGGGTGACACCAATTAAGGTGATTTTTACAAAGAAAGGCTCACTACAAAAGGGGTCATTGGCCGAAAGAAAGAATGGCTCACTACCAAGATGAAGAAGAATAAAAGGGAAAGAATCCACCACTAATAGACCTTTGCAACTATAAGATTTCTAGATACCTTCGTCTCACTACTTCTATTAGTTAACACATGAAATTCCACATAGCTCAACACTTTTCATGAACTCAAACAACACTCACACAAACAATCAGGGAGATAGATCCTCTTTTATACACCTTAATCACATACCACATTTAATACCACTACAACTAGTTCATCTTCATTATATAATCCTCACATATGCAAAATCTTCCAAGGTTGGTTAATCATCTTAACCAAACACAATTCAAATTAGGTAGGTAATAAACATTCCTATGGTATAAAAGAATGTAAAGTGGACCACAACACATCTTAACAAAGATAAAAAATAAACATCATCCACATTATACAATGATCCATAATCATCGAAGAAATAATGTGAAGTGTAAACACCCGAGGTTGGCCAAACCTATAGTAAACACCATCTAACTTGAAACCATGATTCCAAAGCCAAAGAACGCATGCCAACTAAATATAATGAAGCTAGCAACACTATCAACTTAATTCCAAAAAATGCAACATCAGAAACCATAAAGTGGAGAAATGCATAACATACGTTTTGCATAGACATACTATCAAACATTGTTACATACTAGTGAATGCAACTTCCTTAGCACAACAATGTAGAGCACCAAATCCTAAATCTAGTATCTCTAAACACTTCTTAACAACACATCCAAGCTACATGAATAGATGTACAATATAGAAGATATGTGGAGCAAATATCTCAACACAACTGCATAAGAAACTCAATATCAACTATACCAACCAGTCAATAATGACAACCAAAGAATGTTGACATCAATGACAACACATTAATAGTTCATTCTGAGCAAACTTGAAACAATCTCCCCCTTTGTCATTGATGGAAACACATCAATGACAACAAGAATATCAACAACTAATACCAAATTTTTAATATTGTCCAAATTTACACTATTCTCCCCCTTTGCTAATTACTTGTTACTCATATTTTCTACTCTTTCCATTCTCTCCTAAATTCTCATTCTCTCTCCTTTTTTGATCAAGGACAATTGTCCAAGAACAAAAATTGTTAGCTCTCATTCCTCAAAAACTTACAACTGCACTTAGCTCCACCTAAGAGGAAACCCCAATCATTAGTATAGAATAATAATGTTCATGAAGTTCTCTAAACTAATGCACCTCTATATGCATCTAGCTGAAAAAATGAGGGGCAATAACCCCCAATTTCTCATGAAGATAAAAGTATCCTTAGAGAGCCCTTTATTAAATATATCAGCAATATATTCTTTTGTAGGTACATAATCAAGTTTCACCTCATTCTCCAAAACTTTCTCCCTCAAGAAGTGATACCAGATTGAAATGTGTTTCATTCTTGAATGTAGTGCCATATTCTTAGAAATATTTATTACACTGGTATTGTCACAAAAGATAGAAATTGTTTCATTAAACAATATTCCAATATCTTTCAAAGTTTTTTTCATCCATAATACTTGTGTACAATAAGTTCCATCATCAATATATTTAGCTTAAGTAGTAGACATAGATATTGAATCATATTTCTTACTTGACCAAGCAACCAACTAAGGTCTAAGGAAAAATGCACCCCCACTTGTACTTTTTCCTATCATCCACACAACTAGCCTAATCTACATTGGTATAAGAAATAAGAGTTAAATTAGATCTTCTTGGATACAACAGACCACAATCTTATATTCCTTTTAAGTATACAAATTTTTTTTTCATAGAAACAACATGTGTCTCTATGGGATCTTGCTGGAATCTAGCTACAAGACAAACAACATGCATGGTATCCGATCTAGTAGCAGTTAGGTATAGTAATCCTCTAATCATTTATTTGTATTTTCTTTGATTAGTCTTTGAAGATTCATCATCTTTTCTCAACTTACAACCAATAGACATAAAAGGACATACAAGTTTAGCATTTTATATTCTGAACTTCTTCAACATTTCTTTAACACACTTGGATTGTGAAATAAAGATACCATCATCCTTCTGATTAACTTGTAAACCAAGAAATAAATTCATTTCCCCAATCTTAGACTTTTCAAATTGTTTTTGTATCTCATCAGAAAACTTCTTTCACATACCATCATTTCCTCTAAATATTATATCATCCACATAAACAACTACAATCAATATATCATTTTCCTCAACCTTAAAATAGAGTTTAGTGTCAGTTTTAGCTTTTTGCTATTCTTGCTTCAACAAATACCAGTCAAGCCTTGCATACCAAGCTTTGGGAGCTTCCTTCAATCTATACAATGCCTTTTTTAGTTTGCAGACCATATCCGAAGTGTCTGATAGCTTGACTCCTTCTAGTTTCTCTATGCACACTTCCTCTTTTAGTTCTCCATTCAGGAACACAAACTTCACATCCATTTGATAGACCTTGAAATCCTTGTGTACCACAAAATCCAAAAACATTTTGATAGCTTCCATTCTTCCCATGAGATAATAAGTTTCCTCAAAATATAATTTCTTCTACTTGAGAATAGCCTTTACATACAATTCTTGCCTTATTCCTTACTATGTGTCCATCTTCATCCAGTTTGTTCCAAAATACCTATTTAGTTCCTATCACATTCTTGTCAATTGGTCTTGGGACAAGTTCTCAAGTTTGATTCTTCTCAATTTGTTCCAGTTATTCTTTCATATCTTTCATCTAATTTTGATCACCGCAAGCTTCCTTTGTTGTCTTAGGCTCTATCTCTAAAATTAAGCATAAGTTCGCCTATTCTTCAGTAGCTTTACAGCTTGTGATAACACCTATTTTTTTGTCTCCAATAATCTATTTCTTTGAATTATTCTTCTACACATGCTTCAGTCTTAGGAACATTTCCAAAGAAATTTTCGAAGCATATTCCTTATCAATCTACACTTCTATTTGTTTATCCTTTTCTTCTTCTAGTTTACCTGTAGACTCATCTAGTTCATATCCCATCTCTATAACTATATTATTTGAAATGCCTTCATCAACTTACACATTTCTACTTTCAACAATTCTTCTTAGTCTTTGTTATAACATCTATAAGATTTTCTTTTAGTAGAATGGCCAAGGAATATACCTTCATTAGCTCTTGAGTCAAACTTTCCCAAATTTTCTTTGTCTCTTTTGATATAATATTTACTTCCAAATACTCTAAAAATTTTCACAGACAAAGTCCTTCCATACCATAGTCCATAAGATGTCTTCCCATAATTTCTTCTATCCTACACTCTATTAAGTTTGTATACCATAGTATGTATTGCACTTTTCCAATAAATTTCCGATAGAATTGCTTCATTCATCATTGTTTTGGTAGCCTCTTTCAATTTTTCTATTCATCCTTTCAACTACACCATTCTACTATGGCATTCTAGGAGCAGACAAATATCTTCTTATCTCATTATTCTCACAAAAATTTGTTGAACTCATTAGAAGTAAATTACCCACCTCTATTAGACCTCAAATATTTAATTCTTCTATCTATCTCATTTTCAACCATAGCCTTGAATTTCTTGAACTTTTCTAGGGCTTTAGATTTTTCTTTGGAGTAACACAAGTTATTCTAGAGTAATCATTAATTAAGAGCATGGAATACATGTCACGTAATTGACTTCTTGTTTTGGTTGGACCACAAATATCAATGTGCACCAATTCCAATACTCTGGTAGAATATTGTTCCTTAACTTTAAAAGTTCTCTTTGTTTGTTTTCAAACTTGACATTATTTGCAGTTATCATCCACAAGATAAATATTTTCATCAATCCTCTTTCCTACTGCAATCATAGTTCTGAACCTTTTTTTAAACTCACACCCATCATTTTGAAAAATAATATTATTTCCATTTCCACAAATTTGACCAACACTCGAAATATTATGATTTAATATTTAACATAGAAAACATTGTCAATATTTATGGTTGCCATCAAAACCTATAGAACCAATTCCAGCTATCCTAGTTAACTAAACATCTCCAAATGTAACAACACCTCCATCAAATTTTTCATGTTTTCAAAAATATCTTGTCACCAATCATATGATTTGAACATCCATTTTGAATAATCCATTCATCTTTATCTCTTCTATCAATACCTCCAATTTTAGTAGCATCCTTCTAAGACTTTTCCTTCACAATTTTGCTAGGGTTAGTGTAAAAAAGATTCTTCCTTTGCTGCCAAGAACAAATATTCATTGTCTTCTTCAAAATTAAATTCTTAAAAAATATTTGCATCTTCTCTAACATAATAAGTCTTTCTATTGAACTTTCCTTTGAATTCCTTATTATTTTTATTTGCAATTTTATTGAGACCATAACGACCTATTTTTCTATAGCTAAAAAATTTAAAGGGTAATTTACCTTTGTACTTTTTGGTTACTTTCTTCATTCTTCTCACAAAGTTCACCTCAATCTCATCAAAATTCTCTTCACTAGTTTCCTCATCTTTCATTGATTTAGTAGCCTTAAATTTATGCAGTTTTTGTTCTTGCACTAGTAGTACCAAATTCTCTCATCTCAAAAGCACATAATGAGCCATAAAAGTATTCTCTAGTATACTTATTCTTATCCATGATTGTTTAATTGTTGAAACCTTATAGCTATAAGGTTTAGTAAGAGTTATAAGTACCCTTTTCACAACTTCATCTTTTGGTAAGCTACCACCAAGACCTTTCATCTCATTTACTACATCATCTATCTTCTATACCTATAGCTAGTTATATTTTCTTCATCATCCATCCACAAGCATTCATATTTAGTTTTAGAATTTTGCAACTTAGCTTGTTTAATTGTATCATCTCCCTCATAAGTGTAGTGTCAAAAATTATATGCCCCTTTGTAATTTGACCTACATCTTTTGTAACCACTTTGGTGTCCATTCCCTAACACTTGAGTAGGATCACTTAAACCCTTGCATTAGCATTTTCCCTCTCTCAGGATGCTCAAGACACCTTTTAACAACTATCCTTCAACTTATATTTTACGTTAGCCGCGTGTCTCCCTTGTCTCTTGTCATTTTTGAGCGTGATTCATTTGGACACTAACACGTTGCACAAACGTCTATGTGTTGCACATTCGTCCCACAAAATCTTAACATTTGAATGTTGGTTATGATTGTGCCTCTCCACTTGTTACATGCGCATGTCAATGGAAATGGCTCAGAATCTTCCAAAACAGTTCGCCAACCTTCTATTCCCTCCTCTTCTCTCTTTTAAACATATTTTTTTCTCTCCATTGAAGCTCTCTTGGTTATTCAACCTCTCTCAGACTCTTTTATGCTCTCTTGGCTTTAACAACTTGCTCTTATTCTTGCTCTTGCTACAATAGTTTCTTGTTTGCTACAAAACTCTCAAGCTCTCACAATATTCTTTTACAACTCTCTTGGCTTTCTCAATCCTGTTTGGTAATATCTATCAATTTATCCTATCTTTAAACATCTTGGGATTTATCACATCCCTATTCTATCATTTATCATATCTTTCATTTATCTTTTATTCTATCAATCTATCTGGTTGTCTATGGAGGTGGAAACACCAAAACAGGGATTTGACTAAGGCAAGTCCCCAAGCAACCCCAAATTTTTTTCTTTCTAGCTTGTGTGCAAGTTGCATTAGTGAATATTTATTTTTCTAGAGGCTTCATAGCATGGACCTATTTTTCATCTATTATCTTCCCTTTTCTCCTTCCATTTTATCTTGGTTATTTTGTATATCGCATTTACTAGCTTAGCTTCATTACTTTCTATATTTTATTGCATTATAATCGCACTTGGAACTTTCTATACAAAATTTTTACCTCGTCCTTACAAGATGACAATGTACCACGCTGGTGTCTTAGACCCATGCGCTCGTCCTTTGGACAGAGGCTTGAAAAAGTCTTCTGAGAGCCTTGAATTATGGTTAATTGTTTAACTCCATTACTTTTATCCCCTTGCTCACTTTAGTGCCGATTAGAGTGAGGTAGAGGCAAATTGATTTGTCCTCTGAGATTCATCATCTTGGAGATGACAAATCCCCTCCTCTACATTTTGGTGAACCCGATGTGAACACCTCTTCTATATTATTTTCAAAAACATTCTTTATCATTTCCCTTTCTTCCAAAAAATATTTTAGGGCACTGCCCCGAACCCCATTTTAATGGTTTGTCGACCTTCAACCGACAAATTTATGCATTCTTTCTTTAGTTTAATTTTATAAATTTCAAAATGCATATGTTATTTTCTTTTATTAACTTTGTTTATAGCTTTATTGGAAGTGCTAATGATGTTTCTTTGCATGCTTGTGATGGTGACTTAGCTCTGCCTATGTCACTCTATGCCTTTGATCCCTATTGTAATATATCTTCTTCTGTATCAGAGGATATTTTGTTACAAGTGGATGAAATCATTTACACCTTTCTTAATGTTACTCTACCATCTCTTCATTCTAGTGCACTCTCTTCTAGAGATGATGCATTAGTGAATGATTTGTCTCAACTCATATCTGATCTTCTAAAGGTTGATGTTGAGAAAATTCCTTCATCTAAATCTTCTACATATCATAATGAGTCTGTGAATGTCATTTATGTCTTTTTCTCCCCTAAAATGCTTAAGAGACTAACCATTCATGTGACTATAGCTATCCCTTCTCCAAAGAAGGTAAAATCTATTCATAGTGTTCCTTTTGAAAATGACTCACTAGATCTTTTTATGAGATATACACAATCTAAGGCTCCTTCTTATAGAATGATATCTCAAACTTATAATACTCGAAGAAATAAGCATCATCTTGGGCATCCATAGCCTTCTTTACCACCTTCTCAACTAGATCTTCCTCAAGCACCTAAGCCTTTAGTTGGGAAATCTAGTGATTATGATCTTATTGAGCAACTTCGTGTTACTCCCACTAAGATCTCACTTTGGGATTTTCTTCAGACTGCTTCAGTTTATCAAGGTATGCTACAAGAAGCTTTGCAAAAGATCTCATTGCCTTCTTCTACTAGGCTGACAAATGTAAATGCGTTGATGGATCATATTCATGTGGATTCATCGATTATTACATTATATCCAAATGAACTTCCACCTCTGGAAGTAAGGAACTTGATCGATCCATTAATTATAATCATTCATCTTAATGGTACTGGAATTAGACAAACTCTTGTTGATACAGGCTCCGCACTTAATGTATGTAGTGTGGATTTATTACCAAAGGTTAAGGTTGATCCGAACTCCCTAGCAACATCTTATTTTTTTAGTCATGGTTTAGATAACAGTGGAAAAAGTTCTTTGCGAAAGGTTATCTTGCCTTTGAAGGTTGGGCCTGCCACTACTCCAAATTTTTTATATGTAATGCTAGGTCCTCTATCTTATAATCTCCTCTTGGTTAGACCATGGCTTCATGCTTTAGGAGTTGTTTCTTCTACGCTTCATGGTTTAATGAAGTTTGTGGAAAATAATCAAGTGGTTACAATCAAGGCTGACCTTGATGTTGTGTACCTATGTTAAGTAGTGGCACTGGGTCAGATTTCAATTACACTTTCACTTCAAAATTATGTTCCAACATTGTCCTCCATAGTGACGAATTTTGCCTCTATCATTTCCCCTAAAAAGGAAAGCCAGAAGGGTGAAGAAGTCCTGAAGAAGGAATCACTTGAGAAACAAGATTTTCCCAAAGTGGATCCTTCTAAGGAAGATATCCTGAAAGAACAAATCTCTAAGTCTACTTCTAATACGACATCTTCTATTGAACTATCTTCTTCATCTAAAGTGAATGCATGTTTAGGTGATTATTGAGGTTCCCTAGATTTCTTTGATTCTCATGTTGGCGAATACAAGGTCAAACCTATCCGCCTTAAACTTCTAAAAACATCTTTCACACCTAGTACCAAAGACGATTATTCTTCTGTATTGCAGGATCATGTGAACAACATTGGATACACTATTAAAGGTGATCCTCCCCCTTTGGAGGAGTTGCAATCATGTTATGGTCCGGGATTTAATATCACTTCCAAGCATGGAAAGGAAATGGTCTCAGGCGCTTGGGTCAAGTTGTCAAGGTGCCTTTGTAGCCAAAATTGTGTTCATTTATGATGGGTTTAGGTTACAAGCCTAATCTGTCTTCATCTCAACCCCCATCATCTGATATCTTTGTATCTCCTTCTTGTGAGTGGTCAAGATCTTCTCCACAAGAGAAAGGGTTACTTCCTACTCCTCATCGTTTATCTGATCAAGAGCTTATGTTGTTGCATTTTCTTAAAGCTTGCTTGATTACTCTTCCTTCTCCTACAGATAATAAGTTTCCTAAGAATCATTCTTTTTGTGCATATCATCAAGTGCTTAGCCATTCCACTAGTGAATGTAAGGCCTTGAATGACAAGATTCAACAACTTCATAAATTGAGTGTCATTAATTCTTCATCTATTGATCTACCTTCTTCTTTGCATAACAAGTGATATTGAGGCTTACCTCTATCCTGTTATTTTACAAATTCTCTTCTTATCCTATCTTTCTCTTCATGTGCTCTTTTTCCGATCTGATAAATTTGACACTATGATGATACACCCATCTCGTAGTGATACTATATATCCTTTTGACACTGCTATGGGTTCTGATGCCAAATTATCGGATCCCCCCTATCCTATGGCATTGCATCTTTTGATGTTGTGGATATCTATGTGCCACTTTATCTTGGTGACATTACATGAAAAACATCTCGCTATGTTGACGTGTCACAACTGCTCTTCTCCTTCGAATAATATGCCTTCCATGCATATCATTCTAAGGGGGGGCATCATAGCTGCATTTTATCTTACATTAGCTCTTGCATTTATTTCCTCTGCTACTTTATTTTTCATGATCGCCTAGGTGGGGGCCAAACCACTTGATTTTTTTATTTTCCAAGATTGTCTAAATGGGGGCCAAACCACTTGATCTTTTTATTTTCCAAGATTGCCTAGGTGGGGGTAAAAACCACTTGATTTGTTCCAAAGATAGCCTACATGGGGCCAAACCATTCTTAATTTATCTTTCTTGTTTTCCTTGGTAGGGTCCAATCTACTAATTACCAAATTTATTTTCCCTATCGCATGACAATCTAGTGTGTCACTACCCATGCCAACAAATCTATCTTTATCTTGCCTATCACATGGCTATCTAACGTATCGCTAGCCATGCCGGAAAAATATATCTATCTAATTGCCCTATCGTATGGCAACATAGTATAATGTGCTTATCTATCCATACCTACATATCTCATACCAATAGCGGCCAATTGTCTTGTATCTTTTCATAACAAGGGGATTTCCTCTAAAGAAAGGCTTGTTTCTATTACGTTGTCTTATTTATCACTTATCTTTATCTTATCATCTGACATGTTAGTCCGCAGATAGCGTGTTTGCGATGTATCGAGTAAAAATATTTGAAGAGGGGAAAATGGATTAGAAGGTCAAATGATAAAAAAACACAATGAAATAAGCATGAAAACCATAAAACATCAAAAGATCATTTTACCTTCCTATTTTACCTTCTCCTTTGGATTGAGCTTGATGAAGTGAAGGTGCCCTTTGATGATGCTCCACTTGTTGTGCTCCTTTGATTGATTTGGATGTGGATTGATCTCCTTTGTGCTCAACAAGATAAATTGATGGATTTGATAGGATTGGATTTGAGTGATGGATTGTGAATTTGATAGATTTGAGAGAGGATTAGAAGAGGATGAGAGAAGAAATAGGCAGCATGACAATGCATGAGAAGTGGATTATTTATGAGGAGAATAAGCTCCAATTTATAGAATGGAGAAGGCCAATGGAGGACCAAGATTGATTTGATTATGAAGGGTTGAGATTGATTTTAGATAGAAGGCATGGATCAAGGGTGCCTTGGGAAAATAAACATGAATATAAAATTCCTTGGGAAAAGGGGGGAGAAATTTGAATTTCAAATATGAGGAATTAAAAATTCCAAAATAAGGATGCATTGAGGGATTCAAAGAAATTTGAATTTCTTTGAGAGGCTCAATGTTTATGTGACATGTGTGGGAATAAAAAATAGGAGAATAATGATAAGCATGATTATGAGAGATTCAAGAGGGATTAATTAGGTTGAGTGGGATTAGGAAAAAGTGGTTTGTAAGAATCACATGACTAGGTTAATTAATTAAAATTAATATACTGAGTGGTTTAGAGGAAATGATTATTGGAGGGGACTTTAGAGGAATAGGAGAATAATCAATTTATTTGATAAATTAATTATTTGACAATAGTGACAGGATTAATTAAATTAGATTTAATTGATTCTGAGAGGAATGAGGATAACACAATTAAATTAATTAATTATGTTGATAGGTTTAAATTAATTAAATATTAATTTTAGGTGTCTAAAATTTCTATTCTAAATCTCAGCTTCATCTCACTAGGGGCAATCTTGTTTGATCAACGAAAATCTGCCTCCCTATCGTGACTATCTTCTTTATGTTATCTTTTGGTAGTGGCCTTCCTTTAGAGCGAGGTTAGTGTTACTTATCTTTGATCATCTGGCATAACACAACTTTCTAGATCTGTCTTTTTTATCATCATCATGACCTCTAGTGATGCATCAAGCTAGTGTCTAGGTCATGTACTATCTCTTCGACATTGATTACTTCTCTGACTTCTAGGTGCATTCTTCCTTGAATTGATCAATCCTTACTCTCTTCTCTTCGTTTTCGAATTCCTTTATTTTTTGTTTCTTATTATTTTGGGGATGATGCATGGTACTGAGATAACATTTTACATCGAGGTCTCTTTTACTTTGCCAACTCAAGATTGCAGTTTCTTTGTTCTATACTTTCATGTTCTAACTATGTTGTCTTGGGATTCCCTTATTCTCTAACCATGTTCTCTCATGCAGGTTTTTCTATCTAATGCATCTTCTTTGTAGGTCTTCAATTTGGGGGAATGCTTCCTTGGCTTGGAGATTTATCTGCTTTCTCTACAGTATCCTTTTGGTATCATGATCTGCTATTTCTTGTTCAGTAGATTTCCTTTAGTGTGCATATTCATGTTCATTCATAATCTTGCTAAAATGGGGGCAAAATGTAGTGTCAAAAATTGCATACCCCTTTGTAATTTGACCTACATCTTTTGTAACCACTTTGGTGTCCACTCCCCTAGCACTAGAGTAGGCTCACTTTAGCCCTTGGATTAGCCTTTTCCCTCTCTTAGGATGCTCAAGACACCTTTTAGTAGCTATCCTTCTTCTATTTTACGTTAGCCATGTGTCTCCCTTGTCTTCTAGTGTTGTCGAGCATGATTAATTTGGACACTAGCGCACCACACATTCAACCTGTGACATGTTAATATTCAAATGTCAGTTCTGAGTGTGCCTTTCCACTCGTCACATTCGCATGTTGATGGAAATTGCTCATAATCTTCCAAAACAGCACGCCAACCCTTTTTCCCCTCCTCTTTTCTCTTTTAAATCTAGTGATTATCTTCATTTAAGCTCTCTTGGTTATTCAACCTCTCTTATACTCTCTTACGCTCTCTTGGCTTTCACAACTTTCTCTTGTTCATTCTCTTGCTACAACACTCTCAAGCTCTCATAGTATTCTTTTACAACTCTCTTGGCTTTCTCAAGCCTCTTTGGTAATATCTATCCATTTATCCTTTCTTTAGGCATCTTGGGATTTATCACATCCCTCTTCTATCATTTATCGTATCTTGCATTTATCTTTTATTCTATCAATCTATTTGGTTGTCTATGGAGGTGGAAACACCAAAATAGGGATTTGACTGAGGCAAGTCCCCAAGTAGCCTCAACCATTTTTCCTTTTTGGCTTGTGTGCAAATTTCATTAAAGAATATTTATTTATTTGGAGGCGTCATAGCGTGGACCTATTTTTTTTCTAGTCTCTTCCCTTTTCTCCTTCTATTTTATCTTTTTATTTCATATATCGTATTTACTAGCTTAGCTTCATTATTTTCCGTATTTTATTGCATTATAATCGCACTTGGAACTTTTTGTATGAACTCTATACCTCCTCAGTATAGGATGATAGTGGTCTGTGTTGGTGTCCCAAACTTGCACACTCATCCTTTGGACAGAGGCTTGACAGAGTCATCTGAGAGCCTCAAATTACGGTTAATTGTTTAACTCAGTTACTTTTATCCCCTAACTCACTTTAGCACCAGTTAGAGTGAGGTAGTGGTGGGTCAGTTTGTCCTCTGAGATTCATCATCTTGGAGATGAAAAATCCCCTCCTCTACAATAACTCTTTTCGAAATTTATACCAAACTTCATAAGCAGATTCCAAAGATACAACTTTAATTAATTTAGTCTTAGAAAGAGCACTAAAGATAGAAAACCTTGCATTTTAATGGTCTTCAAGTTCCTTGATCTCATCCAAAGTGTTCACCCTAGTGTTGGGACTCAAAAATTTATGTCTTATTTTTGAGGTCCCATGTAAAATTTTGTCAAAATGCACTTAGTTTTTCCTTGTAGGATAAGTCTATGTTGCTTTGTTTGAGAGCTTACCATTTTCAACTAGTTGATTGTCATGCAAACTCCTCTTAGGGTCTTGTTGTACACCTTATGAAGATAAGATTATTCAATTTCCAGCATGTTATGATCTGATTTGATGCATTTTTTAAGACTCCTTTGGAGGGTTTGAAGTTAGGGTTGATGTTTACAACATGTTTCCATTTCTGTGAGTAGCCCTTTTTGAGCAGTTATAACTTCTTTCTAGGTGATCATCAAGCCAAGAAGAGAGTTTCCCATGATTCTCTTCTATTTTTTCAAAAAAAATGCCAAGTGGCTTGACCCGATGAATCTATTTGACATGTTTCACAAGCTAATTCCATTTACAAAGTTTGGTTCTGCAACTGAACATTGTCCAACAACACTCAAGAGCCTACTTTGAAAATTCATAACTCATGCCCAGTTGACCTGCAATCAAAATAAATTGCACCCCATGATTCTATGTAAAATTATCTACTAGATCCCCAATTTTTAGCCCCAAGCTCATCATATGATCAATTTTTTAGACCCATTCCAAATGCATTTTTTTAGGGTTTTAGAATCTGCATGTTCAGATTTATCTGAGAAGCTAACGTTCAGGGTTTACAATTTTCACATATGACCTAATCAGGTCAAACCCTCTTGTACACTCATTCAGGCTATATTGATGTGCCAATGTGCCAATTGCCAGCTCGTGAGGTGTTGATTTGATATTTTTTCAAATCAGGTTTTAAGTGCTACTCGGGTTGATTTCACGGGTTCAGATTCAGAAAAGATGAAGTAGGAAAATTTGACAGTGAATAACCTTTGACTCGGATGTCATATTGGTGATCCATTAGATGCCCCAGATTCTATGTTTTACAATCTTTCAATATACCAGCTCCCAGGGTTTGATCAGATGTTTTTCTTAGTTTTTAAAGCTCGTTTCTGAAGCTACTCAAGTGTTTTGAGAAAAAATATAGGGTTGCATAAAACATCAAAATTGAAGATCTTGAATTCATTTTCTCGACTTTCAAACACGTTCAATCAGTGAACGAGTGTTTTCAGCAGGTAAGTTGTTTATAAATGATTTTTTTAAGTTGGGCCCACTTTGGGGCCTGACTAAACCCATGATCCGATGAAGACTCAGTCTGTGCCCGGTAGAAGAAATAATTACCTTTTAAAATATTTTGATTTATATAATAATTTTTCAAGATTCAAATGGAGTTAGGTGATTTCATTTAAATCATTTTTTGATTTAAATATGGGAGGAACCCAAGAGAAAAGTTTTATTAAATCATGTTCTTATGATTTAATTGAAAGTGGGTGTTGATTTTAAATTTAAATATTTAAATCATTTAATTAATTTGAAATATTTATTTATAAAAAGAGGATCAGCTATAGCATTGAAATTTATTAAAGGCTTCATTTGAAAATCATTTCGTAATGCTTCAAACCATGTGTTTTGTAAATGGCAAGTCCCAGTGAAAATATTTTTAACTTCCCCAAAATCATGTGGAGCCTCAAATAACTTATTTCTTATCCCGTATAGCGAATTTGAGGAGGAAAGTACTCGGTGGGATAAGAGGATGCAGAATGTGAAAGGAAAGGGGGTCGAAGCTTACCCCGCGGGTCACAGGAGGAGCCACAACTAAGCCACGGAATAAGAAATCAGGAAAAACAAGGGTGGGAAGTTAGCCCATGCAAGATTTAGGGGCCCTTAAATTCATCGCGGGATAAGGAATTAAGGAGAATTTTCTTCTCCCTTTATCCCATGCTCTCTCAAGGGACATGATGAACATGCGTGAGATAAGGTAAAAATCAGCGGAGGAGACATGAAAAGAAAGCCCGTGTTGAAATGAAGACCAATTAGGGCAAAATAGTAAATTAAACGCAAGAAAGTGAAAAGAAACCAAGGCAACACGATGGTCGTCTGAGGCATGTTAGGGTTTACAAAGAGGCACCATGAAGGAGGAAGTGCAGATACCAATCCACTAGTGAATATGGCTCAATGCCCTCAAAGATGGCAGATGCAGTGTTCACTTTCTGAAATTAGCAAGATGGTTTGCATATATACGCCCGCCTATCTCTATTGATTACTCTGTCTGGAATGATTAACTGGAGGTGTGTTGAGCAGATAAATGTATGTTGCAGAGCTCTATTGAGTAGGTCATTTCATCGAGCAATTTCCTTTCATGGTGGACCTCGACTGCGTTGTATACACGAATGAAAGCGATGTTTGAAAACTTTCAAGAAAATATAACACTTGATTTAGAAATCGACAAGTCTCGAGAAGAATAATCTGATAAGAAGGCAGTGATTTAAAGTTGTCATGAGGCAGTATTTTTAAGGTATTTTTCATACATTAATGGCCACTAGGGAGGTAGAGACTTTTCTTGATGCCCGTTCATTTAGTAGAGGGAGAAGTGATAGGTTTCTGATAGAGATTGCTTGAAGGGCAACATGGACTTGCCAAGGATATAGAAGAAACCAGAATGAGAGGTCTTATGTCTAAAATGAATAGGGACACAACATTTGTGTTTCGAATACTTTGGTTTCACTAAAATAAATTGATGATGCAAAAAATTGCTTTTGCATTAGCATTGTTGTATGTCGATGGGGAACCTGAGGCTGGGTGCAGACGTCCTGTTAGGACCCAGAGGCAACTGAGAGGGGGGAGGGTGAATCAGTTGTCTATTAGTTTCAACCCAAATATAACTTAATCAAACTTGATGCATAATACTAGTAAACCAAACTTAATGTCGGTTGATAGTTTAACAGTTAATAACAGTGCCGGTAAAGTTTAATGCATGAAACAGAAAGACAAATAACATCCACTACACATAACACAGATATTTGTACGTGCAAAACCTGTAAGGGGAAAAACTACGGTGGGAAACCTTACCCACAATCAGATGATACTACTACAGATAGTATGTGTGTACAAATGGGGTCTACACATGCAGAAAGGCCAACTACCTAGAGCTCACTACTCAGTCACAAAATGAGAGTCACACTGACTACAATTGGATGGTTAAATCCAATGATAATGTACTACTCAAAATAGCATCTTCATATGATGGATTCAGTACCAGTTAAGCTTTGATTGTCTTCTTCATAACCTTCCTTTAATCTTCAGATGATGTCTGTGTGAGTTGCTCTGCTTATATTCACATATACCTTATTACATTTCTCTTCCACTTCTACATAATCTCACAAATAAGATCTTACAAATATACCAAAACATAAGACCAAATGTGTAGGTTGGCTCACTAAGAATATTACAATTAAATCAATTACAAATGAATCAATATGTGATGTATCGTGTCGGCTTAATGCATTTACAATAATAACCAATCAATAAATCATCTCCATAACATGGTGTTCTGATCTAGAATAGATAATGCTTGTCGGTCCATAACCTAAACCAATTTGTCGGTAACAACAAATATGCAAACTCGATTAGACCAATAACCAAATCACCAAGACCAAGTGTCCAAACCATTTCTTCAACATAACCAAATAATCTCCAAATGATAACAAGTCATCCTCTGTGTCGGTGAACAATATAACCTATCGGTGAACCAAATACCAGTGACTGTGCACAAGTCACTGAACATGTCGGTGAACATAACCAAAGATCTCTAGTGCTGATAAGTATTGACAAGTGTTAACATCAATAACAAAACCAATGCAACATATCCATAATACCAACACATCCAACAATGCGTTGAAGAATTTTGTCAATATATTGTAGTTATAGTTTCCCAAATAAGAGTGCACACAAAATATGAAAGTACGAACAAGCTAGGTGAGTGGATTAAATCCATGTTTTTAAAGGCTCAAAATTTGTTGAAATCTCCAAGAGCGATGGGGGAAGGTTGTGCATGCATTAATAAGACCAAGAGCCAGAAGTTCGAATGATTGTTCAATCAATCTATATCAGGAACATATGGACATGAAAATGTGCAGCTCCTTGGATTGACTAAAGTTCATCAAATGTATTACATCATTCCTGTATTAGGTGCCTAGATAGTGTTAGGTATTATGCCCCAAAAATGGATTGAAAGAGATGATTCTACGAGAACCCGTGAGGATCTAGACTTTGGCACATTATCTGATCACATGTTGTATTGTTCTCACCACACCACTTAATCCTAGATGAATATAGTCATTTTGAGAAATGAGGAGGGTATCGAGTATAGCCAAAGTATTGACTCGATAATGGACGCATCTTTAGACTGATTGGGTGTTCATCTGAAATGTCGGGGTGACCATTGTTTATAGTGTTGGTGCATGATGCTAGCCTGTGAGTTAGGTGCACGATTTAGAAGGGGTTCAAACCTTTGCAACTTCGATAAAGTATGTTGTGGTCTCACAAATACACAATAATTGCAAATCATGAAGGGTATCCATCGAAGCATATGGATTAAATATTTTGATTTGGTATTTAATAAATATTGTAGTCTTCTAACACCAAGATATTCTTATTATTGTTCAATGCCAAATTGTTGTACCGTGATCAAAAATAGAAACATTGTAAAGTGCCAGTGTTGAAAAAATGCAGAGGAGAGTACACCCATCACATGCTTGGGGTTTGATGTAGGTGAAACCAAGGATTGCAATCTTCCTGTTTGGGGTCATCTAGATGTGTTATTTAAGGAAAATATATTGATGTTTAAGGGGTTAAATGATGCTTTGCAGCCAATTGCTTGCCTTCGCCAAAGCAATGAGTATATGATGGGCACAAAATGCCAAATGAGGAAGTCATTGTGAGAATGAGTTGTGAGTGAGTATTTCTATGTCAATAGTTCAAATGTGTAATTTTTTCATTTTTTAGTGAAGGGAGGAAATTGTTTTCACATGAAGAGTTACTCTGAGGGTTAGTGTGATTTTCACATAAGAATGGTTATTATTCAGAGATAAGAACACATTCGGTCAGGAAAAGGATATAAAATTATGGCTAATGTGTAAGGTGAATGAAAATTATGGCAAAGTTGAAAATTATTTATGCCAAAGAAAGTGGAGGCATTATTTTCGCTTTGGTTAAAATATATTTTTCAAGTGTAAAGGGAGGCCATAGGTAAAAATTTTATTTGAAATATAACTAATCTGAGTTTACACCGAGGCAGGGAGTGAGTTTTTATTTTCAGACAAAGAAGAAGTGTGTGCAGAAGTATTTTTCACACAAAGGGGGTTTTGTTTGCTATTTCTAAGCAGTAAAAGTGTGCAACTAAAAGTTAGAGATGACTTTCACAAAGGGGGAAATTTCTCAGTTTTCTAATCAGAGAAGGAAAAGGATGAACTTTTTCAATCAGTGTGGGCAGTGGACTAAATATGGCAATTTTGGGAAGAGTGTATATTTTGAAGTGACAAGTGCCTGAAAATGGTAGTTTTAGATTTTCAACATTTTCCAACAGGGTGTAGTGGCTCATTTTTGGCAAATTTCTGAAAGGACAATAGAATATTTTCAAAGTTGTTGATCTCAAGATTGAAGACAAGTCTTTTCAAAGATTCCTTTAGGGTTTTCTTTAGGTATTCTTTCTGAGTGTATATCTTTCTCTTCTCTTCTAAGTTAGGGGGATTTTGAATGTAATTTCATTCTGGAAGTGAGGCTTCCATGTATAGGGTCCAATTTTTAATGACAATTATTTTTATTTTTCAATTTGTGGTTGCTTTATGGTTTGAGTAGTTGTAACCAGACAAGCATATAATAAATATTGGTCTCTCTTATTGTTGTCTCCAATATGTAACAACATATTTTGTGAAGTAAATGATCAAGGATTACTTACTTTGTCCCAACAAGTCTGGTGTTTGTTCTATTTTTTCTTCTCTTCAAGGAAGAGACTAAGACACTTGAGTAGAATGATGAAACATGTCTTTTGCATATAGAATCTTTAAGTATGATTGCAGGTTGAACCAAGCTAATGGTTGTTAATGTCATGCATTAATGCTAAGATCTTTGTGCTTATGGTTCATGCTACTTAGGTGTAAGGTTGCATACTAAGAATAGACTCTATTGCCCATACAAGGCACTAGTCATGGTTGTTATTTTCAGTTTTCAGAATCATTCCTTTAACCAATATATTTTTACTTTCTGCATTTCTTTTTCAACATTACGAGTAGGATTAGTGTAGAAAACTCCCTCCCTCAATGAAGTGCATAGATGCTTAGAAACTAAGGTTAAAGCCATAACCAGGAGGTAAACCATCTTCCTTAGTACATTTTCATTTTGATGATTTGTTGTAAATGTAATGTCTTGAGTATTGTGAAGCTATTAGTTATTTTGACATTGCATAGGTTCACCCGCCTTGGTCTCGCAGATCCAAAAGTACAGGAGATCTCAGTCTTGTGATAAAGTCTCATTTGTTGGCCAAATCCTTCCTTGAATCTGTATATGAGTTAGTAGAAATCCCTCTAGAACTCGAGGACTATTGGTTTGGGAACCAACAGAATGGTGACTCTACTGGGGAAAAGCTTGACAAAGCTTATTAAGTCTCCCATGAGACTCTAGTTACAAATTTTTCAATCTAGAAGAAGTTTATTGTAGCGTGCATGAAGGATTTTGAAGTGACTCTACTAATGAAGAACTCGGAATATTAAGTTTTTGAATAGCTCTCCATTGTTCAAAGATTGTTCCTCTACAAGGAGGTGGCGAATCTATCAAAGATCCTAATGAAGAGATGATGCAAGATCCGAACATTCAAAGTCTTATCAAATAAAAAAGAGAGAAGCAACTGCATACTTCCAGGTATTCTCAAATATCTTGTTGAGAATAAAAGTTTTTTTTCTGAATATTGTGCATTAAAAAGTTTCAGCACTTGAAAGTTTCCCTAATGAATGATTTTAGCATTGCTAGAGGGAAGTTGTAAGAAAGTTTTACATGCTTATAAGTTATTTTCTCAGTTTTTATTTTTCAAAATAAATTAAGCATGTTGCAATAGTGTGTGCTATTGAAAAGGGGTTGTAGTCACAAGTACTTTTAGTTTTATTTTCAAAAGATTGTGTGGGCACATTTGAAATGTATCCAAATATGTATCCCTACTTGGCTCCCAATGTTAACATGCTGAGAAGTTAGCCCCAACCATGTAATCAAATAGATTTCATCATTCGAAGTTACAAGGCCTTGAGGTTTGATGATATTGTGGGTTCCCCAAACCCCATACCCTGTGAAGTTAGAGATAAGATTCTTAGGTTTGGTGGGTTGAAGGAGGAATCAACTGAGAATCATTTGTAGTGGTTTAGTGAGATAATGGAAGAATACAAGGTCAATCATGAGAATGTGTTTATAAGGCTATTTGTCCATTCCTTGAAAGAGGATGCAAGAGAGTGTTTCTCTAATTGGTTACCATGCTGATCAACTCATGGGAAGAGTTCCAATCAGCTTTCAAAGAGCAGTTTTGTGAGAAATTTTTTGAGTCTTCAATGATTCAAGACTTTATGGAGATTCACATTGAAGAAGATGAGTTGGTCACAACTTTCAATCTCTGGTTTGCAAATACATTGAAGATGATTCCTCAAGCTATCAAACTATCAGATGACATGGCTTTAGTGATATACCTTGGTGCCTTTGCTATAAAGATGAGCTACATGATTAGAAATGAGAGGCCTGAAAGCTTGTATGAAGCTTATGAGATAGCTAAGAATATTGAGAAAGTCTCTAAGTTTGGAATGAGCAGAAAATTAAAGCCCGAAAGGAGAACTTGGTGTGAAAGAAAGCAAGATGGTTCCAAAGTTAGAGATGATTTCCAGCTTGCGCTTGTTGTCCCTTCATGTGTTTCTTTTCAAAATGTCAAGCAACAAGTTTTACATATGTTCATGATCCTAGAGATGATGTAATTGTTGTTGAAGAAGCAAGTATGCCTCAAGAAATATTTATTCCTCAAGAATCCACTCCAAGCTACACCTATGAGAATTTTGATTATGTGTGTGTACTTGAGAATGACATACCACGTTAGTATGAGCTTGATGTCCCAAACCTAGTGATGTGCATAAATGCACATCAGGCTAAGCCTTATGTTTCTTATCAATAGTATGAGGGTACCATTAATCCAATTTTTTGTGATCAAGCTTCAATCAGCAATAGCACAAAGATGGATGCAAAAAATGAAGACATGGTAGGGACAAAAGCTCAATGAAATCCTTATGGTAGTCTTGACTCAAGAAGAATATTTTGTGCTATGGATGTCAATAACATGGCACCCCAGTTAGCAAGTGAACAAGAAATGGATAATGTTGATTACATGCATACAAAGGTTGAAACCCATGCAAGATATGATTCTCGTGCTTATGGTGATAATAATTCAACCTATTCTCATGATTGGAATCATGTGGTTCATTGTCCTAGTGCTCAAAATGATAATTGTGTATCAGATGTGGACTTAGTTGTAGCATATGAGAATGGGGCAAACTTGAACAACATTGATGACCATGGGTGTGTACTCACTAAAGATAATGAAGCTTCATGTTCATCTTATACCTATGAAGATGATGATGTTGATAATGATTTTATTACTCAAACTCACGACATGGTGCAATAGTATGACATGAACGAAGTCCAAGAGCCAAGTACACCTAAAATAAATGAGCATGCATATAGTGATCAATAAATGGATATGGTGTATACCACTCAAAATCCATTGTATGATGATACCACTAACATGGACTAGCTTGTGTCTTTTGAAGATATATTTGAGATCAACTCCCATGTGATCTCAAACCCATTGTATGAAGAAGTAGATGCACTTTCAGATGAGGATGATGTTTTGTCAATCTGTGAAAGTGACCTCCATAAATCTGAGGAGATAGGTTCATATGTCCTATTTGATCCTGATTTTAGTGAATAAAATGATAGTACCCCATGTTCTTCATGGGATGAGTTACCTATGTACCATGATGAGGTGGATGAGCAAGGAGCACAATGCATTCAAGATCACTTTACCTCAGTGCCAGCTGATATAATTGAAGTTTCAGACTCTTGTGTGGAGTTAGACAGTGAGAACAATAGTTGCCTTGATTGGTAATACTCTTTGGCCAGCATAAGTCATGACTGTGACATGAAAGAGACCAGCAATGCATATGAAGGCATTAATTTTTTTGAAATTCAAGATGACAGCTGTGATGAAGCTAAAAAATATGATCATTGATAATGATTCAAAGTTTTACATAGTTGAAGATGAATATGCCTATGAGATCCACTATGTGGATCATCACCAAAAGGATTCCCATGTTGATTTTGATGAAGGGACTTTGCTGATTTTGAATGATTTCTTTGATGAAATATTTCTTGGCAATTGGAGGAATTGATTATATGTTGCATTGATGTTTTGTCATTAAAGGCAACACAGATTGTTTTGGTTGTTTACCGATTTTTGATAGGTTATGGTAGAGAGGTTGGATTATGATATTGATTTGATATGCTCTGGTTTGCTTTGATTTGTGGAATTGGTTCAGAACTGTCATTCATCCTAATGAGATGTGTATCACAATCAGTTGGTTCAGGATTTGATGACTTGGGAGCTATCATTTATTCTAGTAAGTCTTTTGGTCACCGGTATGGGTTTTACTGGTAGAGCTTTTTTGAAGATCTTTTGATGCACGTGATTGTTAGCATCCAAGAATACTGGGAGGGGGGCGTGAATCAGGGTTTTGTTGGTAATATAAGATTTTAACCTTTTATAGCATACACATATAAACTGGTAAATGAAGAAACATATAACATGAAGTAAATAAACTAGCCACATAAATGAACACCATAACACATAAAATTTATACATGAAAAACCTCAAAGAGGAAAAACCATGGTGGGATTTGTGACCCACAATATCAATTCATTGGCCATATGAAAGATATTAAAAAGAATGGGGGCGTGCACATGTAGGAAGGCACACTACCTAGAGCACACTGCTCAACACAAAAGAGTCTCACTGACTACAAGCTTTGCCTAAGATAAAATAGTATTGGTGAACTCACAAAATGCATCTTCAATGCCAAAAAGAGTTCCGGTTATAGCTCTATTTTGTACCTATTCATAAACCCTGAATCCTTCTGCCAGTATCTCCTTTCCTCCAAGAATGCTTTACAAACAATCTATTGATCATAACATGATATTACATTTGCATACAAATGACCTACATACATATCCTTCGCATTACATAGTTCTTCTACCCTTTTCATATGCATTGTCCTATTACCTTGTAATATGTCAAAATGACCTAACAGATTGACTTATATACCCTTTACAAACAATATGCCTTATGTCAACTTACAATACAAAAGATATTCAGTGTTGGCCCTTATACAATAATTACAAAATGATTTTACAAATAAAACCTTTCGGATCCAAACTAATGTCGACTTCACTGAAGTGCTAGATGTTGGTGCTGGTGTCAGTATTGGTGATGACCCTGAATATTCCAATGTCGGTATCTATAGGTGTATGCCTCCAAGTGCTAGTATATGCCTTCAATAGAATATTGTTGCCAGCAATGACAACATATTACTCCAATTAGTGTCAATTGCCAACAATCTCCCCCTTTGGCATTGATGACAACACTCATGTGAAAAATGGATTCCCTTTTAGTTCAATTGAAACATGAACATGCTCCTCCTGAGCTAATTCACTCTATCAGCAATATACTCTGTCGATATCCTCCTCCTAGGATTACATATTTTTCACATAATATGCACTCCCCCTTTGGCATCAATGCCAAAGACCGGTGAAAGAATTGAAAGAATTGTTATAGATTACTTTACCAGAGCTTGACCAATCTCAAAATTTCTGGATAAGCTTTCTCTAGTAATTGTACATAGGTATCCCAAATGGTTTTGAATGTTTCAGATATGGATACAAGTCCACTCAATAAATATACAAGTGTTTCTTTCTCAGTGACTGCTGTCGATGTAGGCTTGGCAAGCACATGCATACATTCCGTCTTATGTACACCAAGTAAATCCAATCTTGAAATCACCAAACCTCTAAGACTCCTCACTCTCCAAATAATCTTGTCTCTTTCCTTTTCAAAAGCAAAAACTTGGTTCTCCAAGGTCAAAATTTGTCCATCAGTAGAAGTTGTAAGTGAAGTTAGTCCATCAAAAGAATTAGCAATATTAGCAATCTTTTCATGTAGTTCCTTTAACCTTTGATCTACATGTGCTATAAGAATTTCTATATTACAACAAACCCTGTAGATGTTAGTACACTATTTCAAATAATTTTCAATAAGTATAAGTATCTCTCCAACCTTCCTCTTCTCTGTCTCAATAATCTAGTCAAAAGTGGCTTTCTTGGCCAGAGTAAATCTTTCAAGTTCTCTCTTGCCAGAAGTCTGTTGCAATGATTGAAATTTTTTAGATATGTGTTCTATCAATACCTTAAGCTTGTCGGAAGGGCTTGCTTCATTTTTAATCATACAATAAGGAATCAATCTATGCAAAACTATTATTGATTGATCTATTATTCCTTTGTCAGCAGATCCTTCCTTCATTAGCTTTTGAGTAGCCATCATCATTAGCTCAGTAGGGCGCATCTCTGTGATTGATTTCTTCTCAAATTGAGAAGTGTCAATTTCCAAAAGTTTTGTTGGGGAATCAACTGTCGATTCAGTCTTCTTTTCATTTTCTTCCTTATCCTCTTTCGGTGTTTTCCTTTTATCATCCTCTTTTACACTAGTGGCTTTGCCACTTGGTGCATTATCTGTTACTGCCAATGGAGTATTATCCACAATATTATTTGTAACCTTTACAAATGTAGTCTCTATCAGTTTAGTCTATACACTCTCATCAGTTTTAGGACTATCTGGCAGTTCATTCAAAATTTGATCTGAACTTCCCAAAATTCCTTTCCCTTTAGATTTATCTAGAATACTGGGAGCAGTTGCCTTAGCAAATTCTTCTTGAGAAGTGAGAAAATCAGGATTCTTTTGGAATAATTTGGCCCAACCATCTCTGGTCTCATTTATTATCTCATTAAATCTACCCATCATTAGGCCTATTTGTTGGGTTTTGCTGCTAAAGATTGTTCTATTTGCAACATCTATACACCTTTTCATTTCCTCATTATTTATAGAGCCACACATATTCAAAAGTTCAACTTCTTTGATCTCTTTGTCCCTCCTTATTGTATCTAACTTATTATACAATGATACAAGAATTTCTTTCAAAATCTCTACCAAAGCCTTCTTATATATGTCTAAATGTAACAAAATTGTTTCTTCTATTTCATTTTGGTCATTATCATCTAAATATTCATAAAAATTTGACACATTCTTCAAAATTCCATCTTTAGTTACCTCATCAATTAACTCTGCACAAGTCATTTTACCAGATTCAGTTGCTTCATCACTCTTTTTCTTCTTGTTGGGGGTTGCAAGAGCGAATGGAGTAGGCTGCCTCTTCTAAGTAGGTTTCCTTGTAGGAGGTGTGGATGCAGTTTTTATCTTTTGAATTAGATTCCTCCTTGGTTCCACCTTTTTCTCCTCTATCAGAGGCTTGTTAGCATTCTTCCTTTGTACCCTTTTGAATGGAAGAAGTTGATTAACATCTGGATCAGAGTTAGAAGTGATAGAAGAAACGAAAGTTTCAGGCATCTTCATCTTAGGAGCACTTGATACTCCCAATTGATCTACAGGTTTAGATCCAGAACCTAGTTTTGTATCTATCTTGTGAATTATATTGTGAACAAATGCAGATATTTTATTTGCTTTCTTTTCTCTTCTTTTTTTGTTGAAGCTGGTTTTGACTCCAAACGCCTTCTCCTCTGTAGTTCCAAAGTGTTCAGCCTTATCATCCAAAGGAGAATTAATCAACATTTTAGCACATAGCTCCAAGATATTGTCATCTACTTCATAACCCAATTTAGTGACCCATATAGTTCTATGTTCCACATCTTCCATCAATGGCTCATCTATTTTTACCATGAGGCAAATATCAGTGGAGTATTTCTCCACAATGTGTTTGGAGATTCTGTCCCTCAGTCTCTTGTTCTCCTAAAAAAATTTCAAGTAGGCCCAAAGCTTCTCATCCTTGTTACTGCCAAGATCGGTGATTGCTTCTTTGATTTGCATACCTACCAGTATGTCATGAGCCCAACGCTTCTTTCCCAAACCCAGTAGCTCATTCATGAAGTACAACATCAAATAGACAATACGATTTCCAAATTGCAAATTTCCTTTCTTAACATCTTTTATCTTGTCAATATTAATCATTAATTCACTCCTTAACCATTCACACAAGTCATACTTTTCATTACTTTATCATCTGATATACAACATGGATACAGGAACTGACCAAAAAATTCAATCGACTTGATTGAGTTACCTTGTGGCCGATGATCATGCTGGAAAATTTCACATATGTGGCTTTGATGGTGTTGACCCTCATTGATCTTCCATCATGGGTTGCACTGGTGAGCTTCTCAACCATAGTGTTGCAGATCTTCTTACCTGGTTCCTGTCCAACTTTGGGTAAGTCGATGACTGCCTAAATTGCTTCTTTGGTAATCATGTGGGCTCGGTCCATCCAGATAAATTCATTATGGACCCTGCTCAGAACATATCTGCTCACTTCATCCTTGAATTCTGGCATATACAGGATTCCAGTTAACCCTAGATCCTCAATGATTTGATATTCTGGCTTGATTGTATCAAAGCTTCCTAGTATCACAGATTGATACATTCCCTCAATTTATTCAGTGCATAAATGCTCCAAGGTGTAGTGAATATAGGTCCTAACATCTTCTACATAAACCACTCCATCAGGAACTCTTGAAAACATGCCAGTAGAGTCTTCCTTCCTAGCAATTTGGGTAACTTCCCTGAAAATAGGTTTAAACCTATTCTTGACCTCAACAACAATGGGATTCATAATGAAAGTAGGAGCAGATGATGATCCAGATGCCATTTCTAATAAATAACTAGAAAATAGTTGGTGGTTAAAGGATTTTGATTACTTCTCAAATGACTGTTGCAAATCCTTCAGAATGCCTCTACTCGCTCTTGATTGTCTGTGACTTGCCTTTGTTTCTCTCTAGTTTTCTCGAGTGCTGGGTGAGTGAAAATGAGTTCATTTTCCCTTTTTATCAGTGAGTAAACCCTAACTCATCACTATCATAAATGCTAAGTCATGATGTACCCTACCGGATGTCAGTTTCACAGTTTTATGCTAGATAAACCTCCATCAATGATCAATACCACTCTCCAGATTTCTTCTAGGGAATATGAAAGATTTGCAATGAATTTGCCAGCCGCTAAGGCGTATACCTCAGTTACCAGTTGAATTTTCTATCAGTGCAGGAATGCTCTGTTCTATCAGTAGAGCTATAGGTATGTTAGGATTCCCAAAGATACTGAGAGGGGGGGGTGAATCAGTATCTTGCTGGCTAACAGATTTTCTGATCTTATTAAATAAATTGTATTCCAAAATAGTGTACCGGTAAACAAGAATTAATGCAATAAATATGAACAATAAGCACAAAATAGAAAGCACACCATTACACAATATTTTTAATTAGGAAACCAAGTGTGGGAAAAAACTTGGTGGGATTTTTGACCCACAATATTCACTCACTATCCAATGAATGGATATTACTTACAATAGGGGCCTGCACATGTAGGAAGGCCAACTGCCTAAAGTTCACTGCTTAATTACAAAAGAAGTCACACTGACTTACAAAATGGACTATGCAAATCCAATATAATGTACTGCTTTAGTTCAGCATCTGCTGTGCCAAGTTCAGTACCGGTTTAAGCTCATACAATAACCATAAACCTTACTCCAAAATCTACCTTAATCTTTGCATGTTACTTCTACAATATGTCCACACCTATATCCACATCTATAAATGATCTACAAGGTCTCATACTTATATAGGAATCTTATTATAATATACCTTTTCGGCTTACAAAAAGATATTACAAATAAATCCAATATGCAATAAACAAAATCCTATCGGCCAGGGTGTCGATAATCATCTTTGCCGCTGTCGGTGAACTATCTGCTAGTGTAGAGTCTGTCGGTGCTGGTGCTTGTCGGTGCCATAGGATTGCAAGTTTTCCATCAATGACAATACCTTCAATCACCTACAATTTCTCATTGGAGTGTGCAATGCCAACAATCTCCCCCTTTGGCATTGATGGCAACACCCATGAGAAAAATTCAAAAATGTATCCAAAATTTGAAGTCCAAAATTTTTACCAGAACTGTGTGCTCCCCCTAACCAGATGATCTCTTTTGTCATCATTTTTCTCATCTCTACTACTCCCCCTTTGGCATCAATGACAAAGGTTGTCAAAAATGTCAACTGAGTGTAGTTCTCAGCTGGATCCCTGTAACTGGTTGGTTACAATCCGAAATAGATCTGCTAGTGCAAAATTTAAGCTCTGAGTAAACCTTTCACTATCCTTCAAAGTTGCTTCTGTCCTTTGAATTGTACTGGTGAGTATGTGCATTTTCTCTTTTGCTGTCTTTAGTCCTGGAGCAAGTGCCTTTGAAATCTCTTTTCTCAAAGAGATGAGGATGTCAAGTTTCAGACCAAGTTTGCATTTCAGTTCCTTAGCCTTGAACTTTACTCTTTCCTTCTCTTTTTCAAATTTTTCAGTTTTCTCTTCAAAGCCTGCTATTTCCTACTCTATTACCGATATGGGTTCTGATGAATCAATGAGATTATCAGCAATATCATTTATTTCTTTCTATATTTTACTGATTTCTTTGTCTATGTCCACTGTCAAAATGTTAGTTTTACATGAGTCCCCGTACAACTCTTTAAATTCCATTATTGTTTTGGTAAGTGCCAGTAATAGGGTATCTATGTATCTCATGCACTTCTTTATTGACTCATCAAAGAATTTTTCTTTTTCTTTATTCATTTTCTCACTAAATGTTTCCTCATTAATCTGATCAACTGTCAAAAGGTTACCGGTGATATGTTTAGACAATGTGTCTAATTTTCTCAAAGAATCTTTATTGTCCACATTGCACTTATGTGCAATCAATTTCAATAAAGGAATTGTGTCATCAATAGCCTTATATGTAAGTTCATTGCAATCTGTTATTTTCTTAATGAAGTCCAATAATACCTCTGTTACATTTGTCGGTCTGAATTTTGTTAAGGAGGAACCAGATGATTGTCCAATTGCCTTAACAATCTGCATTCTGCCGGTGTGAGTAACCTCTTTTCTTATGTTGACCTCTGGTAGGTCGATCTAAGTCCGCATCTCAACTAGCAAAGGCTTGGGTTTCTCAGTTGTTTCTGGTGGCACTGTCTTTGTTTGAACCTTTACCTCTTCTAGTTTCTTAGTGTGTACTTCAAAACTATCTATTATTGGTATCTCAACTGGTTTTCCAGTGTTGTCAGTAGCTGGTTTCTCTAGCTCAGTGGGTTTTTCAATGTGTGAACTAGTGATATCAGTCACCATAACAATATCTAGGGGATCAGTTGATTGATCAATTTGTGTTTCAACCCCAGTCTCAACATTTTCAACTATCTTCTCAACATGTGTTTTCATTGTAATATTCTCAGCCAGTGGCTCAATTGCCATATCTTTCTTCTAAGTGGTTTCCTTATCAACCACAATGTTCACCTCTTATGTATCAATGTTCATTGTATAGAGCACTTCTGAATCAAGATTGGTGTCCTCATGTGTTGACTCCAACTCAACATTATCAGTTGTCGGTGTGTCAACAGTCTCGACTGGTGGAGTATCAGAAGGAGGTGGGGGCAAATTATCTATTACTTTTATGCTTGGAGGTCCTCCTACCTTGCCTTTACCTTTGTCCTTATCCTTTTGATAGACTCTTAAAGTTTTGAGTCATTTGAGTTCTTCTTGTTTTTCTTTCTCCACAAAGAAGATGTCCCATTTGTCCATTGTCTCTTTAGATATTTCATTCATTCTACCAGCCATTAAAGCTTCATGTCGGTGACTAGTGGAAAATACAGTCATGTTTGCCTCACTTACTAGTTCATTAATTTCTTCTGCTGATTTCACTGGGTGAACTGCAAGTAGTTTTTCTACCTTTATCTTCTTATCCAGTTCCACAATGGCTAATCTCTTTGCATCTAGTCTTCTATACAAGTCACTTGGTAAATCATCTACAACTTCTATCAAAAATTTCTTATATATGTCTAAGTGTAGAATGACACTATTTTCTATGCTTTCATTTTCTTCATTGGTAAAAGTATTATACAATTTGCTGACATTAGACAAGTTTACTTCTTCAGTTATTTCATTCAAAAGATTGTCTAAAGGAGGAATAACCTATTTTTCCTTCTTCTTCCTTGGTGTCATTTTCTTTGTTGGGGGGCTTACTGCCTGTTGTTTTCTTCTTTTTGGTGTAGGAGAAGGTGTCGGTGATGGTTTTCTTTTTCTTTCTACCCTTTTAAACTCTGTCGATATTTCACTGTCAGAGGAGGTACCAACTGGTGAAAGATGTGCTTCTGGTTGTATCCCTTCCAGGTCACTTTCCTTAATACCAATGATATTTAATATGTTTTCCTTAATTTCTTTTGCCTATTTTGTTTCTTTTCTAATGGTTTGTTCTCTTTTCTTTCTTCATTTAAGGGCTATACATTTCTCTCAATGGTTTCAGAATTTCCAAATATTTCTTCTTCAGGTTCTCTAGGGGCTTCAAGTAGAGCTTTAGCATATGTATCAATTATGTTTTCATCTTCCTCATAACCCATTTCAATAACCCAAACAGTTCTAGGAACCACTGCTTCCATCCAAATTTCATCTTTCTTTATAACAAAATATCTCTTTATGATATTTATCAACTATGGTTTGAGATAGTCTTTCCCCAGTCTTCATTCTAGCCTTAAATGCCTGAAAGTATTCAATTATATTCTTTTCCCTCTCATCTCCCATGCCATTAAGGATATCTAGTAGTTGTTTTCCTACCAGTATGTCAAAACCAAATTCTTTTCTACCTATACCGAGAATTTCCTTAGTAATGTATAGCATTAGGCATACAAGTAAGTTACCAAATCTGAAAGTACCTTTCTTGTCACCCTTAATTTTCTTTAGGTTGTCAATTATTTCATCCTTTAACCATTCACATATGTCAATCTTTGTGTTGTTGTTCACCATGTCATAAGCACTCTTGATACATAAACTAGAAATAGAGTTTAATCTGTTAGCATGTGTAGTCTTGTATCCTAGAACCATGCTAATGAATTTGACATTAATATCCTTCACATCATTTACTCTTAAGGATCTTTTGTTATAGGTTGCACCGGTTAGGGTCATTACAGTGTTGTTTGGAACCTTTTTAGTTTTATCAAGCCTGCTACCGGTGGAAGGTAAGCCAGTCACTACCCTAACTAATTTTTTTGTAATCTTATGGATGGAGTCAAGCCAAAATAATTCCCCATGAACTCTACTAAGCACAATTCTCACTTCCTTTGGAAAATCAGGAATGCTAAGTATCTCCACACAACCTAGGGTCTCAATTATCTTGTGTTCCGGTTTCACATTACCATTTTCATCACAAATTATTGTCCTATACATGTTCATTATCTCATCAGTACCAAGTTCCTCAATATGACAATGTATGAATATCCTAGGGTCTTCAACATATGCAACTCCTTTGGGTATTTTAGAGAATGCACCTAGGGTATCATCTTGCTTCGCTACTTTGGGTATGATCTTAAATATGGGCCTAGGGCATTTAACCACTTTGACAATAGTAGGGTTTGCAATGAATTTAGGTGCAAAGGAGGAAGCCATTATATAAATACCTTAAACAACATTTAGGTTTGAATGCTTGAATGATTTGCTTCACTTCTCGTTGTGGATGCCTTCGCTCGATTTTTTTGCACTCTTAGGAAAATTTGAATGCTCAGTGAGTGAAAAATAGTGAAAAACACTTGCTTTATAATGTCATTTCCTTCAACTACCATAATAAATTCCTGTCGGTTAAGTGAAAACTTAACTCATCTGCCGATGGAGAAGCATTTCATCTTCTTATCATCAACCAAGGTTAAACTAGCATAATTTTCAATTAGTTTCTATACCCCCAAAAGATTTATTTTTAGTTAGATGAAGAATCTCCTACTGGTGGAGTGATACTTTGTTCTACCAGTGAAGGAATAGCCTCATCAACATTATGATCTATCTTTCTAATCCATCATTTTGAAAATTCTTGCTTTACCTCATCAACTTTCTCTTTACCTTTCAAGCTGGGTCCTTCATTATTTGTCGGTGATACCTTACTTCTACAAAATTTTGCAATATGTCCAATCTTGTTACAAGCATAACAAGTCACATTATTTTTCTGAATAGCTTTTCCATATCCTATGCTGGCATGTGTTTTGCATTGATTAGATAAGTGTCCAAATCTTCCACAAACATAACATCTTACATTCATTCTGCAATTTTCTGAGTTATGACTGATTTTGTTGCATTTAGAACATTGACCGGTGGGTTCATTAGTGTTCTGATAGTTTCTAGATCTACACGGATTTGCTCTATGACCATACTTGTTACAGTTAAATCATTGTAGGCATTAGGTTGTCTTACCGGTTTATTGTGATCATGATTGTTTGCAATACCGAAGCTTTCATCAACTTCAAAGCCAAGTCCATTAGTATCTCCATTAGGTTTCTCATTTTTCAGCATATCATCAAGTTCTTCTAAACTTTTCTTGAATTTCTCTTTATGTTCATTTGCAGTAGCCAATTTATTTTCCAAGAAATCCTTCTGTTTCATGAGTTTAGTTTTATCATGTTCCAAGTGAATTAGATCTGTCTTTAACATATCATTTTCATGGCTGAGTCTTAGATTTTCATTTCTAGCATCATTGATTCTCCTAGCCAAGTCATCTTCATTTTTCTTTCTATCTCCAGTGTCTTTATAGAATCTCATAGTCATATCTTGCATCTCATTCCTCAAGGTCATGTTTTCTTGCTTCATCTTGCTTACAAGATCATTAAGAGTTTCCTTTTCATCATCATCATTTTGTATCTTCTCATGAAGTTCTCTTCTGTTGTTTCTAGAAATAGTTAGATTCTCCTGAATTCATTGAATTATTTCCTATGCAGTCTTTAGATCATCTTCAAGTTTGATATTTTTCAACTTTTCTACATCATAATCTGCAAGAGCTATTTCTAATTTCTTTCTCAAGTTATCCATCTATACTGGTGTTAGAATATCCCTCAAGCTGTTAGGATTTTGAAAAAGAAGGACCAGACTCTGATACCAATTGTTAGGATTCCCAAAGATATTGAGAGGGGGGGTGAATCAGTATCTTGCCAATTCACAGATTTTATGATCTTATTAAATAAATAAATTGCAAAACAATATACCGGTAAACAAGAATTAATGCATTAAATATGAACAATAAGCACAATATAGAAAGAACACCATAACACGAGATTTGTAACGAGGAAACCCGATGTGGGAAAAATCTCGGTGGGATTTGTGACCCACAATATTCACTCACTGGCCAATGAATGGATATTACTTACAATAGGGGCCTGCACATGTAGGAAGGCCAACTGCCTAAAACTCACTACTTAATTACAAAAGAAGTCACACTGACTTACAAAATGGCTTATGCAAATCCAATATAATGTATTGCTTTATTTTAGCATCTCCTATGCCAGGTTCAGTACCGGTTTAAGCTCATACAATAACCATAAACCTTACTCCAAAATCTACCTTAATATTCACATGTTACTTCTGCAATAAGTCCACACCTAAAACAATATCTCTAAATGATCTACAAGATCTCATACTTATATACGAGTCTTATTACAATATGCCTTATTGGCTTACAAAAATATATTACAAATAGATACAATATGCAATAAACAAAATCTTGTCGACCAAGGTGCCGATAATCATCTTTGCCATTGTCGGTAAACTATATGCCAGTGTAGACTCTATCGGTGCTGGTGCTGGTCGATGCCATAGGATTGCAAGGTTTCCATCAATGACAATACCTTCAATCACCTACAATTTCTCATTGGAGTGTGCAATACAAACAAGGTGCAGTTACCGATGTAGTTGCATCTCCACTTGCTTCTTCAAATTTTCTAACCCATCTCTTGGTGTGATCTTGTTGTATTTCATCTACCTTATGTTTTTCTTTCTCATTTGATTTATCATTTCTTACTGATGTAGTCTTGCTTCTACAGTACTTAGAAATATGAACTATTTTGTTGCATGCATAACATGTAACATTGTTCTTTTGAATTGCTTTGACATACCTGGTGCCATTCCTTGACCTACATTTATTAGCCAAATGACCAAACTTTCCAAATGTATGGCATTTAACATTAATTTTGCAATCTTGTGAGTTATTACCATATTTCTTGCAATTTGTACATTGACCATGAATTGAATTGTAGTTTTGATTTTCTCTATTTCTACATTGTCTAGCCATATGCCCAAATTTATAAATAAAGCATCTACCATTGAATTCGTAAGCATTAGATTGCCTTACCGGTTTCCTCTGGTATGATAAGTTCTGCATACCGGTTGTCTGATCTTCATTTGCAGTACCAGAGCTTTCATCTTGTACAAATCCAAACCCTCTAAAATCTTCACTCTGCCTTTGTCTTTTCAATAAATCATCCAACTGTGCAACAATGATCCTGAATTTTTCTTTATACCCACTTGCAGTAGTCAGATCATCTCTCAGAGTTGTTATTTGTCTTTAAAGCTCTTGTTCATTATTCTAGGAGTGTACCAAAATAGTTCTCAATAGATTATTCTCATGAGTCAATCTTCCACAATCTTCAAATTTGTTCTTCAGAGATATAGCAACATTTTCTTCCTTCTTCTTTTTGTCCTTGATATCTTTTGATAACTTCATAGTTAGGTCTTCCATTTCATTCTTCATGAGCATGTTTGCTTGACTCAATTTCTAGCATTGTTCTTTAAGTGCATTTTTCTCTTCATCATCTTGGTTTTGCAAAAAATTTCTCCTCTTAGCTTGAGCTGATGATAACCTTTCTTGCAGAACAAGAATGAATTCATTAACAAAATTCAATTCATCTTGCAGTTTTAAGTTTTTCATCCTTTCAGCATCATAATCCTCAAGTGCCATTTCAAGTTTCTTCTCCATAGCCATATTCAATTATTCCTATTTTAGGATCTTCCTCAAGCTGTTAAACTTTCTTCAAGGTACCAGGCTTTGATACCAATTGTTGGAATCCAAGAACTCTGAGATGAGGGGTGAATCGGTGTTCTACCGGTAATATAAGATTTTAACCTTTTATAACATACACATATAAACCGATAAATGAAGAAACATATAACATGAATTAAATAAACCAGCTGCATGAATGAACACCATAACACATAGAATTTATACATGGAAAACCTCAAAGAGGAAAAACCACGGTGGGATTTGTGACCCACAATATCAATTCATTGGCCATATGAAAGATATTACATAGCATGGGGGTCTGCAAATGCAGGAAGGCACACTCCCTAGAGCACACTACTCAACACAAAAGAGTGTCACTGACTACAAGCTTCTGCTAAGATAAAATAGTACTAGTGAGCTCACAAAAATGCATCTGCAATGCTAAAATGAGTTTTGGTTATAGCTCTGTTCTGTACCTATTCATAAACCCTGAATCATTCTATCAGTATCTCCTTTCCTCCAAGAATTATTTACAAACAATCTTCTGATCATAGCATGATATTACATTCGCATACAAATGACCTACATACATATCCTTCGCATTACATAGTTCTTTTACCCTTTTCATATGCATTGTCCTATTACCTTGTCATATGTCAAAATAACCTAACAGACTGACTTATATACCCTTTACAAACAATATGTCTTATGTCAACTTACAATACAAAAGATATTCAATGTTGGCCCTTATACAATAATTACAAAATGATTTTATAAATAAAACCTTTCAGATCCAGACTGATGTCGGCTTCACTGAAGTGTTGGATGCTGGAACCAGTGTCGGTGTTGGTGATAACCCTGAATATTCCAATGCCAGTATCTGTTGGTGTTTGCCTCCAAGTGTTGGTATATGCCTTCAATAGAATATTGTTGCCAGCAATGACAACATATGATTCCAATTAGTGTCAATTGCCAAAAATCTCCCCCTTTGGCATTGATGACAACACTCATGTGAAAAATGGATTCCCTGTCCGTTCAATTGAAACATGAACATGCTCCCCCTGAGCTAATTCACTCTGTCTGCAATATAATCTGTCGATATCCTCCTCCTAGGATTACATATTTTTCACATAATATACACTCTTCCTTTGGCATCAATGCCAAAGACCCGTGAAAGAATTCAAAGAATTGTTACAGATTACTTTACCGGAGCTTGACCAATCTCAAAATTTCTAGATAAGCTTTCTCTAGTAATTGTACATAGGTATCCCAGCCAATTTTGAATGTTTCAAATATGGATACAAGTCCACTCAGTAAATGTGCAAGTGTTTCTTTCTTAGTGACTTCTGTCGATGTGGGCTTGGAAAGCACATCCATATATTAGCTCTTATGTACACCAAGTGAATCCAATCTTGGACTCACCAAACCTCTAAGACTCCTTTCTCTCCGAATAATCTTGTCTCTTTCCTTTTCAAAAGAAAAAACTTGGTTCTCCAAGGTCAAAATTTGTCCATCAATGGATGTTGTAAGTGAAGTTAATCCATCAAAATAATTAGCAATACTAGCAATCTTTTCATGTAGTTCCTTTAACCTCTGATCTACATTTGTTGTGAGAATTTCTATATTACAACAAACCTTGTAGATGTTAGCACACTATTTTAAATAATTTTCAATATGTATAAGTATCTCTCCAACCTTCCTCTTCTTTGTCTCAATAATCTAGTCAAAAGTGGCTTTCTTGGCCAGAGTAAATCTTTCAAGTGCTTTCTTGTCAAAAATCTGCTGCAATGATTGAAAGTTTTTAGATATGTGTTATGTCAATACCTTAAGCTTGCCGGAAGGGATTTCTTCATTTTCAATAATACAATAAGGAATCAATCTATGTAAAATTGTTATTGATTGATCTATTTTTTCTTTGTGAGAAGATCCTTCCTTCATTATCTTTTGAGTAGCCATCATCATTAGTTCTATAGGACACATCTCTGTGATTGATTTCTTCTCAAATTGAGAAGTGTCAATTGCCAAAAGTTTTATTGGGGAATCAACTGCCGGTTCAGTCTCCTTTTCATTTTCTTCCTTATCCTGTCTCAGTGTATCACTTTTCTCATCTACTTTTGCATCGGTGGCATCGCCACTTGTTGCAGCATCTATTACTATTGGTGGAGTATTATCCACAATACTATTAGTAACCTGTACAAATGTAGTCTCTGTCGGTCTAGTATGTAGACTCTCATCAGTTTTAGGACTATCTGTCAGTTCATTCAAAATTTGATCTCAAATTCCCAAAACTCCTTTCCCTTTAGATTTATTTGGAATAGTGGGAATAGTGGCCTTAGCAAATTCTTCTTGAGAAGTGAGAAAATTAGGATTCTTTTGGAATAATTTGGCCCAACCATCTCTGGTCTCATTTATTATCTCATTAACTCTACCCATCATTAGGCCTATTTGTTGGGTTTTGCTGCTAAAGATTGTTCTATTTGCAACATCTATACACCTTTTCATTTTCTCATTGTTGATAGAGCCACACATATTCAAAAGTTCAATTTCTTTGATCTCTTTGTCCTTGCTTATTGCATCAAACTTATTATACAATGATAGAGGAATTTCTTTCAAAATCTCTACCAAAGCCTTCTTGTATATGTCTAAATGTAACAAAATTGTTTCTTCTATTTCATTTTGGTCATTATCATCTAAATCTTCATAAAAATTTGACACATTGTCCAAAATTCCATCTTTAGTTACCTCATCAATTAACTCTGCACAAGTCATTTTACCAGATTTAGTTGCTTCATCACTCTTTTTCTTCTTGTTGGGGGTTCCAAGAGCGAATGGAGAAGGTTTCCTCTTCTAAGTAGGTTTTCTTATCAGAGGTGTGGATGCAGTTGTTATCTTTTGAATTAGCTTACTCCTTGGTTCCACCTTCTTCTCCTCTACCGGAGGCTTGTTAGTTTTCTTCCTTTGTACCCTTTTGAATGCAAGAGGTTGATTATCCTCTGGATCAGAGTCAAAAGTGATAGAAGAAATTAAAGTTTTTGGCCTCTTCATCTTAGGAGCACTTGATACTCCCAGTTGATCTACCAGTTTAGATCCATAACCTAGTTTTGTATCTATCTTGTGAATTACATTGTGAACAAATGCAAACATTTTGTCTATTTTCTTTTCTCTTCTTTTTTTGTTGAAGCTAGTTTTGAATTCAAAAGTCTTCTCCTCTGCAGTGCCAAAGTGTTCAACTTTATCATCCAAAGGAGCATCAATCAACATTTTAGCATATAGCTCCAAGATACTGTCATCTACTTCATAACCCAATTCAGTGACCCATATAGTTCTATGTTCTATTGTTTTCATTAGTGGCTCATCTGTTTTTACCATGAGGCAAATATCAGTGGAGTATTTCTCCACAATGTGTTTGGAGATTCTCTCCCTCAGTCTCATGTTCTCCTAAAAAGTTTTGAAGTAGCCCCAAAGCTTTTCATCCTTGTTACTACCAAGACCAGTGATTGCTTCTTGAATTTGCATACCTATCAGTATGTCATGAGCCTAACGCTTCTTTCCCAAACCCAGTATCTCATTCATGAAGTACAACATCAAATAGACAATAAGATTCCCAAATCGCAAAGTTCCTTTCTTAACATCTTCTATCTTGTCAATATTAATCATTAATTCACTCCTTAACCATTCACACAAGTCATACTTTTCATTACTTTATCATCTGATATACAACATGGATACAGGAACTGAAAAAAAAAATCAATCGACTTGATTGAGTTACCTTGTGGCTGCTGATCATGTTGGAAAATTTCACATATGTGTCTTTGATGGTGCTGACCCTCATCGATCTTGCATCATGGGTTGCACCAATGAGCTTCTCGACCATAGTGTTGGAGATCTTCTTACCTGGTTCCTATCCAACTTTGGGTAAGTTAGTGACCGCTTGAATTGCTTCTTGTGTAATCACGTGGAGTGGGTCCATCCAGATAAATTCATTATGGACCCTACTCAGAACATATCTGATCACTTCATCTTTGAATTCCAGTATATACAGGATTCTAGTTAACCCTAGATCCTCAATGATTTGATATTATGGCTTGATTGTATCGAAGCTTCCTAGTATCACAGATTGATACATTCCCTTTATTTCCTCAGTGCCTAAATCCTCCAAGGTGTAGTGAATATAGGTCCTAACATCTTCTACATAAACTAAACCATCGGGAACTCCTGAAAACGTGCCAGTAGAGTCTTCCTTCATAGCAACTCGGGGAAATTCTTTGAAAACATGTCTAAGCCTATCCTCGACCTCAAGAACAATGGGATTCACAATGAAAGTAGGAGTAGATGATGATCTAGATGTCATTTCTAATAAATAACTGGAAAATAGTCGTCGGATAAAGGATTTTGATTACTTCTCAAATGACTGCTGCAAATCCTTCAGAATGCCTCTACTCGCTCTTGATCGTCTATGACTCGCCTTTGTTTCGCTCTGGTTTGCTCAAGTGATGGGTGAGTGAAAATGAGTTCAGTTTCCCTTTTTATCAGTGAGTAAACCCTAATTCATCACTGTCATAAATGCTAAGTCATGATGTACCCTACTGGATGTCGGTTTCACAGTTTTATGCCGGATAAACCTCCATCAATGATCAATACCACTCTCCAGATCTCTTTTGGGGAATATGAAAGATTTGTAATGAATTTGCTAGTCACTAAGGCATATACCTCAGTAACCAAATTAATTTTTTGTCAGTACAAAAATTCTCCATTCTACCAGTGGAGCTACAAGTGCAGTTACCGATGTAGTTGCATCTCCACTTGCTTCTTCAAATTTTCTAACCCATCTCTTGGGGTGATCTTGTTGTATTTCATCTACCTTATGTTTTTCTTTCTCATTTGTTTTATCATTTCTAACCGATGCAATCTTGCTTCTACAGTACTTAGAAATATGACCTATTTTGTTGCATGCATAACATGTAACATTGTTCTTTTGAATTGCTTTGACATATCTAGTGTCATTCCTTGACCTACATTGATTAGCCAAATGACCAAACTTTCAAAATGCATGGTATTTAACATTAATTCTGCAATCTTGTGACTTATTACCATATTTCTTGCAATTTGTACATTGACCAGGAATTGAATTGTAGTTTTGATTTGCTCTATTTCTACATTATCTAACCATATGCCCAAATTTATAAACAAAGCATCTACCATTAAATTTGTAAGCATTAGATTGCCTTACCGGTTTCCTCTGGTCTGATGAGTTCTGCATACCAATTGTCTGATCTTCATTTGCAGTACTAGAGCTTTCACCTTGTACAAATCCAAGCTCTCTAAAATTTTCACTCTGCCTTTGTCTTTTCAATAAATCATCCAACTGTGCAGAACTAATCCTAAATTTTTCTTTATACTCACTTGCAGTAGTCAGATCGTCTCTCAGAGTTGTTATTTGTCTTTCAAGCTCTTGTTAATTATTTTAGGAGTGTACCAAATCAGTTCTCAATAGATTATTCTCATGAGTCAATCTGCCACAATCTTCAAATTTGTTCTTCAGAGATATAGCAACATTTTCTTCCTTCTTCTTCTTGTCCTTGATATCTTTTGATAACCTCATAGTTAGGTCTTCCATTTCATTCTTCATGAGCATGTTTGCTTGACTTAGTTTCTGACATTGTTCTTTAAGTGCATTTTTCTCTTCACCATCCTGGTTTTGCAAAAGTTTCTTCCTCTTAGCTTGAGCTGATGATAACCTTTCTTGCAGAACAAGAATGAATTCATTAGCAGAATTCAATTCATCTTGTAGTTTTAAGTTTTTCATCCTTTCAACATCATAATCCTCAAGTGCCATATTCTATTATTCCTGTTTCAAGATCTTCCTCAAGTTGTTAAACTTCCTTCGAGGTACCTAGCTCTAATACCAATTGTTGGAATCCAAGAACTCTGAGATGGGGGGGTGAATCAATGTTCTATAGGTAATATAAGATTTTAAACTTTTATAACATACACATATAAACCGATAAATGAAGAAACATATAACATGAAGTAAATAAACTAGCCACATGAATGAACACCATAACACACACAAATTATACATGGGAAACCTCAAAGAGGAAAAACCATGGTGGGATTTGTGACCCACAATATCAATTCATTGGCCATATGAAAGATATTACATAGCATGGGGGTCTACACATGCAGGAAGGCACACTGCTCAACACAAAAGAGTTTCACTGACTACAAGCTTCTACTAAAATAAAATAGTACTGGTGAACTCACAAAATGCATCAGCAATGCCAAAAAGTGTTTTGGTTATAGCTCTATTTTGTACCGGTTCATAAACCCTGAATCATTCTGTCGGTATCACGTTTCCTCCAAGAATGCTTTACAAACCATCTACTGATCATAGCATGATATTACATTCGCATTACACAGTTCTTCTACCTTTTTCATATGCATTGTCCTATTACCTTGTCATATGTCAAAATGACCTAACAGACTGACTTATATACCCTTTACAAACAATATGCCTTATGTCAGCCTACAATACAAAAGATATTCAATGTTGGCCCTTATATAATAATTATTAAATGATTTTACAAATAAAACCTTTCGAATCCAAACTGATGTCGGCTTCACTAAAGTGCTGGATGTCAATGTCGATGATGACCCTAAATATTCCAATGCTGGTATCTGCCGGTGGATTAAATAGAATCTTGTTGCCATCAATGGCAACATATGATTCAATGAGTGTCAATAGCCAATAGTGATAAGCGGTGTTGGCTCGACTTCTAGATGGCTTTCGAGATATTCATGGTTATCTTGTTCGTGTTCCTGTTGATCGGTGGTGTTGGATTTGGATCCGAACCTAATGCTATCATATTCAGCTAGGTTATGGACCAATTTATATAACGTATTGGTGTATGATCTTGATGCATTACTAGTTGGATCTATTTATGGGATTATGTTGTTTTCGTCTTAGGTTGACTTGGTTGATAATTGGATTGCGGGTTTATGTTATGAATTTATTGTATTATCTTTTACGTGGCCAACCTAATTGTTTATGTCTCGGATTGGTATAAATATGATGTAAGATCTCTTTGTACATCATAAGGATATTCCTGGGTTTTTTGGGGTATAGGATTATATGTGTGCAGATAAGGTTGTAATCATATGCAGAGGTTTTTGTCGATCATAGGTGATCGAATTGGGTTGGTGAAAGAGGTTTAATACCTCTAGTCTTGAGCTTAACTGGAACTATATTTAGGCATAGGAGATGCTATTGTTGTAGTTCACTCTTCTTTCTGGATTGTAATTTGGATTTATTTTGTATTGAATGAGGCTCCTTTTGTGATAAGAAGTGTTATCTAGGTTGTTGGCCTTCCTGCATGTCTAGACCCCTTTTTTTTGTAATCACATACTTACTACAGCAATATTATTTGACTGTGGGGTCAGTGGAAGAAGATGAGTCCACTTTTTGGGCAAAAAGTGGAAGTGTTTTCCCTGATTTTCAGATTTTGTCTCATTTGAGCTTAAATTTTGAAACACTTAGAGATTGAATCTTGGAAAAAAGTCAGCAATATAAAAGATAGCCCTCTGAGTGTACTTTCCAAATATGTAATTTATTTTAATACCCACATAATAAAAAATAAATTTTTGAATGGATTTATAAAAACTATGTTTTAAAAATGCCTATTTTAGGACCACACCATGCATGTGTATGACCCACACTTTTTGACACAATTAAAAATATTTTCTCAAACCGTTTTCAGAAATGGTTTGTAACACACTGAAGATTGATGAGCATATTTTTATGAATTTTTTTCAAAATACATTTTTTTAATTAATTTTTTAATGACCATAATAATCTTTTTAAAAATTTGACGTGTACAGCCCACATAATTTGACGTAAACTTAACATTTTTTGAATTTTTTTTTTAAATAGAAAATAATTTTGTGTAGATTGATGACATATAATTTTTTTTTCAAAATTAATTAAAATAAAAAAGTTATTAAATTAACAAAATTAGTTATTATTTCAAGTTTATGTACCCAATTTAGTATAAATTAGATGAAAAATAGTTAAAATAATCAATTTTTAAATAAATTTACATATTTAGAATCTAGTCACTATAATCTGAAATAAGTTTTAATTTCGTATAAAAATTCTCTAATTAGAGGCACGTAAACTATTTCAGAAGTTCATGTTTGTGCTTTCAGTCATGGAGATTTGAATTTGCAAGTCCATGTCTCAAGTGTGGCCATCCTAGGCCTATCTTGGACCTAATCCTGAGGCAAGTAGCAGGTTGTGGAATCAACTTCCACAAAATGGGCCCATCTTTTGAAAATGGGGGCCCGTTCCTAAAATTACTATTATTGTCCAAAAATCACAAAATGTGCCCAAAAAAAAGGGTAAAATCGGATTTAAAAACGAGGGACCTTTTTTTAAAAATGGGACCCCATTTCTTTTTCAAATGGGCCCCTGTTTGAGAACAAAATGGGGGCCCATTTAGTTTTGCTTCAGGCCCCCGTTATTTTTTTCCTCAGAGGCCCAAAGCAAATACAGGTCCCCGTTCTTTGAAAACGGACCCCCATTTCTAAGAGCACGTTTTCCAATGCATGAACTTCCACCAATTTGTGACTCATTACCTTGCACTTACCCCGTGGATAGGCTTCCCACTGTCATTTTTCCCTTTATCGGGTTTTCCACGTATAAATCTTGGTGTTCTCTTTTGTGGATGGTTGGTAAATGTTCTGTGGATTATATTTGTGCTTAACTATTATATTTGCTATTTCGGTAATAAGATTTTAATGCTTAAAGTTCTATAATCTGTTAACAACTAATTCACCCCTCCCTCTCATTTGTTCACCAATTATCTGAGTTGTCTAACAATTGGTATCAAAGCTTGGTCCTCTCTATAGAAGCTTAACCACTTGAGGAAGATCCTATGGCATCTAATAGTTCAAGTTCATCAAATTCATCTGCAATTGTTTTCTGGAGGGAAATTCCTAGGCTTGATGGAACAAATTACAGAGTATGGAAGATTAAAATGGAGACTCATCTGAGATGTCTTGGCAAGGAGATTTGGGAGATCACTGAAAAGGATATATACCTCATAATCTGGCTTCTCGCAATCCTCCTCTAGAAGGCTTGGATAAGGACATTGAAAATGATTGTAGAGCTAGAAAAGCCCTTTTGTGTGCACTTTCTGATTAGCAAGTTATGGGACTAACCGACAAATCAACTGCAAAGGATATATGGGATAAATTGGAGAGTATGAATGAAGGTGACCCTACTATTAAAATTGCTAAACTTGATGGTTACCGTGTACAATATAAGAACCCAAAGATGGAAGAAGATGAAAGGATTACTGCTTTTATGGAGAGAGATTGAAATTATTCTGAGAATTTAGTGTTGTGGTGGATCTCTGAGTGAAGATGAAATAGTTTCTAAATTATTGAGAGCTTTTCCATCAGCTTATAAGATGAACGCTACTACAATTAATGAGCTGAGAACAATTGCAAACACCTATGTTGATAGGGATACGTTGGTTGGGAAGTTATCTACTTTTGAGCTCGGGGAATTTGGTTCCTCTAGAGTTGCAAAATATGAACCTGCTTTTCATGCATCTACATCATCTATCAGAAAGAAAGATTGGAAAGCCTTATATGCTAAGGAACTAGAGGAAATGAAGAAAGAAGATGAAGAGTTTGAGCAACTTGAAGCCCTATTTTCTAGAAGAGTACCTAAAAGTCTGGCAGGAAGTAAGTATGAAGGAAAATTAAAGGCATTTTTATCTATCAAACTAAGTATCTAAGGGAATTGTTGAAGAAGTTTGGTATGGATAATTCCAAACTGGTAAGTACTCCTATGGTGACAACTCATAAATTATCTATCAAGGATACATGTACACTGGTAAATTTGACAAGGTATAAGTCTACGATTGTTGGCTTGTTTTATCTAACTCGGACTAGACCAGATATTATGAATGCAGTGAGCATTGTTTCAAGATATCAAAGTAATCCTAAAGAAAATCATGAATGTGCAGTAAAGAGGATATTTTGGTATTTGCAAGGAACAACAAAATATGGCTTATCATATTCTAGAGATGATTACTTCACTTTATGTGAATATATAGATTTAGATTGGGTAGGAGATATTGATGACAAGAAGATCACTTCTGGTGAAGCTTTCTTTCTTGGAAATAAACTAGTTTCATGGATCAGCAAAAAACAGTAATGCATTTCTTTATCTACTGTAGAAGCTGAGTATGTTGCAGCAACAACTAATTGCACTCAAGTCTTGTGGATGAAGCAAATGTTGAAGGATATCAAGGTAAATTGTAGTGAACTAGTAGTTATTTATTGTGATAACTCTACAGCCATTGAAATGTCTATGAATATGGTATTTGACTCTAAAAATAAGCACATGTCAATAAAGTATAACTTTCTGAAGGACAAGGTGGAAGAAAAGGAAGTCAAATTGGTTTATGTGAACACTTAAGAGAAGATTGCAGATATATTCACTAAACCATTGTCTAAGGAATCATTTGAGTAATTGAGAGACAGGTTAGGGGTTTCTGCCCCTCTGACAGAGACTTGATTGATGCATTTTGGTATCAGATCGACACGGATTATTAGAGATACTATTCATTCCGGCTTTGATGAGTGGTGCTACTACTCAAGGGGAGTAGTCAACTTTGAGATTCAGAGGTTTATATTCTTGCTTTGATATTTTTTCATATTTCTAGCATTGATGTCAAAGGGGGAGAGAGAGTGATGTGAAAAATAAATTCAGAACTTTGTAGAGATATTATTCACAGGGGGAGAGTTATTGATATTTAGAAGATTGTTGGTTGTCTTCCATAGGGGGAGACTTGTTTGGCATTTCTTGGTACTTAGATTTTTTTCACATCTAGTGTTGCCATCAATGCCAAAGGGGGAGATTGTTGGCAATATGGATGAATTGATTATGTGTTGCATTGATGTTTTGTTATTGATGTCAACACTAGCTATCATGGTTGGTTATCGACAGACATGTTTTGGTTACCGACAAACAAGTTTTGGTTATAGATAGAAGATCTAGTGTTACTGGTAGAAGGGACTATCTGTTGGACACTTCCAACATGTTTGGATCAATGAATTATGATTGATTTTATGTGTTACATGCTTCTGGAGCATGTTTTGGTCAGTTGGTATTGACTTGGTGATCGGATGCTATCATGCACTCTTGTAAACCCTTACTAGCATGGGTTTAAGGTTTTACCGACAGAGCTTTTATTGAGAATCTTGGACATGATGCGTAAGTGGTGTTGGTGCGGCTTCTAGATGGATTTCAGGATGCTAAAGATATTCTTTGATCATGCCTCAACTAATTGAAGACATCCCTTTGGCATGGTAGACCCATATTAGGTCCGGTACCTATCTAGGTTGTGGACCGATATCATGTTAACGTGTTCTCTACATGTTACCAGGATGATTTATGGATTGGTTATTGTTGTTTTTTTCTCAAGCTGACATGGCATATCATTATAATATGGATGTATGTAATGATCTTATTGTAATATCTTTTAGGTGGCTGACCTAATTGGTATAGGCCTTAGGGTTGGTATAAATTGATGTAAGATCTCATTATAGATCATGGTATGGGAGTGGAAATGTAATATCATATGTGAAGGAGATTTGATCGATCATAGGTGATCGAATTGGGTTTAAAGATGAGGTCAAAGGCCTCTGGTATTGAGCTTAATCGGGACTATAATCAGGCATGGTAGATGCTATCTCTGGCAGTTCATTCTTTGGGTTATTGTCCAATTATCTCGAGGTGGTTATAACCTCTCTGTAGTTAGTGAGATTCTTTTGTAATGAGCAGTACGCTCTAGGTAGTGTGCCTTCCTACATGTGTAGGTCCCTCATTGTATCGTATATTTTTTGCAGAAGTATCATCTGATTGTGGGTAGGCTTCCCACCATGGTTTTTCCCCTTCTAGGTTTTCCACATACAAATCATGGTGTTATGTGGTATGGTTGCATTGTGTTGACTATCCGTTTTATTGTTAAGTTGTATTATTTACCGGTATTTGTTTTTTCTATTCCAGTACTTAATGTTTATATGCTCCATTTAAAGGTTATTAAGTGGTTTGATTGATATAATTTGTTAACAACTGATTCACACCCCCTCTTAGTTGTTCACCGGTTATCCTAACACTGCATAGTCGTGACGAGGAATCACATGACCAGGAGGGAGTAAGTACGTCAGTGGGGGCAGGTAGCACTCGAACCAGAAAATGTAGCGACGACGCGGGAGGACAACTCAATTGTGGGGGGACCAGGCGAGGGTCAGTGACCAAAGCACGAGTCACGTAGAGCAGTAGCAGATGGTGGCATAGGGTATAGCATGGATGCCAGTGGAGGGGCCAAAGTGGTACACGAACGGGTTGGAAGGATGTGTAGATAGGGTGATGGGGCCCATGAGATAAACCTGCAGATTTCGCAGGGACAGTACGGCTATGGCGGGGGGGAGGGGGGGGACCCCCTTAAAATAATTTTTTTGATATATATATATATATATATATATATATATATATATATTATAAACCTTTTATAATATAAAAAAGGACTCAAAAAATAAAATTTACAAATTTAATAAAATTCACAGAAAAATCTGATTAATTTTTTTTTTTATTAAAATAAATTCGTACCACCTAGCCTTATAGGCTAATTTTTTCCTCCAAAACTGATTTTCACCAAAATAGGCCGATTTTATAGTCAATTTTCATGGAATTGGCCTTCTGGAATCAACAGTGATGTCCAAACCACCATAGGATGCCTCCCAAAATAGCAGCTCCCCAAATCCAAAATTGAAGCCTCCAAAATGACTAATCAATGAAGCCCTATAGGCTCTGATACCATGTGAGATTTTTCCAAGATTAAGAGCTCAATGAAAAGTACAATAGAAAGACAAAATATTGATAGGAATAAACAGTATTCTATCAAGAGAAAATACTGATCAACTGGATCATCATTCAATCAATCAATTGTTACACACAATGAATATGCGCCTTCTTATATAGGCAAGGCCATATGTATATGTGAGCACACAAAAATGAAATGTGGCTCAATGAGAAACAAGGGTAGGTAGGAGAAATAATATAATATTACACATGAGCTGGATCACCCACCAAAGGTGAAATTATCACTCCATAATAAGTGGATATGATAGAGTAATAGCAAGATCACACCATAAAAGGTGGAAATTCTCCTACACACACTATCCCAATGTGGCACAAATACCCAAGTGTCTTATACCCAAACTACTATGATATGCATGTACCTAAGTAAAATTAAGTAAGGTGTAATAATATCCAACATGGATAAATAATTACACCAACAATAAGGACTAAATACTTAAAAAAATAAAACTTCTAAATGAACATTTGACCCCCAAAAGCTAATGTAAAATTGGGTTTTTATCAATATTTGATAGATGCAAATGAAACTTCATTGCAAGTATGATTTAGAAGGAGAGAGGTTCTATCCAAGAAATTTTGATCTAAGAGCATTTGATCTTATTTTCTTCGATTAATTACTTCAAATGAGACCTCTTAAAGCTTAAATCATTATATTTTCTAAAAAATGTATGATTTCAGCAAAAATCAGGATGTACCCAAAAGTGGGAACCAACATTGTGAGTTCACTTGGTAATTTGGTTGGGGACATGATTTCCCTTGATATTCATGGTTATGTGGATTCAAATTGGGCAAGTGATATTGATATAAAAAGATCCACTAGTGCTTATGTGTTTACTTTATTTGGTGGTGCAATTAGTTGGACTAGTAATCGATAGAGTATGGTTGATTTGTCCACTACAAAAGTAGAGTATATGACACCTATTCATGCTTGTAAAGAAGCCATTTGGCTTAAGATACTAAGTTCAAATATTGGAATAAAACAAGGAGTGGTGATAGTTTATTGTGACAGTCAAAGTGTGATTTGCCTAGCTAAGAACCCAAAACTTCATGCCTAGCCCAAACACATTGATGTTCAATATCAATTTGTCAGAGATATGGTTGAAGATAGCAGGGTGAAGATGGTTAAGGTAGAAAATTTGATGAATGTTGTAAATTCTTTAACTAAGGCTATGAGCACAAAGAGTTGTTCAGAGTCTATGGGCCTTATGGCCTCTAGCAATTAATTTACTGTGTTGATACTCCCTTTGTTCTTGCAAGGTGTTCGACAAGTGGGAGAATACTGGGAAAATGGTGTGTCAATCTTACATTTACACAAGGTTACTATTTATACTAAGCTTTCATTTGAGCATAGAATGGTGTGAAATTATCCAAGAAGATTATGGTTAGTTAGGTAAGAATGTTGGTAAAGTTTAATTGCACGATCATAGCCAATTTTTGGTGAACACAATGTACCATTAAGAGGGGGGTGAATCAGTGGTTCCTAAAAAAATTTCTTTTAAAATCAAGCTTGGAGTACTAGTTAACAACCTAAACACTAAACAATCAAACTGGTAAAATAAGATTGGATATCAAAAGAGGCAAACACACAAATGCATAACCAACAACACCAGATGTACGATGAAAACCTAATATGGGAAAAACTTCAGTGAGATGTTGCTGGAGTCTATTGCTTCAATCCATCCTCATAGTAAAACAACAAATTACAATGATTTAGGGCACCAACCCAAGGAGTACCAACCCCTACTAAATTTAGGGCACTAACCCAAGGAGCACCAACCCTTGTACCAAGCACCAACTCAGTGTAATACAATGAAATAAAAATTTTATGCAATTATAGCACCTAGTTGCAAATGAGTTATGCAACACCTAATCAATGGATGTCTGTCGGTTATCATCTTCCTTTATTTCACAAGTCCTTCTGTCGGTTAACAAATTGCTCTCTCTGGTCTCTTAACGGTTTCTCTTTGCCTCTCTTCTCCTTCTCAGAACCTTACCCTACATGGTATCACACTTGGATGCCTTCCTAACCTTTAAATACCTACTTGTATGTTTGACTATTCGGACTATAATAGTTTACCGGTTACTTTGTCTTTGCTGGTTAGAACCTCACACTAGTTCAACCTGCTAAAACACACTCTAACTCTTTGTGAAAGAAATCTTAGGCAGATATTTTCTCTTCTTTCTTAGGATCTCTTCTTCCTCTTAATTCACATCCAGCATCAAACATCAATCAATCTTACTCTCTATTTTATATATATATCTATGAGGGTTCCCACCAAAAGTGACTTTCAAATGGTGGCATGTTAGGGTTTTCCTTCACCAACTCAATCCACATCAGATCAGATCTGATCTGATCTCCTTTTCAAGAATGGTGATCTACATCATATCAAACAACACTGCCATCTTTTCACTTTTCAATGCATGTTCTCTATTTTTGGATGTCTACGACATGCTTTTTTACATTACTATGTCAATCGCCATTAATGAATTGGTTTTTTCCTTTAGCCAATGGGTACAAGGATCATATAGTCCTACAAGGTTATTTAAATCACCTTGCCACTCTATCTTCCTCGATCTGCAACATCCTGCCATCATCCCACGATTTGTGGCTTCTTTATTAATGCTAACCTGCTTGTCAAACTACTATGTCGATGAATACTTCACCGACCTCTGCATGCTCACCACCTGGTGTCCACCTGTCATCCTTGTCTACATCCACCTCTGCTCATATTGCAAATTTGATTTGACATCCTTCATAGACCAAGACACATTACTAGATTAACACACCATACTAGTATAACCTAACTTCACTAGTGGACCTTCATACCTACTGACCTCTTCTTTGTTGGTGGATAAACTTGTCCTTCAATCAAACATGTTGGTCCAACCACCAAATCAATTTACCAATTGCATTGTTATTCTCTTTCTCTGTTGGTGGTCACATCCCTCTGTTCTTCTTTGCTTGCTTGTCGGTGGTCCTACTTTATTGATAGGAGCCTCACTTCATGTGTATTGGTAACATACCTTTAGTGTCTACCTATACACTCCATCCTTCATACCGGTTGACATCATTACTTACTTCACGCATACCCGTCACCACTATCTACTCACTGATGTCCATTCCATACCGGTTGACATCAATGACAACATAATGCCAACAATCTCCTCCTTTGGCATTGATGTCAACACACTTTATTCTATTATCCAGCTCATTTGACCATTCTCCCGCTTTGACAATAATGACAAAGGGTCGGGGCACCCTTTTCTCAAATCCATTCTTCATTGGTTATACAGTCTATTCTCCCTTTTTGACCACAATCCGCTCAACCAACAACATATAAGAATCAAATATGATTGTACTATGAGTGTTTCTAAGTGGGAAAGTAGATACTCGTAATCATGAAATTCTCTTAGGTATTTCTACAACAATTACCTTCTTCTATAGTTGATGCTTGCAAGACACCCATAAGTTGAAGCATGTTGGTTCTGCATCATAAACACTTGATCTTCCCCTGTGTCCAACATATGGTCTAAGAGATAGGATATTTTACAACGAACTCCCCCTGAACCATAGATTTCCTACCAAACTTAAGTGCATGAGGTAGGTGACACAACTCCCAATTTGTGTCTTAAGTACTCAAAAGTGCTTACTAGTAATGGCTTGGTGAAGATGTTTGCCACTTGTTCTCCTGTAGGAACATATTCCATTATGACTTCTTGTCCTTCAACCTTCTCTTTGAGAAAATGATACCTGATGGCTATATGCTTTTTCCTTGAATGCATCACCGGGTTCTTTGATATGTTGATGGCACTTGATTTGTCACATTGGATGGAAATAGGATCAGAGATATCTATCTACATATGTCTTTGAGGGTCTACTTCATCCAAAGAACCTGAGAGAAGCATGTGGCAACAACAATGTATTTTTCTTCAGCATTTGATAGGGAGACTGAATCCCGCTTCTTGCTATTCCATGAGACCAACTGATCACCTAGGAAGAATGCACCAGCACTTGTTCTCTTTTGGTCATCAATGCAACCTACCCAATCAACATCAATATATGCTTCCAAGATGAATTCAACTTGTTTAGGGTACCATAGTCCATAATTGAGTGTCCCTTGCAGGTACCCACAAATTTTGCTTACTGCATTCATATGTGAGTTCTTAGGTGTCGCTTGAAATCTACCCACCATACACACTGCCTGCACTATATCTGATCTAGAAGTAGTAAGATACAACAAAATGCCTATCATGGATCTATACAAGGTTTGATCCACTACTAGTGACTCATCATTCATTCTTAGTTTGCTTCTGGTCACCATGGGGTACTCACCGGTTTGCAATCCTCCATTTGAAACTTTTTTAGCATGTCCTTTGCATACGTGGTTTGTGAGATGAAGATTCCTTTATCTAGCTATGATATTTGCAAACCAAGAAAGTATGTCAACTCTCCAAGCATTGACAAAAAAAACTTTAACTTCATTTGATTAGCAAAATCTTTGCAAAGAGTATTCTTGTTGCCTCCAAAAATGATGTTATCTATATACACAACCACAATGATCATGTGGTTTCCATCTGCCTTGATGTATAGATTGTTGTCAGCACTCCCATTTTTGAATCCTTCCTCCTTAAGGTACTTATCTAACCTTGAATACCATGCTCTAGGTGCCTGCTTTAAACCATATAGGGCTTTCTTCAAAACACACACAAAGGTTTCATCATCATGTAACAAAAACCCATTTGGTTGCTCCATGTACACTTCTTCCAAATTTCTATTGAGGAAGGAAGATTTTACATCCATCTGATATACCCTATAACCCTTATAGGCTAAAAAAGATAGAAACATCCTAATTGCTTCTAGTCTAGCCACGAGTGCAATTATTTCTTCAAAATCAATGCCCTCTACTTTACACTAACCCTTGCATACAAGTCTAGCTTTATGCCTAACAATTTTAACTTCTTCATTCATCTTGTTCTCGTAGACCCATTTGGTGCCAATGATGTTCTTGTCTTCCAGTCTAGGGACTAATTCCCAAGTCTTGTTCTTCTTAATCTTTTTTAACTCTTCTTCCATGGAATGCATCTATTTCTGACTTTTGTTAGCCTCATTGAATGTCTTAGATTCTACTTTAGTTATGAGGCAGAAGTTTACTTGTTCATCATTTCAGGCAAGTCTTCTTCTAGTCTCCATACCATCACTCTTATTACATAAAATCTTCTCTTTTGGGTGGTTTTTCTACACATACCAATTAGGGACCTTATTGCATGCTTCTTCTAGTTCATTGCTTGACTTCATCACCAAAATCATCATATCAGTTAACTTGTGCTTATCTTCCTTTATGCATATCCTCATCAACTCTTACATGCACACTTTCAAAAACTCTTCTTAGTCTTTTGGTGTGGAATTTGTAGGCTCTACTATAAGTTGAGTAACCAAGGAAGATCCCTTCATCACTCCTAGAGTCAAAGTTGCCCAAGCCATCCCGATCTCTTTTAATGAAGCATTTACTCCCAAACACTTTGAAGTACTTGACTGAGGGTTTTTGGTCATACCACAATTGATAAGGTGTCATATTGTTGTTTGCTCCCAACTAAACCCGGTTCAAAATATATGTTGCAGTATGAACAACTTCCTTCTAATACATATCTGGTAAACTTGTCTCATTTAACATGGTTCTAGCCATCTCCTTGATTGTCTTGTTCTTCCTTTTTACCACACCATTTTGTTGTGGTAACCTGGGGGTTGAGTATTTCCTTCTTATTCCATGTCTTTCATAGTAATCTTCAAACTCGTTTGATGTGAACTCTCCACCCTGGTCTGATCTTAGGAGTTTCATCTTGCACCCACTTTCCTTCTCTAAATATTCTGGAAGATCTTGAAATTGTCAAATGCTTGTGATTTATCTTGTAGGAAAGTGACCCATGTCATTCTTGAATAGTCATCAATGAAGAGAATAAAATATCTTTCTCTGGCAAGAGCTCTTGTTCTAGTCAGACCACATAGATCTGTATGTACAAGTTCAAGTGGTCTTGATTTGTTGTGTTCTTTTGTCTTGAAGCTCACTTTAGTGTGCTTCCCTTTCACACACTCATCACAAAATGTACTTATTGGTTTGATAATTGGTGGTATATTTATTACATACCCCTTTTTTATTACTGCAACTAGATTATCAAAATTTATATGGCCTAATCTTTTGTACCACAACCAGCTTTCATCCACTTGTCCCAATATGCATTGGGATTCAAAACATTTTTTCAAATTTTATACATTTCTATTTATCCTCTTACCTTTTGCTACAACCTGACTTGTACTCTCCTTCTTTATTTGGCAACTGGTAGAATCAAAGGTGAATTTATAACCTTTTTCTCACATCTGACTTACACTCAGGAAATTGTGCTTTAGACCTTCCATATAATACAAATCATGTACTTTTAGTTTTCCATCAATATTTAGAGTACCTTTTCGCTTTATCTTAATAGATGAGTTGTCTCCAAACTGTTTGCATTGCACACTCTAATGAGAATTGAAGGTAATTGAAGGTGTTATCATTGATGACAACCTTGCAACCTTGTGGATACCTTCAGGAAATCTTGTGGCATTCATCTGGTAAATCGACAGGCACCGACATTGGTAGACACTTCATCGGTAGCGACAACAATGTATATCGGCACCCTAGCCGACATGAACAACTTTTGTTTATTTTATTTAATTGTAAATATCTTTTGTAAAGCCGACATGGCATATTGTAATAAGACTCATATATGTATAAGATCTTGTAAATCATTTTGATATTGATAGAGGATATAGAGTATGGATATGGCAGAAGTGATAAGTGAATATTAAGGCAGATTTTGTATAAGGTTATGGTTATATTATGAGCTTAAACCGATACTAAACTTGGCATAGCAGATGCTGTATTGTAGGAGTACATTATATTGGATTCTCATAATCCATTTTCTAAGTCAGTGAGAATTTCATTTTGTAATTGAGCAGTGAGCTCTAGGCAGTTGGCCTTCCTGCATGTGCAGGCACCATATTGTAAATAATATCCATTCATTGGCTAGTGAGTGAATATTGTGGGTCACAAATCCCACCGAGGTTTTTCTCACATCGGGTTTCCTCATTAAAAATATTGTGTTATGGTGTTCTTTCTATGTTGCCTTTATTGTTCCTATTTACTGCATTAATTCTTATTTATTGGTACACTATTTTGGAATGCAAAATACTTAATAAGGCAAAATATTATGTCAACCGGTTAGATACTGATTCACCACCCCCCTCTTAGTATCTTTGGGACTGTCATTAATCCTAACAATCGGTATCAGAGCCTAGTCCTCTATTATCAAAAGCCTAACAGCTTGAGGAAGATTCTGACACCGGTACAGATGGACAAATCAAGAAAGCAATTAGAAGGAGCTCTTGCCGACTATGATACAGATAAGTTGAAGAATATAAAACTTGAAGATGATCTGAGGACTGCACAGGAATTCATTCAAGGACTTCAAGAAAATCTCACTATTGCTAGAAACAAAAGAAAAGAACTTCATGAGAAGATGTAGAGTGATGATGATGAAAAGGAAACTCTTAATGATCTTGTGAACAAGTTGAGGCAAGAAAACAGTACTATGAGGAATATGTTGGTATCTTGGTATGGTTTTGTCATTGATGTCAACATCTACTAAAACACTAGCACTTTGGAGATCCAACAACATTCACCGGCAAGCAAGTAACTATTGCATAGTTACTGGTAATTGGTACACCGACAAGATTTAATGATCACCGGCACTTGGAATGGCATGGAAGACACATGGTTATGTCGAAGACATCATTTGGACATCTTGTCCTCGAGTTTTGTTCATTGGTATATTCATAGTTGCATATTTGTTGTTACCGGCAAATAGGTCTAGGGTTACACCAGGAGGTTTATCTTTTCCAAATCAACATGGCACGCTATGGAGATGATTAATTATTGTTGTAAATGCATTAAGCTAACATGTTCAATCAGTTATTGCATTGGATATTATATTGTTTGTAAAATATTTTTATTGTAATATCTTGTAGAGCCGACCTACTAAAATTGGTCTTAGATTATGGTATAAATGTAAGATCTTATTTGTAAGATCAAATGTGGAATGAGAAAAAGGATTGTGTGAAGGTATATGCGAGATTAAGGAGAGCTATACATGCAGATATCATTTGAAGGTGAAGCTAGGTTTTTGTGGAAGCATATCAACATTACACCGGTACTAAATCCAGCATATGAAGATGCTATTTTTTGCAGTACATTCTTATTGGATTTAACCATCCAACTATAGTCAGTGTGATTCCCATTTTGTGATTGAGTAGTGAGCTCTAGGTTGTTGGTCTTTCTGCATGTGCAAACCCTATTTATGTACACTTACTATCTATAGTAGTATCATCTAATTGTGGGTAAGGTTTCCCACCATTTTTTTTTCCCTTACAAGGTTTCCATGTACAAATATTGGTGTTATGTGTTGTGGATGACTTTTTGTTTATGTTTCATGCACTAATCCTTACCGGTATAGCAATTAACTGTTATAACTATCTACCAACATACTTAACTGGTTTATCGGTATTAAGCATTAAGTTGGTTAAATTGTTTTTGGTTTAAATTTATTTGACAATTGATTCACCCATCCCCCCTCTCAATTGTCTCCAGGACCTAACAATTGGTATTAGAGCTTAGTCCTCTTTTGTAGAAGTTTAACAGCTTGGGGAGATCCAATGTCTACTAATTATTTCAAGAAGGATAGTCCTAAACTTGATGGAACCAACTATGGCTTATTGAAGATCAGAATGGAGACACATCTAAATTGCATTGGAAAAGACATATGGGAAGTTACAAAGAATGGCTATACTGCTGCTGTACAAGGTCAGCCCAGTCCAGCTAACTTGACAAAAGATGAGGAAAATGATTGCAAAGCAAGAGAAGCACGTTTGAGCACATTATCAGATCAACAAATTATGGGACTATCAGATAGGTCTACTGCTAAAGATATTTGGGATCATTTGGAAACACCAAATGAAGGAGATTCCACAGTCAAAATTGCAAAACTTGAAAGTTTCTGAGTCAGGTATGAACATCTAAAAATGGAAGAAGATGAAAGGATTTCTGCTTTTATGGAAAGAGTAAATGAAATTGTTTTGGGTATTAAATGTTATGGAGGAACCTTAAGTGAGGATGAAATTGTTTCAAAAGTTTTAAGAGGATTACCATCGGCATATAAAATGAAAGTCAGTGCTATAAATGAGTTAAGAACAATGCCTAATACATCAATTACTAGGGATACATTGATTGGGAAACTTTAAGCTTTTGAAATTGAAGAATTTGGTCCTATTGCTACTATAAAGATAGATTTGGCCTTTAAAGAATCAACATCATCTACTTCATCATTTGACAAATCTGATTGGAAAGCCTTTTATGCAAGATAACTTGAAGAAAGTAGGAAAGAAAATGAAGAACTTGAAGAACTTGAAGCACTATTTGCAAGGAAAATGCCTAAAGGTCCAGTTGGAAGTAAGTATGAAGGTAAAGCACCCTTTAAATGTTTTAACTGAAATAAGATTGGTCATATGGCTTCAAGATGCCCTGATAGACATGCTAGACTAAGAGAAGAAGCTAGAAGAACATACAATCCTAACCCTGAATATCAGAGATACATATTTAAGAAGAATAAAGACAAATATTGTTACATTGCTGATGAAGGTGTGATTGATGATTCTAATAAGGATCTGACAAACAATGGATAGGTTTTTGTTTCTATAATAGAAGATCAACTAACACCTACTACTCAACCAATAGTACAGGCCCTAGCAGGTAAAGTTGAAATAAAGGATGAATGGATCATTGATTCAGGCTGCTCACATCATATGACAAGAGACAAAGGTAAATTCTTGAACTTTCAAGAATACAATGGAGGCTTAGTGAGATTTGGAGATGACAAAGCTTGTTCAATCAAAGGTAAGGGTACAATATCTCTTGATGGTAGGTATAACACTGACAATGTCTACTATGTTGAAGGATTAAAGCATAATCTTTTGAGTGTTGGTCAATTAGTTGAGAAAGGATTTCGGTTACAATTTAAAAATGGAAGATGCAAAATCATGAATAGAACTGGTTTGGAAATTGCAACCGGTAATCAGACTAGAGGTAATATCTTTCATTTGAATAACAATGAAAAGACATGCTTAATTGCACATATAGATGAAAGTTGGTTATGGCATAAGAGACTCTGTCATGTAAACTTTGATTGCATGGTAAAGACCAGTACTACTAAGGCTGATAGAGATTTACCTAAAATTGTCAAACCTCAGAATACAGTATGTAAGGAATGTCAATTTGGAAAACAAGCTAGAGCTAGTTTCAAAAGTATTCCAGAAAAATCAAATAATGCTCTTGATTTGATTCACATTGATTTATGTGGTCCAACTAGAACTAAAAGCTTACAAGGTGATAGATATTTCATGCTAATTATTGATGACTATTCTAGAATGTGTTGGGTTACTTTTCTCAAAGAAAAATCAGAAGCACTTGGAAAGTTCAAACTATTCAAAGCAATGGTAGAAAATGAAACCGGTAAGAAAATAAAATGTTTAAGATCAGATCAAGGAGGTGAATTTACATCTAAGCAATTTAATACATTCTATGAAGTGAATGGAATTAGAAGACAACTATCAGCACCTCGGACACCACAACAGAATGGAGTTGTTGAAAGGAAAAACAAAACTATCTTAGATACAGCAAGAAGTATGTTATCAGAAGCAAACCTACCACATTTATATTGGAGAGAAGCAGTCAATACAACAGTCTATACATTTAACAAAGTTCACATTAAAGGTGAAACCAGTAAGACCCCTCATGAACTATGGTTTGGTAATGCTCCTACTCTTAAGTATTTCAGAATTTTTGGAAGTAAATGTTATATCAAAAGAGATGAGTATATTGGAAAATTTGATCCTAGAAGTGATGAAGGAATATTTCTTGGTTATTCATCTAAGAGCAAAAAATATAGATGTTTTAACAAGAGATTGCAGAAAATTGTTGAGAGTATAAATGTAAAGATTGATGAGTTCAATTCAGAGGAACTTCAAGGTATATAGACTCTGAACCGGAAACAAAAATTTTGACAAATGAACCTACTCTAAATCCATCAATACAGAATGAAGATCTAGTTACCTCGGTATCATCTTAGGATTCCACAGTAATTGAGGAACAACAACAAACTAAGACACCCCAGTATGTAAGACTGAATCATTTTGAAGATCGAATAATTGGAAACAAGTTTAAAGGAGTTATGACAAGAGGAAGATTGGCAAATGAAGAGGTATGTCTTATTTCTCAAATTGAACCATCATCTATTAATGAGGCATGTGAAGAAAAATTTTGGATTAAAGCTATGGAAGAAGAATTAGAACAAATTGAGAAAAACAACACTTGGACATTAGTTCCTTGACCTAAAGATAAAAATGTAATTGGAACCAAATGGGTATTTAGAACAAAACTTAATGAAGATGGTAAGGTTGTCAGAAATAAAGCAAGACTAGTGTGTAAGGGATATTCTCAAAAGGAAGGAGTTGATTACAATGAAACCTTTGCATCAGTAGCTAGAATTGAGGCAGTCAAATTATTTTTGGCTTTTGCAGCACACAAGAACTACAAAGTTTATCAAATGGATATTAAATGTGCATTTTTGAATGGAGATATTGAAGAGGAAGTATACATTGAACAACCTAATGGATTTTCTTTGACAGATGACAATGATATGGTTTACAGGTTAAGAAAAGCTTTGTATGGACTAAAACAAGCTCCAAGAGCTTGGTATGCAAGATTGGATAAGTATCTTTTAAGGATTGGTTTTACTAAAGGAAATGCAGACAATAATTTATATTATAAAGTAACTAATGATGACATTTTGATTATAGAAGTATTTGTTGATGATATAATCTTTGGAGGAGAAGATGGATTATGTAAGGAATTTTCTACTAAAATGCAGCAAGAATTTGAAATGTCTATGATTGGAGAAATAAAATTCTTTTTTAGGATTGCAGATTTCACAGACTGATAAAGGTATATTCTTGAGTCAATCCAAATACTTAAAAGAGTTACTAAAGAAATTTGGGATGGAAAACTCTAAACCGGTAAGCACACCTATGACAACAAATGACAAATTATCACAAAGGGATGAATCTACACTTGTTAATCCAACTAGATACAAATATATGATAGGAGGTTTAATGTATTTGACACAAACTAGACTTGATATTATGAATGCAGTATGTATTGTTTCAAGATTTCAAAGTAATCCTAGAGAAAATCATGAATCAACAATAAAAAGGATTTTCCAATACTTACAAGGCACTATAAATCTTGGATTATGGTATCCTAGAGATGAAAACTTTGAATTATGTGCATACACAGATGCAAATTGGGTAGGAGATGTGGATGATAGAAAAAGCACCACCAGAGGAGCATTATTTCTTGGAAACAGATTAGTTTCTTGGTTGAGTAAGAAACAAAGTTGTACATCTTTATCAATAGCAGAATCAGAATATGTTGCAACAACAACTAACTGTACATAGGTACTATGGCTTAAGCAAATGTTGAAAGACATAAAGGTAAAATGCAAGGAACCTATTACTATCTATTGTGATAACACTATAACAATTGATATATCTAAGAATCCGGTATTACATTCTAAAACAAAACATGTTTCTATCAAACTGAATTTTCTAAGGGGAAAAGTTGAAGTAAATGAGATAAAACTGGTTTATGTGAATACTAAAGAGCATATTGCAGATATTTTCACTAAACCTTTGCCTAAGAAGACTTTTGAATATCTCAGAGATCAGCTTGGAGTCATACCACCACCGGTAGAGACTTAGACAGTTGATGATTGTCATCAACCGGTAGAGTTAACAAAGAAATCTTTTATTCCGATCTTTGATGAGGAAACTACTTCTCAGGGGGAGTAGTTGGTATATTGAATTGATTGGTATTTTGTATATGAACTTGGTTTTATTGTAACTTTGGCATTTGATGTCAAAGGGGGAGAGATATCTATGGAAAAACACATTATCTTTATTATCTTTTGGGGAGAGATTGGTATGGAAGAACTTTGAGAAACACAAGGAAAACACATGTTGCTCCTAGGGGGAGAGATTGTTGTTTAGGAGAGATTATTAATTTCTGTTTATGATCTTTTTGGAGATTGTTGGTTTTTGGTATTTGGCATTTCTATTTTGGCACTTTGATGGTTTTTCCATCTTGTGTTGCCATCAATGCCAAAGGGGGAGATTATTGGTATTTTTTTATGGTTTTGTGATTGATGTCAACACCTTACTAAAACACTAGCACTTTGGAGATCCAACAACATTCACCGGCAAGCAAGTAACTATTGCCCAGTTACTGGTATCTGGTACACTGACAAGATTTAATGATCACCGGCACTTGGAATGGCATGGAAGACACATGGTTATGTCAAAGACATCATTTGGACATCTTGTCCTGGAGTTTTGTTCATTGGTATATTCATAGTTGCATATTTATTGTTACGTGCAAATAGGTCTAGGGTTACACCAGCAGGTTTATCTTTTCCAGATCAACATGGCATGCTATGGAGAAGATTAATTATTGTTGTAAATGCATTAAGCTAACATGTTCAATTGGTTATTACATCGGATATTATATTGTTTGTAAAATGTTTTTATTGTAATATCTTGTAGAGCCGACCTACTAAAATTGGTCTTAGGTTATGGTATAAATGTAAGATCTTATTTGTAAGATCAAATGTGGAATGCGAAAAAGGATTGTGTGAAGGTATATGCAAGATTAAGTAGAGCTATACACACAGACATCATTTGAAGGTGAAGCTAGGTTTTTCTGGAAGCATATCAGCATTACACTGATACTATATCCAACATATGAAGATGTTATTTTGTGCAGTACATTCTTATTGGATTTAACTATCCAACTGTAATCAGTGTGACTCCCATTTTGTGATTGAGCAGTGAGCTCTAGGTTGTTGGCCTTTCTGCATGTGCAAACCCCATTTATGTACACTTACTATCTGCAGTAGTATCATCTGATTGTGGGTAAGGTTTCTCATCATGGTTTTTCCCCTTACAGGGTTTCCACATACAAATATTGGTGTTATATGTTGTGGATGACTTTGTGTTTATGTTTCATGAACTAATCCTTACAGGTATAGCAATTAACTATTATAACTGTCTACTGGCATACTTAACTGGTTTACTGGTATTAAGCATTAAGTTGGTTAAATTGTTTTTGGTTTAAATTTATTTGACAACTGATTCACCCCCGCCACCTCTCAGTTGTCTCTCGGACCTAACAGAATGAAATGCAGTACATGACTATGAGACTTTGTAAAGACATTGAAGATAGGAAAAAGAATGAAGATGACCTGACTAGGAGACTCAATGATGCTGGAAATGAAAATCTAAGACTCAGTCATGAAAATGATATGTTGAAGACAGATCTGATTCACATACAACATGATAAAACTGAACTTATGAGACATAAAGGAATTTTGGAAAATGAGTAGGCTACTGCAAATCAGCACAAAGAGAAATTCAAGAAAAGTTCAGAAGAACTTGATGATATGCTAAAAGTCAAAAACCTAATGGAGACACTAATGGACTTGGATTTGAAGTTGGTGAAAGTTTCGGTACTGCAAACAATTGTGATCACAGTAAACCATTAAGACAACCTAATTCTTACAAATTTAATGGGAAATGCTTTAATTGTAATAAGTATGGTCATAGATAAAATTAGTGTAGATCTAGAAACAGTCAGAACATTAATGCACCCACCGGTCAATGTTCCAAATGCAACAAAATTGGTCATAATTCAGAAACTACATAATGAATGTGAGATATTATGTTTGTGGAAGATTTGGGCACTTATCTAATCAATGCAAATCACAAACCGGCATAGGATATGGAAAGGCTATTTAGAAGAACAATGTGACTTGTTATGCTTGTAACAAGATTGGACATATTGCAAAATTTTGTAGAAGCAAGACTTCACCGGTAAATAATAAAGGACCCTATTTGAAAGGCAAGGAGAAGGTAGATGAGGTAAAGCAAGAATTTTTAAAACAATGGATTAGAAAGAGAGATTGAAATGTTGATGAGACTATTCCTTCACCGGTAGAACAAAGTATTATTTCACCAGCAGGAGACTCTTCATCCAACTAAAAAACTAACCCTTGGGGGTATTGCAACAAGTTGAAAATCATGCAAGTTTACCCTCGATTGATGGTGAGAAGATGGAATTCTTCTCTACTGGCAGATGTGTTAAGTTTCACTTACCCAGCAAGCATTGAATGCGGTTGTTGGAAGAAAAGACATTATAAATCATTGATTTTCCCTTCTTTTCAATTTGCCAAGCATTCAAAATTTCAGAGAGTGCAAAATCTGAGTGAAGGCATCCAAGGCGAAGAAGTGAAGCAATGTCTTTCAAGCATTCAAACCTATTTTAGGTAGCTTAAGGTATTTATCAATGGCTTCCTCTGCTCCAGAATTTATTGCAAACCCTACCGTGGTAGAAGTTGTGAAACACCCTAGGCTAGTTTTTAAGATCATTCTCGAGATAGCGAAACAGTATGATTCCATATGTGCTTTTTCAAAAATTCCAAAAGGTGTTGCTTATGCAGAAGACCCTAGAATCTATATTCATTGTCATATTGGGGAATTATGTTCGGAGGAAATATTAAAAATGTTTAGAACTATTATTTGTGATGAAAATGGAAATGTCAAACCCAAGCACAAGATAATTGAAACTTTAGGTTTTGTAGAAATCTTGGACATCCCTGAATTTCCTAAGGAGGTAGTAAGGATTGTCCTTAGCAAAGTTCATGGAGAATTCTTTTGGCTAGATTTTGTTTGTAAAATCATCAGAGAACCAATTAGGGAAGTGACAGGTCTACCCTCCACTGGTAGAATGCCAGATAAGACTAAGAAGGTTCCCAATAACACTATCATGACCTTGACATGAGCAACACATGATAGCAGATCCCTGAGAGTAAATGATGTCAAGGATGTAAATGTCAGATTTATAAGCATGATTTTAGGCTATAAGACCACACATGCAAACTGACTTAACTCAGTATCCAGTCTTTGCATTAAAATTTCTTATGATATGGTCAATAGTGATGCAAAAATAGATATATGTGAGTGGTTAAAGGATGAGTTGATAGACACCCTGAAAAAGACCAAAGGTGATAAGAAAGGAACTTTTCATTTTGGCAATCTTCTTGTATGTCTCATGTTGTACTTCACAAAAGAAGTTCCCAGTATTGGGAAGAAAGACTTTGGATATGATATACCGGTAGGCAAACAACTGCTAGAAATCTTCACCGATATGGGCATAGATAAGGAAAACAATATAATAGATTACTTCATTTGACATAATCTATTTTATAAGGAACTATACAGAGATACTTGCAAGACAAATCTGTTATTAGTGGACATTGATAAGGAAATAAGAAAAGTTCAAAAGGAGATAGATGATATAGCTGATAATATCATTGGTTCATTTGAACTTATATGAGTTATTGAGCAAGAAATTGTTGGATTTGAGGAAAAATTGGAGAATTTAGAGAAAGAGAAAGAAAGGATCAAGGAAAAAGCCAGAGAGATTAAGCACAAACTCAGTCCTAAGTTAGACAACCTTATCTTTCTGAGGAAAGAAATCTCTGAGGAATTGATTCAAGATCAAAGGTCACCAGAGGAACATATGCATCATCTCACCAGTATAATCTAGAGAATTGAGGCAACTGTGAAGGACAACAATAGATTTATACAGAGCTTAAACTTGGTATTAGCAAACATATTCCAGATTGTAACCAACTGGTTACAAAGTTTAAGTTGAAATTTTGCACTCATTTGACAATTTTTGACAACCTTTGTCATTGATGTCAAAGGGGAAGTAGTGGGACAGAGAAAAATGGCTATCCGAGGAGATCATCTACTCATGGGGAGCACACATTTTTGGTTAAATTTTGGACTTCATTTTTGGATACAGGTTTTTGGATGTTTCATGAGTGTTGCCATCAATGCCAAAGGGGGAGATTGTTGGCATTGCACACTCTAATGAGAATTGAAGGTAATTGAAGGTGTTGTCATTGATGGAAACTTTGCAACCTTGTGGATACCTTCAAGAAATCTTGTGGCATTCATCTGGTAAATCAACAAGCACAACCACTGGCAGGCACCGACACTGGCAGACACTTCACTGGCAGCGACAACAATGTATATCGGCACCCCAGCCGACAGGAACATCTTTTGTTTATTGTATTTAATTGTAAATATCTTTTGTAAATCCGACATGGCATATTGTAATAAGACTCATATATGTATGAGATCTTGTAAATCATTTTGATATGGATAGAGGATATAAACTATGGATATGGCAGAAGTGATAAGTGAATATTAAGGTAGATTTTATATAAGGTTATGGTTATAGTATGAGATTAAACCGGTACTGAACTTGGGATGGAAGATGTTGTATTGTAGTAGTGCATTATATTGGATTCTCATAATCCATTTTGTAAGTCAGTGATACTTCCATTTTGAAATTGATCAGTGAGCTCTAGGCGGTTGGCCTTCCTGCATGTGCAGGCACCACATTGTAAGTAATATCCATTCATTGGTCAATGAGTGAATATTGTGGGTTACAAATCCCACTGAGTTTTTTCCCACACCGGTTTTCCTCGTTAAAAATCTTGTGTTATGGTGTAATTTCTATGTTACCTTTATTGTTCCTATTTACTGCATTAATTCTTATTTACCGATACTCTTTTGGAATGCAAAATACTTAATAAGGCAAAATATTCTGTCAATCGGTTAGATACTGATTCAGCCCCCCCCCCCCCCCCTCTCAATATCTTTGGGATTGTCATTAATCCTAACACAAACCTTACTGAGCCACCATTCCAATCTTCAAGCTTGATAAATTTGTTTTTATCACTGGTCATGTGGTTGGAACAAGCACTATCTACAACCCACAAGTTTCTTCTTTCTCCATGTAGAGCAATCTGTAGTGTCAGACTTGATTCTTCTTTGTCCTTTTCTTTCTCAACCCAAACCAGTTGAATTTACTTCTTCTTGTCAATTGCACTTTTATGTTATGGTTTGGCTACCAGTTCCTATTTAGGAGTTGTCCTCTTTTGCTTAATTTTCTTATTTTTATAAAGATTTACTATAAGTCCAAACTCTTGACAGTTATAGCATTTCACATTTACATTGAAAGATGAATCTTTGAAACTATTGTAGGACACCGGTCTATTCTTCCTATATTCAAAACTCCTATGACCAAATCCATTGCATCGATAATAGATAACATTCATATCCCAGAGTGCATTAAATGGATTTCTACTTTCATAACTCATAGTGGGTATATTTGTTAATCTACAGTCAGCTAGCCTATGTCCAAATTTGTTACATCGATAACAATAATCATGAAAGTTTGGAACATACTGGTTAGGTTGCCTTGGTTCTGCAAATGTCTGTCTCACCAAGGGTATTCCTTTCATGCTTCTAACTATAGTGAATCCTTCATGATAAATACTTGCATTTCTCCTAGGATCTGCATTCCAATACATTGAGTGTGGCCTTTAGTTCATTTATTGTGTATATTGGTTTGTGTGGCGGTTTCTAACAGCTTCTACATAATTCTTCTTACCTATATCCTTGCTTACTGCAAATATTTTCTTCTCTTCACCTTCACTTGAAGAAGTGAACTATATCTCCTTACCGAATGTATCTTTGTAGTTTTAACTTTGTCCTTCTTCAAATCCCAAGCCACCAGTATATTTAGATTACTTCTGTTTGCTCAACATCTTATCCAAGACTTATGTGCTACCCTCATATTTGCTTCTCACTTTCAGTTCATCCTTACTTTGTTCAAGCTCCTTTCTGAGCTTCACTATTTCTTCTTCCAGATCCTGGTGCTTCTTTTGCTTCTTTATCAGATCAAAGGATGTAACTTCACATATCCTCTTGGCTTCTTCCAACTGGATTTTCAAGTTAGAGATAATGTGATTAGACTCATCCAGGGATTGCTTCAAGTGATCTTGTTCTTCTGTTGTAGCAAGTTTGATTTTCTTGAGTTCTCTTCTAGTCTTACTTAACTCCTCAAGAGAACTTATGATCTTTCCTTCTAGATCCACTTCAACTTCAATGTCTTCATCTTCCTCATCTTCCACAGTTGGTTCATCTAGTTCCATAAAGATATTAACTCCTCTTTCATCTTCATGACAGTCATCTTCTGATGCACTTTCTTCATCTATGGCATCATCCTCAAAGGTATATAAGCTATTCTGCTTATGGTAGCTTCTTCTTCCTAGCCAGTAGACTTTCCTTTCTCTGTCTTTACCATCAGATCTTCCAAAACTTCTGTTCTCATCTCCATCGGTTTCATTATAAGGACATTTTGCAATAAAGTGTCCAACTTTACCATAGTTGAAGAATTTGTGTGGTAACTTTCCTTTATACTTACCGGATCTTCTCTTGAGCTTTCTGACAAAATTTTCTACCTTTACATTCAAGTCTTCACTAAATCCTTTGTGAGCAACCTCTTCCTTTCCCTTTTTCATGGATTTGAAATCTACCTCTTTCCTTGAAGATGCTTCACTGGTTGTCCTCATTTCATAGGCAGTTAGAGAGCCAAATAGCTCATCCATTGTGAAGGTTTTCAGATCCTTGGCTTTCTCTATGGAAGAAACCTTAGTATCATACTTAGATGTGAGAGATTTAAGTACCTTCTTGACAATAATCTCATCAATAATTTCCTCTCCAATTCCTGTGATGGTGTTCACAGTTTCATCTACTTTGTGAAGGTAGTTTGAAATCTTTTCTTCATCTTTTAGCTTGATGCCTTCAAGATGACCTCTTAGTGATTGCATCTTGGCCTCTTTGACTTTGGCATCTCCTTCAAATAATCTTTGCAATTCATCCCAAGTCTCCTTGGCAGATGTACAGTGCATGACCTTGACAAACTCATTATCTGACAACCTGCTTAGGATAATATGTTCAGCCTTTGCATTGTTCTGATACTCCTTCTTAGCATCCAGATTAGTGGGAGGAGCACTAGGGATAGTATACCCATTCTTGACAAACATCCACACATCAAAACCAAGGGAGAAAATATAGGTCTCCATTCTTTTGCTCCAGAAGCCATAGTTAGATTCATCAAACATGGGGGCTTTTGAGGAGGCAAACTTGTTTCTTTCCATTGTGTTCTTTTACCAGAATCTACCCAAGCTAGAGAAATATTTAATCAACCAGGAACCTTGCTCTGATACTAATTATTGAACACAATGTACCATTGAGAGGGGGGTGAATCAATGGTTCCTAAAAACTTTTCTTTTTAAATCAAGCTTGGAGTACCGATTAACAACCTAAACACTAAACAATCAAACTGGTAAGATACGAGTGGATATCAAAGAGGAAAACACACAAATGCATAACCCACAACACTAGATGTACGAGGAAAACCCAATATGGTAAAAAATCGGTGAGAAATGTTGCTAGAGTCTACTGCTCCAATCTAGCCTCACACTGAAACAACAAATTACAATGATTTAAGGCACCAACCCAAGGAGTACCAACCCCTGCACCAAGCACCAACTCGATGTAATACAATGAAGTACAATTTTCATGAAATTATAGCACCTAGTTGCAAATGAGTTCCACAACACCTGCTCATTGGATGTCTGTCGATTATCAACTTCCTCTATTTTACTAGTCCTTCTTCTATTGGTTAACATATTTCTCTCTTTGATCTCTTACCAGTTGCTCTTTTTCTCTCTTCTCCTTCTCAGTACCTCACCCTACACAATATCACACTTGGATGCCTTCGTAACCTTTCAATACCTACTGGTATGCTTGACTGTTAAGAGTATAATAGTTTACCGGTTACTGTGTCTCTATGGGTTAGAACCTCTCACCAGTTCAGCCTGCTAACACACACTCTAACTCTTTCTGAAAGAACTCTTAGGTAGATAGTTTCTCTTCTTACTCAAGCTCTCTTCTTCCTCTCAATTCACATCCAGCATTAGACATCAATCAATCTTATTCTCAAGTTTATATATATATATATATATATATATATATATATTTGTGAGGGCTCCCGCCAAAATCAACTTTCAAATGATGGTGTATTAGGGTTTTCCTTCACCAACTCAATCCACATCAAATCTGATCTGATCTCTTTTTCAGGAATGGTGATCTGCATCACATCAAACAACACCACCATCTCCTCACTTTTCAATGTGTGTTTTCTATTTTTGCATATCTACGACATGTTTTTTTGCGTTGCTCTATCAATCACCATTAATGGCTTGGTTGTTTCCTTCAGCCAATGAGTACAAGGATCATATTGTCCTACAAGGTTAGTTCAATCACCTTGCCACTTTGTCTTCCTCGACCTGCAACATCTTGCCATCGTCCCATGATTTGCGATTTCTTCATTTATGTCGACCTACTCGTCAGACTACTACGTTGATGAATACTTCACTAACCTTTACGTACTTGCCACCTAGTGTCCACGTGTCATCCTTTTCAACACCCACCTCTGCTCAGAATGCAAATTTGACTTGACATCCTTCACCAACCAAGAGACATTACCGGTTCAACACACCTTACTGGTATAACTTAACTTTATCGGTGGACCTTCATACCTACTGACCTCTTCTTTGTCGATGGATCAACTTGGCCTTCCATCAAACATGTTGGTCCAACAACTCAATCCATTTACTGATTGCATTATTCTTCTCTTTGTCTTTCGGTGGTCACATCCCTCTATTCTTCTTTGCTTCTTATCTTGCTTGTCGATGGTCCTTCTTTACCGGTAGAAGCTTCACTTCATGTATACCAGTAATATACCTTTACTATCTACCTACACACTTCATCCTTCATACCAGTTGACATAATTACTTACTTCACCCATACTAGTCACCACTACCTACTCACCGGTGATCATTTCATACCCGTTGACATCAATGACAATATAATGCCAACAATTTTGAAGATATTAAAGTTTCCTTTTAAAGTTCATTTCTCCTTTATAACCATTTTTTAAACAAATAGATTGCCACTTCCTTGTCTCTGTCAAAATTTTTAATAATATTAAATAAGAAATAATATAAAGAATGAATGTTATTTAACCTACTATTCACATTCTGATTCAAATGAATTAGTACTGAGCTAACTATCTCTCTTTGCTTGGATGCACACTGATCCTCTAACTCCTTTAGTTTATTCTCCAAAAGTTGGGCTCTTGTTAGATCAGTTGATCTAGTAGGTTCTTCATCTTCATCAACATATGACAGTAATGATGTGCTTGGGATATCAGTCTTACTATGAAATTGAACTGCTCCATCTACATGGGTGACAGGTGGAGACCTAGATGTTGACGGTGTTGATGCAGTTTTAGGAGCAGAAGGGGATTCTCTTATCTGTCCTTGCTCAAGAAGTTGAACTCTAATTTGCAGCTCTACACATCTCTTTTGAACTGCATATATTCATTAAAAATATTTTCAAACTTATAGCTCCTCTTTTTCCATGGCCTCCCTCTTAGAAGTTTCATGGACCAATTTGGCCAATCAACAACTGACTTTGAAGCCTCAACATTTGATGTATCAGAGGCTCTTTTTATGATGAGGCTTCCCCTCAAGTTTGGATTTATATCACTAATATCAGGCCTTCTAGGCCCCTGCTCTAATACCCATATTTCCAAGGTTGCATAATCATCTACAAATTATGATCCTTTCAATGCTAAATTTGCTTCTTCCGCTAAATTGAATCACCACTCTTTTGATTTTGTAATGGTATCAAAATCCATTGCATCTGTTATATGCCACTTTGGTAGAATTAAGACCCTGACCTAATTTATGATGATCCTACCTTCATCTGTAATGATTCTTTTAAATTCTTCCATCATCTCATTCTTGACCTCTTCTTGATTTTCTTGATAAGACCTATCTGGCCTTTGGGCCTTTCTCTCATCACTTCTCCTTTTGTACTCCTCTATTTTTTGTTTTCTGTACAAATTGCAAGAAGGTCGAGCTTCTCACAAAAGCCTCATCCTCAATAAATTTATAACATGCCTCCTTTCTTGCATCTCTGAAGGCTCTACCTTGAATATCTATAAGAGTGAGGTCCAATTCTATTGTTGGTGGGACAAGAGGGATACCAATCTGCATATCTGCATCTGTCACTACAATAATATCCTCCTCTTGTGGTTCTTCCATGTGTTGTCCCATTGCTTGTTCTTAAACTTTCCTTGGAGGTGAAAAGGGCACATGTGGTGGTGAGGGACCCTTATTTGATTCTTCAAGATCAACAATTTTGACCCCCTTAAAAGTTTTAGCCTGTACTTTTGGGGGTGGTTCTGTCCTCATTATTTTCTTTCCTTTTCTTCTCACCAACTCTTCATTGTCACTGCTAGTTTCCTCTTCACTACTTGTCTCATTTCTTACCCTCTTTGGAGAAGGCTCATAACTAGGTCTTCCTTCTTCTATCCCATCTATTCTTTTAGGTGGAGGAGGTCATGGGCCTGATGGTTTCATTCTCATTTGATGAATCATGGTTGCCTCTTCTAGTGTTATATGTGTAGGCCATTGTAAACTTATTTTCTCAACCTACTAGTCATGAACTTCTTCAAGTTTGGTCCTCTTTTCCTTCAATGCAAGAATTAATTCATCAAATTTATTCATTACATAGTCAATTTTGGCAAAAAATGGAGTTAAATCTCTTAATGGATCATAACTTGGATCTATTTTCTGTACTATAGCCCATAGCTTCCTAAAAGCTATCCATTTCTCCTTCCTCCAATTCTGAGTCATGAAGTCAAACTCATTCCTTATTATATCCTCTAGGAAGTTATGTCCATGGGGCACTGGACCTCCTTTAATTCTTGCCCTGAACATATTGTAAAACCCTTTAGGTTCACTATGTCTGGCTAGGATGACCCCTAAATGATATGGTGCAAAAAGCTTGTCAAATGCACATACCCCCCTTTAAATATCACAAAATATGGAATAACAGTATAACCAATAAAAATAGTTCCTTTGCCTCTCCTCTTTAACTCCTTATCATGTATTCATCCTATTTTCCACATCACTTCATCAAAATTCAATCTTAAAGGAACATTGAAAGATACTACATGTGGCTCACCAGGGAAACCATAAAGTCTGATTAATGTACTGACAGGATAAGGAATAATGTCCCACTAATTATGCTCAATTTTCAAAAGTGGTAGCCTCTCTTTAGGTCTTATAAAATCATGTAACTATGTGGGGATCCTTGGTGGATTCACTGTTAGTCTCTGCCTCAATCTAGAAGCAAAACTATTGTCAAACCTCACAAAACTAGCCTCTTGCCTATCCTAAGACAAATCCATACTCCAAAGCTGCACTAGCACCTCAATGTTGTCAATTGTTCTTTTGAGATTCATGTTTCCTTCAAAGTAATCTACATTTCTATATAGGAACATGTGCCAGACACACCACTCTTGATATCTTTCAACCCCTCATGAATCTTCTCTTCAAGGTATGGAGTAAAGTCAAATATCATTAGAAAATCTGGATGTTGAATTTGTATAGTCATATATATAAAATCAGGTGGCATGAATATAATAGGATTGAATCCTAAGATATAACATAGAGAGAAAAGGGTAGCCTAAAAATAGGTGGAAAAAGCACTAATGGGAAAAGGCTCCTCTGAACTAGGGCCAATATGGTAAGTTGTCTCTCCTACTTTTGCCAAATGAGCCTGAAGGAGGATAGTTCTTATGAAACCCTTCATCTTATAATACTCTACCTTCAACTAATCCAAATCTATCTGCACCAAGGTAGCAAAAGGTTCATATAAATAAAAAATCTCTTGGAACTCCTCCCTCCTAATTGTCAACAAAATCTCTCCTTCATTTCCCCTTATAACTCTCAAAACAAGGTCAAAACTATATGCAACAACTTTGAGGAGGTTGACATCCATGAATACATTCAGTACCACTAACTTTCCCAAGTCATACTGACAAGCACTTGAAAATTGGGACTGCAAATTTCTTTGTCCATACCACAATTTGAACATTTGCACCCAGTCATCGGTACCCTAGCATCTACGATGTTGCATGCTTTATCAGTTAACCCTTCTCCTAGGTTTTTACCCTAAACAATTATTTTCCCTTGATATCTATCATTGGCTGAGGGCTTTAATTGATCGATAAAATCATCAAAAAGGTTTCTATTTAGATATTTTGTTTGTCCTGAGTCATTTTTTAGAGGAGCCATCTTACTGGACTAGGGTTTCTTATCAATTACCCATAGAGGAAAAAACAAAACTAAGGCTTAACACAAGAATAGTAATTACAACACAGAAATGTGTGAATTATTACTTCTTTATGCCTAATTCTATACCCTAGAGAAATTTACAACCCTTTTCCTATAATTTTTGCACAATTCGCACTTTCACCTACTCTGAAAACACATAAGAAAGACTGGGCAACTTATGACTTTGTATGTACTAGATGAACCCCGATTTCGCACTGCAAGAACTCATTCCAATCTTCTCTAGCTCAAGGGTCACCCTCTGAATTGCTAAGTTGTGAGTTGAAAATGGCTCTGAAAATGCTTTTATTACCATTCTAGAATGAAGCGTCACCGTCCCGTCTACCATTACTACTCACACGACCAAATAAATGGCTCCAATTTGCATTTGAATTAAATTTACCTCTCCATCGTTGATAAATTCTATGATGGCAGATCGCATGAACAATACTGGTCAATCCAACATTTATCATCATATGTGGCACACGAGCTCATCAAAGGTATGATGCAACACCTCCAACTCACCATCCACTTCATCTCAATCAGAGGCCCCACCATTTTCTCACCTTGGACCACCTTGGACACGTGGCATCATTGCGTGATGCCATGGTCCTTATCCTTTGTGCATCTTCGACCACGAGGTTACAAGAGTCCTTGGATCTGTTCATTATTTAGCCTGCTGCCACAATGACCGCTAGCCTTAACAAGTTAAACAACGAGAAAATTTGGATTGTGATTAAAAGATCTTTGTCCATTCAAGCACGTGCAAATAGCAGAAGTTTTTAGTAACTCAATTGTTAGCATAAAGTCACCAACAAAAATATTAAAATTCAAACTTAGGAAAAATTAATGTGCCCGCTGAAATATTAAAAGGGGATCCGCCTAGGATAATGAAGAACGCATAGCACTAGGAAATAAAATGGCCTCGCCAATGGTATTAAAACCCTCAAACTTAAGTGAAAAAAGTAATGTAGGATTATAACGAGTTTAGGGGTTAACAATAGGGCTTAATCAAATAGGCATAAACCCTAAACCCTAAGCTTTGAGGGAAACAATAGGGAGAAAAATTAATTTAAAATGACCAAAATTTCTCATAGGATCATCAAATTTTTTGCTATCATTTTGCAGGACTATCAATCCACATTAGTGAAATATCAAAACTCCCCATTCAGAAATTCTTCTCCTAACATAATTTTTTCTTGGGTGATAAAAGTTCTATCCTCAAAAATAAAAATGTTTGCAAGTCTTTCATCTGTAATTCAACCCCAAAAGGCAACCTGTTCTTTATAGGTTTGTAGCAAGAAATTAGCCTCCATCTTCGGTCACTTTTCATACTCCACACACCAATCTCCATTGAGACACTAGAGAAACATAAATGGCATCTCAAGATACTAGAGGTAAATAATCATCTTTCTCTTGTCTTGTGCCTTAAATGCCACTTCAAACTTGTCTTCCTTCAATAAATTTGGAAATATTATCTTGTATAGGGATCCTTCCCAACAAGGGAGATTTTATGGTTTTGAAACTCCCATTTTGAAATGATGTCCATAATAAATTGTTAGTTTAGCACATATAGACCTGCCTTTTTCCTTAATAAGAAAGGCCACCACTAACCACTACCAATTGTTGCTCTACTGCAAGTGATATGTAATTTTGCCTTCATACATCCATCCTTTGTCAATCACACATCCAACATAGTTCCTTACTACTCTCATCCTTACATGCACATATTTCATCATTCCTTACACTTCTGGCATTAAGTGGTTTTGCCACTCCCTCGACATCTTAACTTTTCTCGGCAACCCTCACCCACTCCTCTTTCCACTTTATGTCAACTTGTGGATAATCTACAGCCTTCTTAGCTTGAATGTCCATCTCCTAGTTTCCTTCTCTTAGAGTATGGGATACCCTAAATTTTGGGGATTCCTTTAATTGACATAATAATCTATATTATTCTATCAATTTTCCAGTGTATTGCATACCCCTTTAGTATTGCATGATTATATAATCTTTGAATCACCCTCCAGCTATAAAAATATCACCCCTAGTCTTTTTGCCATCTGGATTGCAAGAAGAGCTGCATTTGCTTCTACAATATTTTTGGTAGTCACCCCTAAGACTTGTTTGCATCTTGCCAAAAAATGACCCTCATTGTTTCTTGCCACACACCTTGCTCCTAATTGACCAGAATTGCCCTAAGTCGCACCATCAAAGTTCATCTTAATACAATCCTTATTTGGAGGAATCCATTGGGTATTGGTCCTAGAAGTTTTTGTAGGATCAACCCTTGAAAGCCCATTAATGAGCTTGAACTTAATCAATGGCCATTGAGCTTGAATTTTACTATCCAACTAGTTATAAGGGCATTTGCTTATCTTTATCATTGAAGCCAAAGAACTAACTAATTTTGAGATAGATATTTCTATCCTACTCCATAATCATTCTTCACTCTCGTTCTTGTCTCAGAATATCCTCCTATTCCTTTATTTTCAAACCTCCCAAATTAAAGCTGAAGGAGTAATTTTCCATACACTCAAATATACCAACTTGTTTCTCCAACACCCCAAGCTTGAAACCAACTCAATAAATTGTCTATTAAAGGGGTGCTACATTCAAGTCTTTGCAACAATTTCTTTTAGCAATTTTGAACCATCAGGAAATGTAAAAGAAGATGAGTTGATGTTTCAGCTTCCTTCTTGCACATTATACATCAAAAAGGATGTGCAAAACCCTAGATGATCCCTTGTTACAATTCTATCTCTTATAGCTAGCCATGCAAAGGATCTCATTTTTGACATACAATCCTTGTTCCAACAAAGATGATGTGGCTATTTCTCATCCAATTGTTCTTGATCCAATAGTTAATATATAATCTTTACTATGTAATTCCCACTTTTATATCTTCACAAGATGATTTGATCTTCCTACACGGTTACTTTGATGGTTTTAGATTTAAGCATTTTCCCTGAATCTAACTTTCATATCACCTAGTAAATCTAGTTCCCTAGTGTCCTTCTAGTTCCAAACTAGAACCTTTAAATGATTCTTTTGAATCATAAAATCCACCACATACTTACCCCATCTTTCCTTAGTAACGTTCCTAATCTCTTGCCACCCTCTATCCGTATTAAAATTCAGAAAAAATTCCCTTGAATCCTCCCAAAATTTGGCTTTCTGACCATTCTCGAGCCTCCATGTTAGATGTTTAATGATCACCTTGCTACAATCAATCAAAAAGTTTTAAATGGCCGACACTCTCGAAGGGTTCCTAATTGTTAGAATTCTTTCACTTCTTTGATCAGCCAAATATTTATTATCTATGATTCACACCTAGTTTTATTTGGGTTCTTATACATATTGCACACCAACTTAGATCCCATTGCTTCATTCACTATGTTCCATTTGATTATCCCTACCCCTCCCCTTTCCTTCTATTTACAATGTTTGTCCCACACAAAAAGTGGAATCTTGTCTTTATCCCAGTTTCTATTCCAAAAGAATTCCGTCATCCCTTTTACAATCACCTTAATGATTTTCACTGAGATCATCAAACATGACATAGAAAATAAGGGGATAGAAGAGATCACTGATTTTATCATCAAAATTCTTCCAGATGAGGTGAGTCACTTGCTTTTCCAACCCTCCATTTTACCTAAGCAGTTTTCAATTACCTTTCTTCACAAATTCAAATGACAAGCACCTCCAAATAAGGGAATACCTAGGAATTTCTCAGGAAATTGACCCACTTTGATTCCAAGTGTTCTTGCAATGCCCTTTTGAATATATCCATTAGTATTGAAATAATAAATTTTTGACTTGTGCCAGTTAACTGACTGACCTGATACTTTACAATATTTGTCTAGCGTATTGGATATCACTCTTGCTCAATGAGTTGTAGCTTGCCCTATTAACAAAGTGTCATCTACAAATTGTGTGTGTTGTTATAGCCTCCATGTCTCTTGGAATATTAACACCTTTCCATCTTTCCACATCTCTGTATCTAGAAAGTATCCTTGCCAAAGCATCACCCATGATAACAAACAAGAAAGGGGAAAGGGGGCCTCCCTTTCAAATACCCCTCGAAGTCAAAAAGAAACCTTATGGACTATTGTTTACCAGCACAAACATCCTCAGTGATGAGATACAAATTCTAGTCCACTTCAACCATTGTTCATTAAATCCAAATTTTTGCCTAATTTTTACAATAAAGGATCTATTAACATGATCATAAGCCTTCTAAATGTTGAGTTTAATCATCATTCTTTGGTCTTTATGTTTCTAATAGAGTGGATCGCCTCATGTGTGATTATAATATCTTCTACAATTGATATATTTGAAGTTAAATCACTCTATTCCTCTAATATTATATCCAGTAGAATCTTCTTTAACCTATTTTCCATCACCTTTGCAATGATCTTTTAAGTAGTATTACCGAGGGATATAGGGCATAAATCATCAAAATATTGCACTTTCTCTTTCTTAGGGATCAACACAATGAAAGTGTTGTTGAGTTCTTTGGACATATATCTTTTCTCCATTGCTTCTTCGATCATTTCCCAAATATCCTTCTTCAGGACCTCCCAAAATTTTTGAAAGAAAGAAAGTGGTAAACCATCTGGGCCCAGTTCTTTATCTCCCTCCATTGAAAAAATTGTAAGTTTCACTTCCTCCATAGATACTTCCTTGTTCAAGAACTTGTTAGTCTTCTTTGTAATGATCATTGGGATGTGTCTTAATGCTTAATTCAAATTTTCCTCCAATGGATTTTTGTCCATCGACAATAGAGAGTCTAGAAATAACTTACCGCCTCTCTTTTGATCTCTTCTACATTATCTATAATAGAGCCATCTCTACTACTTGGATCTCTGATATTCTAATAGAGATCCTTCTAGGTTTCACCTAACTATGAAAAAACTTAGTGTTTCTATCTACTTCTCTAAGCGAGCATTCCCTGGATTTTTTCCTCCTGAAATTTTTTTTCCCTTGCTAGCACTTCTACCAGCTATGAATGCAATCTTTTTTCCTCTTGGAATTCCAACTTCATCATTCCTATCTAAATGATCTTTTCATTAACTTCTATCAGGTTATTTTTAATTTTGATTTTCTCAAAAAATATATTTCCAAAATGAGTATAATTCCACTCCAATTTTTCTTTGAGGCTTTGTAGTTTCCTTACCACTCTAAAATCCTTTGTTCCTTTACCATGGGTGTATTATACTACCACTAGGCTATCAACTCCTTTATATTTCCATCATGCAAACACATCTTCTCAAACTTGAAGGGGAATCAGATTGGAACATTATCATTATGCAATAGAAGTCTAATGGGGAAGTGATCTAACCCAGTGAAGGGTATATTGGAAGCCTCCTAGATTGTAGAAGATCAATTACAATTTTCAAACAAGAGGAATATATCTCATTTTTGTTCTATGAAATCTACCCCTGATTGTCTATTAGTCCATGTATAACAACCATTCTTGAACTTTGGATCTATCAATGCATTACCCATAGAAAAGTTATTAAAATTCAAATGTTGATTATTAAGACCTCCAATTGATGAATACTAAGGGGGGCGTGAATTAGTATGCTTAAGAACTTAACCAAACTCTTAAACAATTTTCCAGTAGACCGGTGTAGTAGTTTAAACAATAAACTAGTTAAAACATAAATAAGCCAAATAGAAAATAAAGCATTCACCCATAAAAGCACAAACACCATCGTTAGGCCCAATATGGAAAGCTAATGTACTAAGAGGGGAGGGGTGAATCAGTACTCCAAAACATTTCTTGAATAATAACTTTACTGTTATGCATAAATAGAATAGTGCAGTAACATAAAATAAAGTTAAAACAAATAGATAACAATCATACATGATTCACTCCATAACACATATATTTTGGTAACGCAGAAACTCTTGGTTAGAGAGAAAAATTGGGGTGGGGATGGCACCCACAACTTCACTACTGCAAGAATAAAGAGTGCTTAGTTAGAGCTACATATTAGCTATTTCTGATACTTATCCTATTAGGAGTAACAAGATCTATTAGATCTACCTTACTAAAGGATTTTACAACATTTAATCTAAATGTTGCACCTGGTTAGAGGCTTTACAATTTATAGACTTGATTAGAGTCTTTTACCCTGTTAAAGGTTTCTCTTACAACTTCACAATATTACAATAAAATCATTACAAATATCTGCAACTTTACATCTGAAATGTTATAGCAGATTCTATGTGCTCAGAATAGATTACCTTGCTTATAGCATACCTTGGTAACCCATATAGTAACTCGGTAAACCATTATGTTTACTCTGTTCTTCGACTGTTCTCTGAAAACCTTCTCGGTGACCTCTGTGTCTCTGTAACAATCTTCTTACACTCATACATACACCCTTAACTCATGTTGTATAAATAGATCTCTTAAGATGGTGATCCAATTCATTGCTTCGATCTTACAAACATGATTTATCGAATGAATAACTATACAAAATATTTCATTGGTTAGATTGATCTCAAAATCATACACAATCTTCTAGCGCAATTTCCAATGTGATAACGGTTAGATGTGCCTTGATCTTGTAACACATTTTCATATGCACGTCCAGGTTTAATGAATCTGGTAACACGTTTCACTCAGTGTATATCAACTCGGTGTGTCATCTTTGCTACTCGGTAGACATAAAAAGATACTCGGTAGACAGCTCGATGTATACTGCGTTCTGTGACTGCTTTCCTCTGTAACCGACTAGACTGTGCATACCGACTTCTCTGTGTATACCGACTGCATGATTCAATAGTGTTAACCGACTAGAGTATATAGTATGACTATGAATATAAAAACTAATGGCAACTTGATAAGTAGTAACAATGTCCCCTTTTGACATTAGTTGAGATGTTTGACAAAAACTACTTTCAAAGTCATAACTCAAAAATTTATATACTTTGCAAATTGACTATACTTGACAGTATATATAGTAGTCAATGAAATAGTATATTCAGATATACTCTCCTTATCATTATACTGTACATAACTCTGATTTTGCATGCTCAGTTCTGTGCTTGTGTGCTCTGCTTATTGTCCTTGGATACTATGCATACTCTGCTCAGTATACTCCCCCTGTATACAATACTCTGAATACTATATCATTCTCAATACTGATCAAAACTGTATCACTCCCCAAATATATAGTATCACTCCCCCTTTTTGTCAAACATCAAAAACTTTAATTTCCATCTGGGGGTGGTAACTGGTCAAAAATGGATTTGTACTTTTTCCAGGCATCGGTGAGAGCAATAGAGAGTGCATCCTTTACACTTTCCATTAAATAATTTTGTGCTTGAATATCAGCTAATAGTGATATTAAGCCATCAAGAGTGCTTTCCTCTTTTGTAGTATATAGATGTGTGGCTCGGTTAATCTGTTCTTGAACTAATGAAAGATGAGGAAGGAATAATGTCTGGAGTGTCATTATATCCATCCTAATCTTATGTTCTTCATTTCTTAGTTCCAATTGTTGAGCCATGAGCTATTGAAGCTTGGTATTAAATTTTGAACTGAATTGGGCTCTGGGGTCAACTTATTTGAGAGATCGGTGATCTCTTTCTCAATTGCATCAATTTTATTCTTAATGTCTTTAATGAATATAGAAAATGTACAGAGTTTCTGAAATAAATAAAGAATGTGCTTGAGTTGAGGGGACAACTCAACAATGAATTTGACAAGTTTGACTTTGCCAATAGCTAGAGCTTTCTGTACCTCTTCTATTGTTTTTGCAGTAAGCTCCTTGTCTTTTAGCTTGCTCCAATACTCAAATGCATCAACTCTGGATGTTTCTATTTGATTAAGGAGTTCATCTAGTTGAATGTGGATGGCTGCATCGGTTGACACTGTAGCTGTAGGTAGCATATCTGATAGCAGTGTCTTCACCTTCTGAAGTACTTTATTCTTCTTTTGTATGGCCATCTATTTTTCTTGTTCGGCCTTTGCTTTGCATAGTTCACCAAAATCAATGAGTGCTTGCCCCTTTAATTTTGATATATCCACATTGGGCAACACTATTGGTTTAGATAAATCAGCTTTGAAACTATGCTTTTTCACCTTCTTCTCTTTACCTTTGACCGGTTGGACCAAGACAATAGCTTGAGAGGCTTGCTAACCCTTAGTAGGTTTCTCGATAGAGGCAACACTTTGGTCAATTCCTGTAGTCATTGTGGTGTCTTTTGGTGTCTTGGTACTGGGTGTCTTAGCTGCTACATTTTCAATGCTCGAAGGTGCTTGAGAGGTCTATTCTAGAGTAGTATCTTCTCCTGTTGTAGACTTGTGACCTTTGGTGCCTTGTGGTGTATCTTGAGGAGCTTCGGTAGAGACAGGTTGAGTGATTGGTGGATAAGGCTGAACTTGTTCTAATACGGATTCACTAGATACAAGTTTTGCATATGTAGTGCCTTCTATCATTTCCTCCTCCGGTTCCCCTGTATCCATGACATCTTCATCTATTTGAATAGTGTCAGTAGGGTCTTGTTTGGTAGCATCAGGACCGTGCTTGGTGACATCAATGATTTCAACTGTAGATTGTTCACTGGCATATTTGATTTTGAAGGTTTCCTGCCATTTTGCTTTTGTCTCATTCTCTACGTCAATATATAGCCCATTCATCAGTTTTAAGGCTCTTTATTTGACAAGAAATTTTGAATTGTATGTTGTCAAATGTTCCTTTATTTCTGCTACTGACATATCAGAAAATAGATGGACTAGACTTCTTTCTCTGATTTGTTTCTCTGAATCCATTGCATACTTCCACCTATTATCAATATGCAAGTAAAGTTCATTTGGAAGTTACTTTACTAGTTCCAATGGAGCTAACTGGAACTTTAGAAGTGTGCAGATGACAACTTCTTCAATTTGTCTCTTCCCATGATTATTTCTAGTTTCATACTTGACATATCTAAAGGAACCAAATCTGCCATATTCTTTCAGATTGGCATAGAAGTTTTCAACACTATGTATATTTACCTTCTTGCTCTTGACAATCTGGAATTTGTTTGCATCTTCAGATTCTGTATCACTAGACTCTTTTGCCAAAATGAGTCTCTGAGTAAATTTCTTGTAGGTCTTGGTTACCTTGGGAGCAGTAACACTCTTTTGTTTCTTACTCAGTGATGCAGCTGACGCTCTAGTGTTAGGTCTCTTTGTTGGAGGAGTTGGTAGGGCCTTTGAAGTGTCTCGTTTCTTTCTTTTTAACACTTTACCCTTAGGCAGTTCAGTGCTCAATGTTATAGCTGCCTCTTGAGCTTCTGATTCCTCTTCCATGATGGCAAGAGTGTCTTTGACGGGTGTGGAGGAAGAATCTTCTCCAAATTTCTCCGTTAAAACCTTTATCATCTTTGTTGCTTTCCTTGTAGCTTTGGGTACTACAATTCTCATTTTTACTTTTCCCTTCACTTCTTCATAGGTTCCATACCTTAGCTCGGTAGCATGCCTTGGTAATGTAAGAAATGCATCAATTTGTTGTTGTGTGATGTAAAAGTCAATCTCGTAACCCATAGGTGGCAAAGATTGAGTCCTTGGTTCCACAACATTCACATAATAGTAATCAGTGTCTACCTCAAAGCATATATCATCTTTATATTTCTCCACTAGCTGGGGTGGAATTTGGTACTTGTTGTGCATCTTCTCCTGAAATTTACTGAAATAATCATCCATTATGCCATTGAAATTATCTCCTAACTTCTTTATAAAGTCATTAATCTGATGGGTGATTGGTCGGTGTAGCTCCCAAACTACTTTACCGATTGATGGAAAGAATTTTTCAAAGTACAAAAACATGCATACAAGAAGTGAACCAAACTTTAGAGTATTTGCCGAGTTGATCTTCTTTAGCTTCCTTATTGTGTTCAGATTCTCAAATAGGTTCTTCAGTAACACTTCACATAAGTCAACTTTCATTCCCTTTTTCACAATTTTATAAGCTATGTCAACTGCTGCACAGGGTACACTATTTTCCCTTGCTGATTGGAAGAAACAATAACCGATTTACTCTCCTTTTTGTTTTAACCAAGTAACCAAATTTCCTTCATTTATCGACTTGACAGGCTTCCTGTATTCACTGACTTGATAGGTTTCCTGTAAAGTACTTCTAAGACTTTGATAGAATTTCAAACTTACTAATGCATCTTTACTATGCAGATTTTGAATTTAGTACATAATAGAATAGGAACTATTATGATTTTATCCTTTAGAGAATGCAATCCCTTAATACCTTTATTGATTAATTTGGAATAGGTGCACTTAACTCGGTAGGTAAGGTGCTTTCTTCATTTGACACAACTTCCTTCTTTTCCCAAATCATCTGTAGTTTGCCTTTTATTTCTTTAGTGTCTTTTCTAGGTTGATCTTTGCAATCTCCAGCCAAGTGTCCAACTTTGTGACAATGAAAACATGTCATACCAGGATTTCTCCATGATCTTTGGTTGTTCATTCCAAACCTTATAAAACAGTTAGCACTAATATGTCTATATCTTCCACAACATTCACACCATATCCTTGTATTGTAATCCCATGGTACTACTGCATATTGTCGGTAAGGATCTGTGTGAGTTCGGTAACCTCTAGTGTTTGCTCGGTGTGCAGACCACATGTAGTTCTTTTGCTTAAGCCAGCACTTCTCAGTACTATGTCCATATCTATTGCAGTTTCTACAAAACCCTTTGAATTTTGCCTTCTGATAGTTGTTAACAGACTTTGTCCTACATTGGTTAAATGTGTGACCATATTTATTGCAATTGTAACAATAACCATTGGACTTAGTGATATTCAGTTGCTTACCTTTTCGAATTTGGCATATGTTGGCAGTGTGACCTTGATTTCCACAGTAGTAGCAAATAGACTTGTTTCTTTTGATGTTAGTCCTGTTTCCAGCTTGCTTTGATGATTCTCCTCTCTAGGTAGTATGAATTCCTTTCTCAGTAGAGTCTTTTCCTTTGTAACTGAGTCCTGCATCTTTGTTGGGTCTTCTTGTATTTAGTTTCCCATCCAACATCTTTGATGCTTCATGACTCTTCTTCAGTGTTTCTTTGGATTTCTTCTCTGTTTCAAGTTCATCGGTCAACCTTGATACTTAAAGTTTCAATACTTGATTTTCATCATTCTTTAGAATTGCTTCATGATGTGCATAACCTAGTTGATCTATCATATTTTGTTGAATCCCAGTCAACATTATGATATCATCATTTTTATCAAATACTAAGACTTCAAGTTGTTGTTTCTCTATTTCTAGATCTCTTGCTTTATCCTTAGCTATCCTTAATGCATCTAGATTTTCAATCATTTGTGTGCTGAAATGTTCATGTTCTCTTTTCATTGCTTTTAGTTGATCAGCCAGTGCTTTGTTCTTTCTTTCAATACTTCAATCATTTCTTCAATCTCTTCAGATATACTATTCTCAGATGATGTCTCAATTTGTTCCACTAACTCTTGAGAATCCTGCAAGTCATCAGATAATCTTCTTCTTACTTTCAGAGATTTTTGCATTTGCCTTTGCATGTCTCCAATCACTTGATTAGCATGATCCAACTCTTCTTGTAGATACACTATCCTCTGAGATTGTTTATAGCCTTCCATTGATAAGATCTTTCTCTTTAGGCAATTAAACCCTTTTCCAAGATAGAAGCTCTGATACCAATTGTTAGGCCCAATATGGAAAGCTAATGTACTGAGAGGGGAGGGGTGAATCAGTACTCCAAAACTTTTCTTGAATAATAAATTTACTATTATGCATAAACAGAATAGTGCAGTAACATAAAATAAAGTTAAAACAAATAGATAACAATCATACATGATTCACTCCATAACACATATATTTTGGTTACGCAGAAACTCTTGGTTAGAGAGAAAAACTACGGTGGGGGTGGCACCCACAACTTCACTACTGCAATAATAAAGAGTGCTCGGTTAGAGCTACATATTAGCTATTTTTGATAGCTTACCCTGTTAGGAGTAACAAGATCTGTTAGATCTACCTTGCTAAAGGATTTTACAACATTTAATCTAAATGTTGCACCTGGTTAGAGGCTTTACAATTTATAGACTTGATTAGAGTCTTTTACCCTGTTAAAGGTTTCTCTTACAACTTCACAATATTACAATAAAATCATTACAAATATCTACAACTTTACATCTGAAATGTTATAGTAGGTTCTATGTGCTTAGAATAGATTACCTTGCTTATAGCATACCTCGGTAACCCATATAGTAACTCAATAAACCCTTCTGTTTACTCTGTTCTTTGACTGTTCTCTGAAAACCTTCTCAATGACCTCTGTGTCTCTATAACAGTCTTCTTACACTCATACATACACCCTTAAATCATGTTGTATAAATAAATCTCTTAAGATGGTGATCCAATTCATTGCTTCGATCTTACAAACATGATTTATCAAATGAATAACTATACAAAATATTTCATTGGTTAGATTGATCTCAAAATCATACACAATCTTCTAGCACAATTTCCAATGTGATAACGGTTAGATGTGCCTCGATCTCGTAACACGTTTTCATATGCACGTTTAGGTTCAATGACTCTGGTAACATGTTTCACTTGGTGTATATCAACTCGGTGTGTCATCTTTGCTACTCGGTATACATAAAAAGATACTCGATAGACAGCTCGATGTATACTGCATTCTGTGACTACTTTCCTCTGTAACCGACTAGACTGCGCATATCAGCTTCTCTATGTATACCGACTGCACGATTCGGTAGTGTTAACTGACTAGAGTATATAGTATGACCATGAATATAAAAACTAATGGGAACTTGATAAGTAGTAACACACCATAACACAAGATATTTTGACATGGAAACCCAAATGAGAAAAACCACAGTGAGTAAAACTCACAAGTCAACTATCTGCAGAATAGTAACTAGACCGGTTAAGGTCAGAGTGGTTAAGGTCTTACAATGTTCTTCACCAGAACATATCCTATTAGGAATCCAGATCTCTATTAGGAGATAAGTCCTATTAAAGACTACCCTATTAAATAATTTCAAATCCACAACTATGAACCACCTTATTAGAGGATTTACAATAGGCTTGGTTGGGCCTACCCAATTAAGGGTTTTAGAATTGTCAAAGATATTAGTAATCAACAAGTGAATGATCTAGATAGTAGCACAAAATGCTTGATTAGATCCCTGATAACTCCTTGTTAATGCATTCAAGCATTACTTTAGTCTTTTATGCTTTGCACTCTCAATCTCAGTCATGAAATGCCTTTCCTCTTAAAGACTCACACATATAAACTTCTATTCGCCCCCTACAACCCTAGACATGATGTCCTTAAATAGGAACTTGATTTCATGTCGGTGCAATAGGATTAGATTACAATTTCCCAGGTACAATGCATCTAGACACATTTAGTAACATGACATAGAAACACCACTAAAGTGTCGGTGGATGATAACTCATCACACATTACATGTATACCGGTTAATTACATATACCAATCAGTAGTTAATAGGTGAAGACTGGAAAAATTGATCATAGTTGATCTAATCAAAAGATTAACTGCCGCTTGGGGTCTCCGTTCCGCTTGAGGTATTCATACCACTTGATCAATAAGCTTCTTCTTTAAAACACCGATAGTCTTCAATCAAATAAAGACTATACATACAATACTAGTTAGAACAGTTACTAGTTGAGAATAATACATTCATCAAGTAAGTGTGTGTCCATCAATGACAATCACATCTAAACATCGTCAAAATACCAACAATCTCCCCCTTTGGCATTGATGGCAACACTTAGGAATAAATTTTGACATCTAAGTGCTTTAACACAAAATAATGTCATAAGAAAAATTACTCCCCCTAAGCATATACACCACTCCCTTTGCAAAAATTACAAGTATGTGCAAAAATACTCATCAAAATTTGAAGATAGATACACTACTCCCCCTTTGCCAACAATGACAAAGAAATTACAAAATATTGCCAGTTTGCATAACATAGAAACAGAGTATTTGTTTATGACAACAAAGAATAAAATTTCTGAAAAAGAGATTTAAAGTTTTGCAAAAAGTCCTTCATATCTGAGGACCATGACTCAAGAAGTGAGGCAACAATTTCACTCTTCATCTTCATTTGGAAGGCTAGTTCTTCCATTGCATCTATGGTGCTCAGCTCCTATGTCACAGTGATAGCTTTTCAATTCAGAAAGCATTTCTAGAGTACCTGCAATTTAGGCAATAGGAGCAACTGAAGCTCCTACAAATCTTGAGTCTGATTGCAGATTTGTGAGTCAATCTTGGCAATTTGATGTTGATAATGATGAACAGAGTGTCCATAGGCTATGAATAGATCATAGGGTAGTTTGAAGTTGTCGATGTACTTCAGCAACTTTGTTTGTAATAGTATCTTCTACTTCAGAGCATCTTCATAGAATAGGTGAGGTTGACAGATTTTACTCAAGAGTAGGTGACCTTCACCCATAGTCGACCTTATATCATCTTTCTGTTTAACCAGTTTTGCCCGATCGTCATTCATGTGTTGTATTAAGGCAACTACGAGTGCCTTTTCATGGATTTTCTTTACAGTGGCCTGGGCAACATCTTCCAAACATTATTCCTAGTCATCGACTACTATGCAGAGTAGTTTGAGCTTAGCCAGCAAGGAATCGGTACTGGGGAGATTAGTACCGGGGATTAGATTGGAGAGCGTGTCAACAAAAAATTGAATGACATCCTATTCTTTATTTTTCCTTAGTTCTTCCAATCTTTCCTATGCTAAGTGAATGCTTGGTAGTAGCTCATTTTCATCAGCCGATTGGGTCAGACAGGAAAGAGTCAAATCAGTGGAACTGGTGGAATCAATATGTTCTCCTTCTTTGGCTTTGACCTCCGCTTGTCTTTGCTTCTCCTCTTCATCTCTTTCTTGGGCTAGCTTGACAGACTTTTCCTCTTGTTTCTTTCTCTCTTCTTCTCTCTATTTCTCCTCTTCCTTCTTCTTCTCTATTTCTTTCCTCTTTTCTTCTTCTTCCTTTTTCTTTTTCTCGTCTTCTTCCTTTCTCTTCTTCTCCTCTTCCTCCTTTTTCTTCTTTTCCTCTTCTTCAATTTTCTTCTTTTCCTATCATGCTTTCTTTGCTTGTTCTTTGTTGGTATTTTGGATATGTTGATATGGTTATCTCATTGATTTCAACACTTGTCAAACTTGTCATCACTTGTCAACACTTATCAACACTTGGAGATTTTGGTCATGTTCATCGGCAAAACAGAGAATTATGCAAGAAACTGGTATTTGGTTCACCGACAGATTATATTGTTCACCGACACTTGGAATGACTTGGAAAATACTTGGTTATGTCGAAGACATTATTCGATCACTTGGTTTTTTTCGATTTGGTTATTTTTTAATTCAGGTTTGCATATTTGTTGTTACCGGCAAATAGGTCCAAGATATACACCGACAGACATATCTATTTCAGATTAGCACGACATGTTATGGAAATGATTTATCATTGTTGTAAATACATTTGAGCTGACATCATGCATTGGATATTGATTTGTCTGTAATTGATTTTATTGTAATATCTTTCAGTAAGCTGACCTATTCAATTGGTCTTAGGTTATGGTATATATGTAAGATCTTATTTGTAAGAATGATATGTGATTGGGAAAAAGAATTGTAATAGAGTATATGCGAAATAAGTAGAGCTATACACACAGACATCATTTTAAGGTTGAAGGAGAGTTTTGTGAAGGCAATCAAAAGTACACTGAGATTGAATCCAGCATATGAAGATGCTATTTTATGCAGTACATTATCATTGGATTTAACCATCCAATTTTAGTCAGTGTGACTCTCATTTTGTGATTGAGTAGTGAGCTCTAGGCAGTTGGCCTTTCTGCATGTGCAGAATCCTTATCGTAAACACATACTATCTGCAATAGTATCATTTGATTATGGGTAAGGCTTCCCACCGTGGTTTTTCCCTTTATAGGGTTTCCATGTACAAATATTGGTGATATGTGTTGTGGATGTTGTTGTCTTTCTATTTCATGCATTAATCTTTACCGGTATAACAATTAACTGATAAGACTATCTACTAGCATGAAGTTTAGTTTACCGGTATTAAGTATTAAGTTTTGGTTAAGTTAATTTTGGTTGAATTTATTGGACAACTGATTCACCCCCCGTCTCAGTTGTATCCGGGACCTAACAATTGGTATCTGAGCTAGATTCTCTTTTTACAGAAGTTTAACAGCTTGAGGAGATCTAATGTCTACTAACTATTTCAGGAAGGACAGTTTGAAACTTAATGGAACCAACTATGGCATATGGAAGATCAGGATGGAGACACACTTGAATTGCATTGGAAAGGATATATGGTAGGTTACAAAGAATGGCTATACTTCTCCTACTCTCGGTTAGCCCAATCCACCAACCTTAGGAAAAGATGAGAAAAATGATTGCAAAGCAAGAGAAGCACTTTTGAGTGCATTGTCAGATCAGAAAGTCATGGGATTGTCAGATAGATCTACTGCTAAAGCTATTTGGGACAAACTAGAAACACTGAATGAAGGAGATTCCATAGTCAAAATTACAAAACTTGAATGCTTCCGGGTCAGGTATGAAAGTCTGAAAATGGAAGAAGAAGAAATAATTTCTTCTTTTATGGAAAGAGTAAATGAAATTGTTTTGGGTATACAATGTTGTGGAGGAACCTTAAGTGAAGATGAGATTATTTGTAAAGTTTTAAGAGCTTTACCACCAGCATATAAAATGAAAGTTACTACTATAAATGAATTAAGAACAATGCCTAATGCATCAGTATCTAGAGACACTTTGGTTGGAAATCTTTCAGCTTTCGAGCTTGAGGAATTTGGTCATGTTACTACTATCAAGACAGATCTAGCTTTCAAGGCATCATCATCAACTTTAGTAGCATCATCATCATTTGACAAATTTGATTGGAAATCCTTCTATGCAAGAGAACTTGAAGAAAGCAGGAGAGAAAATGAAGAAATTAAAGAACTTGAAGCACTATTTGCAAGGAAAATGCCTAAAGGTCCAATTGGAAGTAAGTATGAAGGTAAAGCACCCTTTAAATGTTTTAACTATAATAAGATTGGTCATATGGCATCTAGATGTCCTAATAGACATGCAAGATTATGAGAAGAAGCTAAAATAACATATAAGCCTAACCCTGACTATCAGAAATACAAGTTTAAGAAGAACAGAGACAAATCTTGTTATTATGTTGATGAAGGAGTTACTGATGATTCTGATGAAGATCCAATAGATAATGGATGGGCTTTTGTTGCTATAATAGAAGATCAACCGACACCTACTGTTCAACCGATAAAGAAGGCCTTAGGAGCTAAAGGTGAAGGTAGGGATGAATGGATTATTGATTCAGGATGTTCACATTATATGACTAGTGATAAGAGTAAATTCTTAACCTTTTAGGATTACAATGGAGGTCTAGTAAGGTTTGGAGATGATAAAGCTTGTTTGATCAAAGGAAAAGGCACTATATCTTCTGATGGTAAGCACAATACTGATAATGTTTACTATATTGAAGGTTTGAAGCATAATCTTGAGTGTTGGTCAATTAGTTGAGAAAGGATTATCTTAGTTACAATTCAAGAATGGTAAATGCAAAATCTTAACCAAAACTGGTTTGGAAATTGCAACCGGTAATCAAACTAGAGGTATTATCTTTCATTTAAACAACAATTAGAAAGCATGTTTGATTGCACATATTGATGAAAGTTGGTTATAGCATAAAAGACTTTGTCATGTAAATTTTGATTGCATTGTGAAAATCAGCACTACTAAGGTAGTTAGAGATTTACCTAAGATTGTTAAACCTCACAATCCGATATGCAAGGAATGTCAATTTGGAAAACAAGTGAGAGCATCTTTTAAAAGTATTCCAGAGAAGTCTAACAATGTTCTTTATTTAATTCATATCGATTTATGTGTTCCAGCAAGAACTAGAAGTATACAAGGAGATAGATATTTTATGCTAATCATTGATGACTATTCTAGAATGTGTTGGGTTACTTTTCTCAGAGAAAAATCTAAAGCATTTGGGAAATTCAAACTATTCAAGGTGATGGTAGAAAATGAAACCGGTAAGAAAATCAAATGTTTGAGATCAGATCAAGGAGGTGAATTCACATCTAAGGAATTTAATGCATTTTGTGAAGTGAATGGGATCAAAAGATAGTTGTCAACACCCTGGACACCCCAGCAGAATGGAGTTGTGGAAAGGAAAAATAGAACTATCTTGGATGCAGCTAGAAGTATGATATTAGAAGCAAATCTACCTCATATATACTGGAAAGAAGCGGTCAATACAGTTGTTTATACATTCAACAAATTTCACATCATAGGAGAAATCGGTAAGACCCCACATGAACTATGGTTTGGTAATACTCCTGCTCTTAAATATTTCAGAATATTTGGAAGTAAATGTTACATTAGAAGAGATGAGTATAGTGGCAAATTTGATCCTAGAAGTGATGAAGGAATATTTCTTGGTTATTCATCTAAGAGAAAGGCATATAGATGTTTTAACAAGAGATTGTAGAAAATTGTTGAGAGTGTGAATGTAAAGATTGATGAACAATTTAGAGGAAATTCAAGGTACACAAACTCTAAACCGACAATTGAGATAATCACAAATGAACCTACTATGAGTACACCAGTATAGAATGATGATCCAGTTACACTGGCATCATCTGAGGATTCGACAGTCACTGAAGAACAACAGGAAGCAAAAACACCCAGGTATGTAAGATTGAATCATTCTAAAGATCATATAATTGGAAACAAATTTCAAGGAGTTATGACTAGAGGAAGATTGGCAAGTGAAGAGGTATGTCTTATTTCTCAAATTGAACCTACATCAATAAATGAGGCATGTGAAGATAAATATTGGATTAAAGCAATGGAAGTTGAATTGGAACAAACTGAAAGGAATAACACTTGGTCATTAGTTTCCCGGCCTAAACACAAAAATGTAATTGGAACTAAATGGGTTTTCAGAAATAAACTTAATGAAGATGGCATGGTAATCAAAAACAAAGCAAGATTGGTTTTAAGGGATATTCTCAGAAAGAAGGAATTGATTACAATGAAACCTTTGCACCGGTAGCTATAATTAAGGGATTAAGACTGTTATTGGCTTTTACAGAACACAAGAACTATAAAGTATATCAAATGGATGTTAAATGTGCATTTCTGAATGGAGATCTTGAAGAAGAAGTTTACATTGAGCAACCTCATGGATTTTCTTTAACAGATAACAAAGACATGGTTTGTAGGTTAATGAAAGCTTTATATGGATTGAAACAAGCTCCTAGAGCTTGGTATGCAAGATTGGACAAATATCTTTTGAAGCTTGGTTACACAAAAGGTAATGCTGATAGAAATCTATACTACAAAGTGACTAATGATAGCATCTTGGTTATTGAAGTTTTTGTTGATGATATAATCTTTGGAGGAGAAGATGGTTTGTGTAAAGACTTTTCTAACAAAAAGTAGCAAGAATTTGAAATGTCTATGATTGGAGAGATAAAATTCTTTTTAGGATTGCAGATTTCACAAACTGATAAAGGTATATTCCTATGTCAATCTAAGTAATTGAAGGAATTACTAAAGAAATTTGGCATGGATAATTGTAAATCAGTAAGCACACCTATGACTACAAATAATAAATTATCTTTGAAGGATGAATCTACACCAATAATCTAACTAGATACAAATCTATGATAGGAGGTTTGTTGTATTTGACACAAACAAGACTTGATATTATCAATTTAGTATGTATTGTTTCAAGATTTCAGAGTAATCCTAAAGAAAATCATGAATCAATAGTAAAAAAGATTTAACAATATCTACAAGGCACTACAAATCTTGGTTTATGGTATCCTAGAGATGAAAATTTTGACTTATATGCATACACAGATGCTAATTGGGTAGGAGATGTGGATGATACAAAAAGCTCCACCAGCGGAGTATTTTTTCTTGGTAGCAGACTAATTTCATGGTTGAGCAAGAAACAAAGTTGTACAAGTTTATCAACAACAGAATCAGAATATGTTGCAGCAGCAACCAACTGCACATAGGTATTATGGATCAAGCAAATGTTGAAGGACATAAAGGTGAATTGCAAAGAACCTATCACTATTTACTGTGACAATACAACAACAATTGATATATCAAAGAACCCAATACTTCACTCTAAAACTAAACATATTTCTATCAAACTGAACTTTCTAAACGAAAATGTTGAAGCAAAAAAAGTGAAATTGATTTATGTAAATACTAAAGAGCAGATTGCAGATATTTTTACAAAGCCTTTGCCTAAGGAAACATTTGATTATCTCAGAGAGCAACTTGGAGTCCTACCCCCACCGGTAGAGGCTTAGATAGTTGATGTTTGTCATCAACCGGCAGAATTAACAGAGAAATATTTTATTCCGGCTTTGATGAGGAGAGCTATTCCTAGGGGGAGTAGTTGGTATATTGAATGAATTGGTATTTTGTATTTGGTTTTGTATTGCTTTGGCATTTAATGTCAAAGGGGGAGAGATTGATATGAAAAAACACATGGATAACACATATTATTCCTAGGGGGAGAGATTATTACTTTGGAGTAAGATGATATTATGTATTTTTTATTTCTGGTTAATGATCTCTTTGGGAGATTGATGATTTTTGGTTTTTGGCATTTCTGTTTTGGCACTTTGATGGTTTTTCCATCTTGTGTTGCCATCAATGCCAAAGGGGGAGATTTTTGGTATTTTGGATATGTTGATATGGTTTTGTCATTGATGTCAACACTTGTCAAACTTGTAATCACTTGTCAACACTTATCAGCACTTGGAGATTTTGGTCATGTTCACTAGCAAGACAAAGAATTATGCAAGAAACTGGTATTTGGTTCACCGACAGATTATATTGTTCACTGGCACTTGGAATGACTTGGAAACTACTTGGTTATGTCGAAGACATTATTCGATTACTTGGTTTTGGCGATTTGGTTATTTATTTATTTTGGTTTGCATATTTGTTGTTACTGGCAAATAGGTCCAGGATATACATCGGCAGGCACATCTATTCCAGATCAGCACGACACGTTATGGAAATGATTTATCATTGTTGTAAATGCATTTGAGCTGACATCATGCATCGGATATTGATTTGTCTGTAATTGATTTTACTGTAATATCTTTTAGTAAGCCGACCTATTCAATTGGTCTTAGCTTATGGTATATATTTAAGATCTTATTTGTAAGATCGATATGCGATTCAGAAAAATAATTTTAATAGAGTATATGCGAAAATAAGCAGAGCTATACACGCAGACATCATTTGAAGGTTGAAGGAGGGTTTTGTGAAGGCAATCCAAACTACACCGATACTGAATCCAGCATATGAAGATGCTATTTTATGCAATACATTATCATTGAATTTAACCATCCAATTGTAGTCAGTGTGACTCTCATTTTGTGATTGAGTAGTGAGCTCTAGGTAGTTGGCCTTTTTGCATGTGCATAATCCTTATTGTAAACACATACTATCTGTAGTAGTATCATTTGATTGTGGGTAAGGCTTCCCACTATTGTTTTTCCCCTTACAGGGTTTCCACATACAAACATTGGTGTTATGTGTTGTGGATGTTGTTTTCTTTCTGTTTCATGCATTAATCTTTACCTGTATTACAATTAACTGATAAGACTATCTACCGACATGAAGTTTGGTTTACCGGTATTAAGCATTAAGTTTTGGTTAAGTTAATTTGGTTGAATTTATTGGACAACTAATTCAACCCCCCCTCTTAATTGTCTCCAGGACCTAACATTCTTTCTCTTGTTTTTCTTTCTCTGCTTTCTCCTTTTCAAGTTTCTCATTTTCCGCTTTCTCTTCCTTGTCTTTCTCTAATCTTTCCTTTTCAGCTTGCTCCTTATCTGGAGTGATATCTTCTATTTATAGTGCATCAAAATCAATGGGGTCCTTTTGTTCTACTATTCTTTTACCCATACTATCAAAGACTACATCAGGTTTGGCTGTGGATAGATCAGGCTCTTGTTCAGCCAGCCGATTAGCTGCTTGTACTCTTTGCATGTCAACAACAGTTTTCACCTTCAAATGGGTGTCTTTTTCTACTTCAGAAAATTTGCATTTGAGTAGTAGAAGTCTTCTTATTCGCATGAAGAAAATGCCTTTGTTCTTATCAATGAGTTCAAACAATTCTAAATTAGAGACATCTGGAAAATATTAAGCAAAAAATTTCTCCCTGATGTCTTTCTCCTTGTCAATAGAAATGCGCCATTTGTTCTCCAAATAATCATACAAGGACTTAGATGTAATAGATTCAATTTCAGAAGGTGACTGATCATTTATGCATAGATATTTAATGAGTTCTTGTTCAACCTCCTCCTTTTCATTATCATTGAAATCATCAAAATACTCCTTTAAATCGTCAAGGAATTTTATTCTAATATTCTTTATGGTCTTTTGACAATGTGTCATAGGCTTGTAAGAAGAAATATATAAGTTTACCGGTTCAAAGATTGTAGGTACATTACTGATTGACTTCATTTTCTTGGTAGATTGCCTTGTCTTCTTTACTTCTACCTCTGATTCAGAATCTTTTGGATCTGGTGAGTGATTCCTGGTTTTCTGTGTTCGTTTGAACACCTTTGCTAGAATAGCCTCCGGTTTCTTTTTAGTAGGTGACCTTCTGGTCACTTTGGGTTTAGTAGAAGATGTAACCAGTGCTAATGCCGATGGTGCTTCTTTACCTTTTATCTCCTTTAGTTCCTCACTAGATTTGATTCTCTCTAAATAAGTACCAATCCTCTTCTTTTTGAGTTTCAGTGGTGAGGCTAGTAGGGTTGAGGTGTATCCTGTCAATATATCATTTACCACCTCATAGGCCATAGGCCCAACTACATCTTTTCTGGGTTCAACTACTTCCATTATGCATTCATCTATTTTGATGGTGAAACAGATGCTGTCTTCACATTCTTTAAATAAATCACCAGATATTCTCATTCTTTGGTTCATTTTTAGTTTAAATTCACCAAAATACTTGTTCAGTCTCTGGATATGCAATTCTTACTACTTGCAGACTCTCCTTTATTTGTTTGGTAATCGATAGATCAGTTGACCATTCAACATCACCGACTCCAGGAAAGTATCTTCGAAAGTAGAAAAATAAACCAATTAGTAATTGACCAAACCTGAACCTCTGAGATTCATCTGATTTGATCGACTTCAGGTTCTCTAAGAGTTGATTCTTCATATAGGTACATAGATCACATTTTGTATTCTCTTTTATCATTCTATAAGCGGCATGCACCATAGCTAAAGGAACGAAATTCATTCTGCTAGCATAAAATATTTTGTACCCAATTACCATACATACATATTTCACCAAATCATCTCTAATGGTATTGACAGTCATTGCTCATTGATCGCTTACTGAACCGATGAGCTCCGTTACTTTCAATTTAGGGATTTTCCAAAGAATGGGCACTTCCCCAATATTACGGATCTGGTCACAACATGAATTGCCTCCGATGTAATGTTATGTGTTCATTCAAGGTACATTTTGTCACCATGAACCCTACTGAGGATAATCCTAATGTGTTCCTCGATAAATTCTTTGATAAAGTAAACTGCACTGTGCAATTTCTTCTTCTCTTTTATGCTATATTCGGGTTTAATCTTTTTATCATCTCCACAGAACAGACTCAGCTGGGAGTGAAGTACTAGGGACCCTAGGTCTTGTAGTTTACGATCAATATATCCTGTAACATCGCCTTGGACAATGACTCCAGCGGGAATTTGGGATAGGGCATTATATCTCATCTTAAGAAGCTCAGGTGTGTCCTCAGGTTTAGTAGAACTAGAGGGGACATTAGATGTAGATGCCATATCAAACTCATTCCAAATGATAAGAATGTTTCAAAGAGAAATACCTTTATTCTCCAAGCTTTAGGATTTGCCAATGATGAGCAAAACACACTTCTCTGGATGCTTGATTACCACTTTGACTTTCACACTAATAGTATGAAACGGTTGCAATATTTGAGCAAGATTTCTTTCTCAATTATTTTGAATGAGATATGAATTGCTCTGGTTGCGCTACTCATCTTAAACGAAGTTTCTCGACAGCTAGGTAAGTAGAAATGATGACAAAAGTGTTGGCATTTTGATGATGTTTTGATTGTCATTGTTGGACACACTCTCTAGATGATGAACACACACTTTTTTGATGTATGAGTTATCCTCAACCGGTAATTGTTCCAGCTGGTATTGTGTATTATTGAATGTATAGTATTTAGACTATTGGTATTTTTGCAAAAGATGTTTACCGGTCACAGACTGACTGAAGACCTCAAGCAGTTCGAGGATCACAAGCGGTATGAAGGACCCAAGCGGTAGTTAACTTTTGACTGGAACACTATGTTCTATCAGTCTTCATTTTTGACAACCGGTAATCAGTATATTGTATTAACCAGTATTACTCTGTGATGAGTTACCAACCGGTATTTCTGTAATGTGTGATGAGTTATCATCCACCGACACTTTGGCAGTAATTTTGTGCCATGTTACCAAATGTGTCTAGATGCACTGAACATAGGAACTTGTAGTCTAATCCTATTGGACCGACATGAAATTAGTTTCCTTTATAAGGACATCATGTCTAAGGTTTGAATGTAATGGTATGTAAGAGATTTGTGATAGAAAAAGGTTATGTGCGATCATTGTAGAAGTAGATTAGGTCTGTGTAGAGTGTGGAGCTATTGAAGACTTAAGTAATGCTGAAGTGCATTAACAATGAGCTATCAAGGATCTAACCAAGCATTCTATGCTAGTATCTAGATCGATCACTTGTTGATTACTCACATCTTCGACAAGTTTGAAACCCTTAATCAGGTAGGCCTAGAAAAGCCTTTGTAAATCCTCTAACAAGGTGGTTCACAACTATGGATCTAAAATCCTCTCACAAGGTAGTCTTTAACAAGACTTGTCTCCTAACAGAGATCTAGATTCCTAATAGGATCTGTTCTGGTGAAGAACATTGTATGACCTTAACCGGTCTAGTTTCTATTCTGTAGATAGTTACTTGTGAGTTTCTCCTCATCATGGTTTTTCCCATTTGGGTTTCCACGTCAAATATCTTTTGTTATGGTGATTATGCTCTTGTGGGTGAATGCTTTGTTTTCTATTTGGTTTGCATTTATCTTAACCGATTTATTAGCAAATCTATTGTAACGGTTATCTGTTAAACTGTTCAAAAGTTTGTTTACAATATTTTTGGGTATACTAATTCACCCCCCTCTTAGTATTCATCAATTGGTATCAAAGCCAACCTTTCTATAAGTCTAACCACTTGGAAGGAGATATGGGGGAATATAGTATGAGGGAACTTACTCATCATCTCACTCAGACTAAGAGAGCCTATGATGAACTCAAAGTCAAGTATAAAGCCTCTTTGGCCAAAATAAGAGAGCATGCTGAGAAACTGATGGAACTTACTGAAAATAGCTCTTCTGATGAAGTAGACATGGATGCCCTAGTTGACGAAGTTGAAAAACTAAATGAATCTAAAGCCAACCTGAGAAGAGAGTTGGAAGGACTGACTATCAGAATGAGCCAAGAGCTTGAGAATAGGAGGAAAGCTGCAGATCTGGTAAAACACAAAGATCATGAGATCTCCAAGATGAAGCAAGAAATCAGTACCCTTACTGCTCATCTCCAAGAGAGTAAAGTGGAAAAAGAAGAAATGCAAGGTGAACTAAACATGGCTATTTCTGAGAATGCAACCTTGATGGAATCTAATGCTACTATTTCCAAGGAGCTTACTGAGTCAAAGGAGATACTTGCCAAATTCAATCAGAGTACTGCTAAGCTAGAGCAAAAGCTAGAATCGGTAAAACTGGTAAAGAATACCATTGGAGTTGGTTTCTCTAGGTATGAGGAAGGTGAGACCTCTAGATCAAAAGCTAGAGCATCAAAGAAGAAACTAACATCCAAGGATAAAGGTAAGCAAGAGTTTAAACCTATTTGCTTTAATTGTCTCAAAGAAGGACATACTGCTAATGTGTGTAGAAGCAAGGCCTACAACAATTTTCCTTATTTTCTAAACAATAAGCCTAGATCCAATAGATTTAATTGAAACTGTTATGCATGCAACAAGTTTGGGCATAGAGCATTTGAATGCAGGTCTACTTTGCACAACACTGGGAGATACCCTCCAAGGACTCAAGGAGTCATTCCCGAAACTCTTGTGAACCGAAATCCCAACTAGTACAATACCTATGACCATCGGTCAAGTGGTTATCAAGTGGAAACTGGTTGGAGAGAAACATGTTTGATCTGTCATGGTAGCGGTCATACTACTGCAATATGTAGAAGAAAGAATAGAAGTATGAATAATGGACCATGGAGAACACCTGGAATGGTATGTTATCATTACAACAAACCAAGACACACTGCTAGAACTTGCAGATTGAGAAAGAACCTATCAGATGATATACCGATCACTCCAGAAGGGAAGATTGATGTTGGAACTATTCAAACAAATATGAATAAAACTTGGAAAAAGAAATCAGAAGAAGTTTCACAAGATAAACCGGTTTCTGCACCTAGTGTGGAAGTCTCTGAACTGACAAACTGAGCTTAGAAAAGCTTAGGGGGAACATATCAGTGAAATATTTTGAACCCCTAGTTTATGTCAGTAAAGACCTTAACTGGTATATGTTACCTGTCAATCGATAGAAGATATTGAAGTGGTACAAGGCAAAATTAGGGTTTGTGCCCTAATAGTGATGCATTTATTATGGTAGGTGGAAGCTTGTTTAAAAGGGATTTTTGACATCATTTTCACATATCAGTTTTTGAGTGAAGAATTTTTCAAGTGCAGAGTGACAAAGAGCGATTCTTCTAGCAATTCAAGGTGAATTCAAAAAACTTGCAGAGGAATCCAAAGCTCTTTTCCAATCTATCAGTGAAGAACACTAAGCAGTAATCTAGCGACCGAAGTGGTGTATTGTAAGCGACGTTTGGGAAACCCTAGATTTTGGATTATAAAGGTATTTCTCAAATTTCTTTCTTATCATGGCTTCTGCATTGCACTCCAGTTCTAGTGCTCTTGTAGATTCAACTGAATTTCTTCAAAAGAAAGAAAAATACAATACCCTATCCCAAATACCTGTCGGAGTTATTGTTGAGGAAGACATTTTAGGATATATAGATTGTAAACTAGAAGACCTAGGATCCCTAGTGATTCATTCCCAACTAAGTTTGTTCTATGGAGATGATAAGAAGATCAAACCAGAGTATAGTATCTTTGAAAAGATGAAACTACACAATGCGGTGTATTTTATGAAAGAATTCATAGAAGATCACATTCGCATCATCCTTAGCGGAGTGCACAGTGATAAAATGTATCTCGAGCGGACGCATGACATCACACCAGAAGAAATTCATGTCATCACTAGTTTCTGTAATACTGGAGAGGTGCCAGCTCTTAGGAATGTCACCAAGATTGAAATGACAAAACTCACCGGTTTTGTGAGTGACCAACGAGTGATGATCGTCAACACCATCAAAGATGATTTGGTGAAATATGCTTGCATGGTGATTGGATACCGGATATTCTATGCCAGCAAAATGAATTTTGTCCCTACTGCTGCGGTGAATGCCACTTACAGAATGATCAAGGAAGACACCACATTTGATCTTTGTACTTGTTTACAGAAGCAATTTCTATTGAACCTGAAGTCTATCAAACAAGACAATTCACTTAGGTTCAGATTTGGGCAACTACTGGTTGGCTTATTCCTTTATTTTCAAGCTTATTTCACTAGAATAGGTGATGTGCAATGGTCTACTGACCTACCGGTCTCTAGACAAATTAAGGAAAGTCTACAAGTAGTGGGAACTACACATCCTGAGGTTCTAAATAAGTATTTCGATGAATTCAAGCGAAAGATGAGCGAGAGGATAAGGATATCTGGCGATATTGTGAAGAAATATGAAGATGACATCTATTTCACAATAAAGGTAGATGAATGCATAATGGAAGTAGTGGAACCGAGAAAGGAAGCAGTTGAACCTATGGGTTATGAAGTGATGTATGAAATGTTGATCGGGTATGCCTCTACCCTGCTTGCCTCACCATTAGATGCAAATAAAAAGAGAACCAGTACCTACTTAGAAAGGGTCACACCGGTTGAAGAACCAAAACATAAAAAAGGACAAAGCAGTGCCATCGGTATCTGCACCAGTTATCTCTGCCAGTCCAAAAGTGACCAAGCAGTCACCAGCTAAGAATAAACCTAAGGTTGTTCCAGCAAAGGTTTTTGAGAGGAAGCAGAAAACCAAAACCATCTCACCGGAGTCAGAGGATACTGAACTGAAAATTCAACCAAAGAAAACCAGACAATCAAGCAAGAAGGCAAAATCTATCAGTAATTTTCCTGCAACCTCAGCACTGGTAAATATAGATATATCCTCTTATAAGCCGATGACACATTGTCAGAGGAATTTAAAGAATATAAAGAGGAAAGTGCTTGTTAAAAGAGTATTTTGATGATTTTACTGATAATGAGAAAGAAGAAGTAGAGCAGGAAGTTATCAAATATTTGTGTGTTAATGACCGGTCGCTGTCAGAAATTAGATCGGTTACAACAAATTCTTTGTATAATTCTTTAGATAATAAATGGCACATTGTCATTGAAAAAGAACAGGAAATAAGGGAGAAAGTATTTGCACAATACTTTCCTGATGCCTCTAATTCAGAATTATTTGAGATAATGGATAAGAACAAAGGCCTCTTCTTTATGAGAAAAAAGACTACTCAGGCTACTGGAAGGTAAAGCCTCTGAAGTGGAGAAGGATACTCATCTACATGCTAAAGTTGTTGTCAAGCTACACCAAGTATCTGAAGAAAATATGAAGGCTGAACAAGAACCGGGCCTATCATCAGACAAACCGGATGAGGCATTTGACAGTGAAGGGGAAAGAGTGACAAAGAAAATTCACACCATTGATGTTGATGCTTTAGATATTGAGGATGTCAAAGAAAAAGAAGAGAAAGAGAAACAAGATAAGGAACAAGCTGAGAAAGAAAAAGAAGAGAAATAAGATAAAGAAAAAGCAAAAAAGAGAAACAGGACAAAGAAAAAGTTGAAAAAGAGAAACAGGACAAAGAGGTAGAAAAGAAGAAAGAGGAAGAGAAGAAGAAAGAGGAGAAGAGAAAAGAAGAAGAGAAGAGAAAAGAAGAGGAGAAGAGGAAAGAAGAGGAGAAGAGGAAAGAAGAAGAGAAGAAGAAAGAAGAAGACAAGAGGAAGGAAGAAGAAAGGAAGAAGGAGAAAGATAAGAAAAAAGCAGAAGAGGAGAAGGAAGTAGAAAGGAACAAATAGGTGGAGACTCCTAAGGCAACCAGTGGTCAAGCCAAACCAGTTGACACAACCAGTCTGATTGATCTTCAATCAGCAAATGAGTCTAAGCTGCTTCAAAGCATAAAACTTACACATGAGAGACTGGAAGCATTGCGGAGGAAGAAGGAATAGGATGTCATTCAAACTGCGATTGACACCCTCACTAGTCTGATTCCTGGTACTAACCTCCCCAGTACTGATTCCTCTCTATCCAAGCTTAAACTTCTTTGTATCATAGTGAAGGACCAGGTACAATGCTTGGAAGATGTTGCTGCAGCCACTGCTAAGAAGAATCATGAAAAGGCACTTAACACTGCCTTAGTCAAGCAAATGAATGAGCTTTAGTCACAACTTCTGAAATAGCAGAAGGATATCAGTGTTGCCATGGATGAGGGCAAATTACTTTTGAGAAAAATTTTCCAACCCCATCTATTTTTGATGATGTGCTTAAACAAAATGATAAACTCCAATCGGAGTTACAGGCATATATAAGAAACTTCAAGATGCTATATGATTCCTTCACTACATATGGGCAAATAATTCATCATTATCAGCTTCAAACTGCCAAGATGGAATCATAAATCTGCAACCCAACCAGAGACTTGTAGGAGCTTCAACTGGTCTTATCGCCAAGACTACAAATTCTTCAGAAATGTTTTCTCAATCTGGAAGCCATCACGGTCACTCAAGAGATGAGTACCATTGATGCAACAAAAGAACTAGTATTCCAGATGAAAACAAAAAGTGAGATTTCTACTTCATTGCTTGAGTCATAGACATTGGCCATGAAAACCTTTATGCGGGACTTTAAATATGTTTTTGATAAGTTTCATTCCTTATTGTCATAAACATTTACTCTATTTTTTATATATATGGAAACAGGGGTTATTCTGCATTAATTTGTCATTGTTGGCAAAGGGGGAGTAGTATATAGTAAATTTTTTGGTGAATGTTACCATTTCATGTATACTTTCATATACTTCCATTTTGGGAAGTAGTGTACATTGTATTTTCTGCAAAAGGGACAGTGTATATGCTTAGGGGGAGTAATTTTGATTAGGGGGAGTAATTTTGATTATGATAATTTTTGTTGTAAAAACACTTAGATGTCAAAATTTTCCTAAGTGTTGCCATCGATGCCAAAGGGGGAGATTGTTGACATTTTGATGATGTTTTGATTGTCATTGATGAACACACACTCTCTAGATGATGAACATACACTTTCTTTATGTATGAGTTATGCTCAATTGGTAATTGTTCCAGCCGGTATTGTGTATTATTGAATGTATAATATTTAGACTATCAGTATTTTGTAGAAGATGTTTACCGGTCACAGATTGACTGAAGACCTCAAGCGGTTTGAGGATCACGAGAGGTACGAAGGACCCAAGTGGTAGTTAACTTTTGATCGGAACACTATGTTCTACCACTCTTCATTTTTGACAACCGGTAATCAGTATATTGTATTAACCGGTATTACTCTCTGATGAGTTACCAACCGGTATTTCTATAATGTGTGATGAGTTATCATCCACCGACACTTTGGCGGTGATTTTGTGTTGTGTTACCAAATGTGTCTAGATGCACTGAACCTAGGAACTTATAGTCTAATCCTATTGGACCGACATGAAATCAGTATCCTTTATAAGGACATCATGTCTCGGGTTTGAATGTAATGGTGTGTAAGAGATTTGTGATAGAAAAGGTTGTGTGCGATTATTGTAGAAGTAGATTAGGTCTGTGTAGAGTGTGGAGATATTGAAGACTGAAGTAATGCTGAAGTGCATTGACAATGAGCTATCAAGGATCTAACCAAGAATTTTGTGCTAGTATCTAGATCACTCACTTGTTGATTACTAACATCTTCGACAAATTCTGAAACCCTTAACTGGGTAGGCCTAGCAAAGCCTTTGTAAATCCTCTAACAAGGTGGTTCACAACTGTGGATCTGAAATCCTCTCACAAGTTAGTCTTTAACAGGACTTATCTCCTAACAGAGATCTAGATTCCTAACAGGATTTGTTCTGGTGAAGAACATTATATGACCTTAACCGGTCTAGTTTCTATTCTACACATAGTTACTTGTGAGTTTCTGCTCACCGTGATTTTTCCCATTTGGGTTTCCACGTCAGATATATTGTGTTATGATGATTGTGCTCTTGTGGGTGAATGCTTTGTTTGCTATTTGGTTTGCATTTATCTTAACCGGTTTATTAGCAAATCTATTGTACCGGTTATCTGCTAAATTGTTCAAAAGTTTGTTTACAGTATTTTTTGGTATACTAATTCATCCCCCCCTCTTAGTATTCATCAAAAAGTCACTTTTAAACATGCTCCCACCTACCATAATAAATGCATCACTATTAGGGTTCAAACCCTAATTTTACTTTTTACTGCTTCAATTCTTCTGTATGTTGACAGGTAACAACTATCGATAAAAGTGCCTTATCGATATACTCCGGGGGTTTCTAAAAATTTATACCAATATGTTCCCCCTAAGCTTTTTGAAGCTCAGTTTACTGATTCAAGGATTTCCACACTTGGTGCGGAAACTAGTTCATCATGTGGCTTCACTTCAGATTTTTTTTTCCAAGTTTTGTCCATATCCACTTGAACGGTTTCAATATCAATCTTCCCTTTAGTGTTGATTGGTATGTTTCCCAATGGATTATTTCTCAATCTATATTCTCTAGTGGTGTGTCCTGGTTTGTTGCAGTGATAGCATACCATTCTAGGTGTTCTCCATGGTCCAGTGTTCACATTTCCATTCTTCCTTTTGCAAGTTGCAGCAGTGTGACCGCTACCACGAAAGATTAGATAGGTTGCAATCCAACTGGTTGCCGCTTCACAACAATTTGACCAGTGCTCGTGGGTTCTGTACTAGTTTGGGTTTCAGTTTATAAGAGGTTTAGGGGTGGCTCCATTGGATCTCGATGGATTATTTCCAAAGTTGTTGATAACTAACCTACACTCAAAAGCTCTATGCCCAAACTTGTTGCATGTATAACAGTGACCATTAAATCTACCAGGTCTAGCCATATTATTTTGAAAATAAGGAAAATTATTGTAAGGCTTGCTCCTACATACATTGGCAGTATGTCCTTCCTTAAGACAGTTAAAGCAAACGGGTTTAAACTTTTGCTTACCTTTACTTTCGTTGTTGTCTTAGGTGTTGATTGTTTCTTCAGTGCATCATTCTTGGTTCCAGAGGTCTCACCTTCCCCATATCCAGAGAAACCAAGTCTAGTGGTATCCTTTGATGGTTTTACTGATTTCAGTTTTTGTTCTAACTTGACAACACTCTGGTTGAACTTAGCAAGTATTTCTTTGGTCTCAACAAGTTCCTTGGAAAGGGAATCATTGGTCTTCACCAAGGTTTCATTTTGAGAGAAAGTTGCATTCAGTTTAGCTTGCATTTCTTCTTTCTCTTCTTTACCCTCCTATAGATAAGCTGTAATGGTACCAACTTCTTGCTTTAATTTAAAGATCTCATGCTCCTTGTCTTTTATCAAATCTTTAGCTTTTCTCCTATTTTCCAGTTCCTAACTCATCTTGATAGTCAATCCTTCTAACTCCCTCCTTAGGTTAGTTTTGGATTCATTTAGTTTCTCCACTTTTCTAACTAGAGCATCCATGTCTGCTTCATCAAAGGAGCTATTTTCGGTAAGTTCCATCAACTGCTCAGCAAGCTCCCTTCTCTTGACTAAAGAGGCTTTAAACTTGATCTTGAGTTCATCATAGGCTTTCTCAGATTCAGCCAAATGGTGAGTGAGTTCCCTCATACTATATTCTCCCATATCTCCTTTTAGCTGGTTAGACTTATGGAAAGGTCGACTCTGATACCAATTGATGAATACTAAGAGGGGGGGTGAATTAGTATGCCTAAGAACTTAACCAAACTCTTAAACAATTTTCCAGCAGACCGGTGTAGTAGTTTAAACAATAAACTGGTTAAAACATAAATAAGCCAAATAGAAAATAAAGCATTCACCCATAAAAGCACAATCACCATAACACAAGATATTTTGATGTGGAAACCCAAATGGGAAAAACCACGGTGAGTAAAATTCACAAGTCAACTATCTGCAGAATAGTAACCAGACCGGTTAAGGTTAGACTGGTTAAGGTCTTACAATGTTCTTCACCAGAATAGATCATGTTAGGAATCCATATCTTTGTTAGGAGATAAGTCCTATTAAAGACTACCCTATTAAAGGATTTTAGATCCACAACTGTGAACCACCTTATTAGAGGATTTACAATAGGCTTGGCTGGGCCTACTCGATTAAGGGTTTCAGACTTGTCGAAGATATTAGTAATCAACAAGTGAATGATCTACATAGTAGCACATAATGCTTGATTAGATCCCTGATAACTCCTTGTTAATGCATTCAAGCATTACTTCAGTCTTCTATGCTTTGTACTCTCAATCTTAGTCGCAAAATACCTTTCCTCTCCAAGACTCGCACATATCAACTTATGTTCTCCCCCTAAAACCCTAGACATGATGTCCTTAAATAGGAACTTGATTTCATGTTGGTCCAATAGGATTAGATTACAATTTCCTAGGTACAATGCATCTAGACACATTTGGTAACATGGCACAGAAACACCGCTAAAGTATCACTGGATGATAACTGATCACACATTACATGTATACTAGTTAATTACATATACCAATCACCGGTTAACAGGTGAAGACTGGAAAACTTGATCATAGTCGATCTGATCAAAAGATTAACTGCCACTTGGGGTCTCTATTCCGCTCGAGATCTTCATACCACTTGACCGATAAGATTCTTCTTTAAAACACCGATAGTCTTTAATCAAATAAATACTATACATACAATACCGGTTAGAACAGTTACCGACTGAGAATAATACATTCATCAAATAAGTGTGTGTGTATCAATGACAATCACATCTAAACATCATCAAAATACCAACACCAATACCCCCCCATTTTCTTAGTTAGGCTTCATATTACATTGAAATCCCTACCCATAATCACACACTTATTATTTATATTCTACAAAAAAATTGAAATTTGATCCCATATCTCAACCTTATCCCTCCTTGAGGTCAGCCCATAGACATTGATCAAGATGAATTCATTATTGTCCTGTAGATTCTTAATCAACACAAAAAGTCAATTTATGTTTTGAACTACCTCTTCACCCTTGATTGAATGTGGTTTCCAAAAGATGCATAGTCCACCCAATGCACCTTGGGCATCCACCATAGAACCCTACCATATTCTCCATTTTTGTTGAAAATTAACATTGTCTTCTTGTTTAATCTTAGTTTCTTGTAGCATAACTATTTCTGTTTTTTCTTGATCAACACCTCTCTTGACTAGGCAATCTTTGTCAAGGACATTGTAGCCCCTGACATTCCAAGATAGGATCTTCATTGGTCTCTAGGAAGGGTGGTAATGCCCTTCCTGGATCTCAACTTTCTTTTCCCTTTCACACTACTTTCCATTTCAAGCAGAGTTCTTCTGGATTTCTTCCCTCTACTCTTTTTTTCTCCCACATTGATTTTACTTGAAGTAGTCATTGTTTGTTCAATGGTCCTAACATCACACACATCCTCCTCTTCTTCTATATCAAAGGGATATTCCTCCTCAAGCTCCATACTCACCATCTCATCAAAACAAATTTTCCAGGGGTTATCTTAAAAGGAGATAGGCTACTTCTCTTTAGCCTCATTGAACTTGGTTTGGATATCCCTCCCACATATTTGTATTTTCTATATCCTCTTCTGGTCTACTCTTTTTTTGATGTGATGAAATTCTTCTTTGGTAGGTTTTGCTGGGAGAACTTTCTTCTATTCCCTATGGCTGACTCATTTTGTTTCCAAACTCTTGTAGAGGCATTCTTCCAGATATTGATCTGTTAATGGCTAGGTCTAGATTATTCCAATAAGACCATGATTGTAGTATCTTCTCCATCAAACCCATCCTATGTCAAATATGTTGTTGTTGCATTCTCTGGAATCCCCAAACTTACCAGGTTCTGGCCCTTGTCTGCAGGTAAAGGTTGCCTTTCCTCAGATTCAAGGTTAGAGAGATCCTGCTCACCTTGGTTTTTTGCTCCCTTGTCCCCAACCACCATATCCTTTTCTACTTCTTCTACTTCTTTTTCTTTTGTCATGGCATCCTCTATTCTCTAGTGTAGTTTTCATGAGCCTTCTTTTGTGTATTTCATACCCTCCTTCTCCTTGCCCTTACGACTTTTTAAACATTCCTATGTTTTGTGATCATTTCTCTTGAAATTTTTGTAGGTTTCCACAAAAGTTTCCACTTCAATCTTCTAAATCCAAATACCTGAACATTCATTACCAATTCAATTTATTTTGGTAACGGAGGAATTGGGTGCCACAAAATACAAATTCTTATGTAAACACTGCCATCTTTAACTTCTAGAGCTTCATCTTCCTTCAAGATTCTCCCAATCTTATTCGCTATTTGTTTGAGGGTTTTGGTTTCCCAATATTCTCTTAGATTGGCACTTATTCGATCTTAGCTCTTAGAGGGTTAAGGTTTGGTTCCTAAACTTTGATGTATATTCCCATTTCATCTATAAAAAAGGTCCTCCTCTAAGAATATCCTCTTTGCTCTTTTTATCCAAACAAATAATTAGAAAGAATCCATTTGGAAGGGTTTTGATAATGATTTTTTTCCCATATACTTCTTTGCACCATCTCCTCACTTTCGGGACCACGGGCCATTCCTCGGCCCATTTCATAAAAATGCCTCTATCTTTCAAAGTTCTTACTGAATCCTTCCAGCCATCATTTTCGATCTTGATTGAAAGCCTTTTCTCGTCATCAATTTGGATATTTTTTTGGTTATCGACCATTTTCATGTTTATTTGCTTTGGCTGCCATAAATTTTTTTCTATATTACTAAGACCCTCTTTCCGGCCTGTGAACATCGCCGCATATCCTCATTTTCCCAACAGAGAACAATTTCTTCTTTGATTGTCTAGCCTCACCGCATAATCTTTGTTTTGCTCCAAGTGTTCTTTCTGATCCTGCCAAACCCTTTCAGGTGGACGCCATGGTAGCCATCCACCCTTCTGCCATCTGTGATTCCTTTAAAAAAAATTTGACTATTGATGAAATCCTCGACTCTCCATTATGATTGAGTTTTAGGCACAATTAATTATTTTGAATACAACATTGTTTTGCATCTACCAAAATCATATTATAACTACAATCACAAATGAATCAATGTAGCAAAATGCATACCAAAAAGTTGAACCTAGTCTAACAAAGTGTTCATTGGAATAGTTATACTTAACCAAAATCTACTGTGGACATCTGAAAACATCTCAAATGTTCCAAAATATCGAGAAGGCAATAGGATATATCATCTATTATCATCACCATCAACCACCATACACCAATATGAACACATGACTAAATATATGATATAGCAACATTGATCACATACTTTCGTACCTACTTTTGGACCTTGGTTAACATTAATGACAATAATTTTGACATCAATTGTTGGTGTAAATAAATATTCATCATGGATATTATTACACTTTACTTAAGTTAACTTTGGATAATGCATCTCTTCGTAGTTTGGATTTGAGACACTTAAGGAAGTGTGCACATAGGGATATAGCTTATAGGAGAAATTCCACCTGTTGTGGTCTTATTTTACTATTACACTCCACATTCGGTGGGTCATCCACCTCTTGTGGAATATTATATTATTTCTCCTACCTACCCCTAGTATTTCATACCTACCCTTGTTTCTCATTGAGCCACATGCCATCATTGTGTGCTCGTACATCCATATGGCCTTTCCTATATAAGCAGGCTCATATTCATTGTATTGGGAATCCAGTTGATCATTTGCATATTGATGAGAATACAGTTTGTTCTTGTCATTCTTTTGTCTCTCTTTTATACTTTTCATTATGCCCTTGAGCTTGGCAAAATCTCACATGGTATCAAAGCCATTGGGGCTTCATTGATTGGTTTTTGGAGACATCTTGGAAGGCTTCTTTTTTCAGATCTAAGGGACTGCATTTTTTGGAGGCATCTTAGAGTGTTTTAGACCTCACCATTGCGTTCGGGAGGCTATTTCCGTAAAAATCGAGTATAAACTCGACCTATTTTGGCGAAAATTGATTTTTGGGTGTGGAGGAAATTTTCTGCCCAATTCGGGCGGTACGGTATGGAATTTTCGGATTAAATTTTTTGAAAAATAATTTTCTAGTTGAAAACTTTTTTTTTTTTTTTTGAAAATTGTTATTGGGATCCGTACCTTTGGCCCAATCAGCAATGCACAATCAGTGCCCAGTCAGCAATGCCCAATCAGTGCCTAGTCAACATTTTCTTTGGAAATTTTTAGACCCCTCTCCATTGAGCAGTTTGGATTTTTGGGTCAACTTTGGAGGCCCATAACTTGCTCAATTTTGCTTCTTTTTGGGTGCAATTTTTTTTATTTGGGATAATTTTTCGTGTTCTTTGCAATGGTGTGGTTATTTTCTAATTTTGATGCACAAGTTTTTCATAATTTTTGGATTCTCTCAAATGTCCCTGTCCAATCCTTAATTCTGCAACTTCAAAGGCCTCGTTTGAGCTCATACGACCTCCTTTTCAAGTGCCATTTTTTTTTGAAAGTGCATGTTTTTTTGTCTACTTGCATAATATATGATTAGATTTTAGATATTTGAAGTGGAAATTGTACTTTCAGATATTGGTCTTATTTGGCATATTTGGTACTTGTAAATTGCTTGGATCTTAGTTTAGATCTCTTGCACTATTAGTTTGAGTCTCTTTTGGCCTTATTTAAGCAATTGTAAAATTGAAATCAGAAGTCCACTTTGCCATTTTTTGCAAGTGGCCCATTGTACACGCACTAAGTATAAAGTGCCAAATCATCACTTTTGGGGGGGTTCTTTGATTGAGTGAATTTGGGGGGTATCTTGTGTGATTGTGCCTCTCTTTCCTTGTGCTCTTTCATTTTTTTGCAATGAGTCCTCATAAATTTCCACCTTTAACTCCACATAATTATACATCATGGAAAATAAAGTATGGAGCAAATTAATGGAAAAAAGGTCTGACGCATTACATAGATGGAACAATAACAACACCACCTGATCCTAAGGCTGATCCTAATGCTTAGTTAGAATGGCTCACTAATAATTGCATGGCTCTTGGAACTTTTCTCAAATATGTATCAAATGACCTCATCTTTCACATTGAGAAGTGTACTACAATCAAAGATGCTTGGGATATGTTTCTGAAATTGTATGGTCAAGTTGATGAAATCAGAGGTTACAAGATTGACAATGAGCTCACCAAATTGGATGCCAAGAGTTTTGATACAATCCAAGATTATGTCACCAAAGAAAATGAGCTAAGAGAAAAGCTTAAGGATTGTGGAATTGACAAAAAAGATGCTCAGTTGATATTCAACTTGTTGGACAAGCTTGTATCAGAATATGCAGCATTTGTGTCTAGCTTCCAAACTCATCGTTTGATAGTGGGAAGTTCCTATGTTATGCCTTCATTTGATGCTTTCACAAAAATGTTGATATTGGAACAATCTAAGTTGTTGAACATGGGGCTTCTCAAGTCTTCAAAGTCCAAGGCTTTGGTGGCTAATCAAGGGAATCAAGGAGGTCAAGGCAAAGATTCCAATAACAAGAAGAAGCAATCTAAGTCAAAGCCACAGTAGGAAAAAGGGCAATCATCCTCTCCATCACAAGGCAAATTTTCATCATCTTCGAAGAAGGGGACTCCACCTAAGAAGGATAAACCAACTTGTGCATATTGCAAGAAGTATGGTAATGATGAGCATCGATGCCACACCAAGCAAGTTGATGAGTTGACAAATCTTCTTAAGAAAAACAACATCAACTTGCCCTCTACCTACACAAAGAAGGATTCAACTTCTTCCTCTTCCTCACAGTCTAAGGGAAAAGGGAAAGCATTTGTGGCTACTATAGGTTCTTCATAGCAGTGGATACTTGAATCGGGTGCCTCTTATCACATGGGTTCTACAAAAGAGCATTTTTCTTCATCGAAGCCATCTAAGGTACCTCACATTTACATAGGTGATGATACACAAGTAGAGGTTGAAGGGAAAGGTTCAATTGACATGGATGATGGAACATTTGAGAATGTTTTTTATGTTCCTAACTTGTCTACCAACCTTCTCTCTATCTACCAAATCACTCACTATGGGAATGGGAAAAAGGTTGAGTTTACACCTGACTCAGTTGTGGTAAAGGAACTTGATGATGATGCCTTGGTAGCAGTGGGACAAGTCAATGACAACTCAAGGCTTTATTCATTCTCCCACTTTGTGCCAAGTTCTCCTTCTAGGGACTTGCTTACTCATTCAAATTCAGAAAGTAAGCTATGGCATGAGGGGTTTGGTCACCTCAACTACCGCTATCTTCAGCAGCCCAACACTAAAGACATGGTCACGGGTCTACCTCGAATTAGTTTTTCAGAGGGTGTATGTTCAGGTTGTTCCATGGGCAAGCATCCCAAGGAGAATTTGATAAGGGGAAATCTTGGAGAGCTTTGGAAGTTCTCCAACTTGTTCACAACGATGTAGCAGGTCTATTTCTAGCACCTTCATTTAGCAAGGCCCACTATGTCCTCACCTTCATTGATGACTACTCCTGCTTCACTTGGGTCTACTTTCTTATTCATAAGAGTGAAGTATTTGATAGATTTCAGGACTTCAAGACTCGTGTGGAGAAGCAATCTGGGAAAGTGGTGAAGATTCTTCACACAGATAATGGAAGGGAATATGTGAATAAAAGACAAGGATTTTTGTACATTTGAGGAGATTGATCTTCAACATTCTGTCGCATACACTCCACAACAGAACAAAGTTACAAAATGCAAGAATAGAACTCTCAAAGAAATTGGTAGTTGTATGATACATGCTCACTCTCTTGATCCCGCCTTTTGGGCAGAGGCTATCAGTTGTACCACACACATCTAGAATTGGGTTCCTCACAAAGATTTGCAAGGTATTACTTGTTTTGAGGCTTGGGATGGAAGGAAACCGATTGTGAGACATTTCAGAGTCTTTGGGTGTCCAGCATGGGCTCGCATACCTCTGCAGAAATGCAAGGCATTGGAACCTCATAGTCGACCTTGCATATTTGTTGTGTTGGATATCTTGAGGGTGCTAAGGCATATAGATTGATGGATCTTGAGACACATGAGGTGTTCATTGAGAGGAGTTTTCACTTTGAGAAAAGTTCACCTAGCTTAGCCTCTCTACCTCCCCCACCTTCCTCCATTGTGGATAGTGATGTTAGTGATTCAAATGATAAGACTCCTTCAACTCCGACTCATAGGGCTACACCTCCATAGGGTCCACTTGCAGTTGTGGAGCCTCATTCTTCACCTCCACCTAGACATCATTGGACTCGATAGACACTTGAGTACGCAGGTTCTCTTGTTGGGGATCCTTCAGATACATGGAAAACTCGATCACAACATCAGGATCTTCCACATGCATTCATTGCTACAACTTCTGATCCATAGACATTTCGGGAAGCATTAGGGGTTCCTGAGTGGGACCAAGCTATGGAGGAAGATTATAGTTCCTTGATGAGGAACAACACATGGGATTTAGTCCATCTCCCTAAGGGTAGAAAGATGATTCGATGTAAGTGGATCTATCAGACCAAGTTTCCAGTGGATGGTAGTGTGGATAAGTATAAGGCTTAGCTTGTTGTGAAAGGTTTCTCTCAGGTTGCAGGTGTTGACTATTCTGAGACCTTTGCACCCGTAGCCAAGATGAACTCCATTCGCTTGACACTTGCTATTGCTGGAGCTCATGGTTGGGATGTACATCAGATGGATGTGAAGAGTGCTTTTCTTCATGGTGATCTTGATGAGGAGATTTATATGGAGCAGCCACAGGGTTTTATCCAAGATACTTCCTTGGTTTGCAGACTAAGTAAATCTCTCCATGGCCTTAAGCAGGGCCCCAGGGTTTGGTACACCAAGATGGATTCCTTTCTTCTATCAACAGGGTTCACCAGGTGTCATTCTGATCCGAATGTGTACATTTTGTGATAGGATGACTCTCACTTGATACTTGTGCTCTATGTTGATGATTTGATCATTACAAGGAGCACCACATCCATCATTAGCAGGGTCAAATCTGCTTTGCATGACAGATTTGCTATGACTAACTTGGGTCTTTTGCACTACTTTCTTGGGATAGATATTTCACAGTCACCTTCCAAGATTACGCTATCGCAGCCCAAGTATGCTCTTGATCTACTTGCACACTTTCATATGGCTGATTGTAAGCCTACCCCGACTCCCTTTCTTTTAGGAATCAAGCTTGAGGCTCAGTGTTCCTCTCCACCAATTGATGCCACATTGTATCGTCAGCTTGTGGGTAGTCTCATCTACTTGACTCATACAGGCCCTTGATATTTCATTTGTAGTTGGCATGGTTTCCCGCTTCATGCAGGAACCACATGAGCTTCATTGGAAAGCCGCCAAACACATCCTTCATTACATCCAAGGTACACATCACTATGGGATTCACTATGTAGCAGGCACAGGACTTCGCTTGGTTGGTTACATAGACTCTGATTGGCTTGGCGATCTTGATGATCGTAAGTCTACTTCAGGTTACATTTTTCACCTTGGTTCAGGCCCCATTTGTTGGCAGAGCAAGAAGCAACATGCTATTTCTCTCTCTTCGACTAAGGCTGAGTATCGAGGAGCTGTTAACGCAATGGCTGAGACCATTTGGCTTCAGGAGATTCTCACAGAGTTTGGGTTCACCACTCCTCGCCCGACAGTTATACATTGCGATAATCAAAGTGCTATTGCAATCTCAAAGAACCCAGTCCAGCACAAGCAGACCAAACACATTGAGATTCATATGCACTATATCCAAGAGTTGATTCAGGAGCAGGTTATTGATTTGCAGTATTGTCCTACAGCGGAGTAGGTTGTAGACATATTTACCAAACCTTTCACCGAGAGTAAGTTCCAGCAGTTATGAGCTCTCTTGGGGGTGTAGGATGTCTCATTAGGGGGGGGGTAGCTAACTTCTCCTTCCTCTTTTATGGGGGGGACTTTTTCCTCTTTGAGGTTTTTTTCTTCTTCTTTGAGAGTCTTTTGTACATTCATCTCTCTTTTGGGGGGGACTTTTTTCCCACTGGGTTTTCTCTCTTTTTCTCCATTTGTGAGAGATTGCATTTTATAGTTTTGCTTGTATTTGCATATTGTACATGGGTACCTATCATGGCCTAGTAACTAGGACCCATCTTGCATTGTTGACTTGAGTCTTCACTCCCCTAAGTTGCACTTAAGGGGGGGTGTTGGTGTAAATAAATATTCATCATGGATATTATTACACTTTACGTAAGTTAACTTAGGATAATGCATCTCTTCGTGGTTTGGATTTGAGACACTTAGGGAAGTGTGCACATAGGGATATAGCTTGTAGGAGAAATTACACCTTTTGTGATCTTATTTTGTTGTTACACTCCACATTCGGTGGGTTATCCACCTCTTGTGGAATATTATATTATTTCTCCTACCTGTCCCTAGTATTTCTTACCTACCCTTGTTTCTCATTGAGCCACATGTTATGATTGTGTGCTCGTACATCCATATGTCCTTGCCTATATAAGCAAGCTCATATTCATTGTATTGGGAATCCAGTTGATCATTTGCATATTCATGAGAATACAGTTTGTTCTTGTCATTCTTTTGTCTCTCTTTTATACTTTTCATTGTGCCCTTGATCTTGGCAAAATCTCACATCAATGACAACATAAGAACATATTTGCAATATTAAATTGGTAGATTATGTCTACTCAACAAACAAACATGGAACTGATAGAAAATATGAGTGGGTTAATTTAAGGAAATTCCAAATTAGTAAAGATTATAGTCCAGTGCATTATCAAACAAGATTACTATCCAAAAAATACCTTTGAATGCATAATAGAATAAAATTCTATGGTTTGGGTCCAAATTGATAGAGTACTTACTAAAGGTTAGCTATAGGTTCCTACACCTACAACAAAATGATTTTCCTGAGCCTAAACACCTACGTTGGAAAATATTTGTTCTCCCAAAGGTGGGAGCCTTGAAATGGATGGTAATGCACAAGAAAAGCTTAATAGGATATCATCTCCACATCATCAAGATCTTAGGCCCAAGTAGATGCCCACTTTGTAATGAAAATGATGAATAAAAAATAATTTACTTCTCAACTACAACTTTTCCTCACTATGTTGGGATTGGTTGCATTTAAAACTTAACTAGCACATGGTCTATGATAAGAATGTATCTTCAGAATTTTGAGAAGTTAGTCCTAGCAGCACCAAAATTCCCTCTTATCTTGAATCTATATAACATCACCTTTAATGGACTTATGGCAACTATGGAAAGAACATAATCAATGAATTTCAACAAAAGAGAATGTTGTGTAGATCAAGTTATCTAAAGAATAGAGAAATGGATCATAGACATATTAAATGGCAGAGTTAAAGAGGTGAGGAAAAATTCATTCATCAATTAGGATGATGCAATTATGAAATTAAGTTGTGAGGTAAACTTTTCCCCTCAATTGAATCAAGTGACTAATATAGGCTCGACAAGAAACTCATCTAAATGGATTATCTTGAATAGAAAAATGTTCAAATTGAACTTTGATAGTGCATCAAAGGGCAATCTAGGGGTTGTTGAGATAGGGTGTATTATCGAAGATGAAATCGGTTATCTTTATGGAGATTTACCCAGAAAAAAATGGGGTTGCTACAAACAATGAGGTGGAGATCGATGAGTTGAGAAGTGGTCTATGGTTGTGCAGAAAGAAAGGCATCACCAAGATAGATATATAAGGAGATTCTCATATTTGTGTGAATTCAATAAAAATGAGGTTGATTTCAAGCCAGAAACTCTAATCATGGGTTAAGGAAATTTTGACATTTTTGGAAACCTTCAAGGACTTCTCAATAATACATGTATATAGGGAGGCAAGTAAGGTAGAAAACATTTTGTCCAATATGTAGGAGTAAAAATAAAAAAGCTAGTAGTAATAGATAATAAATTAGTTAATTGTGTTGGAAAAGATCATATTTTGGCCATTGAGAGAATGAATAGTGAGGATAGACTGCATGTTAGGAAATGTCTCTTTAGCTAGCTCAATTTTTAAGAATTCCATTCTCAATATTTTGCATAAGTACACCACTTAAGCTAAGCATAGATAATGAGGTTGTTCAAGACAGGTGATGAAGGAACAAAGGATGCCTAATCCGATCTTTCTAACAAATGTGGTGTAAATAAGGAGGAAGACTTGGGGATGTGTGATGGCTAACAATTTGGTTCATCCTTCACATAAAGCAATTGTTAGCAAGGCTATTCCAAAAATAAACAAGTGGCCATATGTTGGCACCATTGCAGGTATTTTTTATGCCAATGCTATGTTATAAAAGAAAATATCCATAGAGAGTCAAAGATGATGAACACGGAAACATTCACCTATTTCATAAGTAATTATGGGGATCTACTCTCTCCATCCTAGATTAAGTACCGTTTAGAGGTGATGAAAGATCAATCTTTTTAATGTCTCAAAATTCTATATGATAGAACCTTTTACTCCAATAAAATTGATGTATCTTTTTTCTTGAATTAATTTAATAAAAGGTTCCTCCATGACAATATATCAATATAAACAAATAGATAGATATATCAAATAAACAAATAAATAGATATAACAAATATCAAATAAACAAATAGATAGATATAACAATATAATATTAATTTATTCTAGCACAACCTGGCTAAGTACAAACCCCTATCCATGAATTTGGAATATATAGCCATGCCGCTCTCCTCACCACTCATTTTTAAAAGCAGTTCTGGATGACTTGGCTTCTCCACAGTGCAATTCGCATGGCTACGATCGAAGCCAATTCAAATGTCCCTCTATTATTGAACACGTTTTTTCTGTATTCTGATGTTTGAGCAACTTTTTGGAGAATTGAAATACTTAATTTAATAATTGTTTCTTTTCGAATAGTGTGACATCTTTCCCATCAATCTTTGTTCTTGTTCGATAATTAGAAAACCGAGGAGAAACATTGCATATTGGACATAAATCTACACAGAAGGCCTTAATGAACGACAACATACAAATAATAAAAATAATCATATATTTGAACTGGATGTATGGCCCAACTTGACATGAAGCGCTAAAATGTCATAGTAAAAGCAGAGATAATTTGTCACTTTTCTCGCTTTCACAGAAGCTACTTCCAAAATCAACATAGTCGTCAATGGGTTCTTGGTGTTTTAAATGAGTTCATCAGGGTTTCAAAATCAATATAGTCGTTAATAGGTTTTTTGGTGTTTTAAATGATTGAGGGATCAAATTTTGCTCAATGTAAAATTTTACAAAATAAATCTGAATTGTGCCTTGAATTGTAATACCTACTTGCAAATCTGAACTTCCATTAAAAAATAAATCTGAATCGTACATTCAATTGCAGGTCTGAACCTCCATTAAAAAACAAAAGAAATTAATATAGGCCAGAGACGCGACAGATAAGTACACCAGGACGAAATTGGAAAGCTTTCAACGCTGAAATGACTCTATTTTTTTCTTTCTGACATCTTTATTTTGATTCTGTTGTGCTAAAAAATAGAACAGCTCTTTGGCGATTCGTGTTAATTATTCAAGCATGGCAACATTTTGGATGATTTGTTTGTCATGGGCTCTGTTTTCAACAACCAGTTTGGTGGGTGCAGAGGAAGCATATTGTTCTCAGGATCAGAGTTGCAGAAACAACAATGAAGCTCTCCACCTCAAGCTTGGGGCAATTGCCTCTATTTTGACAGGGGGCACAATAGGCGTATGCTTGCCTATCTTGGGGAGGAGTATCAGTGCTTTAAGGCCAGAAAAGGACATCTTTATTATCATCAAGGCTTTTGCAGCAGGAGTTATTGTGGCAACTGGTTTTGTTCATATCCTTCCTCACGCATTTGAGTCTCTGGGTAATCCTTGCTTGAAGGGAGGTGCTTGGGAAAATTTCCCGTTTGCTGGGTTTACAGCTGTGATGGCGGCTGTTGGTAGTCTTATGGCAGATGCAATGGCTACTGGATATTATCAACGAGCTCACCTTAAGAAAATGCGATCTAGGGTTTGTGTAACAGAAATGGTGGGGAATACTGGGGAGTTAGAAGTTGAGAGTGGGGAGTCAGAACAGCAGAGCCATGTTCATACACATGGCGGCACTCATGCATATGATTTCACTGTGGAAGGCTCTGCTTCATCACTGCTTCGCCACCGCGTTATTTCTCAGGTAAACATAGACAAACCAGATCAAAACTAAGCTACACTCCACCTCATAAGCTACTTAGTTGTCAGATTATATTTAATCTTATGATATTGCTATCAAGATTCAATTGTGTATTTTTCGATTCAATCTCATTGATCTATATTTCATGAATAGTGGTTCAGAAGAACTTATCTCTTGTGAGAATGAATGGTTCACTTAGCACTCATTACATCTAGGTGGATATAGAGATGAATATTGGGTCTTCTTGAGAGGTCGCCCATCTCATACTATTCCAACTCAAGCACGCTTAACCCCAGAGTTTTCTACAATCTTTGAAATTAAGTGGATTTAATCTTGAAGGAAACTCCATGATCAAGCTTGTTTGTAGGTTCTCCTGATAGTAATATCTTAATTTGACTTGCTACTGGCCCCTCTTAGACCAGTCCATTGTCGATCCGAACGTGACTTATTTCCAACACCAACAAACCTATCTTCTCATATTTTATTTTATTTTTTGACATGAAGGCAATGAAATGTCCAATCCTTGACTTTATCTCTTATGGTTTTTTAATGGGTATCTTCTGTTTTTTCATATTTTAAATCAGAAACCTGTATTGCTATTGTTTCAGGAGTAAATAACTTCATCGCTAAGATTTTCATCTAGTCTCTCATATAAGTTTATGCTACCACTATTCATGCTTTCATATAACTTTATCTAGTGCAAAACTTGATTGATTTGTGGGGCAGGTGTTAGAGCTTGGAATAGTTGCCCACTCTGTGATAATTGGGGTATCATTAGGGGCATCTGAAAGTCCATGCACCATACGCCCTCTAATGGCGGCTTTGACATTTCATCAGTTTTTTGAAGGAATGGGTCTTGGAGGATGCATTGTTCAGGTGATTAATTTGCTTTTCCAAACATCTTGGAAATATGGGCGTTTTATTGTGGCCTAATATTCTTATTTAATATATATGTTGATGATATTGGATAGGCGAGGTTCAAGAATAGATCAACAGCGCTCATGGCGTTCTTCTTTTCTATAACTACACCGGTGGGGATTGCAGTGGGAATCGCAATTTCATCGAGTTATAATAAAAAAAGTCCAACAGCTCTAATTGTTGAGGGGATCTTCGACTCAGCTTCTGCAGGAATTCTGATAATATGTCATTAGTAGATCTTCTTGCAGCAGATTTTCTTGGGTCACGAATGCAGAGCAAAGTGGGGCTTCAACTGTGGTCATATGCTTCTCTTCTGTTAGGAATCGGTGCCATGTCTTCGTTGGCCAGATGGGCTTGATTTAGCTAAATTCAAAAGATTATGTAATAATGATAGCATAAACAGTAATATGTTGCCAATACATTATTTTGGTTGAGTTTATTTTGGTTCTAAAACAGACAGGTTAGTCAATTGCAGCTGTTAAATGCAAAATCGATGGTGTAAAATGTACGACTGACACGCATATTAGTCAATCCGTACTGTCGTTTTGAAACCTGAAATAACACCTCCCATCACTTTTAACCAAATTGATATGTTTAAACCAGCAAAGTGTCATCATCTGTTGCATCAGATTAGTTTCTACTTAATTTTTATAAAAGTGCAATGACTTACATTTTAATCAATTTAAATTACCAGCTCTGCTTAAAGATTAAACGTTTTGCTTTGGATTTTTCGACTGCCAAAAAAGTGAGTTTTAACTTGGGACCAGTTTCTACGACAAATTCGCCCTGCATTTGATATCTAATTGAATTTTGAGAATTTGGTGTAAGGGTCTAGTTAGCTAGTTCTAGTCAATTAGAGTTTGACGGTTTGAATCTTGCATTATATGGGTCTACCTTATTTTAATTAGATTTGATAGAAAAGAGGTTTGTTTATAGTGGTTATTAGTTACGATTAGAAATTTAGTAGTTAATGATGTTGTTGGATGAAGCAGTAATAGTTTTTAGTGTTAGAGTCAAACTTCTGACTTAAATCAAGATAATGGAAGACTGGAAATGATTTCTTCGTATAACTTTTGAACAAAGAAATGTTAGACATACAGATAAGAAATTCCCCACCAAAAATTTCTTTCATCTCCAGATCTCCCATCTACATGAAAAATTCGAGTCAGCAAATATTTATAACTGACATTTTTTATGAATATACTTCATATTTATAAGGCACTTAGTTTTCAAAATAGTATTTGGTCTTTAAGTTTAATGAATGTATTGGACTCTAAAGATTATGATTTCTTCGTATAACTTTTGAACAAAGAAATGTTAGACATACAGATAAGAAATTCCCCACCAAAAATTTCTTTCATCTCCAGATCTCCCATCTACATGAAAAATTCGAGTCAGCAAATATTTATAACTGACATTTTTTATGAATATACTTCATATTTATAAGGCACTTAGTTTTCAAAATAGTATTTGGTCTTTAAGTTTAATGAATGTATTGGACTCTATATAATCTTTACAGTATTTGTGGCTCAAATATGAGCCTTTTGGAGTCAAAACTATAATATTGATTTTTTAATCTATGGGCTCATCCTAGTAGAAGTACACCTATTCAACCTAATTTATCATAACCTCTACTTTTGTTGATAGGATGGTGTCACAATCTATTTTGATTGTAAAAAACATGAAGAAGCTTTAAGTATTTACATTTATTGATTAGATGCATGTTATATAAGTTTTTCTTTTGTTATTAGAATAAGTATTGATATCTTTGTGGATGTTTTCTTGATTATGTTTTTTTGTACTTCTTGAAGTTGATTACATCATCTTGACTATGTGATTTAATTATTAAAAAAATGTTCATTGTTGTACTAGTTACATGAGATTTCTCAAACAACGTTTAATTAATGATTATGATTTGCTATGATTTTTTTTAGACTATTGCCTCATTTTTAAGAGGTGGACTCATATGTAGCATCATCCTCTCATTCAAGGAGAGTATTTGATAAGGGAGCATCCCTGGTTGTAGAGCAATCTTGCATCAACCAATAACATTTCTTTTTTTGCATTCCAATCTCCAGCCATCTCAACATTTTCCACTACATTTCACCGCATTATCTTTTCATGCCTTGCAGATCTAGATTTACATTTAGCACAAAGTCATCTACACCATATCCATAAATCTTGTGATTTGCATTTGTCATCAGGGAGTTATCACTCTTGAAAGTTACAACCAAATTCACTATTAGAGCATTTAGGTACTAATTGGGACATCTTGAGTTTGCAAATTTTTTTATGAAATGTGTGGAGCTGAATTTAACATCATTCAAGACATTTTGGGTCCAAGGAGAACCTTGGCCGTGATCTACAATCCATTATCTTCTTTAATGGGCCGTCATATTGTGCTTAAGGCCGACCTTCACATTTCATCATATTGTGGGTTTGTGATCGATTGAGGTCAATGCAGACCTTTGCTAGAGTTGGAGAAATGTATTTAAGATCATTCTGTAATCAATCCTTAGTAGTTAAGTTGTTCTTAATGGATAGGTCTTTAGAATGAGAATTTTTCAAATCACCAGTCCTTAGACTGTGTTCCCATTGTAATATCCAATAATGCCTTGTGGCGGGCTTGTGAGCCCTAGGCATTCCAAATATGAAGGCATGTAGTGTAGTGTTGAAAATGATGAAATCAATAAAGCTTTAAGTTTGTTGAGCATTTTCTTGTGTTATTCCCACTGCATTGAACTCTATGTTGCATTGTTGGATAGTCCTTTTTGGATTCTCCATCTGTGACTACATTAAGTGACTAGTATCAGAGTGAGTTTTGAGTCCCTATGGAGCAGAGGAATTCCTTAAGGTGAACAAATCATTGACTTGAGGTAGATTGCAAGTGATTTTGACAGACTATTTGTTGGTAATATGGATGTGTTGCATTAGTTTTGTCATTGATGTCAATATTTATCCTTCTGGAGATCTATGGTTATGTTGAACCGACACATTATGTTCACTGGCAAGGTCAGTGACTTATGCACAGTCACTGGTATATGCTCACCGTTAGGTTATATGGTTCACCGACATAGATGATGACTTGTTATCATCTGGAGATCACTTGATTATGTCGAAGACATAGTTTGGATACTTGGTTTTGGTATTTTGGATATTGATCTAATCAGGCTGACATATTTGTTGTTACCGACATATTGGTCTAGGTTATGGACTGGTATTCGTTATCTATTCCATATCAACACAAAACATTATGGAGATGATTTATTGATTGGATATTGTTGTAAATATATTGAGATGACATGATGCATCGCATCAAGACTTATTTGTAATTGATTTAATTGTAATATTCTTAGTGAGCCGGCCTACACATTTGGTCTTAGGTTTTGTATATATGTAAGATCTCATTTGTGAGATGAGATATAGGGTATGGTTATGGTATGGTATTGTAACATGGTATGTGCGAATATTGAAGATCATATGAGCAAACCATAGAGAAGGTTCACGGAAGGTTTGAAGGCGTTTATAAGAGCTTAATCGGTACTGAATCTAGCATTGGAGATGCTATTTTGAGCAGTACATTATTCTAGGATTTAACCATCCTACTGTAGTCATTGCGACTCTGATTTGAATAGTGTGCTCTAGGCGGTTGGTCTTTCTGCATGTGCAGACCCCATTTGTATACACATACTATTTGCAGTAGTATAATCTCATTGTGGGTAAGGTTTCCTACCGTGGTTTTTCCCCTTATAGAGTTTCCACGTCAAGATATTTGTGTTATGTGTTGTGGATGTTGTTTCTCTTTCTGTTTCATACATTAAGTTTCACCGGTATTGATATTAACTGCTAATCTGTTCATCAACATTAAGTTTGGTTTACCAGTATTAGGTATTAAGTTTGATTAAGTTATAATTGGGTTGAAATTGATTGACAACTGATTCACCCCCCCTCTTAGTTGTCCTTCTGGTTCCTAACAATTGGTATCAAAGCCAAGTCCTCTTTTTGCATAAGCCTAACAGCTTGAGGAGATCCTATGGCAACTTCAGGAAGGATAGTTCGAAACTTGATGGAACTAACTATGGTATATGGAAGATCGGAATGGAGACACATTTGAGTTTCACTGGAAGAGACAAATGGGAAGTTACAAAGAATGGCTATGTTGGTCCTACTCATAATCAACCTAATCCACCGACATTGGGCAAGGATCAGGAGAATGATTGCAAAGCAAGAGAAGCACTTATGAGTGCATTATCAGATCAACAAATCATGGGATTATCAGACCGATCTACTGCTAAAGCTATTTGGGATAAATTGGAGACATTGAATGAAGGTGATACCACTGTCAAAATTGAAAAACTAAAATATTACTAGGTCAAGTATGAAAATTTGAAAATGGAAGAAGATTAAATAATTTCTGCTTTTATGGAAAGAGTTAATGAAATTGTTTTAGGAATACAATGTTGTGGAGGATCCTTAAGCGAAGATGAAATTATTTCTAAAGTTTTAAGAGCTTTGCCACCAGCATACAAAATGAAAGTAACTTCTATTAATGAGTTGAGAACAATGCCTAATACATCAGTATCTAGAGATACCTTGGTTGGAAAACTTTCAGCATTTGAGCTTGAGGAATTTGGTCCTGTTGCTACAATTAAGACATATTTAGCCTTGAGAGCATCATCATCATCTGACAAATTTGATTGGAAAGCACTGTATGCAAAAGAACTTGAAGATATCCAAAGGGAAAATAAAGAACTAGAAGAACTTGAAGTACTATTTGCAAGGAAAATGTCTAAAGGTCCAATTGGAAGTAAGTATGAAGGTAAAGAACTGTTTAAATGTTTTAATTACAATAAAGTTGGTCATATGGCATCTAGATGTCCTAATAGGCATGCAAGATTGAGAGAGGAAGCTAAAAGATCATATAAGCCTAACCCTAAATATCAGAGATACAAATTTAAGAAGAACACAGATAAATCTTGTTGCTATGCTGATGAAGGAGTTACAAATGATTCTGATGAAGAACCGATAGAAAATGGATGGGCATTTGTTGCAATAGTAGAAGATCAACCAACACCTACTGTTCCACCAGTAGAGAAGGCCCTGGTAGCTAAAATTGAAGAGAAAGATGAATGGATCATTAATAGTGGATGTTCACATCATATGACTGGTGATAAGAGTAAATTCTTATCTTTTTAGGAATATAATGGAGGTCTAGTAATATTTGGCGATGATAAAGCTTGTTTAATCAAAGGAAAAGGCACTATATTTTTGGATGGTAAGCACAATATTGACAATGTTTATTATGTTGAAGGTTTGAAGCATAATCTTTTGAGTGTTGGTCAATTGGTTGAAAAGAGATTTCAGTTACAATTCAAGAATGGAAAATGCAAAATCAGAAACAGATCTAGATTGGAGATTGCAACTGGTAATCAGACTAAAGGTAATATCTTTCATTTGAACAATAGTGATAAGACATGCTTGATTGCATATATTGATGAAAGTTGGTTATGGCATAAGAGACTTTATCATGTAAATTTTGATTGCATTGTAAAGATCAGTTCAACTAAGGCAGTAAGAGATTTACCTAAGATTGTGAAACCTCATAATCTGGTATGTAAGAAATGTCAAATAGGAAAGCAAGTTAGAACAACCTTTAAGAGTATTTATGAGAAATTCAATAATATTCTTGATTTAATTCATACTGACTTGTGTGGTCCAGCAAGAACAAGAAGTCTATAGGGAGATAGATATTTTATGCTAATTATTGATGATTATTCTAGAATGTGTTGGGTTACTTTTCTCAAGGAGAAATCAAAAGTTTTTGGAAAATTCAAGTTATTCAAGGCAATGGTAGAGAATGAAACTGGTAAGAAAATTAAATGTTTGAGACCTGATCAAGGAGGAGAATTTACATCTAAGGAATTTAATACATTATGTGAAGTGAATGGAATCAAAAGACAACTATCAGCACCCCGGACACCTCAGCAAAATGGAATTGTGGAAAGGAAGAACAAAACTATTCTGGAAGCAGCTAGAAGCATGATATTGGAAGCAAATCTACCTCATGTTTACTGGAGAGAAGCAATGAATACAATGGTTTACACTTTCAATAGAGTTAACATCAAAGGTGAAATCGGTAAGACCCCTTATGAACTATGGTTTGGTAATACTCCTACTCTTAAATACTTCTAAATATTTCGAAGCAAATGCTATATTAGGAGAGATGAGTATGTTGGTAAATTTGATCCTAGAAGTGATGAAGAAATATTTCTTGGTTATTCATCTAAGAGCAAGGTATATAAATATTTCAATAAAATATTGTAGAAGATCATTGAGAGTGCTAATGTGAAGATAGATGAACACTTTAGAGAAAATTCAAGGTCTATAGATTCTGAACCAGCAGTTGAGATGATCATAAATGAACTAATACAGAGTGCACCAATACAGAATGTGGATCCAGTCACACTGACATTATCAGAGAATTCCACAGTGACTGAAGTACAACAACATGTGATCAAACCCAGGTATGTAAGACTGAATCACTTAGAAAATCAGATAATTGGGAATAAGTATCAAGGTGTTATGACAAGAGGAAGACTGGAAAATGAAGAGGTATGCTTAATTTCTCAAATTGAACCAACATTTGTTATTGAAGCATGTCAAGATGAACATTGGATAAAAGAAATGGAAGATGAATTAGAACGAATTGAAAAGAACAATACATGGACATTAGTTCCCCGACCTAAAGACAAAAATGTAATTGGAACTAAATGGCTATTTAGAAATAAAATTAATGAAGATGGTAAGGTAATCAGGAACAAAGCAAGATTAGTTTGTAAAGGTTATTCACAGAAGAAGGGATTTGATTATAATTAAACCTTTGCATCGATAGCTAGAATTGAGGCAGTTAGATTATTTCTTGCATTTGCAGCTTATAAGAACTATAAAGAATATTAGATGGATGTAAAATGTGCATTTCTAAATGGTGATCTTGAAGAGGAAGTTTACATTGAACAGTCTGATGGATTTTCATTGACAAATGATAAAGATATGGTTTGCAGATTAAGGAAAGCTTTGTATGGATTGAAGCAATATCCTAGAGCTTGGTATGCTAGATTGGACAAATATCTTTTGAAGCTTGGTTACACTAAAGGTAACGCTGACAACAACTTATATTTCAAAGTGACTAATGATGACATCTTGGTTATTGAAGTTTTTGTTGATGATATCATTTTTGGAGAAGATGGATTGTGTAAGGACTTTTCTAACAAGATGTAGGATTAATTTGAAATGTTTATGATTGGGGAGATAAAATTCTTTTTAGGATTGCAGATTTCATAAACTGATAGAGGTATATTCATATTTCAAACAAAATAATTGAAGGAACTATTGAATAAATTTGGTATGGAAAACTCTAAACCGGTAAGTACTCCTATGACTACAACTCATAAATTGACATTGAAGGATGATTCAGCTCCTGTTAATATGACAAGATACAAATCTATGATTGGAGGATTATTGTATTTGACACAAACAAGACCTGATATAATGAATGCAATATGTATTGTTTCAAGATTTTAGTGTAATCCTAAAGAAAATCATGAATCGACAGTAAAAAGGATTTTCTAGTATCTACAAGGCAAAGCAAAACTTGGTTTATGGTACCCTAAAGATGAAAATTTTGATTTATGTGCATACACCGATGCAAATTGGGCAGGAGATGTAGATGACAAAAAGAGTACCACTGGCGGAGCATTCTTTCTTGGTAGAAGATTGATTTCATGGATAAGCAAGAAGCAGAGTTGTACATCATTATCAACAATAGAATCAAAATATGTTGCAGCAACAACTAATTCTACTCAGGTATTATGGATTAAGAAAATGTTGAAGGACATAAAGGTAAAATTTAAAGAACCAATAATCATTTATTGTGATAATTCAACAGCAATTGATATATCAAAGAATATGGTATTTCACTCTAAGACTAAGCATGTTTCTATCAAATATGATTTTTGAAAGAGAATGTTGAAGCAAAAGAACTAAGATTGGTTTATGTGAATACTAAAGAGAAGATTGCAGATATCTTTACAAAGTCTTTGCCTAAGGAAACCTTTGAATATCTCAGAGAGAAGCTTGGGGTAATACCCTCACCGACAGAGACTTAGATGATTGAAGATTGGCATCAAACTGACATAAACTAACAGAGAAATGTTCTTTTTTGGCTTTGATGGAGGAGAGCTACTTCTCAAGGGGAGTAGCTGGTTGTGTTGGGACATAAAAATTTGGTGAATTTGAGAGGCCCATTTCAAACAAGACATCTGCATTCTCCTTGCCCATGGTATGGCATGCCTATTAAAACCTTCAGGCAAATTGATTTGGCAAGTGTATCGCCAAATCCCCTATATGGCACATGGGAAGTTAAAGAAGCTTTCAGCAAATGCAATTGGCTTGTGTAAAGCTCTTTTTTACTTGGGTGCTAAAGAGGTTATTTAAAAGGCCAGAGAAACTTCGAAGCAATTGCATCTTGGCGGGCGTAAAGGGTTTTGAAACTTCCAAGCGACTTCAGTTGCCAGGCATGAAGAAACATTTATCCCACATTGGTTGTGCAAAGGGAGTATTTTGTATTTAAATACAAAGCCCCACACATATTAAGTGTCAAATCTTAAGGGATTTTGGCAAGTGGAAGCTCAGTGTCGGTGGGCCCCTTGCATGCATGCGCGTATCTCAAGGCATCCAAATTTTGTGGTAGGCTAGCGAGAAGAAATTAAAGGTCAAGCAAGTCGCGCAGATCAGACAGTGATTGCAGATGGTCCGACGGTGGTCGCTATACCACGATAAAAAGATGCCCGCCGAATACTCACTGCGACTTGGCGACAAAGAACATGCCGAAAAGGGGCGAGTTAAAGATTGGGCAGATCCTGAGATCCAATGGTGGATTTGAGGAAGACCAATAGTAGAATAGAATTCTAGGGCTATCCATGACTGTCATTGTACCACGGTTGTGAAGTGCTCGGAATGAATACCCTCGCAATAGGTGGTAGACAGGTGGCACCTAGATGGTGGCCAGTTGGATGCGCAGACAAACCAAAGAGTGACCTATCGAATAGACCTTGGCTTCGATGGATCTCTAAAAGGACTCACCGAAGGCACCAGTTCCATCGACATAAAGCATATCGAAGAAGTCAGAAGTGGTCCTGCTGATAAGGTAAAAAGTATCGATGAGACATGAAAATAGCTCATTGAGGGAGGAAGTTTGGCTGAAAGAATAATATCAAACGAACCAAGGTAGAACCCATGTTCACTGGCAGGTCCAAGTGGCGAGACAGGTGGATCTACAAGTGAGCCGGAGGAGACACATGGCATTGATGGATGAAGAGGTAAAGGCCTAGCAAGTTGAGTAGATCTGATAGCCAGGTGAAGAGATCTAATAGTGGTCACTATACCGCGAGATGAAGGTGCTCGCTTGTTATCCCTCGTAACATACTGACTAGAGAGGTGGTGTCTAGTGGCTGACATGTGGTGACACGCGGCGGAAGGGAGAAGATCAGCCAGGGTAAAGGTCGGGTAAATCCAGGAAGATCAGACAGTGATGCAAAAGATCCAACTATGGTCGCTATATTGCAATAAAAAGTAGCTCAATGGCTAATCGACGTGACTTGGAAACCAAGTGGTGGGACCCGACAAGGGAGGAATTCAGAGGAGAAATAAAGAACGAGCAGGTTGGAAATGATCGAACAGTGGTCACTGTTCCGCTATGCAAAGAAGCATGATGAATATCCATCATGGATCAATGACAAGGAAGAGACAAGGAAGTGGTGCGTCCGACCATGCTCAGGTGGCAGGATAGGTGGATTCCAAAGGGACTGTGAGCCAATCCAGAGGTGACATGTGGTAGAGATATGCATGAGAAACTAGAAGTTTAAAATATAGTTTTAGACTACAGTGAAAAGGCAGAAATTTAAATGGTTGACCTGTCGAGAGATTGATGGCTGAGGGATCATTTTTCCCAAGTATATAAGTATTATATATTTTTGGAAAGCTCTCTATCTAAGGAATCCTTTTTTGTAGTCAAGTGTAACCCATGGAAAATGTTTTTTGGGGCAGTTACCTCAGGATCTCAGAATTAATTTTTCAGTCAAAAAAAGAGGATTTTCTGCAAGCCAAGTGTGTGGGCAGTTAATGCTAAAGAATTGGGAAGTTTTCTTTTGGTATTTTGGATATGTTGATATGGTTTTGTCATTGATGTCAACACTTGTCAACATTTATCAGCATTTGGAGACTCTTGATTATGTTCACCGACAAGTCAGTGACTTATGCACAATCACTGATATTTGGTTCACCGACAGGTTATATTGTTCATCGGCACTTGGAATGACTTGGAGACTACTTGGTTACGTCGAAGACATTGTTTGGACACTTTGTTATGGTGATTTGTTCATTGGTCTATTTGGGTTTGCATGTTTGTTGTTACCGGCAAATAGGTCCAGGTTATGCACCAACATGCATATCTATTCCAGATCAACACGACAGGTTATGAAGATGATTTGATATTATTGTAAATGCATTGAGATGACATGATGCATCAGATATTGATTCATTTGTAAATGATTTTATTATAATATCTTTAGTGAGCTAACCTACTCAATTGGTCTTAGGTTATGGTATAAATGTAAGATCTCATTTGTGAGATTGATATGGGATTGGAAAAAGGATTGTAATAAGGTATATGCAAATATAAGCAGAGCTATACATGTAGACACGATTCAAGATTGAAGGAAGGTTTGAAGAAGGCATATGAGAGATAAATCGGTACTGAATCTAGCATATGAAGATGCGATTTTGAAGCAGTACATTATCATTGGATTTAACCATCCCATTGTAGTCAATGCGACTCCCATTTTGTGATTGAGCAGTGAGCTCTACGCAGCTAGCCTTTCTGCATGTGCAGACTCCATATTGTACATGCATACTATCTATAGTAGTATCATCTGATTGTGGGTAAGGCTTCCCACCGTGGGTTTTCCCCTTACATGGTTTCCACGTACAAATATCTGTGTTATGTGTTGTGGATATTATTGTCTTTCTATTTCATGCATTAATCTTTACCGGTACTGCAATTAACTGATAAAACTGTCTATCGACATAAAGTTTGGTTACCGATATTAAGCATTAAGTTTTGGTTAAGTTAATTTTGGTTTGAATTTATTGGACAACTGATTCAGCCTTCCCCCTCTCATTTGTCTCTGGGACCTAACAATTGGTATCAGAGACTAGTCCTCTTTTTGCAAAAGTTTAACAACTTGAGAAGATCCAATGTCGTCTAACTATTTCAGGAAGGACAGTCCTAAACTTGATGGAACCAACTATGGCAAATGGAAGATCAGGATGGAGACACATTTGAATTGCATTGGAAAGGACATATGGGATGTTACAAATAATGTTTATACTACTCCTACTCAAGGTCAACCTAATCCACCAACCTTGGCTAAAGATGAGAAAAATGATTGCAAAGAAAGAGAAGCACTTTTGAGTGCATTGTCAGATCAACAAATCATGGGATTATCAGATAGATCTACTACTAAAGCTATTTGGGACAAATTGGAAACATTGAATGAAGGAGATTCCATAGTCAAAATTGCAAAACTTGAATGCTTCCGGGTCAGGTATGAAAATATGAAAATACTAAAGCTTGTTTGATCAAAGGAAAAGGCACTATATCTTTTGATGGTAAGCACAATACTAATAATGTTTACTATGTTGAAGGTTTGAAGCATAATCTTTTGAGTGTTGGTCAATTAGTTGAAAAAGGATTTCAGTTACAATTCAAGAAAGGTAAATGCACAATCATAAATAGAATTGGCTTAGAAATTGCAACCGGTAATTAGACTAGAGGTAATATCTTTCATTTGAATAACTATGAGAAGGCATGTTTGATTGCTCATATTGATAAAATTTGGTTATGGCATAAGAGACTTTGTCATGCAAATTTTGATTGCATTGTGAAAATCAATGCAACTAAGGCAGTAAGAGATTTACCTAAGATTGTTAAACCTCACAATCCAGTATGTAAGAAATGTCAATTTGGAAAGCAAGTTAGAGAATCTTTTAAGAGTATACCAGATAAATCCAATAATGCTCTTGACTTAATTCATATTGATTTATGTGGTCCAACAAGAACTAGAAGTTTATAAGGAGATAGGTATTTTATGCTAATAATTGATGACTATTCTAAAATGTGTTGGGTTACTTTTCTCAGGGAGAAATTAGAAGTTTTTGGGAAATTCAAAATATTCAAGGTGATGGTAGAGAATGAAACCGGTAAGAAAATCAAATGTTTGAGATCAGATCAAGGAGGTGAATTCACATCTAAGGTATTTAATACATTCTATGAAGTGAATGGGATTAGAAGACAATTATCAGCACCCCAGACACCCCAACAGAATGGAGTTGTGGAAAGGAAAAACATAACTATCTTGGATGCAGCTGGAAGCATGATATCAGAAGCAAACCTACCTCATATATATTGGAGAGAAGCAATGAATACAACAGTTTACACATTCAACAAAGTTCACATCAAAGGTGAAACCGGTAAGACCTGTCATGAATTATGGTTTGGTAATACTCCTACTCTTAAATATTTTAGAATATTTGGAAGTAAATTCTATATTAGAAGAGATGAGTATATTGGCAAATTTGATCCTAGAAGTGATGAAGGAATATTTCTTGGTTATTCATCTAAGACCAAGGCATATAGATGTTTTAACAAGAGATTGTAGAAAATTGTTGAGAGTGCAAGTGTGAAGATTGATGAATAATTGAGAGGAAATTCAAGGCACATGGACTCTGACCCAGCATTAGAGATAATAACAAACAAACCTACAATAAGTACACGAGTACAAAATGTTGATCCAATTACACCGGCATTATCTGAGGATTCAACAGTCACTGAAGAACAACATCGAGTAAAAACACCCCAGTATGTAAGATTGAACCACTCTCAAGATCAGATAATTGGAAACAAGTATCAAGGAGTTATGACTAGAGGAAGATTGGCAAATGAAGAGGTATGTCTTATTTCTCAAATTGAACCAACATCAATTAATGAGGCATGTGAAGATAAATATTAGATTAAAGCTATGGAAGATGAATTGGAACAAATTGAAAAGATCAATACATGGACATTAGTTCCTCGGCCTAAAGGCAAAAATATAATTGGAACTAAATCTGTATTCAAAAATAAACTTAATGAAGATGGCAAGGTAATCAGAAACAAAGAAAGATTAGTGTGTAAGGGATATTCACAAAAAGAAGGAGTTGATTATAATGAAACCTTTGCACTGGTAGCTAGAATTAAGGAAGTTAGATTATTCTTGGCTTTTGCAGCCCACAAGAACTATAAAGTATATCAAATGGATGTTAAATGTGCATTTCTAAATGGAGATCTTGAAGAAGAAGTTTATATTGAACAACCTGATGGATTTTCATTGACAGATGACAAAGATATGGTTTGTAGGTTGAGGAAAGCTTTATATGGACTAAAACAAGCTCCTAGAGCTTGGTATGCTAGATTGGACAAATATCTTTTGAAGATTGGATACACTAAAGGTAATGCAGACAACAATCTATACTACAAAGTGACTAATGATGACATCTTGGTTATTGAAGTTTTTGTTGATGATATAATCTTTGGAGGAGAAGATGGATTATGTAAAGACTTTTCTAGTAAAATGCAGCAAGAATTTGAAATTTTTATGATTGGGGAGATAAAATTCTTTTTAGGATTGTAGATTTCACAAATTGATGAAGGTATATTCTTATGTCAATCTAAGTACTTGAAGGAATTACTAAAGAAATTTGGCATGGAAAACTCTAAACTGGTAAACATACCTATGACTACAACTGCTAAATTATCATTGAAGGATGAATCAACACCTGCTAATCTGACTAGATACAAGTCTATGATAGGAGGTTTACTGTATTTGACACAAACAAGACCTGATATTATGAATGCAGTATGTATTGTCTCAATATTTCAGAGTAATCCTAAAGAAAATCATGAATCAACAGTAAAAAGGATTTTCCTGTACCTACAAGGCACTACAAATCTTGGCTTATGGTATCCTAGAGATGAAAACTTTGATTTATGTGCATACACAGATGCAAATTGGGCAGGAGATGTAGATGACAAAAAAAGTACCACTGGTGGAGCATTTTTTATTGGTAGTAGATTAATTTCTTGGTTGAGCAAGAAACAAAGTTGCACATGTTTATCAATAGTTGAATTAGAATATGTTGCAGCAGCAACTAATTGCACACAGGTATTATGGATTAAACAAATGTTGAAGGACATAAAGGTAAAATGCAAGGAACCTATAACTATTTACTGTGATAATATAGTAGCAATTGATATATCTAAGAACCTGATATTTCACTCAAAGACTAAACATGTTTCTATCAAATTCAATTTTCTAAAAGAGAATGTTGAAGCAAAAGAAGTGAAATTGGTTTATGTAAATACTAAAGAGAAGATTGCAAATATTTTTACTAAGCCTTTGCCTAAGGAGACTTTTAATATCTCAGAGAGAAGTTTGGAGTTCTACCCCCACCGGTAGAGACTTAGACAGTTGATGTTTGTCATCAATCGACAAAATTAACAGAGAAATCTTCTATTTCGGCTTTGATGAGGAGAGCTACTTCTCAAGGGGAGTATTTGGTATTTTGTATTTGAATCTAGTTTTTGTATTGCTTTGGCATTTGATGTCAAAGGGGGAGAGATATCTATGGAAAAACACATTATCCCTTGGGGGAGAGACTGTTACTTTAGAAAGAAATTGTTGGAGAGATTATTACTCTCTATATCTGTATTTTGGTTTCTTGTTAATGATCTCTTTGGGAGATTGTTGGTTTTTGGCATTTCTATTTTGGCACTTTGATGGTTTTTCCATCTTGTGTTGCCATCAGTGCCAAGGGGGGAGATTGTTGATATTTTGGATATGTTGATATGGTTTTGTCATTGATGTCAACACTTGTCAATATTTATCAACACTTGGAGACTCTTGATTATGTTTACCAGCAAGTCAGTGACTTATGCACAGTCACTTATATTTGGTTCACCAATAGGTTATCTTTTTCACCGACACTTGGAATGAATTGGAGACTACTTGGTTATGTCGAAGACATTGTTTGGACACTTTGTTATGGTGATTTGTTCATTGGTCTATTTGGGTTTGCATATTTGCTATTACTGGCAAATAGGTCTAGGTTATGCACCGACAAGCATATCTATTCTAGATCAGTATGACACGTTATGAAGATGATTTGTTATTATTATAAATGCATTGAGCTGACATGATGCATCAAATATTGATTCATTTGTAAATGATTTTATTGTAATATATTTAGTGAGCCGACCTACTCGATTGGTCTTAGGTTATGGTATAAATGTAAGATCTCATTTGTGAGATTGATATGGGATTGGAAAAAGGATTGTAATAAGGTATACGTGAATATAAGTAGAACTATACATGTAGACATCATTCAAGATTGAAGGAAGGTTTGAAGAAGGCATATCAAAGCTAAACTGGTACTGAATCCAACATATGAAGATGCTATTTTGAAGCAGTACATTATCATTGGATTTAACCATCCAATTGTAGTCAGTGTGACTCTCATTTTGTGATTGAGCAGTGAGCTCTAGGCAGCTAGCCTTTTTGCATGTGCAAACTCCATATTGTACACACATACTATTTGTAGTAGTATCATCTAATTGTGGGTAAGGCTTCCCACCATGGTTTTTATCCTTACAGGGTTTCTATGTACAAATATTTGTGTTATGTGTTTTGGATGTTATTGTCTTTCTGTTTCATGCATTAATCTTTACCGATACTACAATTAACTAATAAAACTGTCTACTGACATAAAGTTTGGTTTACCGTTATTAAGCATTAAGTTTTGGCTAAGTTAATTTTGGTTTGAATTTATTGGACAACTAATTCACCCCCCCCCCTCCCCTCTCACTTGTCTCCGGGACCTAACATTGTCTTGGTCAGTGATGAAATCCAAAAATTCCACTCTCTGGCTTCTTATTCTGAGGTCTTCTCATTTTGTAGGGTTCTAGATTTTTGTGAGCAAGGCTCCTTAATCTTGGTTTCCAGTTCTGAGTTTTTCCAAGTTTGTAATATAATGTCTTTTTTCAAGTAATGGAGTATATCTTCTTGTTGTAAGTGTTTTTGTTGCAGGTTCTATATATGTAAGGCATACATAAATTCACACAAAGCTGTCTCTAAATGTATATTTCTTTTTTACAAATTAAATCCTCAAGGAGGCTGGAGTTTGTCAATCTCAAGGAGATTGTTGTGATTTTTTGTAGGCATTCTTCAAGGAAGAATTTAAACTCTATAACCAATCATAGATAATGGGATATATTTTCAAGATTTGATGATTTTGTGAGTGAGTTGAGTAATGCATTTTTGTAAGGCACTAATGTAGGGATATTTAATGATGAAGGTGGACTTGCAAGGGAGGTTTTCATTTACAGTTTGATGTATGACTCTATGCCCTTGGATAAGGCACCGGTTTTGCAGATTCTGGGGATTCTCAGAGATTTCTTAAAAGTCAAATATCCATTTACTTTTATGTTTGTAGTTTTAGTTTGTTCCACCTATCTCATGCTTCAACTTAGTTGAGATGTCAATGTAGATCTAGCCTATCTGCAGTAACCTCCTATTTGTTTAAGCCTTATGAGATCTATCTGTTTTTATTGCTGCTATCGTATGTGTGCAATGGGGCTGAGTCAATGCATCAAAGGTACACCCACTTAGGTTTTACAAAGCTTGAAGAGTAGAAGGATTCAGATCCTTGTTATGTCATCCAAGTCCTAAAGTTATTCAGTGTATGAATTTGGCTATTTCATAGATAGATTGTAGGTGAACTTGGTTTTCTCATTTTTGAGAACAACAGGTTGTATTAGTTGGTTGTATGTTCTGGTATTTATTCTTAATTGCTTTGGCATTTGATGTCAAAGGGGGAGAGATATCTATGGAAAAACATTATTCTTTGGGGGAGAGATTATTCATTGAGGCAGAGACATATACTCTTTGTATTTTGGTTTTGATTTCTAGTATTGATCTATTGTGGAGATTATTGGTTTTTTTGTTTTTGGCATTATGTTTTGGCACTTGGATGTTTTTCCATCTAGTGTTGCCATCAATTCCAAAGGGGGAGATTGTTGGTATTATGGATGTGCTACGTTAGTTTTGTCATTGATGTCAACATTTATCCTTTTGGAGATCTATGGTTATGTTGAACCGACACATTATGCTCATCAGCAAGGTCAATGACTTATGCACAGTCATTGGTATATGGTCATCGATAGGTTATATGGTTCACTGACATAGGTGATGACTTGTTATCATCTGGAGATCACTTCATTATGTCAAATATATGGTTTGGATACTTGGTTTTATTATTTTGGATATTGATCTAATCGGGTTGACCTATTTGTTGTTAACGATAGATTGGTCTAGGTTATGGACCGGTATGCGTTATCTATTCCAGATCAGCATGACACATTATGGAGATGATTTATTGATTAGATATTGTTGTAAATATATTGAGATGACATGATGCATCGCATCAAGACTTATTTGTAATTGATCTAATTATAATATTCTTAGTGAGCCGACCTACACATTTGGTCTTAGGTTTTGTATATATGTAAGATCTCATTTGTGAGATGAGATATAGGGTATGGTATTGTAACATGGTATGTGTGAATATTGAAGATCGTATGAGAAGACCATAGAGAAGGTTCAAGGAAGGTTTGAAGGTGTTTATTAGAGCTTAACCGGTAGTGAATCTAGCATTGGAGATGCTATTTTGAGCATTATATTAATCTAGGATTTAACCATCCTACTATAGTCATTGCGACTCCCATTTGAGCAGTGTGCTCGAGGTGGATGGCCATTCAGCATGTGCAGACCCCATTTGTATACACATACTATTTGTAGTGGTATCATCTAATTGTGGGTAAGGTTTCCCACCATGGTTTTTCCCCTTACAGAGTTTCCACGTCAAAATGTTTGTGTTATATGTTGTGGATGTTGTTTCTCTTTCTGTTTCATGCATTAAGTTTCACTAGTATTGATATTAACTGCTAATCTATTAATCGACATTAAGTTTGGTTTACTGGTATTAAATATTAAGTTTGATTAAGTTATAATTGGGTTAAAATTCATTAACAACTGATTCAACCCCCCCCTCTTAGTTTTCCTTACAGTTCCTAACACTATTGATAGTGAGGCAGTTGAGACCTTGTAGCCATATCATTGAGTTTTGAGGTAGTTAGACCATAGCCAAGGAAGTGATGTTGTCAAGGAAGTACGTGCTATGGAAAATATCATTGATATAATGGATACAAAACTAGAGATGATGAGATCAATGAGAGACTAATTATATGATGTAGAAGAAGATAGACAAAGAGGACTAAAGCCTATACTAGAGGGCAAAAGTGATGATGAGTTATAATAGAAGAAAATTGAAGACAATTTTGGATAAGAGGAAGAATAATTAGAACGAATAAATACGATCAAAGCTATTTCAAATATCAATAAAATAACTAGAATTAAAATTAAAAAATATATGGGAAACCTAAACCCTAAGGAATTGGTTGACTAGATAAATGATATGGAGGAATACTTTGAATATGAAAAAATTTAAAATCTAGAAAGAGAGAGATCTATTAAAAATAAGTTGAAAGGTCATGCTAGTTTATGGTGGAAACAAGTCCAATTGGATAGGAGTAGGAGAGGAAAGGAGAAAAACACAAAATGGCATAGGATGGTGACAAAATTGAAGAATCAATTCATACCTACTAATAATGATATTGAATTGCTGAAGAGACTACAAAACCTAAGAAAAAACCTGAGAAATATATGAAAGCTTACACAAAAGAATTCTACAAAATGATCATTAGGGTTGGACATAGTGAAGAAAGTAAAGAGAAGTTTATGCAATACATCAATGGACTAAGAACAAATATTCAAGAAGAATTGAGTTTGGTCAGGATAACAATAGTTGAAGAAGCATACTAGTTTGCACTTAAGGTGTCTGAACAAGAAGTTTGAGCAAATACAAAAATTTGGAAAAGGAAGATTTCAGAGAGGCAAAATGAAATCTAGATAAGGGAGATCTTATGCCCTAATATAGTGAAATGAAAGATGACAATTCATATGTTGGCATTATACACTCAGATGAGAATGGTTGATGTTGTCATTGATGGCAACTAACTAGTAACAAGGTTTCACAGGTTCTACCAGCAATAGACTTCACCTATCGACACCGACAATCACTACAAGGGTTAATCACACCGACATCCGTCTACACCGGCCGCTCATTATACCAGCAGTCCAAGCTGACTTGGAAATAATATTTTTTATGCGAAATGTATTGTAATATAATATTATATTTGTATGGCTGACATGATGTATTGTAAAGACTCATATATGTATGAGATATGTAGGTCATTTGTAAGTAAGAAAGTATGTATGTAGGTATGTATGTAAGTGGTATATGAGAGCAAATAATTGTATATGAATTTTGATGTATTTATTTTAAGAGCAAATAAGAAGCAGAGCAGAGCAAAGACTATTTACTAGCAAGGTTTTGGCAGAGGTATCAGACAAAGCTTAAACTAGTACCGAATCCAACATTGCAGATGCTATTTTGAAGCAGTAATTGTTATTGGATTTAATTATCCAATTGTGTAGTCAGTGGGACTCCATTTTGTTGTTGATTAGTGAGCTCTAGGCAGTTGGTCTTCCTACATGTGCAGGCCCCTATTGTACTAAGTAATATTTATTCATATTGGCTAGTGAGTAAATATTGTGGGTCACAAGTTACACCAAGGTTTTTCCCTTACCGGGTTTCCTCACCAAAAATATATGTGTTATGGTGTGCATTGATGCTTATTCTTTTGTTTCTCTTTACTGCATTATTATTTGCTTATCAGTATATTAATTTCAGTTATAAAGTTGTAGATAAGTTAAAATATTTCATCTACCGGTTAGACATTGATTCACTCCCCCACCCCTCTCAGTGTCTTTGGGACTAACCAAGTATCTAACAATTGGTATCAGAGTCTCATCCTCTATTTGCAGAAGCCTAACAACTTGAGGAAGATTCTAAAACCGGTACCAATGGAAAGTTTGAGACAATAGTTGGAAGGAGATCATGAAGATTTTGATGTCAAAAGAATGAAGATTATCAAACTAGAAGATGAACTCAGATCTGCTCGGGAATTCATCAAAGAACTTCAAGATAACTTGGTTATAGAAAAGACTGCAAAACCAAGATGTTGAAGAAAAAGAAACTCTCAAAGATATTATAGAGAAACTAAGACAAGAGAACAATAACATGAGGAATGAGATGCAAGTTTTAGCCATGAGACTATGTAAGGATATTGAAGATAGAAAGAGGAATGAGGAAGATTTGGCTAGAAGACTTAATGAAAGATCAGACTAATCTGTAAGGCTTGGTTATGAAAATGATATGCTTAAAACAGATTTGATTCACATGCAACATGACAAAGAGGAACTTATGTGACAAGTTAGTACTTTGGAAAGTGAGTTGGTCACTGCAAATGAATACAAAGACAAATTCAAGAAGAGTTCAGACAAGCTTGATGATATGTTGAAAAGTCAAAAACCTAATGGAGAAACAATTGGACTTGGATTTGAACATGGAGAAAGTTTTGGAAATGCAAACAATCATGATCATAGCAAACTGGTAAGGCAACCTAATGCTTATAAATTCAATGGCAAATGCTTTAATTGCAACAAATTTGGTCATAGAGAAAATCAATGCAGATTTAGGAATAATTAGAATGCAAACTTACCCACCGGTCAATGTTCCAAATGCAATAAAAATTGTCATAACTCAGACAATTATAGAATGAAGGTGAAATGCTATGTCTATGGTAGATTTGGACATCTATCTAATCAATACAGAACTCAAACCAGTCAAGGTTATGGAAAAACTATTCAAAGAAACCATGTAACCTGTTATACATGCAACAAGATTGGGCATATTGCAATATTTTGCAAAAGAAAGAATGTACCGACAAACAACAGAGGATCTAATGACAAAGGCAAAGAAAAGGTGAATGAAATCAAGCAAGAATTCACTAAACAATGGGTCAATAAGAGAGATCATATAAAGGATGATTGTGTCTCTACATCAAAAAAATAGAGCATTCCTGTACCAGTAGGAAATTCTTCATCTAACTAAGGAATAATCCTTAGGGATAAGGAAACTAATTGAAGATCATGCATTTACCCTCAGTTAGTTGTAAGAAGTCATATTTCTTCTTTACCGACACATATGTTGAGTATTCACTTCACCGACGAAGCATTTATTGTAGTGGTAAGTTAACTTTTTGGTTATAAAGCACTTGACTTTCTCATTTTGACTCACCAAGAATTCAAGCATTTGAAGAGCGTGAAAGTTGAGAACCAACATTCTAGAGGCAAAGCAGCAAAGGTTTTTCAGGGCATCCAAGGTTTTCACTTGCATTCGACAATAAAAGGTATTTATCTTATGAAATGGCTTCTTCATCCTTTGTTCCTGCATTCATTGCAAACCCTACTATTGTGGAAAATATCAAGCGTCCTAGACCTATCTTCAAGATAATCCCTAAGATAGCAAAGTTGGATGACTCCATTGGTGTATTTTCAAAAATTTCGAAGGGAGTCGCATTTGCTGAAGACCTTAGGGCATACATTCACTGTAACATAGAAGATTTAGGGTCTAGGGATTTAAAGAACATGTTCATGAATGTTATCACTAACAAACAAGGTATAGTCAAACTAGAACACAAGGTTTTTGAAGATTTAGGGTTCATTAACATCTGTCACATGCCTAAATTTTTAGATGAGATTGTCCTTTATGTTCTTAGCAGAGTACATGGTGAATTTTTGTGGCTAGACTCAATTTTCAAGATCACTAAGGAAGCAATTAAGGTTGTTATTGGTTTACCTTCCATTGACACTAGGCTTGATAAGAGAAAGAAGATTCCAAAAAAAGAGGTTATGAACTTAACCGGTGCAACATCAAATAATAAATCACTTAGGGTTAGTGATGTAACCGATAACAATGTTAAATATGCAAGTATGGTTATTGGATACAAAATTGCTCATACTAATAGGTTGAATTCTATTTCAAGATTATGCATTCATAGTGCCTATGAGATTATTATGAACAATGCTAAAATTGACATCTATGAATGGCTAAAAGATTAACTGTTAGAAAATTTGGATAAAATTAAAGGTGATAAGAAGGGAACATTCAAGTTTGGGAATTTGATTGTATGCTTAATGCTATGTTTCTCAAAGGATAGTCCTAGTACTGGACACAAGGACTTTCCCTATGATATTTCTATTGGAAAACAGATTAAAGAGGCAATTACTGGCATAGGTTTGGATGGTGACAAACAGGTAAAAGAATACTTCAAGGAATTCAAGCTAAAATGAGGCAAAGGGAAAGGATTCCCCAAAGCATTGTTGACAAATATGACAAACATATATGCTTAGTTGTAAAAAGAGATGAAGTATGGATGGAGGCAGTTAGACCTAGAACTATCTGGATAATAGAGATGGGTTATGGAGTGGACTCACACATCTTGAAATCTTGTGCCAAGATACTCCTAGATGCTCCACCGGAACTGATAGAAAAGATCTTTAGTAATGCCGAAAATATAGAGAGTGATGTTACTATGCAAAAGAAGAGGAAGAAAAGAGACAATGTAATAAAAGATGCTTTGAAGTTTGTTGAAGTTGTTAAAAAGAGATTGCAGATCAAACATCGGATAAGTGGGATATATTCTTTGTTGAGAAAGAGCAAAGGGAAGAGAAAGATAGACAAAAATTTGATAAATCATTTACCAAAGTATATCAGAAAATAGATAAGGGTAAGAGTAAGGTTGGTAGTGTACCTGACATCATAGTTAAGGAAAACTTACCACTACTGGCACATGACACCCCACTGGTAGTAGCAGAGGCACCGACAAAAATGCAAAATGAGCTTGAAAAGATATCAGAGGAAGTAAAAGAAGATGATATTGATCCTGAGTCAGACATTCTATTCACAATGAATGTTGACACTCAGGACATCAATATTGTATTAGACAAAGAAATTACAAAGGAGAAGAAATCTGAAGCTATAAATGTTCGAAAACCTGAATCGCCAGTCAAGATTGTTGACACTCAGCAGGATATTGAGATACTGACTGAAGTAGAAAAAGAACTAGAACAGATACAATCAGAACTGACAGAGAATAAGAATGAGAATAAGAGTGAAAATAAGGAAGAGAAAGTGGATAAAGAAGAGGTTAAGGAAACTTAATAGGTATTTGGAGAAGAGAAGAAAATTATTGCACAACCTAGCACTCCTCCCAATACTTCTACTATAGATTACAGACCAACAAATGTTACTGATGTATTATTAGATTCCATTAAAAAAATAATAGAATGCAATGCCTTAGCATTTAAGGGTATTGATGATTCCTTACCAATTTTGCAAATGATTGTAGTGATGTGCAAGGTTGATCACATTGTTGGGTCTATAGGTAAATTGGACACATTGTCCAAATTCATTTCTTCTAACATTCAAACTATAGATAAGATAAATGAGGAGACCATTCAGGAAAGAGTTAATAAGGAGAGGGAGGAATTATTTAACAAAACAATAAAGGAGTGTATAGGACAGATTGATTCATTGTTACCTACACTGAATTCCACAATTTTGGAATACAAGGAATTGTACCAGGAAGCCTACAAACCTCACCATCCAATAGAAGATATTGATGAGAAAATAAGGAAAACACAGAAAGAGATTGATGACATTGCTGACAATATGATTGGTTCTTCATAACTCACATTAGTTTTGGATCAAGAGATGGCTATTTATGAAGAGAAGATTGAGAAATTGGAAAGAGAGAAAGCAAGGTTGAAGATGAAAACCTGGGAGTTAAGAACAAACTTGGTCCTAGATTGGATAATTTGTTAACACACCAGAATGAGCTATCTACGAAAACTATTCAAGGGAACAGATCACCAGAGAAATATATGCATTATCTCACTAGGATGATTCGATAGACAGAGACTGTAATTTTTGACAATACAAAGTTTTTGCAAAGTCTTAACTTGGTTTTGGCAGACATTTTTTCAGATTGTACATAACTGGCTACAAGGTTCAAAGTAATTTTTGAATTTTTTTTTGACATCCTTTTTCATTGATGTCAAAGGGGGAGTGGTGTAATGAGAAAAATATATAGAAGGAGATCACTTGCTCAGGGGAAGCACTCTTAGTTTTTGGACTTCAAATTTTGGATATCAGTTTTGATTTTTCTCATGAGTATTGCCATCAATGCCAAAGAAGGAGATTGCTGGCATTATACACTTAGATGAGAATGGTTGATGTTGTCATTGATGGAAATCAACTGGTAACAAGGTTTCATAGGTTCTACCGACAACAGACCTCACCTACAAGCACCGACAGTCACTACAAGGGTTATTCACTTTGGCATCCATCTACATCGGCAACAGATTATACCGACAGTCCAAGCTGACTTGGAAATAATATTGTTTATGTGAAATGTATTGTATTGTAATATTATACTTGTATGGCCGACATGATGTATTGTAAAGACTCATATATGTATGATATTTGTAGGTCATTTGTAAGTAAGAAAGTATGTATGTAGGTATGTATGTAAGCAGTATATGAGAGCGAATAATTGTATATGCATTTTGATGTATTTATTTTAACAGCAAATAAGAAGCAGAGCAGAGAAAAGACTATTTACCAGCAAGGTTTTGGAAGAGGTATCAGACAGAGCTTAAATTGGTACTAAATCTAGCATTGTAGATGCTATTTTGAAGTAGTACATTGTTATTGAATTTAACCATCCAATTGTGTAGTCAGTGGGGCTCCATTTTGTTGTTGAGAAGTGAGCTCTAGGCAGTTGGCCTTCCTGCATGTGCAAGCCCCTATTGTACTATGTAATATTTATTCATATTGGCTAGTGAGTAAATATTGTGGGTCACAAATCCCATCGAGGTTTTTCCCTTACCGGGCACCCTCACCAAAAATATTTGTGTTATGGTGTGCATTGATGCTTATTCTTTTGTTTCTCTTTACTGCATTATTATTTGCCTACCGGTATATTTTTTTCAGTTATAAAGCTGCAAATAAGTTTAAATATTTCATCTACCAGTTAGACATTGATTCACCCCCCCTCTCAGTGTCTTTGGGACTAACCAAGTATCTAACATTGTATTGTAGAGGACCAAATGATAGAGATTGTCACTATAGTGATAAAGGAGGCTATAATTCCTTTTACAATTATGGATACTAGAGGGATGGAAGTAGTTTAGAGAAGAGGCCATTTAGAGGAACCTATTTTAAGTGTGGAGGTGAAGGACATCAAGCATTTGAGTGTCATCAAGGGAGTATTAGCAAGAGAACTTAAAACAACATAAGATTACCATATGTGGAGGAAGAGCTAGTTGGATTTATGATGCAGGACCATCCCCAATTCACAACAATCTTGCATCAACCATAAACATTTTCCTTTTTGTTTTGTTTGCAGTTTCAGTTTTCTTTCTGTGTGTCTCGGTTTTGGCTCACTAGATCCTGTGGAGTTGGATTCTACTTGAAAACTTGATCATATTTCTTTCTTTCAAACCACATCTCTTTTGGATCATTTTCCGACAAGATATCGCTATCGGTTTCCATGACAGTTTCTTGTTACCGGTTGCTTGAGACCTATTCTAGTGATCTACCAGAACGCATTCCAAAGCTTGCAGAGCCTTGAGCATTGATCTCGATGTTTCTTGGCGTGTGGCCGACCTTCTTCATTTCATCCTTTGGATTTTTTAGAGGAATCTCTTGGCAGAGGCCGACCTTGTTCATTTTGCACTTGAGGTCTTATTCATTGGGTTTTGATCCCTTTTGGGCTGACTGGACCCTTTGGATTGATATATATATTTGTAATCATGCTTTAGAATGTAAGCAATTAGAATCAATCTGAGTATTAGATAGATAGACTATGCCTAGAAGCTAGATCTTTCGATTCAATGTCCCGGTTGTGACCTATTCTACCAGGCCTATGTGTTGGTATGTTGTAACCTAGTTATTACAGGTTGGATGTAATCAGATTTCATACAATAAAACTATTTGCTCTGCATTGCCTCCATCATATTTGTGTTTCTGTTGTGTTTACTCTTGCTGATTGGTCCAAATTGATCTCTTTGAGGTCCCTCCTCATTGGTGACTGCTTCAAGTGGTATCAGAGAAAAGTTTCATTCTGGAGGTTGTGTGTCCTGAATTTTTTTGTAGGGTGGCGAATTGCAGATCCGACCTGTGATTGCAAAGGACTAGTGTGAATCATTGTTGCGAAGAGGAACTAGGAATGGTGTTGCGCGTGGGAATGCAGACCCTGCTATGATGGAGATGTTGTGAGGAATAGCAGCCTGATTAGAAGCCATGGAGACAACCCAGAGAAGAGGCTGACATATTAAAGATGTAAGCGAAGATGAAGGAGAGGAAGCCTCGATAGAACAAGTGAACCTACTGACAGTTGATCCGGACAAAGAAAGGTTTTAAAGGGTTTTGAGTAGGATGAACACTAAACCTCATTTTACCCCACCCGAATATGATGGGAAGTTAGATTCAGATGAATTGTTGGATTGGATCTCAGAGATGGAGAAGTATTTTGATTTTGAAAACACTACAAAAGAGAGGAAGGTGAAATATGCCTGTACCTGGTTAAAAGGTCATGCATCTCTTTGGTGGGACCATTTGCAAGTTGATAGACAAAGAAGAGGTAAAGAGAAGATTAATACATGGGATCAGATGATTTCTAAGTTGAAATAAAAGTTTGTCCCGATGAATTATTAAGTGGATTTGTTTTGGAAGTTACAAAATTTGAGACAAAAGGAATCTAGTGTGAAGGAGTACACTGAAGCATTTTACAAGTTGAACATCAGATCTAGACATATTGATGATGAAGTTGAACAAATTGCAAAATATTTGAATGGATTGCGGATGTCTATACAAGATGAACTCAGTATGATCAAATTGGAGAGTGTTGAAGAGGCTTACTAGTATGCACTAAAGGCTGAAGAGAAATTGAACAAAAGACATGAGAAAAGACATAGAGGTAGAGGTGGAAGGTTTACTGGAGGAATATTTCAAGGAGGAAGAGGATATACCAGAGGAAGAGGAACCAATACAGATCAGAACAAGGACAAGGAAGTGAGCAAAGAAGGTAATTCATATCGGAAGGATGATGGAAATTTCTACTGAACGAGAAAACCAGATGGTTACAAGAATGAGAACTTTGGAAGACAAGACAAGATGACATTTAGAGGAACTTGCTTTAAGTGTGGAGGAGAAGGATAGCATGCATTTGAATGTAAGAAGACATAGGCTACCAGAAGAGAAGCAATGGTGGAAGATGTAATACCCTAAAAATGGTCATCTAAACCATAGGTCGCTAATCTCGATTTCATTGCCAAGGTCCTAACCAAAGGCAAATTAAATCAATTATGAGCACCTAATTTATTAATTCTCGGTCATCAATGTCACATGGCAAATAAATCACTCAATATTAATTAAATAATCATTTAATTAATTAAGAATTCCAAGTAAATAATTTTAATCAATTGTCCTATTTATTTAATTAAATATCCTAGCATATTTAATTAATAAATCAATTTTCCATTAAAACATCAAAAAGGAATTAATTAGAAAAAGAATTTCAAATTGAGAAAAGAAATCAAAATGGAATTAAATTGAAAAAACTCAGAAAAGCAATTAAATGAATTAAAAATCAAAATTGAATATCAAAATATAAAATATGAAATAAATCAGTTTTTCTAATTTTATCTTAAAATTAGTTCAATTTTCTCTAAAGCTGAGAAAAGCAACCAATCATAGCAATTCACCTAGATTGTGCTTCCTCGTAGAGAATGTTTGTCACTCATCATTGATTGATCTTGATCATTGGTCTCTCTCTAGATTTTTCTATAAATTCAGGCCCTCATCTCTCATAAAAAAAGAACTTAGAGATTATTGTTATTATGTTGTTTTTCTCTAGGCTTATTGAGATTTGTGCATTGAGATATTACATTTAGTTGTAGACACATAAATCTGTCCACTTAATTAAATTAATATTTAGTATTTATTTGATTATTTAACCATCAATCATCAGTTAATTAAATTTATATTTAATTAATTCATCTTAAACCTCTTCTTCTATTAATTAAATAAATTATTCAATTTATTTAAATTAATTTATTAAACCATACTCTAACAATTAATTAAATGAATAAAGCATATTTGTTTAATTTAACCCCTTTCCCCATTTAAATAAATAAATAAATATTTATTTCAAATCTCTAAACTCCCCCCCACTTGCTTTCTCCTACAAAATGCAAGTTGCACAATTTTAGTTGAAATAAATGAATTTAATTTTAATTAAAATCCTACTTTCTCTCACCCACCAAACCCATTTGTATCCTAAACCACTTCTAGATTCTTCTAATCCATTCCAAATTAGCCTAATCCCCCTCCCTAATTATTGTCACATGCCTAAGCAAAGAGAAGTCACTTCTGAAGGCCCTTAAAGTCTTTGAAATGCATTAAAGGTTTTTTATCCTTCAACAAGTTAACCCCTAAAGTCTTCTAAAGCATTTATGGTTCTTACATAACCATTTATGGCTCTTACATAACCATTAATGGTTAAACTCAACTCACCCACATGGTTAGAGGCTTTCCCTCTACCTCAACCCTCATTTAACTAATGGGTCTCTTCAAGCATTCATTGCTTTGACCTTGGTTATCCCCACTAACTATTGCACAAGAGTTTATCTATTGGATAAAGACATTATTCATTGGATAAAATCTTTATTCACTAACTAAAGCCTAACCAAACCCTCCCAAGGTAACCTTCATGTCATCTCAAGCATTTAATGTTGCTTCCCTCTCCTCTCAAGCCATCTCATGTTGACACTTGTCATTGTGGGATTGGGTTGAAAGCCATCTCATGCATCATAAACCCATCAATCTTGGACCTTGTTAAGATTACTCAATCTTGACCATCCATTGCTCTATTTCTCTTATAAATAGAGCTCTTATTCTTCATTTTTTCGGGATCAGAAGTCTTTGTGCATCAAACTTATAGTCATTTTTAGAGAGCATTTAGAAGCATTTGCATCGTTATTTTACTAAAATTTACATAGACTAATTAGGTGCTTTCTCATAGTAACTTATTTATAGTTGCATGAGCATTTGTTCTCATTTTCACAGCCATATTGAATCTTCATAAGACATTCATAGATAGTGCAAAAAGCTGAGAGATACACTCATGTGGGACTTGGAGAGGAGAGGAATCTATGCTCATTTTTTGGGAGCATCTTGGGGGGTTTTCTTTCTCTTTTTCATTTATGTATGATTCTTGTTATTTTCTTTATATCTCCCTTGATATGCATGTTAAGGTTTATAAGTTCATTTGTGTTTCATTTTGGTTGTGACTAACATATTAACATTTGAACTTGTCTTGTGCCTTGTGCCCCTTTTGTTGGCATTTTTTATGATTATGTTGTGATTGTCATTGATGGACACACACTTGCTATTAGATAACTTTTTGTATGTATGAGTTAAAGCTCAACCTATATTTGTTCCAACTAGTATGATGTATTATAATCTTTAGACTATCAGTGTTTTGTAGAAAGTGTTTATCGATCTGAAGCAGTATGAAGACCCCAAGCAGTTCGAGGATCTCAAGCGGTACAAAGGAACGAAGCAACACAACTCATATTTCCTAATCTTCATTTTGTCAAACCGGCAACTAGTAATTTGCTCAAACTGGTATTCTTTATGAACTGGTAATACTCTATGATGAGTTACCAACCGACATTTTGTGATGAGTTACCATCCACCAATTGTTTGGCGGTGCCGACACTCTAGCGGTGCTTTTTGTGTCATGTTACCAAATATGTCTAGATGCATTGAACCTAGGAAATTGTATTGTAATCCTATTGGACCGACATGAAATCAGATTCCTTTATAAGGACATCATGTCTAGGGTTTTAGGTTGTTGCTAGGGTTTAAGTGGTTGATGAGTTCTTGTAAGGGAAAATACAGAAGATAAGTTCAGGTCTGTAGGAAGAGGCAGAGTGTGAATGTGTTGAAGACTAAAGTAATGCTAGAATGCATTAGGAACAAGCTATCAAGGATCTAACCAAGCAATCTGTGCTATTTAGTAGATCACTCACTTGTTGATTACTCACATCTTTGACGAGTCTGAAGCCCTTAACCAGGTAGGCCCAAAAGCCTTTTGTAAATCCTCTAACAAGGTGGTTCACATTTGTGGATCTAAAATCCTCTGGCAAGGTAGTCTTTAATCGGACTTATCTCCTAACAGAGATTGAGATTCCTAACAAGATCTGTTCTGGTAAAGAACATTGTATGACCTTAACCAGTCTGGTTCCTATTCTGTAGATAGTTACTTGTGAGTTCCATCTCACCGTGGTTTTTCCCATTTGGGTTTCCACATCAAAATATTGCGTGTTATGATGTTTGTGCTTCTATGGGTGAATGCATTATTTGCTATTTAATTTGCATGTGTGCTAACCGATTTGTCCACTAAACTATTTTACCGGTTTACTGGTAGTTTAGTAAAGTGTTTAAATATAGTGATTTTTGGCATACTAATTCACCCCCCCTCTTAGTATTCATCAATTGGTATCAGAGCCAACCTTTCTATAAGTCTAACCATTTGGAAAGAGATATGAAGGAATACACTATGAGGGAACTTACTCATTAGCTCACTCAGTCTGAGCAAGCCTATGATGATCTTATAGTCAAATATAAGGCCTCTCAGGCAAAAAGGAGAGAACATGCTGAAAAACTGATGGAGCTATCTGAAAATAGCTCTTCTGATGAAGTGGACATGGAAGCCCTAATTCAAGAAGTAGAAAAGTTGAATGAATCCAATTCCAATCTGAGAAAAGAGTTGGAAGGACTGACTATTCGAATGTGCCAAGAGCTTGAGAACCGAAGGAAAGTTGAAGATCTGGCAAAAGACAAAGATCATGAAATCTCCAAGTTGAAGCAAGAAATCAATGCCCTAACCGCTCAACTCCATGAAAGCAAAGTGGAAAAGGAAGACATGCAAGGAGAACTGAACATGGCCATCTTTGAGAATGCAAATCTGATAGAAACAAATGCTGCTATTTCCAAATAACTCTCTGAGTCAAAGGAAATACTTGCTAAGTTCAATAAGAGTACTGTTAAGCTAGAGAAAAAGCTTGAATCGGCCAAACCTATCAGGTATACTGATGGACTTGGTTACTCCAGTCATGAGAAAGGTGAGACCTCTGGTGCAAATGCTGGAGCATCAAAGAAACAACCGACATCAAAAGATAAAGGTAAGCAAAAGTTTAAACCTATTTTCTTTAACTGTCTTAAAGAAGGACATACTGCCAATGTATGTAGGAGCAAAGCCTACAATAATTTTCCTTACTTTATAAACAATGTACCTAGATCCAATAAGTTTAATGGTAATTGTTATGCATGCAACAAGTTTGGGCATAGAGCATCTGAATGCAAGTCTGTTATGAACAACACTAGAAGATATCCTCAGAGGACTCAAGGAGTTGGTCCGGAACCTTTTGTGAACTGGAATCACAACCGGTTTAATGCCTTTAATCATCAGTTAGGAAGCCGTGGCTATCAAGTGGTGACAGATGGAGAGAAAACTATTTGATCTGTCATTGTCATGGTCACACTACTGCAACATGCAAGAGGAAGAATGATAACATGAATAATAGACCTTGGAGAGCACCTAGATTGGTCTGCTATCATTGCAACAAACTGGGTCACATTGCTAGATTCTATAGAAAAAGAAAGAACATATCGGATGACATACCAGTCACTCCGGAAGGAAAGTTTGATATTGAAACGGTTCAAGTGAATATGAACAAAACTTGAAAAAAGAAACTAGGATTGTTGCAAGAAGAACCGGTTTCTGCACCTAGTGTGGAAATCACGGAACTGACAAACTAAGCATCAGAAAGGCTTAGGGGGAGCAAACGGTGAAATACTTCGAACCCCCGGTTTACACCAGTAAAAGACCTTAACCGGTATGAGATACCTATCAGTCGGTAGAAGACCAGAAATGGTAAAAGGAAAATTAGGGTTTACACCCTAATATTGGAGCATTTATTATGGTAGGTGGAGAACCTGTTTAAAAGGAATTTTGAAATCATTTCTCACTTAACATTTTTTGAGCAAAGAAGTATTTCAAGTACAAAGCGAAGGAAAGCGATTTACACTGCAAATCAAAGAATTTATCAAATTCCCATAGAAGAATCTAAAGCAAACATTTGTTGGAGGAGTGTAGAATGCAAAGCAGTATCTCTGCAATCGAAGGAGTGTTAAGCGAAGTTCAAATTGTGAAGCCCTAAATTTCAATCTGTGAAGGTATTTTTCATAATTTTTTGCTTATCATGGCTTCCGCATCTCATGATAGTTCTAGTGCAATTGTTGATTCTATGGACTTCATTAAGCGTAAGTTAAAATATAATGCCCTGTCTCAAGTACCGGCTAGTGTTATAGTAGAAGAAGGGATTTCTAATTACATAGACTACAAAATTGAAGACCTAGGGTCTCTTGTGATCCATTTGTCATGCCCAAACTTTGGGCAAACACAGACAACAATTTTTTTTTTAAAACCACTTATTTACATGTAACCATTGCTTAAATGTTTGTGACAACTTTACATGTTGTCTCAAATGAATTATTAATTGATATTAAATACTAACATAACAATTACGATAATTCCTATTATCAAGAGGAACGAATAAATATTATAAGGGTAATATTAAATTCACTCAAAAGTCCCTATCATTTCAGTTGCGCCTATTAGTACTTAATTAGACCCATTTCTACTAAATAGTCATTAATAAATTTACTTAGTTTGATATCAATCATTTAATAAATATCAAATTCCCATCATCCTGATAATACACCCTTTCTTAAATAATTTAATTTAAATGTGGAATACTAAATAAATTAATTTATTATCTCATCAAATTTAGTCAATAGATTGATTAAATCAAAGTTCTCTAAAGTAATTGACGAAGATATAATTAACCCCCAATAATCATTAATTGTTTTTAGGACTAATTATTTAAGTCTTAGTACTTAGATTTATAAATGTCTAACAATAATTAAAATGCATTTTTAACTAAATCGACTAAAAGAGTCAAATTAAATCCATAACGATTATTTTCCTATAAAGTTTAACCTCGTCAGAACCTATATTTAGGTGGACTAAAAAGATTTCCTGTAGACCTAATAATCATCAAATAGGCTATTCATCTCTACATTTTATTTTCTACAAAAAGGTAAATAACAGAGTTTAATAATTTTAACAACAACTATATAAATATGTGATTATTTAAACTAGATAGACCATTTAATTTCTAGAATTAAATTTTTGCAAATAAATATGTGATTTTAATTTCTACAATTTTATTTATCTAGAATCCTTTAAATTTAACCATGCAATTAGGAATTAAACTGAAACATTTGTATTCAAAGTAACTTGCATGCAATCATTAAATTAATTCTTTATTTTCCTAATGTATTTCATAAGCATAAAGGGATAAAATAAATTTCTTGCTTTTCAAAATAATATATACTCAACAAATATCAATTTCAAAACTTTAGGAACTAAATCCAGAATTATTCACTTCATTGCTGCAGTATCTAAAATATTACATTTCTTTAAATTACATTTAAAAGACACTATCGTCATTTTACAAATAGGTCTCTCATTATTAATAAATGAGGACTTTAAACAAAATAATAAATATATTTCCAAATAGTTTTCTGCAACAAATAACTCCATCAAATTTTCATTTGTCCTAAATTGTTCCTTCCAACAACCTGCAAATAATCAAAGGATATGACCATGGAGTGCTCACCTGCTAGCCCAGGCTAACTAGTAGCCACCCCCAAGCTTGGAGAACCAATCTCTAGACAGGTAACACACACACAAACACAATAAGCAAGGGAAAAACAACCACAATCACATTCCCAACCAAGGCTACACTACACCACACATTGTGATGTCTTTTCAAGGGTGGTAGTGGACCAAGTACCTTTAGGAGACTGCAAGTATGGTAAAACATATAGCCACCTCATGGCAAACCAAATACATCAAGTATAACAACCCCAAATTCCTTATGCCCCCCAAGGCATTCATGCCTTATTTCCCTCCTTATGACCCCCAATGCATAAACAAGCCATGCAGCAAGGGTCACATAAAATCCCTTGTGATCACTCTCATAATGAGAGCCTCTCACTCGAGGGCTATCACTTCTACCACCCACAAGAACATCCTCTCTCCCAAGAGTAGGAGGTCTTGATTACTCCCAAAACACATAAATTGCATAATCACAAAACACCAAATAAATTTCCAAGGAATACATGCAAGGCAAACTAGCCTTTAACACAAGCAATTCTTTCAATCCAACATGCAATAAGAAAACATTACAAGAAAGGTAGAACCAACCTTAAACTGCCCAAAGGTATGCTAGTTTTGTTGAGGATGAGCAACCCAATTCCACCAGTCTTTGCTTTCTACCCTTAGCCAAATTCTATATCCCAAATCTATCTTTTTCTTTTCAAAATTCTTTTGTCTCCAAAAATGGAGAGTGGGTTATTACCCACAAAATATCCCTTTCTTGCTTAAGAAGACACTAGTCCAAGTTCTCACCAGTTTCTAAAACTAAAAAGGAAGGTAAGGTAAAATGGGAAAAGGAAACTGTCATTCAAAAAGGAAGGTTGGCAACTTAGCTCAAGCCTTCTAATTTCAATTTTCGCACAACTTACAAAACCCACTTTTTAGGATGTCTTAATGGTCACACGAGAGTTGAAACATGCTTAAAATTACTCCTAACCCTTAGGTATACCTTATGGGCTTTAGGAAACCCTAATAAACTACCCGTAACAGTCCATTTAACCCTTTTTAAACCCCTCTGAACTTAATTTTCAAGTCAAACCTAAGTTGACTACCCCAAAGATTCTCTACCTAAGGCAATTATGGAATCACATTAAATTTAATTGATAAAGCTATAGTTAAACAATTCCCTCCAAGAGACAAATTTAAAAACTCCAACATAAATCAACACATGTGTTAAGTGACACAAAGAAAATACTTTTACAAAATTGCACATGAAACCTTGTCTCTTGTTGGATTTAAATAAATCAAATAAATAACATTTAACACACATGCATCATTTACTGTTATGAATAAAATACGACACAAACGGGGTGTTGTCTCTCCAAATAGACAAACCTTGGTTTTACAAGAATACATAGGTCTAGGTTTGGTTCTCCATAATATTTCCATGGTCACATGGATATCTTTACCTGCGCCACTCAAATACACATTAGTAATGTCCAATAACCTTATATAATATTAAACACATGAATTAGAATACACATCAAACACTTCGCATACAATTTACATTTGAACAATTCAATATATCTCTTATCCAAATAAATCCACATAAGCAATTGTCATAATTCTCATAATTTTGGTCCACACATAAAACATACATCCTAATTCTATCATCATAATAAAGTCCTACAAATCCAATAATGACAGACATCATCTCCAATTTATGCTATTCTAGAATCATATAGAGTTCTATATCATGAAGCATCAACATTCAACAATGTTATCCAAGTCATGGAATCATATAAGTTCTAAATCCAGACATAGCTAACATACGTTAAATCAAGATTATCCAATCAATGGATCTTTTAAGTTTTTAAATTCATAACACATCAAAATGTACACCACAAGGTGCAATAACTCTATAACTTGGTTCAATTACTTTTCTCACCAATCCATATGTCTAACATAGTCCATTCTTTTGAATTATATAGCATTTATTAATAGGGTCAAACATGGTCAACCAAGTTAATCAAAGCTTGGTTGAGGAGGCCTTACATCCTGCTCCTCTAGAGTTTGACTTACTCCTTGAAGTCGCATGAGTAGAATTACAAAGTAGGGACATAAAATTTCCCACAATTTCAACAAGTTACTCAAAATCTTATCTTGCCTACTAGAAGGATGAAATACCAAAATTGACTTATTATTGTAATTAACTTACTATCTTCACAAGGTTAGATTCTTAGTATTTTTTATTACATTTCCCTTTGATCTTAGGTAGGTGTTTACAATGTTCTACTTTTCAACAACTTACATTAATGCACCATCCAAATCATATCATTAATACACCTCAACTCCCACAATCAAGGTTTCACATGATAGTTTGCTTATAATTTTCTAGGATTCATACCTATTAAAGGTTTGTGTAAAACATGTTTATCCCACTGCAATTGTCATCCATGCTTCCTACTAAAGAGAATTGACATCACAGTTTATTCTTAATGAATCTACTTATTTTACATCCAGGCACCTCATTAGGGTGTTAATAAAATATTTGTTAAACCATCCTAGGTGCATAATTTCTTCCAACTTCATTAGACAACAAGGCATAATCAAATTTAGGTTCTTCAAATCTGCCCCTATATAGGGTAGTTTTCTACCAATAGGGATTACAATGTTTATATTTCTAGGCACCATGGTTTAAACTTTCTAGGGTACATTATTCGCAATTTTCAAACATTAAGGTACATAACAATCCCATTCTAAGGGAGTGAGGGATATCATTAATACTTATTTTAGATATCATCCACACAATCATCTCCATACACATGCCAAATTTACCAGTTGACAATCATTACTTTCATAATTTATTAGGTCTAGGTCATACTATTGTTATAAATTTTTCTCTTTTAGATTACTTGCAATTAATTTTACTTAGGAAGATATTCCTTCCTTTATCTTAATTTGATAAAATATATTCTTTGTTAATTCTTTGTGCCTAATTTCACTTCTTGCAGTATTCTCCCTTGACACACTATCAGTGGTTCAACGAACATGATAGATATTACACAATTCACATCACTAGCGCTAGTTATATCGAACATCAAAATGACCACTTGACACTTTACTAGATCAAAATACAAGTTACTTCTACCAAGCCCACTAAAAAGAAGAAAAATGTTGGCAATTGAAAGATATTAAAACTAGAAACGTGGCAAGTGCCATAGCTCAAATAAAAAGAAATATAAATTTAGTGGCCCTTTCATCATAAAAAAAACAAAAAAAAATAGAAAGTACTAGCCCCTAGGTCATGAAATGCTATTCAAAGAAAATTAAAAAAATAATGTCGAATCAAACTTGAAACAAGATGACCATTCTAGCCATGCTATAGGGAGTAACCGCAGCACATCACCCAAGATCACACATCCTAAGTGTGTTAGGAAGTGATTATTATACTCTTGAGATTCTTAGATTATCTATATTCCTTTATTATTTACGAGATATCTTATATCCATGAGATTGCAATTGTTTAATAGATCATGTTTCATTTTAACCTTCACGTGATTGCTATCGTAAGCCACACTTTCTGACATGATTCATTATCTATATAGGGTTATTAACATCCATAATTATATCTAACAGGTGATTGCACTAACTCGAGCATTCTTCTTCCATTCTTCTTGGACTTCTGTTAATTATCTTAATATGCTAAACCTTGGTTCAATGTTATGTGGTAGCTCAAGCATTGATACTCTCATGTCTTACACACATGGTTGATAGTTCGGTTCAAAATTGACACTTGTTTACTTAGAACCACTTAGGATTTGTATAATGTAATCATATAATTTTACCAGGGACACCATTTCTTTTCTTAGCACCTTATGTTAGCTCCTTATATTTTCACCTCTAACATTTACTTGCCTTCATTAGGTAGGAGCTTGTTGCCAAATTACTAACACTTATGGTTAAGAGCCATTTGGGGTGGACTAATTGTCGAGTAAAGTCAATAATGCTTGACAACTAATTTCTTCCCACACATTTCATGACGTACTCCAAACAACTCGGAGAGTGGACTTATCCTCTCCTACTTCACTTATTCAACTATGAAATCAAAGGGGTGTGCACTTGAAAAGTGACCAACACCCATCCTTTTAATTGAAATTTAGCAAAAAGGAAAGTTATCTCATTCCATATTACTTATTTATATTTACTTACTAGCCAATTCCGGCATATCACAACCTTTGATCTCTTCAATCTAAATAAACCATCTTACCATCCTAATATCCAGTTACCCAATTATGGTATAACATAAGGATGTCCTCTAATTACCAATGTCTCAAGACTCCCATAATTTCCAAGTTCTCCCTTAGCTAACCATATAATTCGGCTCCTTATCAATTTTCTTTTAGAATATTTTATGCTGCCAACTAATTCTCATTAAATCTTCGGTATTATATTACTGTTATACTATCTTTCCATAAGCCATTTCCATCTGCAAGTTGCTTCATCCATACTTGATGTTTTCATATACTTTCACACTTGAGTGCCATATTTTGCAAAGCTTCTTCAATTGTGCCTAGTAGTTAAATTATGTTACATAGTGTATTGTACCTAGCGACTAATCATGATTGGGTTGCACTTTTCTTCTTAGTTTCTGAACGAAAAACTAGTTACACATATCTAGATTATAAGATCCTAATACCTTTATACTCCTTGTACTTCAATGGAGATTTTTGTTCGATTCCCAAATCAACTCTACTCTCTCTTCCATTATTTACTTTCCCCAAGGTTATCTTTCCATAAAGGAATTAGTTTAAGGCTTGTTTGTGTCCCCAATTATATAACCACGGATGAACTTAGGGTTTATTGTAATTATGTGTTTTAACCTTAGAAGTTCATGCCTCCTTTCTCCTTATATAACTCAGCTATAGTACTACTAGGGTTTTCTGATCAAGGAGTTTGTCAACCATCACTTTAGTTCTAATCTTCAGGGTTATCCCAACTCTAACTTCACTACATTACTACAAAAATTGTCTAACAAATGCTCTTTATAAGAAATCTAGCATAACCACATTCTTAAGGTACCTAGTCATTAGGATAGGTTAATGCTTCTATCTTAGATTCACAAGAGTCCCTTTTAGCTCTTCTTCATTTATGTCTCCAATGGCAGCCTTGATCTTTTAACCATCATAGTTTCACATAGCTTAAAAAAAACTTAACTTGAACTATCTCGATCTTATTTATCTTGTTTATTGCCTTTATCTTATGTCTAACTGTCTTGCTTGACTTGCCATGTCAAGATCATATCTTGATGGATGGCATTCCTTTAGTTACCATTAGAGGTATTTTATTGTAGAATTAACTCCTCATACTTGATTTGATTAGGGCAATTATTGCGTTTAGGTTCCAAGTGGAATGGTAACCCCATAAGTACTAAAGAGCTAAATTCTGTGATTAAACACCGAAAATACTTCTTATAAATTAATAATTGAAAATTTCACACCCTTTAAGGTTTTATTTAAGTCATAAATATTCTGACTAATAAGTTTCAAATTCAGGGCTTTTAGTGACCTTTGGAACCCCTTGAATTGATTTTTGTTGATCTGTTGATTTAAAAGAATTTCACTTATGTTTCACTTTATTATAGCACAAGTTTCCACCTAGGTGTTATACTTCAAGCCATAGTTTGTTTTCAACTAAGTTATGAATGTAGCCCATGTTCACCAGTGTATGAACCTAATGCTCTGATACCAAAATGTCATGCCCAAACTTTGGGCAAACACAGACAACAATTTTTTATTTTAAAACCACTTATTTACATGTAACCATTGCTTAAATGTTTGTGACAACTTTACATGTTGTCTCAAACGAATTATTAATTGATATTAAATACTAACATAACAATTACAATAATTCCTATTATCAAGAGGAATGAATAAATATTATAAGGGTAATATTAAATTCACTCAAAAGTCCCTATCATTTCAGTTGCACCTATTAGTACTTAATTAGATCCATTTCTACTAAATAGTCGTTAATAAATTTACTTAGTTTGATATCAATCATTTAATAAAGATCAAATTCCCATCATCCTGATAATACACCCTTTCTTAAATAATTTAATTTAAATGTGGAATACTAAATAAATTAATTTATTATCTCATCAAATTTAGTCAATAAATTGATTAAATCAAAATTCTCTAAAGTAATTGACGAAGATATAATTAACCTCCAATAATCATTAATTGTTTTTAGGACTAATTATTTCAGTCTTAGTACTTAGATTTATAAATGTCTAACAATAATTAAAATGTGTTTTTAACTAAATCGACTAAAAGAGTCAAATTAAATCCATAACGATTATTTTCCTATAAAGTTTAACCTCGTCAAAACCTATATTTAGGTGGACTAAAAAGATTTCCTATAGACCTAATAATTTATCAAGTTCTTATAGGTTTTCTAGTAATTAATCTCCATGAATAATTACAATTATTATTTTTTCTTAAAAGAAAACATCTTATTTAATGTTTATATAAAATGGTCATACAAAAATGAGTATATCAATTAAATAATTAACCTAAGGTATCAATAAAACAATTAACCTTGTCCATTAAACCTACTTAATATATATTAAAAATAAAATTCCTTTTTGAAAATATGAGTGCACCAATTATATGGTTAACAACACACCTTTGAAACCTAATTAAGTTATAATTAACAAAACCCCTCTCAACTCTATTTCCCTTTTAATATCTTATTTTGCCCTAACACTCAAATTATTTTAACTCTCTCTCCATACATAAATATTTATATATATACACAAATATATATATATATATATATATATATATATCCCACTATTAAAAGTCTATTAAAACCCTAATTTAAAAATACATTATAAACCTACCCTGCACCTTTAATTCACTTCTTTTTCTTTTAGATACCCTAACCCTACCCGGGCTAGGGTTTAATCTCTTTTTTTTTGTGTTATGCAGGGGCCGAATTTGCAAATGGCAGAGGGCATAGGAAGGAGCGGCGAAGGAGTGTCTCGCAGGGGGGTGGCAGAGGTTTTGGGGGAAGGCCCCCGGCAAGGTCGGCCACTGGCGGCCTACAGGTCACGGCCCACAGCTGGCAGCGCTGCCGTTGCAGGGTTGCTGCCCACTGCAAGGAGGGGGCCGCCTTGCAGGGGTTCCGCAAGGGTCGAGCCCCTTTTTCCTTGCACTTATTTTTCAATTAGTTTTTAAAAAATTTTTTTTGCTTTGTAATATTTTTTTTTTTTAATAAAATGTAATTATATATATATATATATAATTTATATTTTATATATAAATATAATTTAAAAATTAAATATAAATAAATATATATGTTATATATATATATATTCATTTATATACGTATATTTTAAATGTAACTATATATATATATATATATTTATATTTTGAATGTTCATAGGGTTTAGGGCTAAACTTTTATTTATGCCAATATAAATTATTTTTCCTTTCAAAAACATAGAACAGATTATTATTAATTCTTAGATTTAAATCGAGGTATTATTATTTTTTTTTAAGTTAAATACCATAAATCCGAGATAGACTAAATAATTTAGATTTATATTCTGCAATAATGAATGACAAGAATCCAATGAAATTATATAGCAACTATAGAGTATGATATTATTTAAATCAAATAGGCTATTCATCTCTAGATTTTATTTTTTGCAAAAAGGTAAATAACAGAGTTTAATAATTTTAACAGCAACTATATAAATATGTGATTATTTAAACTAGATAGACCATTTAATTTCTAGACTTAAATTTTTGCAAATAAATATGTGATTTTAATTTTTGCAACTTTATTTATCTAGAATCCTTTAAATTTAACCATACAATTAGGAATTAAACTGAAACATTTGTATTCAAAGTAACTTGCATGCAATCATTAAATTAATTCTTTATTTTCCTAATGTATTTCATAAGCATAAAGGGATGAAATACATTTCTTGTTTTTCAAAATAATATATACTCAACAAATATCAATTTCAAAACTTTAGGAACTAAATCCAGAATTATTCACTTCATTGCTACAGTATCTAAAATATTACATTTCTTTAAATTACATTTAAAAGACACTATCATCATTTTACAAATAGGTCTCTCATTATTAATAAATGAGGACTTTAAACAAAATAATTAATATATTTCCAAATAGTTTTCTACAACAAATAACTCCATCAAATTTCCATTTGTCCTAAATCATTCCTTCCAACAACCTACAAATAATCAAAGGATATGACCATGGAGTGCTCACCTCCCAGCCTAGGCTAACTAGTAGCCACCCCCGAGCTTGGAGAACCAAGCCCTAGATAGGTAACACACACACAAACACAATAAGCAAGGGAAAAACAACCACAATCACATTCCCAACCAACGCTACACTGCACCACACATTGTGATGTCTTTTCAAGGGTGGTAGTGGACCAAGTACCCTGAGGAGACTACAAGTATGGTAAAACATATAGCCACCTCATGGCAAACCAAAACATATAGCCACCTCATGGCAAACCAAATATATTAAGTATAACAACCCCACATTCCTTATGCCCCCCAAGGCATTCATGCCTTATTTCCCTCCTTATGACCCCCAATGCATAAAAAAACCATGCAGCAAGGGTCACATAAAATCCCTTGTGATCACTCTCATAACGAGAGCCTCTCACTCGAGGGCTGTCACTTCTACCACCCACAAGAACATCCTCTCTCCCAAGAGTAGGAGGTCTTGATTACTCCCAAAACACATAAATTGCATAATCACAAAACACCAAATAAATTTCCAAGGAATACATGCAAGGCAAACTAGCCTTTAACACAAGCAATTCTTTCAATCCAACATGCAATAAGAAAACATTACAAGAAAGGTAGAACCAACCTTAAACTGCCCAGAGGTATGCTAGTTTTGTTGAGGATGAGCAACCCAATTCCACCAGTCTTTGCTTTCTACCCTTAGCCAAATTCTATATCCCAAATCTATCTTTTTCTTTTCAAAATTCTTTTGTCTCCAAAAATGGAGAGTGGGTGATTACCCACAAAATCTCCCTTTCTTGCTTAAGAAGACACTAGTCCAAGTTCTTACCAGTTTCTAAAACTGAAAAGTAAGGTAAGGTAAAATGGGAAAAAGAAACTTTCATTCAAAAAGGAAGGTTGACAACTTAGCTCAAGCCTTCTAATTTCAATTTTCGCACAACTTAGAAAAGCCATTTTTTAGGATGTCTAAATGGTCACATGAGTGTTGAAACATGCCTAAAATTACTCCTAACCCTTAGGTATACCTTATGGGCTTTAGGAAACCCTAATAAACTACCCATAAGAGTCCACTTTGTTGGTGTAAATAAATATTCATTTTGGATATTATTACAGTTACTTAAGTTAACTTAGGATAATGCATCTCTTCATAGTTTGGATTTGAGACACTTAGGGAAGTGTGCACTTAGGGATAGAGCTTGTAGGAGAAATTCCACCTTTTGTGGTCTTATTTTGCTGTTACACTCCACATTCAGTGGGTCATCCACCTCTTGTGGAATATTATATTATTTCTCCTACCTACCCTTAGTATTTCTTACCTACCCTTGTTTCTCATTGAGCCACATGTCATATTTGTGTGCTCATACATCCATATGGCCTTGCCTATATAAGCGGGCCTCTAGTCATTGTATTGGTTAATCCAGTTGATCATTTTTGTATATTAATGAGAATACAATTTGTTCTTGTCATTCTATTGTCTCTTTTATGCTTTTCATTGTGCCCTTGATCTTGGCAATGTCCTACATGGTATCAGAGCTATTGGGGCTTCATTGATCAATTTTTGGAGACATCATGGAAGGCTTCTATTTTCAGATTTGGGGATCTTCATTTTTTGGGGGCATCATACAACGATTTGGACATCACTGTTGAATCCGAGAGACCGTTTCCATAAATTTTGACTATAAAGTCGACCTATTTTGGTGAGAAATTTATTTTTCCCCATTTTGGCTAATGTCGTAAGGATTTCGAAATATTTTTAAAATAAAAAAAAAAATTTGTTTTTCAAAAAAATTTCGAAAAAATTTCAAAAAAAAATAAAATTTTTTGTTGGGGGTCCGCAGAACCCCCCGTACATTGTACCTGCGTGTCGCAAGTTTTGCAGCGCCACTCCGAACACAGAGTACCTATTGTTGCAGGTGTACCCGCTGCTGCTTGCATAGGTCCTCCCGCCGCCGCCCGTGCCGAGATCTGCCACCGGCGCTCGCAGGTTCCCGGCGCCTCCCCTACTTCTCGGCCGCAGCTCCCGTCGCCGCCGTGCAGGTCCTCCCGCCATCGCCTACGCTGAGATCTGCCACCGCCAAGCTCCACTGCCACCGCCAAGCTCCACTGCCACCGGTCCTCAGCTCCCGACGACCTTGGCTCTCGGCCCGCCGGGATCTACCGTCTCCAGCAGCACATACTCCGCCGGTGACCACCTAACCCAGGCGGCAACCGCGTCCACCATGTGGCAGGCGGCCACTGGCCCACGAGAAAATAGTCACCTACATAGCCACGTCAGATCCGTACAGTTCGTACTGCACAATCACAGAGCCACGCAGTCATTCGTACAGTGCCATGTCATCCGTACGGTCTGCACAGTCACTTGCACAGTCAGCAATCCGTACAGTACGGATGCCCAGTCAGCAGGGGTGAAGTTTTTGTGAGGGTCATACGGCTATCAAATTTAACACAGTGAATTGCTGACATCAGCACCACATCAGCACTTTTTGAAAATTTTTTGACCCCTCTCCATTGGGCTTTTCAGTTTTGTAGTCCAACTTTAGAAGGCCATATCTTGCTCATTTTTGCTCCTTTTTTGGTGCAATTTTTTTTGAAATGGGCTAAAATTTTGTGATCTTCACAGTGGTGTAGTTATTTTCTAATTTTGGTGTATAATTTTTTCAGAATTTTTGGATTCTCTCAGCTATATCTATCCAATCCTTAATTCAGCAACTTCAAAGGCCTCGTTTGAGCTCATACGACCTCCTTTTCAGGTGTCATTTTTTTTTTAAGTGCTTATTTTTTTGTCTACTTTCAGAATCTATGATCAAATTTCAGAGGTTTTGAGTGAAAATTGTACTTTCAGATATTGGTCTTCTTTGGTCTATTAGGTACTTATAAATTGCTTGGATCTTAGTTAGATCTCTTGCATTATCAGTTTGAGACTCTTTTGGCCTTATTGAGGTAGTTGTAAAATTGTAAATCAGAAGTCCACTTTGCCATTTTTTGCAAGTGGCCCATTGTTTACGCACTACTTATAAAGTGCCAAATCATCACATTTGGGGGGGGTTCTTTGATTGAGTGAATTTGGGGGGGTGTCTTGTGTGATTGTGCCTCTCTTTGTGCTCTTTCCATTCTTGTTGCAATGAGTCCTAATAAGTTTCCACCATTAACTCCACATAATTATGCATCATGGAAAATTAAAGTATGGAGTAAACTAATGGAAAAGGATCTCACACACTACATAGATGGAACAATAACAACACCACCTAATCCTAAGGCTGATCCAATTTCTCAATTAGAATGGTTCACAAAGAACTGCATGGCTCTTGGAACCTTACACAAGTATGTATCAGATGACCTCATTTTTCACATTGACAAGTGTAAAACAATTAAAGAGGCTTGGGATATGTTTCAGAAATTGTATAGACAAGTTGATAAAATCAGAGGCTATCAGATTGACAATGAGCTCACCAACTTAGATCCCAAGAGTTTTGATACAATCCAAGATTATGTCACCAAAACAAATGAGCTAAGAGCAAAGCTAAAGGATTGTGGAATTGACAAAAAGGATGCTCAATTGATATTCAACTTGTTGGACAAGCTTGCACCAAAATATGCAGCATTTGTATCTAGCTTCCAAACTCATCGTTTGACAGTGGGGAGTTCTTATTTTATGCCTTCATTTGATGCTTTCATAGAAATGTTGATATTGGAACAATCTAAGTTGTTGAACATGGGGTTTCTCAAGTCTTCAAAGTCCAAGGCTTTGGTAGCAAATCAAGGAAATCAAGGAAGTCAAGGCAAAGATTCCAACAAGAAGAAGAAGCAATCCAAGTCTAAGCCACACCAAGAAAAAGGACAATCATCCTCTCCATCGTAAGGTGATTTTTCATCCTCTTCCAAGAAGGGGACACCACCTAAGAAGGATAAACCAACTTGCGCATATTGCAAAAAGTATGGTCATGATGAGCATCGATGCCACACAAAGCAAGTTGATGAGTTAACCAATCTTCTCAAGAAAAACAACATCAACTTACCATCTGCCTACACAAAGAAGGATTCAACTCCTTCCTCTTCCTCACAGTCTAAGGGAAAAGGGCAAGCATTTGTGGCTACAACAGGTTCTTCACAGCAATGGATACTTGACTTGGGTGCCTCATATCACATGGGTTCTACAAAGGAGCAGTTTTCTTCATTGGAGCCATCTAAGGTACCTCACATTTACATAGGTGATGACACACAATTAGAGGTTGAAGGGAAAGGTTCAGTTGACATGGATGATGGAACATTTGAGAATGTTCTCTATGTTCCTAACTTGTCTACCAACCTTCTCTCCATCTACCAAATCACTCACTATGGGAATGGAAAAAAAGTTGAGTTTACACCAGATTCAGTTGTGGTAAAGGAACTTGATGATGATGCCTTGGTAGTAGTGGGACAAGTCAATGACAACTCTAGACTTTTTTCATTTTCCCACTTTGTGCCAAGTTCACCTTCTAGGGCCTTGCTTACTCATTCAAATTCAGAAAGTAAGCTATGGCATGAGCGGTTTGGTCACCTCAACTACTGCTATCTTCAGTAGCTAAGCACTAAAGACATGGTCACAGGTCTACCTCGAATCAGTTTTTCAGAGGGTGTATGTTCAGGTTGTTCCATGGGCAAGCATCCTGAAGAGAAGTTTGATAAAGGGAAAACTTGGAGAGCTTTGGAAGTTCTTCAACTTGTTCACAGTGATGTAGCAGGTCCATTTCTAGCACTTTCATTTAGTAAGGCCCGCTATGTTCTTACCTTCATTGATGACTACTCCCGCTTCACTTGGGTCTACTTTCTCATTCATAAGAGTGAAGTATTTGATAGATTTCAAGACTTCAAGACTCGTGTGGAGAAGCAATCAGGGAAAGTGGTCAAGATTCTTCACACAGATAATGGAAGGGAATATGTGAACAAGAGACTTGAGGATTTTTGTACATTTGAGGGGATTGATCTTCAGCATTCTGTAGCATACACTCCACAGCAGAACGGGGTTGCAGAACACAAAAATAGAACTCTCAAAGAAATGGCTAGCTATATGATACATGCACGTTCTCTTGATCCCACCTTTTGGGCAGAGGCTATCAGTTGTGCCACACACATCCAGAATTGGGTTCCTCACAAAGCTTTGCAAGGTATTACTCCTTTTGAAGCTTGGCCTGGTAGGAAACTGATTGTGAGACATTTCAAAGTCCTTGGGTGTCCAGCATGGGCTCACATACGTCCACAGAAACACAAGGCATTGGAACCTCAGAGTCGACCTTGCATATTTGTTGGATATCCTGAGGGTGTTAAGGCATACAGATTGATGGATCCAGAGACACATGAGGTATTCATTGAGAGGAGTGTTCACTTTGAGGAAAGCTCTCCTAGCTTAGCCTCTCTACCTCCTCCACCTTCCTCCATTGTGGATAGTGATGTTAGTGATTCAGATGATGAGACTCCCTCAACTCCGACTCACAAGGTTACACCTCCGCAAGGTCCACTTGCAGTTGAGGAGCCTCATTCTCCACCTCCACCTAGGCCTCGTTGGGCTCGACAGATAGTTGAGTCTGCAGGTTCTCTTGTTGGGGATCCTTTAGATACACGGAGAACTTGATCACAACATCAGGATCTTCCACATGCATTCATTGCTACCGCTTCCAATCCACAGACATTTAGGGAAGCATTAGGGGTTCCTGAGTGGGACCAAGCTATGGAGGAAGAGTATAGTTCCTTGATGAGGAACAACACATGGGATCTAGTCCATCTCCCTAAGGGGAGAAAGATGGTTCAATGTAAGTGGATCTATCGGACCAAGTTTGCAGCAGATGGTAGTGTGGATAGGTATAAGGCTCGGCTTGTTGCAAAAGGTTTTTCTCAAGTTGCAAGTGTTGACTATACTAAGACCTTTGCCCCCATAGCCAAGATGAACTCCATTCGTTTGACACTTGCTATTGCTGCAGCTCATGGTTGGGCTTTACATCAGATGGATGTGAAGAGTACTTTTCTTCATGGTGATCTTGATGAGGAGATTTATATGGAGTAGCCATAGGGTTTCATCCAGGATACTTCCTTGGTTTGCAGACTAAGGAAATCTCTCTATGGCCTTAAGCAGGCCCCCAGGGCTTGGTATGCCAAGATGGATTCCTTTCTTCTCTCCATAGGGTTCACCAGGTGTCATTCCGATCTAAATGTCTACATTTTGCAACAGGATGACTCTCACTTGATACTTGTGCTCTATGTTGATGACTTGATCATTACAGGGAGTACTTCATCCATCATTAGTAGGGTCAAATCTACTTTGCATGATAGATTTGCTATGACTGACTTGGGTCTTTTGCACTACTTTCTCGAGATAGAGATTTTACAGTCACCTTCTGGGATTACTCTATCGTAGCCCAAGTATGCTCTTGATCTACTTGCATGCTTTCATATGGCTGATTGTAAGCCTGCCTCGACTCCTTTTCTTTCAGGAGTCAAGCTTGAGGCTCATTGTTCTGCTCCACTAGTTGATGCCACTTTGTATCGTCAGCTTGTGGGTAGTCTCATCTACTTGACTCATACATGCCTTGATATTTCATTTGCAGTTGGCATGGTTTCCCGCTTCATGCAGGATCCACATGAGCTTCATTGGAAAGCTGCCAAATGCATCCTTCATTACATCCAGGGTACACATCACTATGGGATTCACTATGCAGTAGGCACAGGACTTCGCTTGGTTGGTTACACAGACTCCGATTGGGCTGGCGATCTAGTTGATCGTAAGTCTACTTCTGGTTACAGTTTTCACCTTGGTTCGGGCCCCATTTGTTGGTAGAGCAAGAAGCAACATGCTATTGCTCTCTCTTCGACAGAGGCTGAGTATTGAGGCACTGTTAAAGCAGCGACTGAGACCATTTGGCTCTAGCAGATTCTCACAAAGTTTGGATTCACCACTCCATGGCTGACAGTTCTACATTGCGAGAATCAGAGTGCTATTGCAATCTCAAAGAACCCGGTCCAACACCAGTGGACCAAACACATCGAGATTTATATGCACTATATCCGAGAGTTCATCCAAGAGCAGGTCATTGATTTGCAGTATTGTCCTACAGTAGAGCAGGTTGCTGACATATTCACCAAAACTTTCACCAAGAGTAAGTTCCAGTAGTTGCGAGCTCTCTTGGGGGTGCGGGATGTGTCATTAGGGGGGGTCAGCTAACTTCTACTTCCTCTCTTATGGGGGGGACTTTTTCCTCTTTGAGGTTTTGTCCTTCTTCTTTAGGAGTCTTTTGTACATTCATCTCTCTTTTGGGGGGGAGTTTTTTCCCACTAGGTTTTCTCCCTTTCTCCATTTGTGATAGATTGCATTGCATATTTTTGCTTGCATTTTCATATTGTATATGGGTACCTATCATGGTCTAGTAGCTAGGACCTATCTTGCATTGTTGACTTGAGTCTTCATTCCCCTAATAAACTACCCATAAGAGTCCACTTTGTTGGTGTAAATAAATATTCATTTTGGATATTATTACACTTAAGTTAACTTAGGATAATGCATCTCTTCGTAGTTTGGATTTGAGACACTTAGGGAAGTGTGCACTTAGGGATAGAGCTTGTAGGAGAAATTCCACCTTTTGTGGTCTTATTTTGCTGTTACACTCCACATTCGGTGGGTCATCCACCTCTTGTGGAATATTATATTATTTCTCCTACCTACCCTTAGTATTTCTTACCTACCCTTGTTTCTCATTGAGCCACATGTCATATTTGTGTGCTCATACATCCATATGGCCTTGCCTATATAAGTAGGCCTCTATTCATTGTATTGGTTAATCCAGTTGATCATTTTTGTATATTGATGAGAATACAGTTTGTTCTTGTCATTCTATTGTCTCTTTTATGCTTTTCATTATGCCCTTGATCTTGGCAAAATCCTACACACTTAACTCTTTTTAAACCCCTTTGAAGTTAATTTTCGGGTCAAACCTAAGTTGACTACCCCAAAGATTCTCTACCTAAGGCAATTATGGAATCACATTAAATTTAATTGGAAAAGCTATAGTTAGACAATTCCGTCCAAGAGACAAATTTAAAAACTCCAACATAAATCAACACGTGTCAAGTGACACAAAGAAAATACTTTTACAAAATTGCACATGAAACCTTGTCTCTTATTGGATTTAAATAAATCAAATAAATAACATTTAACACACATGAATCATTTACTATTATGAATAAAATATGACACAAACGGGGTGTTGTCTCTCCAAATAGACAAACCTTTGTTTTATGAACATACATAGATCTAGGTTTGGTTCTCCATAATATTTCCATGGTCAAATGGATATCTTTTCCTGCGCCACTCAAATACACATTAGTAATTTCCAATAACCTCATATAATATTAAACACATGAATTAGAATACACATCAAACACTTCGCATACAATTTACATTTGAACAATTCAATATATCTCTTATCCAAATAAATCCACATAAGCAATTATCATAATTCTCATAATTTTGGTCCACACATAAAACATACATCCTAATTCTATCATCATAATAAAGTCCTGCAAATCCAATAATGACAGACATCATCTCCAATTTATGCTATTCTAGAATCATATAGAGTTATATATCATGAAGCATCAACATTCAGCAATGTTATCCAAATCATGGAATCATATAAGTTCTAAATCTAGACATAGCTGACATACATTAAATCAAGATTATCCAATCAATGGATCTTTTAGTATTTCAAATCCATAACACATCAAAATGTACACCACAAGGTGCAATAACTCTATAACTTGGTTCAATTACTTTTCTCACCAATCTATCTATCTAACACAGTCCATTCTTTTGAATTATATAGCATTTATTAATAGGGTCAAACATGGTCAACCAAGTTAATCAAAGCTTGGTTGGGGAGGCCTTACATCCATTCCCTGCTAAGCCTGTTCTCTGGAAAGGATAAGAAGATTAAATCGAAATTCAGCATTCTAGAAAAGAAGAAACTCCAAAATGCAGTTTACTTTCTTGAAGAATTTTGGGATGATCACATTCGCATTATTCTAAGTAGGGTACAGGGTGACAAGATGTACCTAGAGTGGATGCATGATATCACACCAGAAGGGATTCATGTCATCATCGATTTCTGCAATATAGGGGAAGTGCTAGCCCTAAGGAAGGTTAGCAAGACTAAAATGTCCAAGCTCACTGGTTCAGTGAGCGACTCACATGGTATGATCATCAACTCAATCAAGGATGATCTGGTCAAGTATGCTTGCATGGTGATAGGTTACCAGATGTTCTCTGCCAGTAGAATTAATTCTGTCTCTGCTGCATCGGTAAATGTCGCTTATAGAATGATCAAGGAGGATGCATCGTTTGATCTGTGCACCTGTATGTAAAGACAACTTATGTTGAATCTTAAGTTGATCAAATAGGACAATGCACTAGATTCAAGTTCGGAAAACTACTGGTTGGGTTGTTCTTTTACTTTCAAGGCTACTTTCTAGGAGTAGGTGATATTCAGTGGTCTGCCGACCAACTGGTAACAAAACAAATCAAAGAAAGTCTACAAGCAGTTGGAACCGGCTATCCGGAAGCACTAAACAAATACTTTGATGAGTTCAGACACAAGATGAGCCAAAGGATAAGGATATCTGGTGACATAGTCAAAAAGTATGAGGAAGACATCTGCTTCAAAATCAAAGTGGATGAATGCATAATGGAGGTTGTTGAGCCTAGGCAAGAAGAAGTGGAGCCTATGGGCTATGAGGTAATGAATGATATGCTGGACAGGTATGCTTCTACCCTAATCATCTCACCCCTTGATCCTAAGGCAAAGAGAACTGACACTTATTTGGAAAGGGTTACACCGGTTGCAGAACCCTCAGAAAAGAAAGGAAAGGTAGTGCCTTCAGCATCGGCACTGGTTACTACAGTTAGTCCCAAAATGACCAAGCAGTCACCAGTTAAGAAGAAACTGGAAGTGGCACCTGCAAAAGTCTTTGAGAGGAAGCGAAAGACAAAAAGCAATACACTTGACTCAGAAGAAATTGTGTTAGAAGAACTGCCTAAGAAGAAGACTAGGCAAACAAAGAAAAAGACAAACAATGAACCGACATCATCTGCACCAGTAAATATTGACATTTCTTCTTACAAACCTTTGACACATTGTCAAAGAGCTATAAAGCATATTAGGAGAAAAGTGTTGAATGATTAAATTGATTGCTTTGATGACTTCAATGATGATGAAAAGGAAGAAGTCCAACAAGAAATCATTTAGTATTTATGTGTTAATGACTGGTCACCTTCAGAAATTAGATCTGAGACACCAGATTCTTTGTATAATTCTTTAGACAATAAATGACACATTGCCATAGAAAAGGAATAGGAAATGAGGGAGGAAATGTTCGCTCTACATTTTCCTGATGTATCAAATTCAGAACTTTTCAAAGTTATGAATAAATATAAAGGCCTCTTCTTCATGAGAAGAAGAAGACTCCTGTTATTGGAAGGAAAGGTTCAAGAAGTGATCAAAGATACACATAATCATGCTCAAGAAGCTCTTAAGATGCATCAAGTGGCTAAAGCCAATAGAAAAACTAAGCGAGAACCAGACACTGGCTAACTGGCTAACTAGATGAGGTGTATGACAATGAAGAAGAACCAGTTAGAGAAGAAATGGACCCCATTGATGTAGACGCCTTAGATGGTGAAAATGTTACTTAGGATGCACCATCAGAAGGAACATTACAGAAAAAGAAGGCAGAAGAAGAAAAGAAGCAATAGGAAGATGAAAAGAAGAAACAGGCAGATGAAGAAGATAAGAGAAAAGAAGAGGAAAAGCGGAAAGAGGAAGACAGGAAGAAGAAGGAAGAGGAAAAGAAAGAATAGGAGAAGCAGAAAGAGGAAGAGAGGAAGAAGAAGTAAGAGGAAAATAAAGAAGAGGAGAAGAGGAAAGAGGAAGAGAAGAAACAAAAAGAGGAAGATAAGAAAAAGGAAGAGGAGAAGAAGAAGGATGAAGAAGAGAAGAAGTGAAAAGTTGAAGAGAAGAGACAAGAAGAAGAGAAAAGAAAGAAAGAAGAAGAGGAGTAGAGGAAGGCTCAAGAAGACCAGCAAAAAGCCAAGGACAATGAAGCAACAGAAAAGAGCACATAGGTGGAGACTCCAATGGCAACTGGTAGTCAAGTTAAACCGGCTGCAATTGCCAGTCCTATTGACCTTCAGTTTGCAAATGAATCAGAGCTGTTGTAGAGCATTAAGCTTGCTCAAGAGCGATGGGATGCTCTAAGGAGGAAAAAGGAGGAAGATGTTTTCCAAACTATGGTGGAAACACTTACCAGTTTGATACTCGGTACGAACCTTCCCAGTACCAATTCCTCACTTGCACAATTGAAGCTCCTATGCACAGTTGTAGAAGACTAGGTATAAAGCTTGGAAGAGGTCACAGAAGCAAATGCCAAGAAGGCACATCAAAAGGCTTTGGACACTGCCCTGGTGAAAAAGATAACAGAGCTCCGATCTGATCTCCAGAAGGCACAAAAGGCCATTACAGATGCAATGAATAAGGGAAATCTTCTACTTAACAAGATTTACCAACCTCATTTATTTTGTTATGATGTGCTTACTCAGAAGGACAAAATGCAATCTGATATGCAGTCATTTATTAGCACCTTCAAGGTGCCATATGATTGCTTTTCCACATATGGACAAACTGTTCACCGGCTTCAACTATAGTCTGCAAGACTAGAGGCAGAGATAAGCAAGTGGACATGAAATTTGTAGGAACTTCAACTGGTCCTACTGCCAATGCTGCAAATTCTCTAGAAATGCTACCTAAATCTTGATGCCCTAATGGTCACTCAAGAGATGAGAACGATAGATGCCATGGAAGAACAGGTCTCCCAGATGCAGACAGAGAAAGAGGTGGCTACATCCCTACTTGACCCATGGTCCTTATCCATGAAGCAATTTTTTTAGGACTTTAAATTAGCTTTTGATAAGTTTTACTCTTTACTGTCATAAACACTTATTATTTTAATACTAATGAAACAGGGGTTAGTTTGCAATACTTTTTTCATTGTTGGTAAAGGGGGAGAAGTATAAATTTTGAATGTTTTGATGTATACTTTCATGTTATTTCTATTAAGGAGTAGTATACATTGTATTTTCTACAAAAAGGATAGTGTATATGCTTAGGGGGAGTAATTTTGATTATGGCATATTTTTGTTGTAAAACACTTAGATGTCAAATTTTTTCAAAGTGTTGCCATCAATGCCAAAGGGGGAGATTGTTGGCATTTTTGATGATTATGTTGTGATTGTCATTGATGGACACACACTTGCTATGAGATCACTTTTTGTATGTATGAGTTAAAGCTCACCCGACATTTGTTCCAACCAGTATGATGTATTATAGTCTTTAGACTATCGGTGTTTTGCAGAAAGTGTTTACCGATTTAAAGTGGTATGAAGACCCCAAGTGGTTCAAGGATCTCAAGCGGTATGAAGGAATGAAGCGGCACAACTCATATTTCCTAGTCTTCATTTTGTCTAACTGGCAACTGGTATTTTGCTTAAACCGGTATTCTATATGAACCGGTAATACTCTGTGATGAGTTACCAACCGACATTTTGTGATGAGTTACCATCCACCAATTGTTTGGTGGTGCCGACACTCTAGTGGTTCTTTTTGTGTTGTGTTACCAAATATGTCTAGATGCATTGAACCTAAGAAATTGTATTATAATCCTATTGGACCGACATGAAATCAGATTCCTTTATAAGGACATCATGTCTAGGGTTCTAGGTTATTGCTAGGGTTTAAGCTGGTTGATGAGTTCTTGTAAGGGAAAATAAAGAAGATAAGTTCAGGTCTGTGGGAAGAGGTAGAGTGTGAATGTGTTGAAGACTGAAGTAATGCTGGAATGAATTAGAAACGAGCTATCAAGGATCTAACCAAGCAATCTGTGCTATTTAGTAGATCACTCACTTGTTGATTACTCACATCTTCGACAAGTCTGAAGCCCTTAACCGGGTAGGCCCAAAAGCCTTTTGTAAATCCTCTAACAAGGTGGTTCACATTTGTGGATCTAAAATCCTCTAGCAAGGTAGTCTTTAATTGGACTTATGTCCTAACAAAGATTGAGATTTCTAATAGGATCTGTTCTCGTAAAGAACATTGTATGACCTTAACCGGTCTGAACTTAACCAGTCTGGTTCCTATTCTATAGATAGTTACTTGTGAGTTCCATCTCACCATGGTTTTTCCCATTTGGGTTTCCACGCCAAAATATCTTGTGTTATGGTGTTTGTTCTTCTATGGGTGAATGCATTATTTGCTATTTGGTTTGCATGTGTGCTAACCGGTTTGTCTGCTAAACTATTTTACTGGTTTACTGGTAGTCTAGTAAAGTGTTTAAATATAGTGATTTTTGGCATACTAATTAACACCCCCTCTTAGTATTCATCACGTTTTAGCGTGCATCATTTGGTGAACCCAACATGAATCAAACACACAACCTTTTGATTATTCAGTCTGACTTTTGTTTTTGTGATTTTCTTATAATTTTCACACACAGATTACGCTTTAGCACTTTTGTCTCACGTTTTGGCACCCTTGTCAGAAGAGTTTTAGTGCTTTAGTTAGAGTTTTAGTGCTTTTGTTAGATTTTTATCACTTTAGTTAGATTTTTAGTGCTTTTGTTAATTAATTAATGCTATTGTAATAATCTAGCACTTTTGCGCTCTCTGTTTGTTAGTTCTTTAATTCTGTCAAACATTTTTAAATTAGCACTTTTGTTAATATTTTAGTGTTGTTGTTATTAGTTTTGCGCTTTTGAGAGTACTTTGACACTGTTGTCCGAAGTAGCGGTTTTGTGTTCTCACAGAGTAGCACTTTTGCAACAGAGAGCTCAAAATTGTAACTGCAAAAATTAACTTAGTCTTGTGGAAGTCCACATCAAATCTTGGATTATTCTAACTTGTTTATTTGCAGTTTTTTACCTATTTCTTGTAGGTTGGAGGAGTTTAATTTAGGATTTCAATTTCATTTTAACTTCTTTTCTAAAGTTGGTTAAAAGGAATTCATATTTCTTCATTTTTTGGTAAAAAGAACCTCACATTTTAAGTTTGGTGTTTAAAACATATCAACTACATCTTCATTTGGGCTTAAAAAGAACCTCATTCTAAGGTAAAAAGAACAACAAATCAAACACTTTGCTTTCTTGCAAGTTAGGGAAAAATATTTCAATTTGGGCTTAAAAATAACAACAATCTTTCATTTCTTGCAATGGTAAAATTCACAATCAACCTTTTATTTGCAAAAGCAATTTTCTTTTAATGAAACGTGTTTTCATTTTGTTGACCAGGATTTCATTTTCGTAGTTAAAAAACAAATTGCTTTGTGGAATAAAAAGAACATCATGTCTGTTGGAGCAACATCTCCGAATAGCAAATAGATCATATTGCAATGAAAGGCTAAAAAGAACAAGTTTTTTTTGTGTTTGGCACGCTTGTGCAAATATGTAGAGTGGTCCCATTTCTAACACACACTATCCCCTCCCTTGGCTCTCATGGTTCTAGGTGCAAGAGAAAAATGTTAGTAAAGCTCTAAATTTTTTACTTTTAAGAGAGGACTGCCAAGAGACACATCACTCTTGGGAATCACCTTGCATGGTAAATCCTTTGAGCCATTATAGAAATTAGGTGAGATCAAAAGTTGTAGGGTGTAGCCATTCCTATAGTGTACTTGCCAAAAGGACATATGGGCCCCACCACAAGTTACAAGGCTCTTAAGTGAGTCACTATAGAATGAACTTATGTCCAAAGACATCAAACATTACTAGACACCTCTTATTTTAGAAGCTGACCCATTTTATTGATTAAGGATTTTTGTGAAAAGTTCAGTGCAAGAGCATAGATGGTTTTGCTCCCAAGATAATCACTATACATATTTCCTTGAGTAGAAACAAGGCTTTTGGAAAGGCTACTTGTAGCTTGATGAAAGTGGTGACTCGCCCATCATAGGGATCATCTATCTATTATGCTTGCGCAAGACTTAGTATATCACATCCTTACCTACCATGACGGGATACATAAGATACGTAGTACCAAATTTGAAGAAATATCAAGATGTGGGCTGAAAATGTCACAACTTGCCATGACCTTAGGGATAAAAAGTGTTTGAGTTGTCTTCATCTTGTTTCAGACTAGTAAAAATTTGGGCTGACTTTAGGCTTTGGGAACATAACATACATTTATAAAGGGTAAAAAAAAAAAGTTCATGATTGGGTTGATTTAGACCCACACCTATTGGACCTTTATTGAAAAGGGGCAAGATTATTGTGCTTGTGTGATTATTGTTTTTTCATGTCAAAGGGTTTAAAACAATTGAAACAAAGTATCCATCCAACAAATCTACATCAACATTGATAAACAAATCTACATCAACAAGTGAAACAAAGTATCAATTTGTATGACCATCACTCATATCTTGAGAAAAATAAATCTTCATCAAAAGACCAAATTGAAGAAGAGACAACTTGGTTCAAAGGCTTTTATCAAGAAAAGGAAATTTTTCTATATCAATAGACAACTCTTTCTCTCACATAGAGTATTCTTGCATCATATGCACTTGTACCTTCAAGGTAAATCCAACGAATTTGACAAAGATTCATTGAGTAATAGAGCTTTGACTCAATATAGAGATTTTGATTATCACAAGAACAAAGGGGGAAAGATCAATCCTACTTTCTTTCCTAATATTTGTATCACATACAATGAAGCTCGAGAGGAGCCACCAACCCTTGTCAGAGAGGAAGAAGCAAAAACCCCCTTCATAATGAAAGAATTTTATTGTGATCCATATTCTATCCACTTTCACCTCCACACATAACAAATTCACTCAACTCTAAACACAATAGCTCTTGTCCTTATTACTTTCAGATATTGCTTAAACTAACCAACAAATCATTTTTAGGGTGTCTCTACATCTAGGATAAATCATCCTAAGATGCATTTCTACACATCTAAGATAGGTTAAAACTAGTTTATGAGTGCATCCTCTCATTACTAGGTAGCTTGGATGGTAACACATCTCAAACCTTTCTATACCTCATCGCATCAAATTGTTGAAAAACACAATTTAATCAATTCACAAAGAACTCTGTTGACATCTAACCTTCAGTATTAGAGATCTATCTTCCACCAAACATTTCACAAAACTTGTTTTCCATCAAAAATTTCCTCACAACCTCATAATCATTTTTACAAACATCAACTTTCAAAACCATGGCTCAAACAAGATCAATGAGAAATCCACAACCAGAAGTTGAAGAGGAGGAAGAAAACCTCAATGATTTTCATGAGGCCTTTGGAGGAGGCACTAATGATGAAGAAACCAACACTCTAACTCCAAAAGATATAGAAAGAGCACAACATAATCCAAAATTCAACAAACTCTTTGATGAAATTCTTAGAAACAATGCCAATGCTCATTTCTTGAGACTCGCTCAAGAGGGTGCCAAACTTCCCTCCAACTTTGATACAAAACAATTATGAAAAACCTCCAAGAAATATAGCCATCACAATGGTGAAGGAGGTAGAGACTACTTCCACTATGACCCTAATCATCAAGGGAATCCTCCACCTCCTCCTCCTCCTTCAAAAATAGACATGTTGAGGCAACAAGTAGAAAATCTCGCTCAACAACTAAACAGTGGTGTGAAGACTAATCGCTTCTCACTTAACAACATTTTTCCCTATCCTTTTTATAGAAACATCATTATGACACATTTTCCACGAGAGTCTGAAACACCCAAATTTAAAAAATATAGAGGCAAAGGAGATCCTAGGGACCATTTGCAAGAATTTCACTCAGCTTGCTTAGAGGTGGCCTATTGATGGGGAGGAGTTCTCGAAGAGAGTCACACCTTTCTAAATAGGTATTTTAATGATTTTATAGTGGGCTCCTATCACTCTTCACTTTTCTATTAACAATTCAAACACTCAAACTCTCTTGGAGTGCTCCCTATCAATTTGTACTCAATAGTTGCTTCAAGCATGGTTGAGATTCACAAGGGTAAATCCAACCACTAAACTATCCTAACCTCCAACATGTACTTGCAAGGGTTTTAGTGGGTGTCTTATATGTGTTTACATTCCATTTAATTGGTTCTTTGATTGGCTTCCCATCATTTTCCCATCGCTCCCTCTTTCTCCTATTTTCTAGGCCTAGTAGCCCTAAAGCCCCAATTAGCCCTACCTTTCCAGTTTTTGGGCAATTACTCAAAAATCACTCAAATATCCTTCCAAAAACTTTGGTGATCTGAGTACCCTTTTGGAATTTTTTTTGGATCCACTAGGGTAGTCAGTCTGGTCTGTTCGTACTGGTATGGATCCCAAAAATGACACTTTTGGGGGTTTTAGGAGTTAGCAGTCTTCTCCAAAAGGTTTTAATGGTTTATGAACCCTTTCTCACCTCCACCTCTTCAATTAGACTCTTCCCTACATCACACTTCCATTCCAAACACTTGGCACATTCACAACTTCTCATCCCTGCAAGCAAATACAACAATTTCAATCATTTTCCTAACCAAGCTATGACAGTGCTCACTTGGGAAATGATGGCAAGTTGCTTCCCAACAACTTCCAGGCCATTACAAATCATATATAAAATATACAAGGTTTCCATGACTTTAATCCCAAGGGTCATTGAGCAAAACTCAGGGGATTTCAAGTTGGAACCATGACTGGGCTCTTGAACCCTTGCTTAAACTGAGAGCAGTACAATAAGAGATAATTTATAAACACACTTCAAAATTGTACTAAGGAAAGATACAAAAACCTCCTGAGAAACACAATATCATACATCAAACCACCATGAAATAACAGTAGCAAGTTCAATCCATTATGTACGGACTGCTTCTATAAAAATGACAAAATACAAGGCAAAATTTGGAAATTATCGTCAAATTATATTCAAAATTGCTCAAAGATGTTCCAACCCATGTACAATAATTATTAGAGAATTTAAGATGCCATTTTGGTCATAACCAACTCTTCATTGGCTGCCTAACCACCGATTTGCTAAAAAATGCAAAGTTGTTCAAAAAGTTGCAAAAAGTTGTCAAGCAACAATGACAACTTTTGCTCAAATGTGCATTTTTGCATTTTATGTATTTCTACTCATACTAAACCTCCTAGGATGACTGCCTAACATCAAAATGACATTCCTAAATTCTTAATGAGGATTTACAAGATGTTTTACATCATAATGCAATTTATGTCATTTTAGGCTTACAAGGGCTCATAGGCCAAATTTGAGAAAACAAACAACCTAGGTGACAATCATCCTTCAAATGAATATCAAACACACATGTGGACCTATAAGTAGTCCATTATTAAAACACTAATCCAAAAGATGGACTATCACACCAAAATTTTGAAAATGCACCAACAAATTGGTTAAAAGCTAGCTGCTCCTGCACCATACTCCCCCAATGGGAAAGAAGTCAAGTGACTCCTTTAGGCAACAAAGAAAGGGGAATTCTAAGTTTAGAAAATATTCTTCAGGCACCCAAGTAGCCCTAGATGCGGGAAATTGCTGCCATTTGACCAAATGCTCCATATAAGAAGTGTGCCTTGTCTTCTTGAGAATCCTAGAATCCAATACTTTCTCAGCTTGTGGCATGGTTGCAGGTGGTAAGGATAGGTCTAAAAGTGCTTGAGAGACCTCTGAGACTCTACTACATTCCTTGAGAAGTTTTCCCTTATACTACATCAATTCTGCAACATTAAATGTAGGAGATAAAGCCATGTCTCTGGGTAGGTCAAGTTTGTAGGCATTATTTCCATACTTGGCCAAGACCTTACAAGGTCAAATCCTCCTCATATAAAGTTTACTAGGGACACATTTATGAAGCCTTTCTTTGTTCAAATGAACCATGACCAATTCCCCAACAACAAATTGTATATCCTTTCTCTTTTCATCTACTTTATCTTTGATCCTTTGAGAGGTGTCTAGTAATGCTTTCCTAACCTTCTCATGAATCTCTTGCATGGATTGATCCATGTCCATATATTGTCCACTCTTTTGTCCCATCTTCCCAACATCTCTGAGCTCCAAAACACCTCTAGGATGAAGGACATAAACTATCTCAAAGGGGCTCTTACGGGATGATCTATTCACACTATCATTGTAGGAGAACTAAGTTTGATGGATGATCTGATCCCAAGCTTGTCTATACTCCTTTTTCCAACATGTACGAAGGTTTCCAAGTGTTATATTAACCACCTCTATTTGGCCATCCATTTGGGGATGGTAGGATGAACTGAAAGACAAGTTAGTACCCAATATTTGCCATAAAGTCTTCCAAAGATGACCAATAAATTTTGCATCTCTATCTGATACTATACTGATAGGTAATCCATGAATCCTAATGAATTCATTGAAAAACAAATGAGCAATATTACTAGCATCTTACATGGAATAAAATGGGCCATTTTGCTAAATCTATCTACCACAACATAGATACTATCAAATCTTGATTTGGTCTTGGGAAAACCAACAACAAAATCACAGTTAGGGATAGGAAAAGGTTGATAGAGTCCAACATTAGAAGAATTACCCTTGGCTCTTTGGAAAACCACACATTGCTCCACATATTTTCTGATATCCCTTTGCATCTTAGGCCAATAGTAGAATCTTTGGACAAGTTCCAAAGTCTTATTCAATCCAAAATGTCCACTTGAGCAACAATTATGCTTCTCTTGCATCAAATTTTCTCTCATGGAACCTCTAGGTACACAAATTTGTTCTGGTTTAAACAAAAGACCATCTTGTAAGGTAAAATCTGCATATTCACCATGAAAATGATTTCTAAATTCTTGAGAAACCTTGTAGATGGCAGGAAAGTCTTCATCATCTTGGTATAACCCCTTGAAACTATCCACTCCAATGCTCTTGAGCTGCACTTCTTGAAATGTAAGCAACCTTCTACTTAATGCATCAACAACTCTATTCCATTGACCTTTCTTATGTTTAATGGTAAAAGTATATGACTACAAATACTCTACCCATTCAATATGCCTATCATTCAACTTTTCTTGTGAATTGAGGAAACTAAGAGCTTGTTTATCAGTATAAAATACAAATTCTTTAGGAAGAAAATAATGCCTCCATTTCCTAAGTGATTGAACAAGTGCATATAACTCCAAATCATAAGAACAATACCTTTTCTTGGCATCATTGAGCTTCTCACTAAAAAATGCAACCGGTCTATTGTCTTGACTTAAGACTACTCCAGCTGCTATGTTTCTTGCATCACATTCAATGGTGAAGAGCTTGTCAAATCTTGGAAGAAATAGTACCGGTTGATTAGCTACATTTGTCTTTAAGAGATCAAATCCTCTTTGTGCTTCTTTTGTCCATCGAAACTTAGTCTTCACATCTCCTTTGCTTGTGTCAAGCATAGGTGCACATATCTCACTGAACCCTCTGATGAACTTCCTATAAAATTGTGCCAAGCGATGAAAAATCCTCACTTCACTTGTTGTCTTAGGTGTAGGCCAACTGATTATGGCTTCCACCTTATAAGTATCCATATTCAAATCACCACTTGAGATTACAAACCCAAGATACACCAACTCCTGTTTCATGAACTCACATTTCTCCAAATTGATGGTTAGTTGCTCATCACATAATTTCTTCAATACAATCTCTATGTGCTTAAGATGTTCATCTTTAAACTTGCTAAAATCAAGATTTCATCTAAATAAACAACAACAAATTTACCAATATAATCCTTGTGTAATTCATTCATGAGTCTCATGAATGTGCTAGGGGCATTTGTGAGTCCAAATGACATAAGAAGCTATTCATAAAGTCCTTCTATGGTCTTGAATGTTGTCTTCCATTCATCTCCCTCCTTGATTCCGATTTGGTGGTAACCACTCTTGAGGTCTATCTTGGTGAAGTATTCAACACCTCCTAAACAATCCATCAAATCTTCAATTCTTAGAACAAGAAATCTATACCTGATTGTAATCTGATTGATAGCTCTAGAATAAGTGCAAAGTCTCCAAGTACCTCCCTTGTTTGGGGCCAAAAAGTGGGAACTGCACATGGGTTGATGTTCTTCCTTATCAGACCATTATCCAAGAGTTCTTGTATTTGCTTGGCTACCTCTTTATTCTGCTCCGGTGTCATTTTATAAGCTGCCTTATTAGGCAATGAGGCTCCAGGTATGAAGTTAATTTGGTGACTTACACGTTGAGGAGGCAAGGTTGCAAGTGTTCCATCACTGATAATGTCCTTAAACTGATTTAGAATCTGCTGCACTTCATTGAAAATGAATACTTTCATATCCTTCTTTTCTTCTTTTGGTTTTACTACAAGTGCAAACCCCACTCCTTCTCCTTCCTTGAGAGTATTAATGAATTCCTTCTCACCAACCAACAATACATTGGGAACTTTTGATCTGCCCTCTTCTTGGTCTCCTATGGACTGAATTTTATAGGTGATGCCATCTTTTTTAAAAGTATAAGCATTCTTTTCCCCATCGTGTATTCATTTTCTATCAAATTTACAAGGCCTACCTAGGAGTAGGTGGCAAGCATCCATTGGCAAGATGTCACACAAGATTTTGTCCTTGTATCCTCCTATAGTGAGCTCCACCCAAGTTTGTTCATTCACTAGAACATGTTGTCCCTTATTGAGCCAAGTAACCCTATAAGGATCACTATGTGGGATTCTTTATAGGTTGAGCTTACTCACTACTTCTTCTGACACTATGTTATCAGTGGAACCTGAATCCACCACCACTCTACATAATTTACTCATAATATTGCATTTTATCAAAAACAAGGATCTTCTTTGGCTAGGTTCCTCTTTAACCAGTTCTTTGATCAAGACTCTTCTTATCATGATATTCTCTCCAACCTCAAAATCTAAACTCACTTCTGATGCCTTCATGTTTGCTGCATCTTCTTGAACATAACTTACTCTTCTCTCACCTCTTTGGGATGAAGAAGACTTCTCAGGACATCTATAGGCTGGGTGTCCAAGTTGATGGCAATTGTAGCACTTCATTATAGTAAAATATGACCCTCTTCCTAATCTATTAGACCTTCCTATACTAGAGTTGCTAGATCCCCTTCCTCTATATCTACTCTTGCTATTGGAATCCCCACTCTTATATACTAACTTGGATTCCCCTTAGGATCTTTGGTCTACACTTCTTCCACCATAGATACCTCTACGACCTCTACCATCTCTTCCCCTACCTCTACCTCTGTTGTTTTGCTCTTGTTTCTTTTTACTCTTCTTTTCCACCTTGAGTGCCAATTGATAGAAATTGTGAACAGTACTAGGACACAACAAACTCAACTCTTCTTGTATATTTTATCTCAAGCCATTCAATTACCTAGCTACCTTGATGCTTTCATCTTCCACCACCTTAGATCTCAAATACAACTTCTGAAATTCCTCAGTATAGCTGCTCACATCTAGTTCTTGATGAATACTAAGAGGGGGGGTGAATTAGTATACCAAAAAATACTGAACTCAAACTCTTAAACAATTTAGTAGATAACCAGTATAACAGATTCACTAATAAATCGGTTAAGATAAATGCAAACCAAATAGAAAATAAAGCATTCACCCACAAAAGCACAATCACCATAACACAAGATATTTTGACGTGGAAACCCAAATGGGAGAAACCATGGTGAGAAGAAAATCACAAGTAACTATCTGTAGAATAGAAACCAGACCGATTAAGGTCAGACTGGTTAAGGTCATACAATGTTCTTCACCAGAACAGATCCTGTTAGGAATCCAGATCTCTTTTGGAGATAAGTCTTATCAAAGACTACCTTGTGAGAGAATTTTCAGATCCATAGTTGTGAATCACCTTGTTAGAGGATTTACAAAGGCTTTACTAGGCCTACCCGGTTAAGGGTTTCATACTTGTCGAAGATATGAGTAATCAACAAGTGGGTGATCTATATACTAGCACACTATGCTTGGTTAGATCCTTGATAGCTCATTGTTAGTGCACTTTTAGCATTAATTTAGTCTTCAGTATCTCAACACTCTACATAGACCTAATCTTGTCTGCAAAGATCACACATAACTTTCTCACATATCATACGTCTCTCTTCCTCATACAAACCCTAGACATGATGTCCTTATAAAGGAAATTGATTTCATGTTGGTCCAATAGGATTAAACTACAAGTTCCTAGGTTCAGTGCATCTAGACACATTTGGTAACATGACACAAAATCACCACCAAAGTATCAGTGGAAGATAACTCATCATAGAAATATGAGTTGGTAACTCATCACAGAGTAATACCAGTTTATACAATATACCGATTACCAGTTGTCAAAAATGAAGACTGGAAAATGTCAACTACTGCTTTGTTCCTTCAAACCGCTTGAGATCCTCGAACCGCTTGAGGTCCTCATACAGCTTGAGATCTTCAGTCAATTTGTGACCGGTAAACATTTTCTGCAAAACATCGATAGTCTAAAGACTATAATACATAATACCGATTGGAACAATTACTGGTTGAGCATAACTCATACATCAAGAAAGTGTGTGTCCATCAATGAAAATCAAAACATCATAAAAAAGCCAACAGTTCTCTTTGTCTCAAGTTTTGTCTCCTCTTGTGTAATTGAATTTCATAGTCTTCAGGGATATATGCTTCTTTCACCTTGGCTAGCATTCCTTTCCAAGTGACAATTGGGTTCTTACCCTCCTTTGTCTCTCCTCTTGGATGAACTTCCACCAAGTCAAAGATGCTCCTCTCAATCTAGATTTGGCTACCTTCACCTTTTGTGCTTCACTAATCCCATCACATTCCAAGTGATTCTCCAATCCATTCCATGACTACTTCTGGTTCCATTTTTCCACAAAAAAGTGGCACTCCTTTTAGGGATTTTCCTCCTAAGGATTTGATGGCTCTAAGGAAAGGTTCTTAAGGTAGAATAGGATTTGGTTCAGGTGTGCTATCCTCTTCTACTACTTCCTTACCTTTCCCTTCATTGATTGTGATTGTTACTTTCTAAGTCTTGTCTTCAACTACGTCCATTTTTCTCTCCAACTGTTGTAGTCTTACCTTGAGGAGTCTATTCTCTTCCTCTTGATCTTCTATCTTCTTGTCTAAATCTGCATTGGTCACCATGCTGAGTCTCTTTTCTCCTACTGACTCAATCTCTAACATGAACTGGCTTCTTCCCAAATCTTAGCTTGCTCTGATACCACTTTGATGGGAAGGAGTTCTCAAAGAGAGTCAAACCTTGATCAATAGGTAGTTGACTGATGTTTTAGTGGGCTCCTATCACTCTTCACTTTTCCATGAACAAGTCAAACACTCAAACTCTCTTTGAGTACTCCCTAAAATTTACTCTCAATAGTTGCTTCAAGCATGGTTGGGATTCACAAGGGTAAATCCAACCACTAAACTATCTAAACCTCCAACATGTAAATGTAGGGGTTTTAGTGGGTGTCTTATAGGTGTTTCCATTCCATTCAAGTGGTTTTTCAATTGGTTTCCCATAATTTTCCCATCGCTCCCTCTTTCTCCTATTTTCTAGGCCTAGTAACCCTAAAGCCCCAATTAGCCCTACCTTACCTATTTTGGGGAAATTACTCAAAAAATAACTCAAATAACCTTCCAACACCTTTGGTGATCTGAGTACCCTTTTGGACAAAATTTTGGATCCACTAGGGTAGGTAGTCCGGTCTGTCCGTACTGATACAGATCCCAAAAATGTCACTTTTGGGGGTTTTAGGAGTTAGTAGTCTTCTCAAAAAGGTTTTAATGGATTCTACACCCTGTCACACCTCCACCTCTTCACTTAGAATCTTCCCCGCATCACAATTCCATGAAAAACACTTGGCACATTCACAACTGCTCATCTCTGCAAGCAAATAGAACAATTTCAATCATTTTCCTAACCGGGCTATGATAGAGCTTGCCTAGGAAATGATGGAAAGTTGCTTCCTGGAAACTTATAGGCCATTACAAAGCATATATACATTTTAGAAGGGTTCCATGACTTGAATCCCAAGGGTCACTAAGAAAAACTCAAGGGATTTCAAGTTGGAACCATGACTGGGCTCTTGAACTCTTGCTCAGACCGAGAGCAGTACAATAAGAGATAATTTATAAACACACTTTAAAATTTCACTAAGAAAATATAGAAACACCTCTTGAGAAACACAATATCATACACCAAACTACCATGAAATAACTGTAGCAAGGTCAATCCATTATGTATGGATTGCTGCTATAAAAATGACAAAATACAAGGCAAAATCTAGAAATTGTCTTGAAATTCTACTCAAACTTGCTCAAAGATGTTCCAGCCCATGTACAATCATTCTCAAATAATTTTATATTCCATTTTGGTCATAACCAACTCTTCATCAATTTCCTAACCACCGATTTGCTCAAAAATATAAAGTTGTTCAAAAAGATGCAAAAAGTTGTCAAGCAACAATGACAACTTTTGCTCAAATGTGCATTTTTGCATTTTATGCATTTCTACTCATACTAAATCTCCAAGGATGACTCCCTAACATCAAAATGACATTCCTAAATTCCTAATGAGGCTTTACAAGACATTTTACATCATAATGCAATTTATGCCATTTTAGGCTTACAAGGGCTCATAGGCCAAATTTGAGAAAACAAACAACCTAGGTGACAGTCATCTTTCAAATGAATATGAAAAAATATGTGGACCTCTAAGTAGTCCATTATTCAAACACTAATCTAAAAGATGGAATATCACACCAAAATTTTGAAAATACACCAACAAACTGGTTAGAAGCTAGGTGCTCCTCCACCACCTATGAGGACACATATGTGATGCACCTCTTTCATCAAAGTTTGGGAGGCACAACCACACAATGGTTTTTATGACTTCCAGATGGTATTAGAACATTTGAAGAACTGGTTAAAAAATTCATCGCTCATTATGCACACAACATAGAATGTGATGTCACCATGGCAGATTTGTGCAACACAAAACAAAAACTAGGGGAGTTGTTCTCAGCTTTCCTACAACGATGGAGAACTGTCTAGTAGATGCTCCCTTCATCTACCTAAGCAAGAATTAGAAGAAATATTCATTTCCAACTTAAATGATGAAATGGAATTTCATTTGGACATGAAGGGCACATAATCCTTTGAAGAAATGATAACTCAAGGGCTCAAATGTGAAAGAGCCCTCATAAAAAAGGGACTTATTAAAATTTATAATGAAAACAAATATGGTCCTTGTCCATACTATAATAGCGAAAAACCTAAATTATGGAAGAAAAACAAAAAAAATTTCAATGACACGATAGTGGATGCAAGAACAGTGAAAATTGCACAACCTGTGGTTAGGTTTGCAGGACAAAATCCCCCTCCTAACAACAACACCATCAATAATCCACAAAATCAAGGTCACAATACACAACACAAGGAACCAAAATAAAAGCAACAAAACTACAAGCTAAAATGCACATATACACCCTTAGGGGAACCTATCAAAATGATCTTATGCCAATTAATATCCTCCAATCTTGTGACCTTAAAAAAAATATCCAATTATGAGCCTCAAGTCAAGCCACCATGGTAGTGAGATCATGAACATTGTCAATTTCACCAAGAAGAGAGCATAAAACAAGTAATTGCCATCGGGTAAAAGATCTTGTTCAGGATCTTATCAATAGAGGAGAAATTGAAATTGAAGGACATGACCCAAAAACATCCAATGATGATCACCTAATGTTCAAAAGTCCACTTCCATCACATGATCAAAGGGGTCCTTCCACCCTAGGGAGAAACATAGATACCACAACCAATTACACACAAGTTGCATATAGTTATACCATGAATCACCTTTATGATGTAGATGAACAAGTTGCAACTCTTACCATAAAAGATCCAAATCCTACATGCAACGTTGTTACACATCATAGCAAGATTACTATTCAAGTGGCACCACAAGGAATGACACCTCTCCCCAAACAATATAATCTTGTAGAGCAATTGGATAAGATGCCAGCCCTCATCACCATATTAGAGATTTTACGCTTATCCCCCTCACATAAAACAATCTCGGATCAAGCTCTCCAAGAAGTGTCTGTCCCCGCCAACCTCACTACAGATCAGTTTCAAGCCATGATTGGTAGTCTAAACTCATCACCATGTCTCACTTTTATTGAAAGTGACAACACATCCTTCCAACAACCCCACAATGCCTCCCTCTGTTAAATGCAATGACAGTCCCAAAGACACTGAGAGGGGGGGGCGGGGGGGTGAATCAGTGCCTAACTGGTTAATGGAATATTTGAACTTATTTGTAACTTTGCAACCCAAATTAATGTACTGGTAAACAAGTAATAATGCAACAAAGAGAAATAATAGAGATAGCATAAATGCACACCATAACAGAAGATATTTTGGCAAGGAAACCTGGTAAGGGAAAAACCTCAGTGGGATTTGTGACCCACAATATTTACTCATTGGCCAATATGAATAAATATTACTTACAATGGGGGCCTGCACATACAGGAAGGCCAATAGCCTAGAGTTCACTACTCAATGAAAGAGTCTCACTGATTACAAACTGGATAATTAAATCCAAGACTATGTACTGCTCAAAATAGCATTTGCAATTCTTGATTCAGTACTGGCTTAAGCTTAGTTAGAAATCTTAACTGAAAACCTTGTCGACGAATGATATTCGCTCACATAATCTATCTTCTATGATCTATTACATAATCACCTCTTCTATTCTGTATATATTCTCATATCAAAATGACCTATAAGATCTCATACATATATGAGTCTTTACAATACATCATGTTGGCTTACAGACAATTAATTATATTACAATACAATTCATATAAGCAAAACTTTGTCTCATGTCAGCCTGAGTGCCAGTATGCTTCATTGCTGGTGTAAACTAGATGCCAATGAATGAACTTGTTGTGTCTTTTGGTGCTGGTAGATGATGTCTGCATTGCCGATGAACCTGCAGAATCCTATTACCGGTTGGTTGCCATCAATGACAAAATCAGCCATTCTCATTAGAGTGTATAATGCCAACAATCTCCCCCTTTGGCATTGATGGAAACACTCATGAGAAAAATCCAAAAACTATTGTCCAAAAATTGTCCAAAAATTGTCCAAAAATGAGGTCCAAAACTGATCCCAAAAAAAGAAGTGTGCTCCCCCTGAGCAAGTGATCTCTTTTGTGCATTTTTCTCCATACTACTCCTTTGGCATCAATAAAAAAGGATGTCGAAAAGAATCAAAGAGTACAAAATTCTACCTCATATCCTGTAACCAATTGTGTACAATTTGAAAGATATTCTCCAAAATTAGATTAAGGCTTTGAATGAATTTATTACTATCAAAAATAATGGTTTCGGTCTGTTGGATCGTTTCGGTCAGATAATGCATATGTTGCTCTGGTATTCGATCTTCTTGAATTATTTCTTTAGATAGCTCAACCCGTTGATTTGTAAGGTTGCCCAATCTAGGACCAAGTTTGTTTTTCAGTTCCTGGGCCTTCATCCTTATCCTTGCTTTTTCTTTTTCCAAATTCTCAATCTTTTCTTCAAAAATTGTCATTTCTTATTCAGAAACTGAGGTAAGTTCTGAAGAATCTATCATATTATCTGCTATGTCATCTATCTCCTTTTGTGTTTTCTTAATCTCCTCATCAATGTCTTCAGTCATCTAGTGAGGCTTGTAGGATTCCTTATATAATTCTTTGTATTCCAAAATTTTGGAATTAAGTATCGGTAATAAGGAATCAATATGCTCAGTACAATCCTTGATAGTTTTGTCAAATAATTCACCTTTTTCTTTATTCACCCTTTCCTTAATAGTTTATTCATTAACCTTATCTATAGTTAGAACATTTGAAGCAATAAATTTGGAGAATGCATCCAATTTACCCAAAGAACCATCAATATGATCTATCTTACATGTCGGTGCAATCATTTTCAAAATAGGCAATGTATCATCAATGACCTTAAATGCTAAGGCGTTGCAATCTGTGATCCTCTTAATTGAATCTAAAAGTATATCAGTTACATTTGTAGGTCTTAAATCTACAGTAGATGTGCTCAGTTCTATAATAACTTTCTTTTCATCAAATACTAGACCAATTACCTTAACAATTTCTTCCTTGTTTCCATCATTTATTACCTCTTTATTTATAGTTGCTACCAGTTTCTCACTCTGTGTATGTACCTTTGCTTCTAATGGTTTCTCAGTGTTAGGTTTCTTAGCTTTCACTGGTATTTCAAAGTTCTGAGAGTTAGCAGTGATAACCGGTGACTCAGATATCTTAACATTCATAGCATCAACTATCTTAACCACTAAAGTATCTTTATCCATAACAATATTAAAATCTTGTGTATCTGCATTCATGGTAAAAAGAATTTCAGAATCCAGATTAGTATCATCATGTGTCATTTCTTCAGCCTTCTTTTCCGGTTGACTATTAGTATGTATCGGTGTCCCTGAAGTTATTGGTGGGTTATCCTATGCTAGTGGAGAAAGGTTATCTTTGACCTTTATAATAGGTACACTACCAATTTTACCTTTACCTTTATCCTTTTGATATACCTTACTAAAAGACTTATCCATTTTTTGCCTATCCCTTTCTTCTTTGTTTTATTTTTCAACAAAAAATATGTCCCGTTTGTCAGCAGTTTCATCTGCTATTTCTTTCAATCTCCCAACCATTAGACTAACCTGTCGGTGACCACTCACAAAAACTGACTGGTTGGCTTCAACAATCAGTTCACCAATCTCCTCCTTGGAATTAAGAGGGTGAACCACCAATAATGCTTCAACCTTTAACATTTTATCCAGTTCCATAACTGACATACTTTTAGCCTCTCACCTCAAATATAAGTCATTAGGTAGATCATCGACAACCTCAATAAAAAATTTCTTGTAAATGTCAAGATGCAAAATAATGCTTGCCTCTATTGTCTCCTTCTCAGAATCCTTGAAAGAATGATTAAATTTATTCACATTGCTAGGATTACCTTCTTGTGTTATTTCAATTATCAATTCCTCTGGTGTAAGGGTATCCGATGCCTTAGGTTCTTGTTTCTTCTTCGAAGTTAACTTCTTTTTGGGCTCTCTCACAACATGTTGTTTCTTCCTTAATGTTCTTGTCCTTTTAGGAGAAGGAGAAGGTATCGGTGAAGGTTTCCTCTTCTTCCTTTTAACTCTTTTGAACTCTGTTGCCTTATCACTGTCTATATCAAAAGAAGTGACACCTGGTGAAACATGGGCTATCAGTTCCAGTCCTTCTAGTTCACTAGCAGAATTACCACTTAAGTTCATCACATTTTCTTTAACTTCTTTAGCCATTTTAGATGCATCTCTCATGAATTTTTCTCTCCTTTTTCTCTGCTTCTGCATCAAAACAACACTCTCAATAGTGTCAGTACTGCCAAACATTTCTTCAAAAGGCTCCCTTGGTGCATCAAGAAGTGTCTTTGTATAAGCTTCAAGAATATTCAAATCAACTTCATATCCCATCTCTGTTATCCAAATAGTTCTAGGAGTAACAACTTCCATCCATGTTTCATCTCTTTTGACTACAAAACATATTTGGTTGTCATACTTATCCACAATACTTTGCGGTATCCTTTCTCTATCCTTCATCTTGGTTTGAAAGTTTTCGAAATAGGTTGTTACCATGTCAACTCTATTAGCACCTATGCCGATAATAGCTTCCATGATCTGTCTACCAATAGGGATGTCATATGTAAAGTCCTTGTGACCAATATCAGGTATCTCCTTTGTGAATTAAAGCATTAAACATATAGGTAGATTCCCAAAATGAAATGTTCCCTTCTTATCATCCTTAATCTTTTTCTGATGAATAATGATGAACAGTAATTACTCAATAGATACTGAGAGGGGGGAGGTGAATCAGTATAGACAAAAACTTCCTTAAAACACTTTGACTGCAAAGACTGAACTGACTGCTAAACAATATCACCAATCTAAAATAGGGCACTACCGGTAAAACACAGTGAGACTATGAATGATATAAACTGGTAACACTTAGATCTTCACAACACATAATATCTCATTTCCACTTCACCCATATGCATAAACAAGTAATACATCATAAATATAAAGTCCACTAGATCAACATGCTTTACCACTTGACAAAAACCACTAAGACATCACATGAAAAAGCATCACACATAACAGATTGATTTTTCTTGTGGAAACCCAACTGGGAAAAACCATGGTGGGGATGAATACCCACAAGTTGTTCTCTCAACTCTTCTAAAGTCCACTCTATTAGGAGCCTAGTCTAGTTAAGGACTTTACAATAGGTTATGCTAGAAACCGATCCTACTAGGGATCACCTAGTTAAGGGATGGTTAAATACCTAGTTAAAGGTTAGAACCCTATTAAAGGTTACCTCGCAAGAAGATTTGAAGAACTCAATGATTTTGAGTCACCATTAAGGGATTTTTCAACTATTGAAATGGTTAGAAGTCAATAGGTAATACATTGATCTGATAACAACACTCAGTGCCAATGCAGATCCACTTTAGTTCCTTTGCTTCTGCAATCACACTCTGCAGGTATCAACATACTTCTCTGGTCTGGCAAGAAACAAGTATCTCTTTACTTGGATACACACATAACATTTCCCAACAACTTCACAATGCAAATCATCAACGACCTTATAGGAAACAGATAGGTCAGTAGCATAAACCCTAAAACCTAAACATTTAAGTTATCAATACAGTCAGTCCAATCTCGACCGTTCAAACACATTGCATTGAATAAATTAGTCTTGAACAAATCTCAAAACGTTCTCCATTGTTCATTCTATGTTGCTCCTAGAAGTTGATAACCCATCACGCGTTCTCCACCATTTACTGAGACTTTGCACATTCCCAAGGTAGATAGGATCAATCTTCTTCATGCAAGATCTTGTTAGGTCCCAGAGACAACTGAGAGGGGGGGGTGAATCAGTTGTCTAATAAATTTAAACCAAAAACAACTTATCCAAACTCAATGCTTAATACCAGTAAACCAAACTTTATGCCAGTAGACAGTTTATTAGTTAATTGAAGTATTGGTAAAGATTAATGCATGAAATAGAAAGACAATAACATCCACAACACATAACACCAATATTTGTACTTGGAAACCCTGTAAGGGGAAAAACCATGGTGGGAAACCTTACCCACAATCAAATGATACTACTGCAGATAGTATGTGTATACAAATGGGGTCTACACATGCAGAAAGGCCAAGCACCTAGAGCTCACTGCTCAAACAAAAATAGGAGTCACACTGACTACAATTGGATGGTTAAATCCAATAATGATGTACTGCTCAAAATAACATCTTCGTATGCTAGCTTCAGTACTGATGTAGTTCTGATACGCCTTCACAAAAACCATCCTTCACCTTCAAATGATGTCTGCGTGTATAACTCTTCTTATTCTTGCATATTCCTTCTTACAAATCCTTTTCCCAATTGCATATTGATCTTACAAATAAGATCTTACATATATACCATAACCTAAGACCAATTTTAGTAGGTCAACTCTAAAAGATATTACAATAAAAAAAATGTACAAGTAAATCAATAACCGATGCAATATCTGATTCAACATCTCGGCTTAATGCAAATACAACATTGATAAATCATCTCCGAAGCATGTCGTGCTGATCTAGAATAGATAAGCCTGTCGGTTCTTATTCTGGACCTATTTGTTGGTACCATCAAATATGCAAACACGAATATACCAATGAACAAATCTCCAAGACAAAATATCCAAACAATGTCTTCAACATAAGTAAGTGTTTTCCATGTCATTCCAAGTGCCGGTGAACAATATATCCTGCCGGTGAACCAGATACCGGTGACTGTGCATAAAGTCACTTGCTTGCTGGTGAACATTGCCAATTCTCCAAAGTGCCAGAGTTGATAAGTGTTACTAGGTGTTGACATTAATGACAAAACCATATCAACATATCCAAAATACCAACAATCTCCACCTTTGGCATTGATGGCAACACAAGATGGAAAAACCATCAAAGTGCCAAAATACAAATGCCAAATACCAAAAACCAACAATCTCCCAAAAGAGATCATAACTAGAAATCAAAATTCAGATATAGAGAGTAATCAATCTCTCCCAAAGTAACAATCACTCCCCCTAGGAGTAACATGTGTTTTCCTTGTGTTTTTTCATATAAATCTCTCCCCTTTTGACATCAAATGCCAAAGCCAATACAAAAACCAGGTTCAAACACAAAATACCAACCAATTTAGTATACCAACTACTCCCCCTAAGAAGTAGCTCACCTCATCAAAGTCAGAGTAAAAGATTTCTCTGTTAATTTTGTCGATTGATGACAAACATCAACTGTCTAAGTCTCTACCGATGGGGGTATGACCCCAAGATGATCTCTAAGATACTCAAAAGTCGCTTTAGGAAAAGGCTTAGTGAAAATATCTACAACCTACTCTTTAGTATTCACATAAACCAGTTTTACTTCTTTTGCTTCAACATTCTCTTTCAGAGAACTCAATTTGATAGAGACATGTTTGGTTTTGGAATGTAGTACCAGATTCTTAGATATATCAATTGTTGTTGTGTTATCACAATATATAGTTATAGGTTCCTTGCATTTTACCTTTATGTCCTTCAAAATTTGCTTAAGCCATAATACCTGTGTACAATTAGTTGTTGTTGCAACATATTCTGATTCAGCTGTTGATAAAGATGTGCAACTTTGTTTCTTACTCAATCAAGAAATTAATCTTCTTCCAAGAAAAAATGCTCCACCGATGGTGCTTTTTCTGTCATCCACATTTCCTGCCCAATTTGCATCTGTGTATGCACATAATTCAAAGTTTTAATCTCTAGGATACCATAAACCAAGATTTGTAGTGCCTTGTAAGTACCGGAAAATCCCTTTTATTGCTGATTCATGATTTTCTTTATGATTACTCTGGAATCTTGAAACAATACATACTACATTCATAATATCTGGTCTTGTTTGTGTCAAATATAGTAGGCCTCCTATCATAGATTTGTACGTATTCAGATTAACAGGTGTAGATTCATCCCTTAGTGATAATTTGTCATTTGTAGTCATAGGTGTGCTTATTGGTTTAGAGTTCTCCGTCCCAAATTTCTTTAGTAACTCCTTCAAGTACTTATATTGACTCAAGAATATACCTTTATCATTCTGTGAAATATGCAATTCTAAAAAGAATTTTATCTCTCCAATCATAGACATTTCAAATTCTTGTTTCATTTCAATAGAAAAGTCTTTACATAAACCATCTTCTCCTCCAAAGATTATATCATCAACAAAAACTTCTATAACCAAGATGTCATCATTAGTCACTTTATAGTATAAATTGTTGTCAGTATTACCTTTAGAAAAACCAATCTTCAAAAGATATTTATCCAATCTAGCATACCAAGCTTTTGGAGCTTGCTTCAACCCATACAAAGATCTCCTTAACCTGCAAACTATATCTTTGTTATTTGTCAAAGAAAATCCATCAGGTTGCTCAATGTAAACTTCTTCTTCAAGATCTCCATTTAGAAATACACATTTAATATCCATTTGATATACTTTGTAGTTCTTGTGTGCTGCAAAAGGCAAGAATAATCTGACTGCCTCAATTCTAGCTACTGGTGCAAATTTTTCATTGTAATCAATTCCTTCTTTCTATGAATATCCCTTACACAATAGTCTTTCTTTATTTCTGATTACCTTACCATCTTCATTAAGTTTGTTTCTAAATACCCATTTTGTTCCAATTACATTTTTGTCTTTAGGCCGGGGAACTAATGTCCATGTGTTATTCTTTTCAATTTGTTCTAATTCTTCCTCCATGGGTTTAATACAGTGTTTATCTTCAGATGCCTCATTAATTGATGATGGTTCAATTTGAGAAATAAGACATACCTCTTCATTTTCCAGTCTTCTTCTTGTCATAACTCCTTGATACTTGTTCCCAATTATCTGATTTTCAGAATGGTTCAATCTTACATACCGGGGTGTCTTCATTTGCTGTTGTTCTTTAGTTACAGTGGAATTTTCAGATGATACCGGTGTAACTGAATCTTCATTCTATACCAGTGGGTTCAATGTAGGTTCATTTGTCAGTATCTCTGTTGCCGATTCAGAGTCTATATACCTTGAAGCTCCTCTTAATTGTTCATCAATTTTCACATTTGTACTCTCATCAATTTTTTGCAATCTCTAGTTAAAACATCTATATGCTTTTCTCTCAAATGAATAACCAAGAAATATTCCTTCATCACTTCTAGGATCAAATTTTCCAATATACTCATCTCTCCTAATATAGCGTTTACTTCCAAATATTCTGAAATATTTAAGAGTAGGAGTAATTCCAAACCATAGTTCATGATGGGTCTTACCAGTTTCTCCTTTGATGTGAACTTTGTTGAATGTATAGACTAATGTTCTTACTTCCTCTCTCCAATATACATGTGGTAGATTTGCTTCTGATAACATACTTCTACCTGCATCCAAGATAGTTCTATTTTTGCTTTCTACAACTCCATTCTACTATGGTGTCTAGGGTGCTGATAATTGTCTTCTAATTCCATTTACTTCACAGAATGTATTAAATTCCTTACATGTAAATTCACCTCCTTGATCTGATCTCAGACATTTGATTTTCTTGTTGGTTTCATTTTCTACCATCACCTTTAATAGTTTCAACTTCCCAAGTGCTTCTGATTTTTCTTTGAGAAAAGTAACCCAACACATTCTAGAATAGTCGTCAATGATTAGCATGAAATATCTATCACCTTGTAAGCTTTTAGTTCTAGCTGGACCACATAAATCAGTATGAATTAAGTCAGGAGCATTATTGGATTTTTCTGGAATACTTTTAAAGATTCTCTAACTTGTTTTCCAAATTGACATTCCTTACATACCAGATTGTGAGGTTTAACAATCTTAGGTAAATCTCTAACTGCCTTGGTAGTATTGATTTTCACAATGCAATCAAAATTTACATGATAGAGTATCTTATACCATAGCCAAATTTCATCAATATGTACAATCAAGTATGTCTTTTCACTATTATTCAAATGAAAAATGTTACCTCTAGTTTGATTACCAGTTGCAATTTCCAAACCAGTTCTGTTCATAATTTTGCATTTCCCATTCTTGAATTTTAACTGAAATCCTTTCTCAACTAATAGACCAACACTCAAAAGATTATGCTTTAAACCTTCAACATAGTAAACATTGTCAGTATTATTCTTACCATCAAGAGCTATAGTACCTTTTCCTTTGACTAAACAAGCTTTATCATCTCCAAATATTACTAGACCTCCATTATATTGCTGAAAAGTCAAGAATTTTCTTTTATCACCAGTCATATGATGTGAACATCCTGAATCAATGATCCATTCATCCTTGACTTCAATTTTAGCTATCAGGGCCTACTCTACCGGTTGAACATTAGGTGCTGATTGATCTTCTGTTATAGCAACAAAGACCCATCCATTGTTTGTCGGATCCTCATTAGAATCATCAGCGACTCCATCAACAAGATAACAAGATTTATCTTTAATCTTCTTAAATCTGTATCTCTGATATTTAGGGTTAGGCTTGTATGTTCTTCTAGCTTATTCTCTTAGTCTAGCATGTCTATCAGGGCATCTTGAAGCCATATGACCAAACTTATTATAGTTAAAATAGTTAAAGGGTGCTTTACCTTCATACTTACTTCCAACTGGACCTTTGGGCATTTTCCTTGCGAATAGTGCTTCAAGTTCTTCAAGTTCTTCATTGTCTCTCCTGCTTTCTTCAAGTTCTCTTGCATAAAAGGCTTTCTAATTAGATTTGTCAAATGATGTTGTAGATGATGTTGATGCCTTAAAAGCTAAATCTATTTTTATAGTAGCAATAGGACCAAATTCCTCAATTTCAAAAGCTAAAAGTTTTCCAATCAATGTGTCCCTAGTTACTGATGTACTAGGCATTGTTCTTAACTCATTTATAGCAGTAGCTTTCATTTTGTATGCTGGTGGAAATCCTCTTAAAACTTTTGAAACAATTTCATCTTCACTTAAGGTTCCTCCACAACATTTAATACCCAAAACATTTTCATTAACTCTTTCCATAAAAGCATAAATCCTTTCATCTTCTTCCATTTTCAGATTTTCGTACCTGACTCAGAAGCTTTCAAATTTTGCAATTTTGACTATGGAATCTCTTTCATTCAATGTTTGCAGAGGGTCCCAAATAGATTTAGCAGTAGATCTATCTAATAATCCCATGATTTGTTGATCTGATAATGCACTCAAAAGTGATTCTCTTGGTTTGCAATCATTTTCTTCATCTTTTCCTAAGGTAGGTGGATTAGGCTGATTTTAAGTAGGAGTAGTATAGCCACTCTTTGTAACTTCCCAGATGTCCTTTCCAATGTAATTCAGATGTCTCTCCATCCTAATCTTCCATATGCCATAGTTGGTTCCATCAAGTTTAGGATTGTCATTCCTAAAATAGTTAGAAGACATTGTATCTCCTCAAGCTGTTAAACTTCTACAAAAAGAGGGCTAATCTCTGATACCAATTTTTAGGTCCCAGAGACAACTAAGAGGGGCGAGAGGAGGGGAGGGGGAGAGGGGGTGAATCAGTTATCTAATAAATTCAAACCAAAAACAATTTATCCAAACTTAATGTTTAATACCTCGGTAAACCAAACTTTATGCCAGTAGACAATTTATCAATTAATTTAAGTACTAGTAAAGATTAATGCATGAAATAGAAAGATAATAACATCCACAACATGCAATACCAATATTTGTATGTGAAAACCCTGTCAGGGGAAAAACCATGATGGGAAACCTTACCGACAATCAGATGATACTACTGCATATAGTATGTGTATACAAATGGGGTCTGCACATGCAGAAAGGCCAAGCACCTAGAGCTCACTGCTCAAAAACAAATAGGAGTCACACTAACTACAATTGGATGGTTAAATCCAATAATGATGTACTGCTCAAAATAGCATCTTCATATGTTGGATTTAGTACTGATGTAGTTCTGATATGCCTTCACAAAAATCTTCCTTCACCTTCAAATGATGTTTGCGTGTATAGCTCTGCGTATTCTCGCATATACCTTCTTACAAATCCTTTTCCCAATCGCATATCGATCTTACAAATAAGATCTTACATATATACCATAACCTAAGACCAATTTTAGTAGGTTGGCTCTAAAAGATATTACAATAAAAAAAAATTGCAAGTAAATCAATAACTGATGCAATATCCGATTCAACATGTCGGCTTGATTTATTTACAATGTTGATAAATCATCTCCAAAGCGTGCCATGCTAATCTAGAATAGATAAGCCTGTTGGTGCTTATTCTAGACCTATTTACTGGTAACAACAAATATGCAAACATGAATATACTAATGACCAAATCTCCAAGACAAAGTGTCCAAATGATGTCTTCAACATAACCAAGTGTTTTCCATGTCATTCCAAGTGCCGGTGAACAATATATCCTGTCGGTGAACTTGATACCGATGACTGTGCATAAAGTCACTTGCTTGCCAGTGAACATTGCCAATTCTCCAAAGTGCTAGAGTTGATATGTGTTAATAGGTGTTGACATCAATGATAAAACTATATCAACATATCCAAAATACCAATAGATCCGCAAGTAAATCCTTCACGTGCACAAGGCTGATGTGGCAACACGATCTGATCTTCATTTCAATGCTAACCCATCACAGGATATCGTTGGTCGAATCACACAGACTTGAAATGCATCAACCAGAAACCCTGAAGCTGATTCTACCAACTGGTAGTCATACCAAATGAAACCTTGATACAAAACTTTCCACATGCCAGTTCACTTGAACAAACATACCGCTTCACTTTTTCACATATACCGGTTCACATCATCATACCGATTCTCTTGCTAGTTTGATTACTTCAATATACCGATTTATACTTCAGCATATCGAGATCAATGGCAACATACAATATCACCATGTCATCACACTCTGCACATATGCCAACAATCTCCCCCTTTGGTATTGATGGCAATATACAAAGATATATATCCGCTTCACATCTTCAACCTAATACTGCAGATATCTTCTCCACTTCACATCTTCTCCCCCTTTGATAACAGTGCCAAAGTGGAGGCATAGACAACTATGTTGCACTATGCTACTTCCCCTGAGGATTAGCATCCTTCAACCAACCAATCCTGAAAAGATTTGACAATGCAATACCTGACTGATGTGGAGCACATACCTTTAGTTCACCTCTTGAAGGGGCAACACCCCTAGTTCACCTCTTAAATAGGTAAATGTAGCCTTTGGTAGAGGCTTGGTGAATATGTCTACTAACTGCTCCTTACTGGAAACATGTTCCAGTACAACATCTTTGTTCTAAACTTTCTCCCTCAAGAAATGATATTTGAGCTCGAAGTGCTTGGTTCCAGCATGCAATACTGGATTCTTGGAAATATTAATTGAACTTGTGTTATCACAAAATATGCTCACCGGTTTAGATACAGGGACTTTGAAACTACTTAGTGTTCGTATTTTGGATATGTTGATAAGGTTTTGTCAATGATGTCAACACAACTCTGGTCAGCCTACTGGCACTTGGAGTATTGGCAATGTTCATCGGAAAGCAAATGACTTATGCACAGTCACCGGTAGGATATAATGTTCACTAGAACTTGGAATGACATGGAGAATACTTGGTTATGTCGAAGACATCGTTTGGACACTTTGTCTTGGAGATTTTTTCATTGGTATATTCGAGTTTGCATATTTGTTGCTACCGGCAAATAGGTCCAGGATAAACACCGATAGGCTTATCTATTCCAGATCAGCACGACACGCTATGGAGATGATTTATTATTGTTGCACATGCATTAAGCCGACATGTTGAATCAGATATTGTATTGGTTATTGATTTACTTGTAAATTGTTTTTATTATAATATCTTTTGTAAAGCCGACATATACATTTTGGTCCTAGGCTTCGGTATATATGTAAGATCTTATTTAATCGAAGAGAGATATAAGGAATAAAAATGCAAAAAGGATTGTAATAAGGTATATGCGAGAATAAGTAGAGCTATATACGTAGACATCATTTGAAGGTTGAAGGAAGGTTTTTGTGAAGGCATATCAAAACTAAACCGGTACTGAATCCAACATATTAAGATGGTATTTTGAGCAGTACATCATTATTGGATTCAACCATCCAATTGTAGTCAGTGTGACTCCCATTTGTGTTTGAGCAGTGAGCTCTAGGTGCTTGGCCTTTCTGCATGTGTAGACCCCCTATTGTATACACAAACTATCTGTAGTAGTATCATCTGATTGTGGGTAAGGTTTCCCACCGTGGTTTTTCCCCTTATAGGGTTTCCACGTACAAACATTGGTATTATGTGTTGTGGATGTTGTTGTCTTTCTATTTTCATACATTAATCTTTACAGATACTGCAATTAACTGATAAACTATCTATCGGCATTAAGTTTTGGTTTACCGGTATTAAGCATTGAGTTTTGGTTAAACTATTTTTTGTTTAAATTCATTTGACAACTGATTCACCCCCCCTCTCAGTTGTCTTTGGGACCTAACAATTGGTATTAGAGCATAGTCCTCTTTTTGCAGAAGTTTAACAGTTTGAGGAGATCAAATGTCTTCTAACTATTTTAGGAAGGATAGTCCTAAACTTGATAAAACCAGCTATGGCATATGGAAGATCTTGATGGAGACTCATCTGAATTGCATTGGAAAGGACATCTGGGAAGTTACAAAGAATAGCTATACTACTCCTACTCAATGTCAGCCTAATCCACCTAACTTGGCTAAAGATAAAGAAAATGATTGCAAAGAAAGAGAAGCACTTTTGAGCGCATTATCAGATCAACAAATCATAGGATTCTTAGATAGATCTACTGCTAAAGCTATTTGGGACCATTTGGAAACATTGAATGAAGAAGATTCCACAACCAAAATTGTAAAACTTGAAAGCTTTCGGGTCAGGTATGAAAATCTGAAAAATGCAAGAAGATGAAAGGATTACTGCTTTCATGGAAAGAGTAAATGAAATTGTTTTGGGTATTAAATATTGTGGAGGAACCTTAAGTGAAGATGAAATTGTTTCAAAAGTTTTAAGAGGATTACCACTGGCATACAAAATGAAAGTTACTACTATAAATGAGTTAAGAACAATGCCTAATACATTAGTAACTAGAGATACATTGATCTTGGAAAACTTTTAGCTTTTGAAATTGAGGAATTTGGTCCTTTTGCTAATATAAAGACAGATTTAACTTTTAAGGCATCAACATAATCTGCATCATCATCATTTGACAAGCCTGATTGGAAAGACTTTTATTCAAGAGAACTTGAAGAAAGCATGAGAGAAAATGAAGAACTTGAAGAACTTGAAGCACTATTTGCAAGGAAAACGGCTAAAGGTCTAGTTGGAAGTAAGTATGAAGGTAAAGCACCCTTTAAATGTTTTAACTATAATAAGATTGGTCATATGGCTTCAAGATACCCTTATAGACATGCAATATTGAAAGAAGAAGCTAGAGAACATACAAGCTTAACCTTGAATATCAGAGATACAAATTTAAGAAGAATAAAGACAAGTCTTGTTATCTTGCTAATGAAGGAGTCACTGATGATTCTGATGAGGATCCGATAGATAATGGATGGGTCTATGTTGCTATCAAAGAAGATCAACCGACACATACTGTTGAATAGGTGGAGTAGGCCTTGGCAGCTAAATTTGAAAATAAGAATGAATGGATCATTGATTCAGGATGTTCACATCATATGACTGGTGATAAAAGTAAATTCTCAACTTTTCAGGAATATAATGGAGGTCTAGTACGATTCGGAGATGATAAAGCTTGTTTGATCAAAGAAAAATGTACTATGTCTCTTTATGGTAAGAATAATACTGACAATGTTTACTATGTTGAAGGTTTAAATCATAATCTTTTGAGTGTTGGTCAATTAGTTGAAAAAGGATTTTAGTTACAATTCAAGAATGGGAAATGCAAAATTATGAACAGAACTGGTTTGGAAATTGCAAGCAGTAATCAAACTAGAGGTAATATCTTTCATTTGAACAACAATGAAAAGACATGCTTGATTTCACATATTGATTAAAGTTGGCTATGGCATAAGAGACTCTGTCATGTAAATTTTGATTGCATTGTGAAAATCAGTACAACTAAGGCAGTTAGAGATCTACCTAGAACCGTCAAACCTCACAATCTGGTATGTAAGGAATATCAATTTGGAAAACAAGTTAGAGCATCTTTTAGAAGTATTCCGAAAAAATCTAATAATGCTCATGACTTAATTCATACTAATTTATGTGGTCTAGCTAGAACTAAAAGCTTGCAAGGTGATAGATATTTCATGCCAATCATTGCTGACTATTCTAGAATGTGTTGGGTTACTTTTCTCAGTGAAAAATCAGAAGCACTTGGGAAATTCAAGCTATTAAAAGCAATGGTAGAAAATGAAACCGATAAGAAAATCAAATGTTTGAGATTAGATCAAGGAGGTGAATTCACATCTAAGGAGTTTAATACATTTTGTGAAGTAAATGGAATCAAAAGACAATTATCAGCACCCCGGACACCCCAACAGAATGGAGTTGTAGAAAGAAAAAATAGAGCTATCTTAGATGTAGGTAGAAGTATGCTATCAGAAGCAAATCTACCACATGTATATTGGAGAGTGGCAGTAAGCACAACAGTCTACACATTCAACAAAGTTCACATCAACGGTGAAACTGGTAACACCCCTCATGAACTATGGTTTCGTATTACTCCTACTCTTAAATATTTCAGAATATTTGGAAGTAAATGTTGCATTAGAAGAGATGAGTATATTGGAAAATTTTATACTAGAAGTGATGAAGGAATATTTCTTGGTTATTCATCTAAGAGCAAGGCATATATATGTTTTAACAAGAGATTGCAGAAAATTGTTGAGAGTACAAATGTGAAAATTGATGAACAATTTAGAGGAACTTCAAGGTATATAGACTCTGAACCGGCAACAAAGATACTAACAAATGAACCTACATTGAACACACTGGTATAGAATGAAGATCCATTTACACCAGTATCATTTCAAAATTCCACTGTAATTGAAGAACAACAGAAAATGAAGATGCCCTAGTATGTTAGATTGAACCACTCTGAGGATTAGATAATTGGGAACAAGTATCAAAGAGTTATGACAAGAGGGAGATTGGCAAATGAAGAGGTATGTCTTATTTCTCAAATTGAACCAGCATTAGTTAATGATGCATGTGAAGATAAACATAGGATTAAAGCTATGGAAGAAGAATTAGAACAAATTGAGAAGAATAACACATGGACATTAGTTCCCCGACCTAAAGACAAAAATGTAATTGGAACAAAATGGGTATTCAGAAATAAAAATAATGAATATGGCAAGGTAATCAGAAATAAAGCAAGACTAGTGTGTAAGGGATATTCACAGAAAGAAGGAATTGATTACAATGAAAACTTTGCACCAGTAGCTAGAATTGACGCATTCATATTATTCTTGACTTTTACAGCACATAAGAACTACAAAGTATATCAAATGAATATTAAATGTGCATTTCTGAATGGAGATCTTGAAGAAGTTTACATTGAGCAACGTGATGGATTTTCTTTGATAGATAAAAAAGATATGGTTTGCAGGTTAAGGAAAGCTTTGTATGGATTGAAGCAAGCTCCAAGAGCTTGGTATGCTAGATTGGATAAATATATTTTGAAGATTGGTTTTTCTAAATGTAATACTGACAACAACTTATACTATAAAGTGACTAATGATGACATCTTGGTTATAGAAGTTTTTGTTGATGATATAATCTTTGGAGGAGAAGATGGATTATGTAAAGACTTTTCTATTGAAATGCAACAAGAATTTGAAATGTCTATGATTGGAGAGAATTTTTTTTTTAGGATTGCAGATTTCACAGACTGATAAAGGTATATTCTTGAGTCAATCTAAGTACTTGAAAGAGTTACTAAAGAAATTTGGTATGGAAAACTCTAAATTGATAAGCACACCTATGACTACAAATTACAAATTATCACTAAGGGATGAATCTACACCTGTTAATCCGACTAGGTATAAGTCTATGATAGGAGGTTTACTATATTTGACACAAACAAGACCTAATATTATGAATACAATATGTATTGTTTCAAGATTTCAGAGTAATCCTAAAGAAAATCATGAATCAGCAGTAAAAAGGATTTTCTGGTACTTAGAAGGCACTACAAATCCTGGCCTATGGTATCCTAGAGATAAAAAATCTGAATTATGTGCATACACAGATGCAAATTGGGCAGGAGATGTAGATGATAGAAAAAACACCACCGACGGAGCATTTTTCCTTGGAAGTAGATTAATTTCTTGGTTGAGTAAGAAATAGAGTTGTACAAGTTTAACAATAGCAGAATCAGAATATGTTGCAACAAAAACTAACTATACACATGTATTATGGCTTAAGAAAATGTTGAAGGACATAAAGGTAAAATGCAAGGAACCTATAACTATCTATTGTGATAATACAACAACAATTGATATATCCAAGAATCTGGTACTACACTCTTAAACTAAACCTTTCTCTATCAAAATGAATTTTCTGAAAGAGAATGTTGAAGCAAAAAAAGTAAAACTGGTTTATGTGAATACTAAAGAGCAGATTGTAGATATTTTCACTAAGCCTTTGCCTAAGGAGACTTTTGAATATCTTAGAGATAAGCTTGGGGTCATATCCCCACCGATAAGGAATTAGATAGTTGATGTTTGTCATCAATCGACAGAACTAACAGATAAATCTTATACTTTGGCTTTGATGAGGAGAGCTACTTCTCAAGGGGAGTAGTCAGTATACTGAATAAGTTGGTATTTTGTATTTGAACCTGGTTTTGTATTGCTTTGGCATTTGATGTCAAAGGGGGTGAGATTGGAATGGAAAAACACATGTTACTCCTAGGGGGAGAGATTGTTATTTTGGAGAGACTAATTACTCTCTGTATCTGTATTTTGATTTCTGGTTATGATCTCTTTTGGGAGATTATTGTTTTTTGGTATTTGACATTTCTGTTTTGGCACTTTGATAGTTTTTCCATCTTGTATTTCCATCAATGCCAAAGGGGGAGATTGTTGGTATTTTGGATATGTTGATAGGGTTTTGTCATTGATGTCAACACTTATCAACTCTCGTTAGCCTACTAGCACTTGGAGAATTGGCAATGTTCACCGGCAAGCAAATGACTTATGCACAGTCACCGGTATTTGGTTCACTACCAGGATATAATGTTCACCGGCACTTGGAATGACATGGAGAATACTTGGTTATGTTGAAGACATCATTTGGACACTTTATCTTGGAGATTTGTTCATTGGTATATTTGAGTTTACATATTTGTTGTTACCGACAAATAGGTCCAAGATAAACACCGGTAGGCTTATCTATTCCAGATCAGCATGACATGCTATGGAGATGATTTATTATTGTTGTAAATGCATTAAGCCAACATGTTGAATCAGATATTGCATTGGTCATTGATTTACTTGTAAATTGTTTTTATTATAATATCTTTTGTAAAGCCGACCTATACATTTTGGTCCTAGGCTTGGGTATATATGTAAGATCTTATTTGATCAAAGAGAGATGTAAGGAATAAAAATGTGAAAAGTATTGTAATAAGGTATATGCAAGAATAAGAAGAGCTATACACACAAACATCATTTGAAGGTTAAAGGAAGGTTTTTGTGAAGGCATATCAGAACTAAACCGGTACTGAATCGAGCATATGAAGATGCTATTTTGAGCAGTACATCATTATTGGATTTAACCATCCAATTGTAGTCAGTGTGACTCCCATTTGTGTTTGAGTAGTGAACTCTAGGCGCTTGGCCTTTCTACATGTGCTGACCCCCTATTATATACACATACTATCTGCAGTAGTATCATTTGATTGTGGGTAGGGTTTCCCACCGTGGTTTTTCCCCTTACAGGGTTTCCACGTACAAACATTGGTATTATGTGCTGTGGATGTTGTTGTCTTTCTGTTTTCATGCATTAATCTTTACCAGTACTGTAATTAACTAATAAACTGTCTACCGACATTAAGTTTGGTTTATTGGTATTAAGCATTGAGTTTTGGTTAAATTAATTTTGGTTTAAATTCATTTGACAATTGATTCACCTTCCCTCTCAGTTGTCTCTGGGACCTAGCACTTAGTACATTCTTCATCCAAATTGTTTGAGTGCAATTCATAAATGTTGCTACATATTCTGCTTCTACTATAGACTGAGAGATACAACTCTTCTTCTTACTCATCCATGAGACTAATCTACCACTGAGAAAGAATGCACCACCGGTTGTGCTCTTCTGGTCGTCCACATTACCAGCCCAATCAGCATCTGTAAACACTTTAAGATTGAAATAATTACTATAAGGATACCACAATCCATAATCTACAGTTCCCTTCAAATATCTAAGAATCTACTTGACTGCTACCAAGTGGGATTCTCTTGGACTTTTCTGGAAATGTGTAGCAATGCCCACCGCATGTGCAATGTCTGGCTTTTTGTGTACTACATAGTGCAACTTACCAATCATTGATTGGAATTCCTTCTCATTCACCAACGCTGAGTCATCTTCTTTTGATAATTTACATCCAGTCACCATCGGTGTACCAACCGGTTTGTTGTCCTCCATGCCAAAGGTCTTCAACACCTCTTTGACATACTTGGACTGAGTGATAAAGATATTGTCTTTCATTTGTTGTATTTGTAGTCTAATGAAGAACTTAATCTCTTCGATTAGTGACATCTCAAATTCCTTCTTCATCTCATCTGCAAAATCATGACTCATCTTGTCATCTCCACCAAAAATTATGTCATCAACAAATACTTCACAGATCATAATCTAATCTTCTTCTGACCTCAGATAGATATCGCTATCTTCACTTGTTCTTTCAATTCCAATCTTTACAAGATGTGAGTGTAAGCATTCATACCATGCTCTAGGTTCCTGCTTCAATCCATACACTACTTTATGTAGCCTACACACCATATCACTAGCTTCTGATAGGGAAAACCCATCTGGTTATTCTATATACAGTTCCTCTTCAAGTATTCCATTCAGGAATGCAGATTTTACATCCATCTGATAAACTTTGAATCCCTTGAAGGCTGCATATGCCAAGAGCATTCGAACTCTTTCTTCTTGAGCATATCCCTTGCATAGTAGTCTGGCTTTGTTTCTTACCACTATGCCATCTTCATTCAGCTTGTTTCTAAAAACCCATTTGGTGCCAATAACATTTTTATGCTCAGGTCTGGGTACTAGAGACCATGTACCATTTTTTTCTATTTGGTCAAGTTCCTCTTCCATAGCCATGATCCAGTCTTCATCTTTATGTGCCTCTTTAAATGTTTTAGGCTCAAATTCAGAGATCATGCATGAATTTTCTCTGACCTTTCTTCTTGTAAGAATTCATACATCCTTATCTCCTATAATTTGCTTTGGATCATGATTCAACTTTACATACCTAGGAATGGTCTTAACTGTTTCCTCTTGCTTTTCCTCTTCATCCTCATCTTCATCAGCATCAACATCTACCAGTGTAGGAGCACTATTATTGGTACTAGGTCATTTTGCAACCGGTTCCTAGAAGGTTACAACCAATTCATCTACCACTTTCTCACTATCAGTTTCCTCAGGTTTCTCAGATGTTTCATCAACTCTAACATTGATAATTTCAACTATTCTCTGAGTCCTATTGTTAAAACACTTGATAGCTTTTCTCTTGGTGGAATATCCTAGGAATATTCCCTCATCACATTTTCCATCAAACTTGCTTTGGTGTTCACTCCTCTTGATATAACATTTTCTACCAAACAATCTAAAGTAGTTTACTATAGGAGTCTTACCAGTCCAATACTAATAGGGTGTTTTATCCTTACCTTTCTTGATGAGTACCCGATTCATAGTGTAGACTGCAGTGCTTACCGTTTCTCTCTAAAAGGTGTGAGCAACCTTCCCTTGAATCAGCATTGTTCTGGTTGCTTCAACTATAGTCTAGTTGTTTCTTTCTACTAGGCCATTTTGCTATGGAGTCTAGGGGGTAGACAGTTGCCTCTTGATGAAATTCTCTTCACAGTACTTATTGAATTCTCCAGACGTGAACTCACCTCCTTGATCAGTTCTAAGGCATTTGATCCTCTTACCACTTTCCTTGTCAACTAGTGCTCTGAAGGCTTTGCACTTTCCAAAAGCTTCAGACTTGTCTTTCAAGAATGTGACCCACATCATTCTTGAGCAATTATCAGTAAGAATCATAAAGTACCTATCTCCTTGAACACTCCTAGTTTTCATAGGACCACTCAAATCAGTATGCACAAGATCATGTAAATTATCTACTGTGAAAGATTTACCTTTGAAGGTTGAGGAAGACATTTTCCCCACTTGGCATCCTCTGCACAAAGGATTCTTCGGTTTGTTCAGCACAATCAATCCCCTAACTGCCTTGATCTTACTAGCCTTCACAATGTTATCAAAATTTACATGGCAGAGTCTCCTATGCCATATCCAATTGTCATCATACTTAGCCATTAGACATTGATTAATATTTGCATTCAACTGAAATAAGTTACCTTTGGTCTGCATACTGGTGGCCATCAGTTCACCACTCTTTCCCTTGATTTTTCATACTCCATCTTTGAATTCTAAAGTGAGTCCATTATCATTCAGCTGAGCAACACTCAAAAGGTTATGCCTGAGACCTTCTACCCAATACACATTATCAGCACCGCTTTTTCCATTTAATGAGATGGACCCTTTGCCTTTTACCATACAAGGTGCATCATTACCAAATCGGACTACACCCCCATCTTACTCTTCCAAAGATATAAACTCTCTCTGGTCACTAGTCATGTGGTGAGAACAACCACTGTCAATAATCCACTCATTGGAATTATCAAAGTGGGAGACAAGAGCCTTCTTGTTTGACATATCTTCCTTAACAGCTACAAATACTATTCTTCGCTTTCTTCATCTTCTGATTCATCATCAGTGACACCTTCATCAACTGCAATAAGATAGTTTCTCTTATTTCCTCCTTTGAACTTTTTGAACCTCTCTAGTTTGTCCTTATTATCACAATTAGGACAGTTTACAACAATGTGTCCTATCCTATTGCAAGAAAAGCATTTCAAAGTGAGCTTACCTCTGTATTTTCCAATTCCCTTAGGAAGTCTCTTGGCCAAAAGAGCTTCAAATTCCATCAGGATCTCCTCATCGTCCATATCTCTTCTCTGTCTAGGTTCACAACTAGTAATAGCTTCTTTACCCTTTCTGGATAGTGCAGCAGATGCTTTAAAGGTTGAATCAGTCTTCTGAACACTGCCATCATAATTTTTTAGCTCATATGTGGTCAACTTAGCAATGATAGAGTTAAGGGACACCTTTGTCTTGTCAATAGATCTCAACTCCTGAATAGCGGCAACGCTTATTGCATAGATCGGTAATAAGGTTCTCAAAACTTTGCTAACAATGGTTGAATCATCCATTGTACCTCCTACACTCTTGATGTCTCCAACAATAGTTTTAATCCTTATCCCATATTGTTGAATGGTCTCTCCTTCAACCATCCACATATCTTCAAACTTTCCTCTACGGCTTTCTTCCTTAGCTTGCTTCACATGCTCATCACCGCCATAGATAGACTCCAGAGAATCCCATACCTCTTTGGGATTATCTTTTTCCTGAACATCTATAAAATCAACATCAAATAGGCTTCTTATAGAGCTTACATTACTTGCCCATTCTCCTAAATTTCTCTTCTTTGATCATTGGTGAGAGTACTGGTAGGGACAACATAAGTATTCTCAACATAGCTCTAGTGTTGAGCACCCATGCTTTTAATGTATATCTTCATTTTGTCCTTCCATATCTTAAAGTTATCTCTATTAAACTTAGGAGCTTCCCTCTTCATCATTAGAATAAGATCTTTTCCTCAAGAAATTAAGCTTATAACATAGAGGACCTGGAGGACACTCTGATACCAATTGATGAATAATGATGAATAGTAATTACTCAATAGATACTAAGAGGGGGGGTGAATTAGTATAGACAAAAATTTCCTTAAACCACTTTGACTGCAAAGACTGAACTAACTGGTAAATAGTATCACTGATCTAAAACAAGGAACTACTAGTAAAACACAATGAGACTATGAATGACATAAACTGATAATGCTTAGATCTTAACAACACCTAATATCTCATTTCCACTTCACCCATATGCATAAACAAGTAATACATCAGAAATATAAAGTCCACTAGATCAGCATGCTTTACCACTTGATAGAAAACACTAAGATGTCACATGAAAAAGCATCACACATAACACTAATTTTTCACGTGGAAACCCAACTGGGAAAAACCACGGTGGGGATGAATACCCACAAGTTGTTCTTTGAACTCTTTTGAAGTCTTCTCTATTAGGAGCCTAGTCTAGTTAAGGATTTTACAATAGGTTCTTCTAGAAACTGATCTTGCTAGGGATCACCCAGTTAAGGGATGGCTAAATACCCGGTTAAAGGTTAGAACCCTGTGAAAGGTTACCTCACAAGAGGATTTGAAGAGCTCAATGATTTTGAGTCATCCTGTTAGAGGATTTACACAAATCCTGTTAAAGCTACCCAGTTAAGGGATTTTCCAACTGCTGAAATGGTTAGAAGTCAACAGGTAATACACTGATCTGATAATAGCACTCAATGCCAATGCAGATCCACTTTAGTTTCTTTGCTTCTGCAATCACACTCTGCAGGATCAACACACTTCTCCAGTCTGGCAAGAATCAAGTATCTCTTCACTTGGATACACACATAACATTTGCCAACAACTTCACAATGCAAATCGTCATTGACCTTATAGGAAACAGATAGAACTATTGCATAAACCCTAAACCCTAAACATTTAGGTTATCAATATAGTCAGTCCAATTCTGACCGTTCAAACACATTGCATTGAATAAAATAGTCTTGAACAAATCTCACAACGTTCTCCATCATTCATTCTATGCCACTTCTGGAAGCTGATAACCCATCACATGTTCTCCACCATTTATTGAGACTTTGCACATTCCCGAGGTAGATAGGATCAATCTTCTTCATGCAAGATCCTCAAGGAAATCCTTCACGTGCACAAGGCTGACGTGGCAACATGATCTGATCTTCATTTCAATGCTAACCCATCACAAGATGTCATCGGTCAAATCACACAGACTAGAAATGCATCAACCGGAAACCTTGAAGCTGAGACTATCAACCTGTAGTCATACCAAATGAAACCCTGATACAAAACTTTCCACATACTAGTTCACTTGAATAAACATACCGCTTCACTTTTTCACATATACCGGTTCATATCATCATACCAATTCTCTTGCCAGTTTGCTTGCTTCAATATACCAGTTCATACTTCAGCATATTGACATCAATGACATCATACAATATCATCATGTCATCACACTCTGCACATATGCCAACATTTTCAATTTCTCTAGTAGTTCATCTTTAAGCCACTCACAGATGTCAATTCTAGCATTGTTCTTAACCATCTCATATGCACCATGAATACATAAACTAGAAACAAAATTTAATCTATTTGCATGTGTAACTCTATAACCAAATACCATGCTCATATATTTCACATTTGCATCAGTGATATCACTAACCCTAAGAGATCTATTGTTAGATGTAGCTTCGATTAGGTCCATAACACCCTTGTTTGGTGTCTTCTTCTTTTTTTCAGGCCTAGTACCAGTTGAGGGTAAACCAACAACTGCCTTGATTGCTTCCTTAGTGATTTTAAAAACAGAATCTAGCCACATAAACTCCCCATGAACTTTGCTTAGTACAAGACAAACTATTTCATCCGAAAATTCAGGAATGTTCAGAATTTCAACAAATCCTAAATCCTCAAAAAACTTATGCTCCAGCTTGACTAAACCTTGTTCATCAGTTATAACATCTTTGTACATGTTCCTCAAGTCATGAGACCCTAAATTATCTATGTTGTAGTGGATATAAATCCTTGAGTCTTCGACAAAAGCAACTCCCTTCAGAATATTAGAAAAGGCTTCGATGGAATCATCTTGCTTAGCAATCTCAGGAATTATTTTAAACATGGGTCTAGGGCACTTAATATTCTCTACCATAGTAGGGTTTGCAATGAATTCAGGTACAGAGGATGAAGATGCCATCGTGAAAGATAAATACATTTTGACTTGTGAAATCTTTGAATGCCCTAAAAGATCTTCGTTGCTTCACCTTTAAAATGCCTTTTCTCAATTCACACTCTCTTTGAATGCTTGGATGCTTGGTGGATTGAAATGAGGGTTATCCAGTTCTTTATAACCAAAATGTTCTGCAACAAGCAGATTAAATGCTTTCTAGTTAAGTGAAATCTTAACATATCTACTAGTAAAGAAGAAATATAACTTCTTACCATCAACCGAGGGTAGAATGCATGATTTTCAATTTTTTGCCATACCCCATAAGAATTATTCCTTCATCAGATGAAGAATCTCCTACTGGTGGAGGATTATTCTGTTCTACTAGTGCAGAGATAGATTCATCAATTTTCTAGATCTCTCTTCTTAATCCATTGCTTTGAAAATTCTTGCTTTTTTTTGTTTACTTTTTATTTTCCCTTCTCATTAGATCCTTTATTGTTCTCCGGTATAGTCTTTCTTCTAAACTTTTTGCAATATGTCCAATCTTGTTACATGCATAACAAGTTACATTATTCCTCTGAATAGCTTTTCCATATCCTTGACCGGTTTGTGTTCTACATTGATTAGATAAATGTCCAAATCTACCACAAAAATAGCATTTCACATTCATTCTGCAATTTTCTGAGTTATGACCAACTTTATTGCATTTGGAACATTGACCGGTGGGTAAATTTGTATTTTGATTATTTCTATATCTGCACTGATTTTCTCTATGACCAAATTTGTTGCAATTAAAACATTTCCCATTAAATTTATAAGCATTAGGTTGTCTTATCAGTTTGTTGTGATCTTGATTGTTTGTAGTCCCAAAACTTTCTCAATGTTCAAATCCAAGGCCAATTGTATCTCCATCAGGTTTCTGTCTTTTTAGCATATCATCAAGCCTTTTAGCACTTTTCTTGATTTTTTGTTTGTGTTCATTTGCAATGACCAACTCATTTTCCATAATGCCAACTTGTCTCATAAGCTCCTCTTTATCACGTTGCATGTGAATCAGATCTGTCCTTAGCATATCATTTTCATGACAAAGTCTCAGATTTTCATTTTCTCCATCATCAAGTCTCCTAGTCAAGTCTTCTTCATTCTTCTTCCTATCTTCAATATCCTTACATAGCCTCATGGTTAGATTTTGCATTTCATTCTTCATGTTAGTGTTCTCTTGCCTCAACTTCTCTACAATATCTCTAAGAGTTTCCTTTTCATCATCATATTTCTGCATTTTCTCACGAAGTTCCTTCCTCTTGTTTTGTGCTATAACCAGGTTCTCTTGAAGTCCTTTAATGAGTTCCTGGGCAGTCCTCAGATCATCTTCAAGCTTGATGTTCTTCAATTTTTCTACATCAAAATCTTCAAGAGCTCCTTCCAACTGTTTTCTCAAACTCTCCATCGGTACCGGTTTTAGAATCCTCCTCAAGCTATTAGGACTTTTCAAATAGATGACCGAGCTCTGATACCAATTGTTAGATGCATTGACAGTCCCAAAGACACTAAGAGGGGGGGTGAATCAGTGTCTAATCGGTTAATGGAATATCTGAACTTATTTATAACTTTGCAACCCAAATTATTGTATCAGTAAACAAGCAATAATGCAACAAAGAGAAATAACAAAGATAAATAAATGCACACCATAACACAAGATATTTTGGTGAGGAAACTCGGTAAGGGAAAAAACTTGGTGGGATTTGTGACCCACAATATTTACTCACTGGCCAATATGAATAAATATTACTTACAATAGGGGCCTGCACATGCAGGAAGGCCAACAACCTAGTGCTTACTGCTCAATGAAAGAGTCTCACTAACTACAAAATGGATAATTAAATCCAAGACTATGTACTACTCAAAATAGAATTTGCATTGCTTGATTGAGTACTGGCTTAAGCTTAGTCAGAAACCTTAACCAAAAAACTTGCCAGCGAATGATATTTGCTCACGTAACCTATCTTCTATGATCTATTACATAATCACCTCTCTTCTATTCTATAGATATTGTCATATCAAAATGGCTTATAAGATCTCATACATATATGAGTCTCTACAATACATCATGTCAGCTTACAGATAATTAATTAAATTACAATACAATTCATATAAACAAAACTTTGTCTCATGTCGGCCTGAGTGTCGGTATTCTTCATTGCCGGTGTAAACTAGATGCCAATGAATGAACTTGTTGTGCGTATTGATGCCGGTAGATGATGTCTGCATTGCCAGTGAACCTATAGAGTCTTGTTACCAGCTGGTTGCCATAAATGACAACATCAACCATTCTGATTGGAGTGTAGAATGCCAAAACCCTCCATATTGAAGGATTCATAAACCAACATAGAATCAAGTGAGTCTTGATTGATAATGGAGTTGGATTAAACATATACACCTTGCAATTAGTCACATCATTGGGTTATGCAGTAGAATCAGTGGATGTCAGCAAGAAAATAACCATCGAAGCACATGATGATGCAAAACGTTCTTCCAGAGGAGCTATTATATTATCTATCAGGGTTGGGCCAGGTGAAACATATAGTTTGCCAAGTTCTAGACCTTACTTTGCCATACAATCTCTTGTTAGGAAGACCTTGGATACATGCCATGCAATGCGTTCCATCCACCTATCACCAATGTATCAAGTTTCCACATAATGGGTTAGAAATTACAATCCTCGGTGATGATAACCCATTTGCATATTGCAATAATATTCACCATCAACCAAAGATCGCCATACCTAATAATAGAGAAGCTATCCCTTCCTCATCATATGTTAATCTAGCCTCTCTTTTTAGATTAACATCTCCTACACCAAAGCAGGAGAAATTAAAAATGAAAATGGCTGAGGAAGGTCCTGGTGAATATAATCTTGGCCAACTCTTTTGTGTTGGGCAGTTATTCACATCCCCTAGAACTCATGACAAACTCCAAGGTTTACTTCAAACACTGTTGGCCAAAAGAACTTACACTTTGGCACAATTCACCTCTGGTAAAAGTCAAGAGGAGGAAACCATGGATGAAGACCTGGCATAATGGATCTACAAAGACCCTATCGACAAAGAAAGATCGAAGGCTAAGCTCCCCACTGACAAATATGGCAAAGGCTTCACTATAATGCAAATATTGGGCTATGATGGCCACAGTTTGTTGCGACCTTGCAAGAAAGGATGACATGAACCCTTACAACCTGAGTTGAAACCAAGAGATAAAACTAGAGTAGGTTTTCAAAAAGAATCTTTCCTAACCTTTGATTCAAAGGAAAACCCAACAAATTTGTGCATCAACCAATTACTCCAAGGATGCAATCCCTGACTATATCTATAGTAGTAGCAACCCCACCAGTAGAACCAACAACCCCACCTCCAATAGTACATAAGCCAATAACTAATACACTATTCAATTCAAAAGACATCCCAGCTTGGTACAGTAATTGGATGCTAGAGAGTGATTTTGAGATAATCTCACATGAGTTGGAATGGGATTCATTGCATTTAAATACTTCAGATGAGGAGAAAACATCACATCCACCACTTTGTAAGGATATACTAGTTTATTGAGAAGCATGGATTATCAATATTTGGGTTCCTAGGCTAGAAGAAACTTCCACAAGCTCTACGTCAAATCCTGCACACAAATCTAACAAGGAGAGTACCATTGATGCACTTCATGCCTCCATATTAACCCGCACTGATGCCTCCTACAAGCTTAACTTAATCAATGAAGCAATTCCTATCATTCATCCTGAACTCATTGAATGGAACTAGCCAAATCCCCCATGCCTTGACCATTTCCAAAATGATGAGGCACTGATAGACTTTCTAGAATTACAAGATAACATACCAAGCAGGGATCATAAAGTTGGGTTTTCTATTAAACTTAACAGCGCAACATACTTTGGCACAGATGCCAAACCTTTCAGATGCAAAAATATTACAATAAAATATGGATCTTCTAGTGAAAACCACATAGTGGCACTTTTTGATCTCAAAAGAGTAAAAACAAAGAGCGTATCCAAAGGTGAAAACCTTTCCGAAGTTCCTAAGGATGAAAGGTTTGACATCCTCCCCTTTAGTATGAATTAGGAGAGATCAACCATCCTAATAGAAGAAATAAAAGAATTCAATGTGGGGACCCTTGAGATTCCTCACGAAATACATTTGGCATCTCTATTAAAACTCTAGAAGAACAACCAAAATTTGTGGAATTCTTCCAAAAGCGCAAAATCAACTTTGCATGGTCTTATGCAGACATGCCTGACTTAGATCCAGATTCGGTCATGCATCACCTAACTATAGCAAAAGGAGCTAAACATGTCAAATAAAAGCTTAGAAAGATGCACCCACAGATTGTTGTTCTTGTCAAGGCTGAACTTAAAAATTTCTTGCATGTTGGTTTCATCAGACCAATTGATTATGTAGAGTGGATCTCCAATATTGTACCTATTGGTAGACCTAATGGGGGCATCCGTATCTGTATGGATTTCAGAGATTTAAACAAAGCATGTCCTAAAAATTACTTCCCCTTACCAAACATCGACATGATTGTCTATCTAACAATAGGTCATGCAATGCTTTCTCTTATGGATGGCTTCTTAGGATAAAACCAGATTAAAATTGCTCTAGAGGATCAATATAGAACTGCTTTCACATGTCCATAGGGAACATACTATTGGAATGTGATGCCATTTGGTCTAAAGAATGTAGGGGCAACATAACAAAGAGCCATGACTACCATCTTCCATGACATGATTCACATAATAATGGAAGATTAAGTAGATCATTTACTAGCTAAATCATTAACAAGAGAGGGTCATCTTGCAGTACTGGATAAAATCTTTAACAAATTAGAACAATACTATGTCCGTCTCAATCCAAAAGAATGCTTCTTTGGAGTAACTTTCAAGAAGCTCTTAGGATACATTATCTCAAGTAAATTCATTGAGGTAGGTCCTCTGAAAGTCAAGGAAATCATGAACACGCCACCTCCAAAGAATATCAATCAGTTGAGGAAATTACAAGGGCGGCTAAAATCCATTTGATGGTTCATTGCACAATTGGCTGATAAATGTCATCCCTTCACCCATCTTTTACATAGAAAATATCCACTTTTAATGGGATGTAAAATGCCAGCAAGAATTCCAAATTCTTAAAGACTACCTAATTAATACCCCATTATTGATTCCACCAGATCCAAGAAGACCTCTATTGTTATACATTTCAACTACATACACGACATTAAGAGTACTGTTGGCACAACATAATATGAAAGGAAAAGAATTTGTTGTCTACTACATCTCTCCAACACTAGTAGGCTATAAACTCAACTACACACCTATTGAGCGAGCTTGCCTAGCAGTTATCTTGGCAGCCACCAAATTAAGGCACTACATGTTAATACACAAGGTACAACTTATTGCCAAGATAGATCCACTCAAGTACCTACTCAACAAGGCAACATTGACAGGCCACTTGGCCAAATGGGTTATGATCCCGAGTGAATTCGACATTGAGTATGTAGACCACAAAGCTATCAAGGGACAAGTTATTGCAGATTAGTTGGCTAATGCACCACTCAAAGGCAACCATCCTCTTATTTCCAACTTTCCAGATTAGGCAATTTTCATGATCACAACTACACAACCCTAGAAGCTATATTTTGATGGCTCATACACCAGACATGGCTCGAGGGTAGGTATTCTTTTTATCACACCTCAAGGTGACAACATCGTGAAGTCCTACAGGCTCACTTTCCCATGCACAAATAATATAGCAGAATATGAGGCCTTGATCACAGGACTCAGATTGGCCATCCAATGGAATCTAAAAAAGCTACAGGTATATGGAGATTCCTAGCTAGTCATCTGACAAGTCATTGATGAATACCAAACAAAGGATGATAAAATTATGTCGTACAAAAGGATGGTGGATAGTTTCAAATAGTCATTTACAACTATCACATTTGAACAAGTACCAAGAGATCAAAATCAAGCTACTGACACAATGGCTACAATTGTATCTCTCCTGGATCTTCCATAAAATTTGACATGCTATGAGTTCTTGGTAGAACAGCTCTAGATCCCTGCTTATGATATCCCTGAATTTGGAATGATATGTCACCTTACTGGTTCTGACTCCCCATGGTACTGTGAGTTTTTCACTTCCTTACATGATCACACACTTCCCCTAACCAATCAAACAACCAACGAAAAACCTTTATCCGCCAAACCGCTAGATACACCATCATTACCAAAACCATATACAGGCGAAGTGTTGATGATACTCTCCTTCAATGTTTGGAATAAGATGAGATAACAAAAGACTTGGAAGAGGTACATAAAGGAATTTGTGGGGCTCCCTCAAGCGGTCCTTCACTAGATAAGAAAATCATGCGAGCAATATACTATTGGCCCTCCATGGAAAAAGACTCCTACTACTTTGTCAGAAAGTGCAAGAAGTGAGTTCACGAAGATCTGATACATGCCCCAACACAGTAATTACAACCTATCACAACACCATGGCCCTTTTGTCAATGGGGACTTGACCTTGTGGGTAAAATCCATCCCTCTTCATCCAACGGTCATAAATTTATCATTACTACCACAAAATACTTCACAAAGTGGATTGAAGACGTTCCACTCACCCAAGTCACTAGCAAGAAGATCTCCTCATTCATCCTAAATTACATCATCTATCGGTATGGTGTACCCATGTCCATCATCACAGATAATAGGCTCCCTTTCAAAAATGAAGATGTTCGTGAACTCTGTGAGAAGTTTCATATCCAACATTGTTTTTCCACCCCATATTACCCACAAGGCAATGGTCAAGCCAAAGCATCCAACAAGAATATATTGAGGATCCTCAAAAAGACACTCAATGATGTTGGTTGTGATTGGCACATTCGTTTGAATCCAGAACTATGGGCATATTGAACTAACATTCGAACCCCTACATGCGCAACCCCCTACTTCCTGGTTTATGGAGTAGAAGCCATCCTCCCTATTGAGGTTGAATTACCATCTCTACGAGTCTCCTTGCACCATCTAATATATGATGAAGCATACCGAGTCTCATGTCTTTAGGACTTGGAACTGCTTGATGAAAAGTGACAAGCTGCCTACAACCACCTAAAAGCCTATCAGCAACACATGAGCAGAAGATACAATCATAGGGTCAAACCTCACATATTTAAAGTAGGAGATCTTGTTCTCAGGGAGAATCCTCACAATCAACCGAATAGAGAACACCAGGGAAGATTTGAATCCAATTGGCTGGGTCCAAATGTCATCACTCCCATCTTCAGGTCTAGGGCATATCAATTAGCAACTTCAGAAGGAGAACCACTAGCAGATCTGATCAACAACATGCATCTCAAAAGGTTTCATACATAAGATTTGCAGTGCATCAAGCTCCTCCAATATCAGGAAATACCAAAAATATTCAGATAAAAGTCCTGAAAAAAGTACAAAAATACAAAAAATCAAGAAAATAGTAAAGAAAAATCATTCATCCAAATGGTGAAAACCATTCTGGTGGCACCTTGGATAAGTATGGTGGTGAAAACCTAATAAACAGGTGTCATTCGTAAAGGCTATATCTCCATTGTCTTTCAAACTTGTTGCGATCATATCCATTGCATCCATTCATCCATCATTTATACCATGGCTTGTTATTGATCTGCAATCAGGGTCATTACTTCATATGTCTTGCATCACACTTTCATATTGACATCTAACTAGGGGCAAAATATTCTAAAACCTATTGAGGGAAGTGGATTCTCCTTTACTTGTGGTTCATTGAGTTGCTCATTCAAAAATGTCTTTCCTAATACCAAAAACATTCATAAAAACTCAAAAAATCCCAAAAACATTTGCAAAAGTCCTAAAGATAATACCAAAAACATTTACAAACATTCAAAAAATCCCAAAACATGACAAAAACATCAACATCAATCAAAAACATTGCAAAGTATATTATCCCTTGTACATACACATCGCAAAAGACACAAAACGACATTTTGAGCTACTCAAATGATGACCACCTCTCAAATCAACCAACCAATCAAAATATCTGCACAGAACGGTCTTCACAAGGATGCATCCTTCCTCACAAACAAGACATAGTAACATTTTCTTTGAAAAGAAAATTATGTATGGTTGATAAGCACTTGGTTAATTAATTATTTATTTATATCATGTTCCTACACTACTCCAGGATATCCACAAGTGATTAGAGTAGTTGGGATGGTTCCTGATATCTTTTTTTGTTTGTTTGTTGTCTGCGGATTGTTCCAATGAAGTTCTATGGCATATACTAATGGTGTCTACGTGGGAAGTTCACTAAGCTACGCAATCCTATGCAAAAATACAGTCATGGATCACTATGGCTTACTGACTACAGTGTATACCTTGACCCTTTGTTCATGAACCAGAATGGAGGGGAACTTTCCTTGTCTGCAATGTTTTCTTACAGGTGAAACACTCAACCTTGGTTTCTGCTACCTCAGTTAAGATCGATACTACCATGTTCGATGATGAAAATTAAGTGCTGTGAATAATCCATGATCACCATTTCATCTCATCTGTTTATTTTGTATTCCGTTGCATTCCATCCATTCATAAATCCATATCACTGCATATCATTCATACATAGCCATGACAATAGATACTCTATTTTGATCCTCTTCCATAGGAATGAGTCCTAGGTCCTCCATACCTTCTATCTAACATTAAATCCCCTCCAACCTCCCTATCTAGGTCATCATCATACTTGCATACCCTACATCGTGTCCCATCAAACCAATCAAGCCATGTTTATCACCATCCTTCTCTAACAAGAGGGATTGCATTTCCCATCCTAGGTCATCCTATAAACCAAGCCAGTTACTCTGTCTACACAGGTACATCGACTCATGCACACCTAGAATATCAATAGATACTTTTTAATCAAGTATCTTTGGATCTCAACAGGTAATCAATTATGGTAATCCTAGACTACAACATGCATTTACATCAATTGCCTAGTCTCAATAGGTGCGCTAAGTCGAGCAAAAGCCACAAAAAACCTACAACACAAACACTATTCATTGATCAACCAATCAAACACAATCAAAACAGACAATTACATCAATTGTCTAAGTCTCAACGAATATTTTTCTTCAGATACCTTTACTTCGTCGAACAATTACATCAATTGTCTAAGTCACAATAGGTCACTTTGATTCACTTACTCAGACTTTATCTTGTCCAAGCAACCAAGTGACATCAAATATTATGCTTTGAATCAACTAAGGCAATTCAACCAATTGCACCAAATTGTCCAACCAATTTTGATCAATTGTATAGTATCAATCAAAAGCACAAACACTACATTTGCAGCGTGATCCCCGTGTACTTTTGAGGCTTTTCGTTTCTTCATATTCACTCCATCTTCTCCCATTTTTTCACCATTATTTATAATTTCTTCCATTCTACCTCCCCCCAACTTCTTTCTTTTTTTCGAGAGATCTGCTGATTTTTCAAAAAAATTCAGCCCATCTCTCAAGGGGGCATACCACCCACTAAATTAACATTTATGGGGCATATTTCTATACCTATCTTTCTTTCTTTGAAATGACATGATAAACCGCACCGTCTCAAAGAGGGGCAAATGAAGACACATAAATATGTCCACTTAATTAAATGAATATTTAGTATTTATTTGATTATTTAACCATCAATCATCAGTTAATTAAATTGATATTTAATTAATTCATCTTAAACCTCTTCTTCTATTAAATTAATAAATTATTTAATTTATTTAAATTAATTCATTAAACTGTACTCTAATAATTAATTAAATGAATAAAGCATATTTTGTTTAATTTAACCCCTTTCCTCATTTAAATAAATAAATAAATGTTTATTTCAAATCTCTAAACTCTCCGCCACTTGTATTCTCCTACAAATGCAAGTTGCACAATTTTAGTTGAAATAAATGAATTTAATTTTAATTAAAATCCTATTTTCTCTCACCCACCAAACTCACATGCATCCTAAACCCCTTCTAGATTCTTCTAATCCATTCCAAATTAGCCTAATCCCCCTCCCTAATTATTGTCACATGCCTATGCAAAGAGAAGTCACTTCTCAAAGCCCTTAAAGTCGTTGAAATGCATTAAAGGCTTTTTATCCTTCAACAATTTAACCCCTAAAGTCTTCTAAACCATTTATTGTTCTTACATAAGGGTTAGTGTAGGATCATGGGGGGCCAAAAAGTGGTGATGTGAAAAAATAGCCTTTTCCACTCACTTAAAAATGCCAAAATCTGTGTTGACTTTTTGCTTGGCATGGTAAACACTTAAGCAGATCAGATATCCGATAATATTAGATATCTGATTTTTATAGGTAATTTTATATTAAAAACTAAATTATATAATATATAATATATTATTATATTATATTATATATTATATAATACATAATATATAATATAATATTAGATTGTAAAATATAATAATATATTATATAATAATATAATATATAATATATTATATAATACGTATTATATAATATATTATTATATTATATAATATAATGTTGTTTTAAAATAATTTAAGTATAAAAATTGGATATCCGATTTTTTGAGACAATATAAGTGGACTGTGATAGCCTATGAGTTATTTAACCCACAGGCTATGCGATTTTTTAGAATCCGATTGTTTGACCCAAATTTGCTAAAAAATACATGAAAAGGTAGGATTTTATTGTTTTTCATCATTTTCATTCAATTTTTTGTATTTTTTTTAATATTTATTTGTTTTTTCATTCAAAATATGTTTTTTTCATGAAAATTGGGTTTTTTAAAATCAAATACAAAATTGTTCAAATTTGTTAACTAAATTCAATTGTTTACATTCAATTAGGTTAAAAATAGGGGATAGTAGTGAAAATATTGATCAACCACAACCGCAACAACCAAACCCTCATTTGCCAAACTCCCCTCAATTCAGGATTTAATTGTACAAAATTTGAACCAATTGAGGGGGATTGAAGATGTCTATCATAGGATCCCTCACCTGAACCCAATGTTTGATCCCCTCATGTCGATTATAAAGAGTATAGAAACCGTCACTGAGGAGCACAATGCTGCTCTTTTGTGGTGAGATTCTATGAGGGAACAATATGCGAATGGCTTGTCCTATAAGGAGATCAATGATCTCGAGATATCCAAAGCCACTATCGCCGCATTGTTTGTGAATCCCCACACTGGTCAACCCGTAGACCCCCAAAAAACAAAAATTTATATCAAATGGTGCACAAATGATGGTATTGTGAAAATTTTTTGGGATCATTGGTGGATGGTTTTCGATAAAGCACCCAACAACAATCTTGATTTCCCCTTCCACTTCAAAAAATTATATGCTCAGTTTGTTTTAGGAAAACATGTGAACTACTTTGACATCCAACCTTTCCAAGGTGTGGGTTTAGGTATGCCCCAAAATAGACCTAGGGCAGTCAAAGTAGTCTAGGGCCCATATGTCCCCCCTCCTCCTATTGATCACCCACCTCTAATGCAGCATCTAGATATCATCTGTGAGGAAACATCATGGACCATATCAGCTATTCACTCTTTGAGTAGCCTTTTGGTTTCTCAGGCTGGGTGAGTAGCTCAGCCTACTTTTGATGGTAGCAGTGCATCCGGTGGTGCTAACACATTCTCCTCGGCTCCATACATTTGCATGCCCCATAGTTGTGTCATGTGTGGGCACGTATGTTTGGGTCTAGTTGGACAACATGTTGATCCTCTTGCGCACACTGCAGATTATGAGGTGCATGAGATGCACGATGCACTAGATGTTATGACATAGACTAGAGGGTACCCTAGAGAGTCCTCACATGCTAGAGGTGAGGAGACACCTTCATCATACATTGATGATGTAGTGGTAAGATTTGCATTTTCATAGTTTATTCTATATTTTAAATGAATATTAATAATCTCGATAATATTAAGTACTAATTTTTATTTACATGGTCTATTTAACAGTTGATGATAGAGGAGGAGTTGACATAGATCCAAGAGGGCACCTTGACGTCCATTACATTTGGCCTTGATAGTTTTATGGTACATATATTATTGTACCTAGTTGTTTGTATTTTATTGTACATACATGCTCATCATTTATATTGGTATTAATTAGATTATGTATTAACTTGCATGTATATCTTATTTTACTCTTGTAGGGGACAAGTAGCACAAGTGTGGGGCTGTGTGATTTAGGATTTGGTAGTGTAGCTGGAGACAAGGGAAATGTAATTGAATGCAAATTTTATTGAATTAATAGTTTAATTAACTTATAATGATTATACACATCTAGACATAGATTGATAGTTTCATATACCTATTGTGTATATGTACAGAGAATTCTTGGCTTCACATCCGTGTTGACTACACCCACTATACCTGAAGATGAAGAAGAAGAAAAAGAAGAAGAGATGCCTCAAGTACATGTGTGTTTATTTTATTTTGTGTTTAGTAGATATAATTCATTATTATTAGTGACAATTATATGCTAACTTGTATCAATATCATGTTTGTGAACATATGTAGGTTGTGTATGATAATATTGAAAACATACCAACTCTACCGAAGACATACATCAAGAGTCCTGCAAAGCTGAAGAGAAAACATGGAGATGAGGTAAACAAGTATAGTTCAATTATAGTTCATTTTTATGTTAACTTTTCGAATGTGAGTTATATAATATAACTAATCTTAAACATGGTTTGTTTTTTCTTGTGAAGGATCCTTCAGAGCTGAGCAGTGCGGTGAAGAGGATCGATTTTGATGATCCATCAATACCTTAGGATGTTATAGATAGTTTTGGGATGCTTACATGTCTAGTTGGCTTGTATATTTTGTATATGGATATACATTCACGTATATAGACATATATTTTGTTTGAATTGGCGTTTATGTCATATTTGTGTATGGACATACACTTTTAATCATTTGAAATTTTCATATATAGAGAAGATATTTGATCATATAAATTGTTGCTCATGTGTGAATGGTGTTATCATGGAGAACTTTAATCTTCAATCCAAAAATTAACAATGGTTAATAATGGTTATTTAATGAATAATACAATTAATTTCATTTCATCGTAAGTGTTGTTTGTATAATGAACAATACAATTCATTTAATGAACAATACAATACAGTTCATTTAATGAATAATAAAATTCATGAACAATACAATACAATTAATTATTACCCTATGCATGCTCCTATTTTTCCATCCCCATTCGGTTGAATGCTCAAGGTCATACCCTACCGACATCGTCCCTTGAGCACCCTAAGTGCTAAAAATTGTCAAACTTTGATGGGCCCTAACTCAAAATCTATAACACCTACAAACAATCCATTTGAACCTACAGGGCCATGAGAGGGGTCCCTACAAAAGCCTATCTTGGTTTTTCAAGTTTCCCTAAGGTTTTATTAGGTCAACATTTTTCAGTTGGCGAAAAATTCGTCAGTCTCTTCTAATCGAATGTTGTCGCGTGCCCAATTTCTCATTCTGCTCATCGTGATAATGAACCATCAGTTTTGACATGTCTAGTTAGGCATTATTACCCTATGCATGCTCCTATTCCCCCCCCCCCCACTCGGTCAAATGCTCGGGGTCACACCCTACAGGCATTGTCCCTTGAGCATCCTAAGTGCTAAAAATTGTCAAACTTTTATAGGCCCTAACTCAGAATCCATGGCACTTGCAAATGATCTATTTTGAACCTATGGGGCCATGAGAGGGGTCTTTAAAAAAGCCTATCTCTATTTTTCATGGTTCCCTATGGTTTTATTAGAGCAACATTTTTTTAGTTGGTAAAAAATTTGTCACTCTCATTCAATCGAATATTGTCGAGTGGCCAATTTCTTGTTTTGCTTGTCGTGATAACGAACCATCGGTTCTGAAATCTCTCGTTAGGAATTATCACCCTATGGATGCTCCTATTTCCTCTCCCCCCCCCTTCAGTCAATGCTCAAGGTCATACCTTACCGGTGTCGGCCCTTGAGCACCCTAAGTGCTAAAAATTGTCAAACTTTGATGCGCCCTAACTCAGAATCTATGGCACCTACAAATGATCTATTTGAACCTACGGGGCCACAACAGGGGTCCCTACAAAAGCCTATCTTTATTTTTCAATTTTACCTATAGTTTTATTAGGGCAACATTTATTTAGCTGGCAAAAGATTCGTTAGTCTCATTCAATTGAATGTTGTTGCATGGCCAATTTCTCGTTCTGCTCATCATGATAGCGAACCGTTGGTTCTGACATGTTCAGTTAGGAATTATTACCTTATGCATGCTCCTATTGGAAAATGCACACTCCAATAAGAAATTGTAGGTGATTGAAGGTTTTTTCCATTGATGGCAACCTTGCAATCATATGATACCGACAAGACAAAGATACTGACACCGACATACAGAACACCGACAGTGAAAGGAAGGATACTGGTACCTTGGCCGACTTCAGTTTCGTTTAAAATGTATTTTGTAATTAAATGTAAAATCATTGTAAGTCGGCATGGCCAGTTGTAATATGACTCATATGTGTATGAGATCATTTTGTAATAGGAAATGTGTGAAATAGGATGTGAAATAAGCAGACCTAATATGCAAAATATTGGTTAAAGGTTTATGTTGTAGAAGATCTTAAACCGGTACTAAATCTAGCATAACAGATGCTGATTTGAAGTAGTACAAGACATTGGATTAGTATAATCCATTTTTGTAATTCAGTGTGACTTCTTTTGTAATTGAGCAGTGAGCTCTAGGCACTTGGCCTTCCTGCATGTGCAGGCCCCTATTGTAAGAGTAATATTCCCTTATTTGCTAGTAAGCGAATATTGTGGGTCACAAATCCCACCGCGGTTTTTCCCATACCAGGTTTCCTCATTAAAATACTATGTTATGGTGTGTTTCTCATGTTTTTGTTATTGTTCTTAGTTACTGCATTATTTCTGGTTTACCGGTACACAGTTTTAATATGCTTTTCATGTTTTAAGTCAAGTAAATTTATATACGAGTTAGATACTGATTCACCCCCCCTCTCAGTACAAATCCTAACAATTGGTATCAGAGCTTGGTCCTCTATTTTTAGAAGCCTAACAACTTGAGGAAGATCTTGTCACTGGTAGAGATGGAAAACTTGAGAAAGCAATTGGAAACAACTCTTACAGACTATGATGCAGAAGAAGTGAAGAATATCAAACTTGAGGATGATCTGAAAGCTTCTCAGGATATTATTTAAGCACTTCAAGAGAATTTTACTATTGCAAGGAACAAGAGGAGAGAACTTTGTGAAAATATGCAGAATGAGGAAAATGAAAGGGAAACTCTTAATGATTTGGTAAACAAGCTAAGACAAGAAATCAGTACAACAAAGAATGAGATGCAAGATATGACTATGAGGTTTTGTAAAGAAATTGAAGACATAAAGAAGAATGAAGAAGACTTGGTTAGAAGACTAAATGATGCTGGAAATGAAAACACAAGACTCAGTCATGAAAATGATATGTTGAAGACAGATCTTATGCACACACAAAATGACAGAACTGAACTCATGAGACAGAAAGGAATCTTAGAGAATGAACTGACTACTGCAAATCAACACAAGGAGAAATTCAAGAAAAGTTCAAAAGAACTTGGTGACATGCTGAAGAATCAGAAACCTAATGGTGATACAAATGGCCTTGGCTTTGAAGTTGGTGAAAGCTCTGGTACTACAAACAATCATGATCATAGCAAACCGATAAGATAACCTATTGCTTACAAATTTAATGGAAAATGCTTTAACTGTAACAAGTATGGTCATAGAGAAAATCAATGTAGATCTAGAAATTATCGGAATACTAATACACCCACCGGTCAATGTTCTAAATGCAACAAAGTTGGTCATAACTCAGAGAATTGCAGAATGAATGTAAGATGTTATATTTGTGAAAGATTTAGACACTTATCTAATCAATGTAGAACACATACCAGCATAGGATATGGGAAAGCTATTCAGAAGAACAATGTGACTTGTTATGCCTATAACAAAATTGGACATATTGCAAAATTTTGTAGAAGTAAGGCATCACTGGAAAATAACAAAGGTCCTAGTTTGAAAGGTAAAGAAAAGGTTGAAGAGGTAAAGCAAGAATTCTCAAAACAATGGATCAGAAAGTCAAATCTGAATGTTGATGTGAATACTCCTCCACTAGTAGAACAGAGTAACACTCCACCGATAGGAGACTCTTCATCTAACTGAAGAAAAATCCTTTGGGGGTTTAGCAACAAAATGAAAAACTTTCTATTATTCCCTCGGTTGATGGTGAGAAGTTGAAATTACTTCTATACCGACAGATGACTTAAGTTGTGACTTAACCGACAAGCATTAACTATGGTAGTTGGAGAAAATAACATTATAAAGTAGGTGTTTTGGCTCCTTTTTCATTCACTGAGCATTCAAATCTTCAAGAGCGCAAAAATTCCTGAGCTAAGGCATTCTAAATGAAGAAGTGAAGAAATCCATCAAAGCATTCATCCCTAAGGTAGATTGAGGTATTTATAGCTATGGCATCTTCATCCACTCTTGAATTTATTGCAAACCCTACTGTTGTTGAGGTTATTAAGCACCCTAGACCCATTTTCAAACTAGTTCTTGAAATTGCAAAGAAAGATGATAGCATAGGTGCATTTTCTCAAATTCCTAAGGGAGTAGTATATGTTGAAGACCCTAGGATGTATATACTTTGTCATATTGAGGAACTAGGTGATGATGAGATTAAGAATATGTATGTTTGTGATTTGTGAAGAATTTGGAAATATCAAGCAAGAACACAAAATAGTGGAAACCCTAGGTTTTACTGAAATTCTTAGTATCCTGGATTTTCCCAAGGATATCATAAGGATTGTGTTAAGTAGAGTACATGGTGAATTTTTCTGGTTGGACTCAATTCATAAAATCACAAAAGAAGCCGTAAAAGTTGTAACAGGGTTACCTTCCACCGGTAACAGACATGACAAAACAAAGAAAGTCTGAAATGACACAGTGACAAACCTAGCTGGTGCAACATTTGATAAAAGGTCTTTAAGGGTAAATGATGTAAAAGACATTAATGTCAGATTTATCAGTATGATCTTAGGTTATAAGGCTACACATGCAAATAGGTTAAATTCAGTTTCTAGCCTATGTATCAAAAGTGCCTATGATATGGTTAATGATAATGCAAGAATAGATATATGTGAATGGCTTAAAGATGAGCTGATAGACAATTTGGGAAAGATTAAAGGAGATAAGAAAGGAACATTCAGATTTGGAAACTTACTTGTTTGTTTGATGTTGTACATAACCAAACAAGTACTCGATATTGGTGCTAGAGAATTTGGCTTTGACATCCCGGTAGGAAAACAACAGTTAGATTTACTAAGCAATATGGGAGAGAACAAGGAGAAAATGATTATTTTCAAGCATTGAAAAGTATTGGTGCTAGAGAATTTGGCTTTGACATCCCAGTAGGAAAACAACTGTTAGATTTACTAAGCAATATGGGAGAGAAGAAGGAGAAAATGATTATTTTCAAGCATTGAAGGCTCGAATGAAAACTAGAGTAAGATTGTCACAAGCTATTATGGATAAGTATCAGAAAGAAATCTATTTTGTGATTAGGAAAGATGAAATGTGGATGGAGGCAGTTATCCCTAGAACTATTTGGGTAACTGAAATGAGCTATAAAATAGATGACAACATCATAGAAACTTATGCAAAAGCCCTCCTTGAAGCTCCAAAGGAACCGAAAGAGAAAGTGTTTGGTAGTGCTGAAACAATAGAAAGTACTATTCAATCTAGGAAAAGGGTTAAGAAAGTTGAAGCAACTGTAAGAAAAGGAACCCGACAGGCAAAGGCAATCAAGGAAGATGTTTTGAGACAAACTGGTATAAGTGAAAGTGAGTTGGAAGCACCTCAACTGGAAACTCATCTTTCATCAGTTGGAACTTCTTCTGAGAGTGATATACCAGTAGTATTTAAAAGGGTGGAAAGGAAAAGAAAAACCTCACTGGTACCCTCTCCTACACCCAAAAGAACCAGACAGAAACAACAGGCAGTAAGGCCTCCAACAAAGAAAATGACTCCTAAGAAGAAGGAGGTGAAAAAAACTATTACTCCTCTAGACAAACTTCTTAGCAAAATTATAGAGGATGGTAAGTTGAAGAACATAAACAAAATATACAATACACTATCAGCTGATGATAAGGAAAGCATAGAGAATAGTGTAATTCTACACTTAAATATATACAAGAAATTTTTGATGAAATTCCAAATGATCTATATAGGAGACTTGAAGCTAGAAGATTAGCCATTGTTGAGCTGGATAAGAAAATTAAGATTGAAAAATTACTTGCAATGCATCCAGTTAACTCACTTGATGAAATAGACAAATTAATCAATGAAGCAAACCGGATAGTATTCTCCACTGCTCACCAGCATGTAGCACTAATGGCTGGTAGAGTAAATCAAGTATATGAGGAAATGACAGATGCATGGGACATATTCTTTGTGGAAAAAGAAAAAGAGGAAGAATTACCAAGGCCAAAAACTATCAAAGTATATCAGAAGGACAGAGATAAGGGGAAAGGTAAAGTAGGTGGACCACCAAGCCTGAAAATAACTAACAATGTGCCACCACCTCTTTCAAATACTCCACCGGTAGACACTACTGACAGACAACTGGCCACAGAGAGTATGGAAACTCTGGTAGAGGATACAAATCCTAATTCTAAAATTTTGTATATGGTAAATATAGACATACAAGAAGTTAATGTTGTGGTTGAAAAAGAAACTACTGAGTCAATGGCTGCAGAGGTTGAGATGAACATAGAAAAACCTACACAGATAGAGAAACCGGCAGAGGATACCACAGAGAAACCAGTAGATACAACAGAAAAACTATCTGAAGAATTGGCAAAAGAGAGTTTAGAGGTACAAACTGGGATTACATTTGAGAAATTGACAGTTAAAAGCTTAGAGAAACCCTCTAAGACACAGATAGAGAAACCAAAAAAGGTACAGGTTGAAGCACAGGTTCAGACAGACATAGTGCCATCGGCCCAAACTGAAAAGCAAAAACCTTTGTTTGCGGAAATGCAAACACAGACTGACCTACTAGAGGTCGAATCAAGTAAAGTAATTACCACAACCGGTAGCATGGCTATTATAAAGACTATTGGACAAACATCTGGTACATCTATGGCAGAATTCAGACCTACAAAGGTAACAGAGGTCTTGTTAGATTCAATAAAGAAGATCACAAAATGCAATGCACAAGCCTATAAGGCTACTGATGATACAATTCCAATTCTTAAATTGATTGCACCAAACTACATAGTTGATAATAAGGATTCTTTAGGACAACTAGACACATTGTCTAAGTTCATCACCGGTAACTTACTGACTATTGATCAAATAAATGAGGATACATTTAAGGAAAGGATGATAAAGGAAAAAGAGAAATTCTTTGAGGATATTGTAAATAAGAACAAGGAGAAAATGGATACTCTATTATCAGAACTTGGAGAAATAATTCTTGACTCCAAGAAACTGTACATGGACACCTATAAAACAAACATTTTGATAGAGGATCTTGAAAAGGAGATCAACAAAGCACAAGATAAGATAAACAATATTGCTGACAATCTGATAGGTGCATCAGATTCATTTTTGGAGTTAGAGAAGAAGATTGCAGAGAAAGAAGAGAAAATCAAGATGTTAGAAAATGACAAACAGGGAATAAAGGATAAAGCAAAGGACTTGAAATGTAGACTTAGTCCAAGACTTGAATACCTTATTTCTTTGAGAAAAGAAATATTTGAGGCTCTGGTTCCCAGACTGAAGACACTAGAAGAGAAAATGCACATACTCACCAGTGCAGTGTAGAGAACTCAAGAGGCAATAAATGACAACAAAACATTTAGTAATGGTATAGATTTAATTTTGATAGATATTTTTCAGATTGTAACCCACCGGTTACAAGAATCCAGGCATGACTCCACTGACACTGAATGACAACCTTTGTAATTGATGTCAAAGGGGGAGTAGTGGGATGAGAAAAATGGTCAGAAGAAAGGACATCATCTGCTCAAGGGGAGCATACATTTTTTTTGGCACACAGTTTGGGTAAGATAATTTTGGCAAACTATTTTTGGATATCATTTTGGACACTTTTGATTTTTCTCATGAGTGTTTCCATCAATGCCAAAGGGGGAGATTGGTGGAAAATGCACACTCTAATAAGAAATTGTAGGTGATTGAAGGTTTTGTCATTGATGGCAACCTTGTAATCATATGAAACCGGCAAGACAAAGATATTGGCACCGACATCAACAAACTCTACACTGGCATACAGAACACTGACAGTGAAAGGAAGGATACCGACACCTTGGCCGACTTCAATTTTGTTTAAAATGTATTTTTTAATTAAATGTAAAATCATTGTAAGCTGACATGGTGAGTTGTAATATGACTCATATATGTATGAGATCATTTTATAATAGGAAATGTGTGAAATAGGATGCGAAATAAGCAGACCTAATATGCAAAATATTGGTTAAAGGTTTATGTTGTAGCAGAGCTTAAACCAGTACTGAATCCGGCATAACATATGTTGATCCGAAGTAGTACAAGACATTGGATTAGTATAATCCATTTTTTGCAAGTCAGTGTGACTTCTTTTGTAATTGAGCAGTGAGCTCTAGGCACTTGGCCTTCCTACATGTGCAGGCCCCTATTGTAAGAGTAATATTCCCTTATTGGCCAGTAAGCGAATATTGTGGGTCACAAATCCCATCGAGGTTTTTCTGACACTGGGTTTCCTCATTAAAATACTGTGTTATGGTGTGCTTCTCATGTTTTTGTTATTGTTCTTAGTTACTGCATTATTTCTGGTTTACCGGTACATAGTTTTAATATGCTTTTCATGTTTTAAGTCAAGTAAATTTATATACCGGTTAGATATTGATTCACCCCCCCTCTTAGTATCTTTGGGAATCCTAACAGATCCTATTTATCCCCCCCACTCAGTCAAACGCTCGGGGTCATACCCTACCGACATCATCCCTTGAGCACCCTAAGTGCTAAAAATTGTCAAACTTTGATGGGCCCTAACTCGGAATCAGTGGCACTTGCAAATGATCCATTTAAACCTACGGGTCCATGAGAGGGGTCCCTACAAAACCCTATCTTGATTTTTCAATTTTGCCTATGGTTTTATTAGGGCAACATTTTTTCAGTTGGCAAAAAATTCATCAATCTCATTCAATCAAATATTGTCGTGTGGCCAATTTCTTGTTCTTCTTGTCATGATAACAAACCATTGGTTATGACATGTCTAGTTAGGAATTATTACCCTATGCATGCTCCTATTTCCCCCCCCCCACTTGGTCAAATGCTCGGGGTCATACCCTACCGGCGTCGTCCCTTGAGCATCCTAAGTGCTAAAAATTATCAAACTTTGATGGGCCCTAACTCAGAATCCATGGCTCCTACAAATGATCCATTTGAACCTACGGGGCCATGAGAGGGGTCCCTAAAAAATCCTATCTTGGTTTTTCACATTTCCCTACGGTTTTATTAGGGAAGCATTTTTTTAGTTGGCAAAAAATTCGTTAGTCTCATTCAATCAAATGTTGTCGCGTGGCCAATTTCTCATTCTGCTCGTCATGATAACAAACCATTAGTTCCCACATGTCCAGTTAGAAATTATTAACATATGCATGCTCCTATCCCCCTCCCACTTGGTCGAACGCTCGGGGTCATACGCTATCGACATCATCCCTTGAGCACCCTAAGTGCTAAAAATTGTCAAACTTTCATAGGCCCTAACTCAGAATATGTGGCACCTGTGAATGATCATTTTTAACCTACGAGGCCACAATAGGTGTCCCTACAAAATTCTATCTCGGTTTTTCAATTTTTCCTACGGTTTTATTAGGGCAGCATTTTTTCAGTTGGCGAAAAATTCATCAGTCTCATTCAATGAAAAATATAGATAAACAAGAATTACACTGTAGACACATAATGATCACCAATATTGCCATGTATTGCATACACATAATTACCATTACACTTTCATGTGACATCCATGAACAAATATGTAAACATGATTTTTCATCATTATCCATACAACTACACCAATGTACTCATGTACAAATACATTGCATATCATCAATATAACTAAACCAATTTTCTCATGGACATTTTATATCATCATAACAAAGTTACATCAATTCACATCCATATACGAATACAACATCCCACTTCATCTACATTAGACATCCTCACGACCTAAGAGAAAAGCTTATGTACAACAATGCCTGCATATAAATGAAGACCAAAATAAGGAACCTTTTTATGCGGAATGAATGTGCTACAAGAAATAAATTATAACACAATACAAATTATTTTTTCAAATTATAAATAGATCATTTGAAACATATTTAAGACGTACAAGATTGTATAATTACGAAACTTACTAGTTTCTCTGCAAAGTCTATAAGCATAACTTTGAAGAAAGACACATGTTGATTAAAGCCCTTCTCACTGCATTTCTCTGCATGGTTGAAGATGATGGTAGATATTATCACTTCTAAAAATAAATATATTCACTTGACTTAGTGTTTATGCACAAAGGAATATGTACCATCACCAAGAGTAAACTAGTCAACGGAGAATGATCTATCATGAACCTGTATTTTTAAGAATTGTTAGTTTACACATAAAATGCATGGATGAACATAAAGGCTTTATGATAATCACTTCAACTAAAATGAATGATAATAAATGAAAAGGTGGGATGATATAGCATAAAAATACATCCCTTTGAATTATATCAAGAGAACCCACTATGTTGATGCCAAAATCATAATGTGATAGTGTTGTATATCATAAAAAAAGACCTGCATGAGCATAAAGGTTTTGCGATAATTATATCATCAAAAATTGTCAAATAGTGTTGTCTAATAATAAAAATTGTAAATCTCATCAGATGCATGATAATAAGCCATGTTGCAAAAATACATCCCTTCCAATTATATCGAGTGTACCCACTATGTGCATGCAAAAACCGTGTTGCAAAAAAAAATGTTCATCAATAGACTTGCATTTTGAACACATCCTTAATATACACGTAACAAAATTGAACATTAAGGTTTAATGATCATTGTTTGAAATGAAATGCATGATAAAAAAAATAAGGCACCATTAAAGACCTACTACTCAAGTATGTCTGAAGGGTCATCTCTTTTCTTAAGAGTATCCAGTATTGCTTCATGATTAGCGGTAGTCACTGTCCATAGGTCTTTGGTCTTTAGTTTTTCTTGATACTTAAACAACTTGAAATTTGTAGATATAATAAGGTGTGAATACATGAGAATGGTTTTGTGTCTCTCATAGTCTTCAAATGCAGGTATGCCATTCTTTCTAATCATGTATGTTCGCAACCAAGTTCCCACAACAACAACTGAACCTGTAGGATATGTGAACCCATCATCATCTGTCACTAGTTTTTTTAGCTTTTGTTTTCCCTGTACACATCCTACCAACCAATATTCTGATCTCCCTTCATTCCCTTGTGGTGCAACAACTACAAAAACATGTCTTGGCTATACAAGATTTGCTAGACGATCATACTCAAGTGAACTTTCCATGTCATCATTTTACAAGGATATTATTTGAGATAAAGGAGTTAGATATTGGGGAACCCACATATCAACCCACTCACTTGACTCGTGCTGATCCCAATCACATCAAACACAACTCTAACAAAAACAAGCCAACGCTCGTGTCCAAATGGTCCATGTACTTGCATCTAAGCTGAGAAATAAATGCATCTTTGAAGAATTTTTAATTGTTTGACAATCCAATTTTTATCCCACTATGCTCTCCTCAACCAACCAAAATAATTTGGTCACTACTAAATTGAGAGTACCTCCATGTGATGATGCTGAACTACACCAATCAAAAATAGAACATGCATCAGAGAAATTTGCACCCGAAATCCTCAATTTCTCCTTAACTAGAGCTCTCTTCAAACATGCACCTGCTCCATCATGCTCCCCCTTCCCATGCCCTGCCACAAAAAAATAACAAATATGAGGTATATGCCTCTCTACATGCATTCTACTCAACCAATAACACATACGAGCATTCTTGAATTGACCCATATAGTTATCTAATCATATGATACATGTCAATCAATTGCAATATCTTTCTCATGCAACAACTCAAAAAGAATTCTTGAAAGAATGTTGAACATACTTGAAAGAGTGTGATCTATCATCACTCATATAAAAATGATACTCCCTGATTATCTTCCTGTCCTCTTTTATACTATTAGGAGAATGTCTATATGTAATGTGAACAAAAATAGCAATCTGGATTGAATTGTAGTACTGAAACTATTCCTCATTCTGTGGTTGCAATGTATAGTTCTCTACAAAATCAAGCACCAATACAATAGTGCCAATCGAGAAAGAATTCTTACACATCATGAATTGTTGATCCAACCACTAAGACCTATGGGTGTGCCTTGAATACCTATAGAAAAGATTTTCCTTAAAATACAAAATAAAATCAGCAACACTCACTTCTCTTGAGACTAACTCACATCTAGAACCTTCACCTCCACTCTTCAAAGTATATTTCACTATCTCATATCTTTTTTTCTCAACATAATTATTTCCAAACTCATTTTCATTGCCCTCATGAAAACATGAAACAAACTTTAATGACTCACCACATTGTGAGCAATTCTCATTCAAACAATCATTTATATAGAAATAGAAACCATCATCTCTAGGGCATAAAAATAGATCTTGCAAGTCTCTTGATGATCTCAAAAATAGCATTGCACCACACTCCTGCAACATCTCATTAGTATGCATCGTAGAATGAATATGGCATAAAAGTTCATAGTACATTGAAAAATCCACATGGTACTTGCAACAACAAGTATTACAAGTCTTAAGAGGTACACAATAAAATGACTTCAAAGATTCAAAGGCCCTTTGTGATATTTGAAAAGCTAGATGTACTTCACAAAAAAAATTGTACAACATTTTTTGGCTTGATTCTAAGAAATGTTTGGGATGCGGTGTGCAGTCTCGATTGCCGATTTTTAATTTCAAAACATCCTTTACATTGGGTGATACTCTAGAATTAGAGTGCCAAAATTTTTGAATCTCCTCCTTCACATTGTCAATCAAATTTCTATCAACACGTGGAAGCCTCCCACCAAAAGCCCATGTATCATGTTGAAGTAGATCGTCAAGTCTTTGTCTTCATGTAAGTGCTCTATTCAAAGTTTTATGAATTATGTTCAAATTAACACAAGTTTGTCTCATTTGACAAGCCTTCCTCAATTGATGGCTTACTAAGGATGCTATAATCACTCTTCGAGCGACTCTCTTATCTCTTTCCTTGGTATTATTTCCAATAGAATTGAGAGCATCAAATAGATTTTTGGCAATAATAGAATTTCTCTCCATCTTCTTGTTCATACGAATCTTCAATTTTTTTAGCAATGGTATCATCTTTATAATCTTTATCAATTGAACAAAAAGTTGGCATTACTTGAGAAATGTCTTATTGCTAAAATTTTGGTCAAAAAGTTGTGTAGCCTACAATCGAATGATTCTTGTTGACCTCTTGCCTTCAAGATTCACAATAATGTTCTCATCAATTTCAAGCAACCATTTTGGGGTTCTTGAAGGTCTTGGATTTGGAATTTGTATTTCATCCATGAGAGGGTCTTCATTTCTAAAGTAATTAGGTGTTACATATTGTTCACTTGGTTGAGCAATTCCACCTTCAATGTCAAATTTTTCCACATTTTCACCTCCAATGTCAAAATTTTCCACATGTTCACCTCCTATGTCAAAATTTTCTACATTTTCACCTCCAATGTCAAAAAATTTCATATTTACACCAAAATTATGGACACCTTCGTTGTCAACTACCAAATCTTCACTTTCCATTCTCACGTCATGTTGAGCATTTTCATTATCACTTTCAAAATTTACATTTTCATTTTCAATAACTTGTTCAACATTTTCAAATTCAATTTCCTCTTCACTTGAAGTAACATTAGGAATATTTAACATACCTTGTCTTCTCCTCCTATGACCTTCTCTATCTCTTTCTGTATACACTTCAATTTGGTCATTTGAAAGTTTCTTTTGCATTTCAACTTCCGATGACTACTACTCCCCATTTACCTCCACAAAGATGCTCCTAAATGATTGAAAATGTAATATTTGACTTTAAGAATCTCTCAAAAGCAGCAATTTGTCTCAACCTGTCTAAAATCCTATGATTGTCGACATAAAATAGAATGTGAAGAATGTGGGTTGTTGGAATCCACAAAATGGCCCACAAGGCACTTTTTTATTTACAAAAATTGAATATCCAATAAAATCGGATATCGGATTATATTGGATATCCAATTTTAATGTATAAATTTATGGTCCCAAATTTTTCTCCCATTGCTACCTTTTTTTAACTATTGCCACATTAATGGTAGTGGCAGAAATTAGATATTCAATTTCAGTACTCATATTTTAGAGAGAGAGAGAGAGATTATGGGAGAGGGAGAGAGAGAGATATATTGGGGGGAGAGAGAGAGAGAGATTAGGGGAAAGGGGGAGAGAGAAATAATAGGGGAGAGGGAGAGAGAGAAAGAGAGATTGGGGGAGAGCAAGAGAGAGAGAGAGAGATAGAGAGATTAGGGGGTAGGGGGTAGGGGGTAGGGGGAGAGAGAAAAAGATTAGGGGAGAGGGGAGAGAGAGATTAGGGGAGAGAGAGAGAGAGAGAGAGACCCTTAATTGTGTTGTTATAGGTCATATGGTGTCCTAAGGGGTCGCAGGATACAATATGACCCATTAGGACACCATAGGACCCATAACAATCCAATATGGTGTCACAAGGGGTCATATGTTGTCCTCAGGGGTCATATGGTGTACCATGACCCCTTAAGACATTATATGACCCCTAACGACACCATATGGTGTCATAAGGGGTCATATGACCCATAACAACATAGTATAGAATCGTAAAGGGTCATACTATGTCCTTAGGGATCATATGGTGTCTTAAAGGGGTCATATGAAACAATATGACCCCTTAGGACACAATATGATGTTGGCAATATTGCATTATAACAGACAATGAAAGATTTTTGACATTTCAATAAGGATATTGAGAAGGTTGTTGATGATTATGGACATAATTGATTAAAGATGTTTTACTATCTTGATATTATTATTTTGTCATTGATGTCAAGAAATTGATTTTCTAATTCAGTATGATGTTGCCATATCTTGAGAAGTATGATATGAAGATTATAAAGAAGTCGGTAAAGACACAGGAAAGAATATGATGAATAAGGGGATAAGTTATTCAATGGGCAACTCTACCAAGTCTAACAATGATGAGATCTTGATATTTTAGATTGTTTTAACATCATACATATGTTGTAAAATGTAAAGGTTAATACTATACTATGTTATGAAGCAAAGAACCTAGTCGGTAAACCCTAAGGTTATCGCTATCAGTTAATGAAGGCAGAATGTCTACCGAGTGAAGTTTAGTATTCACCGAGTTGTAACTGAGCTATAACAGAATGCATTAAATGTTTACATTTGATATTTAATGAATGATGTTGATGAGCTGGAGCAGATCAATGATTGGTAAGTCATGGAAGTAGTTTGTTAACGAATCTAAGGTAATGGAAAGTTGGCAAGAAGATCTACAGCTCAGATTGAACCGCATTACCCTAACACAAGTTCCAAGGTGGGGTAAAATGTTTTCAGATCGAAAGATACATTGAACCTGGACAAGATTGAAGATCTGATGGCTATGATTGATCATGGGAAATGTGATCAATGAGATTAAGCAGTTAGAAGATTGTTTATAAATAGGAAATTGTTGATAAACAATGTATGCAGGCAAGTGTATGCATAGGGATGCTACATAGTGATTACCGAGCACAGAAGCTTGAAGACTTGTTAGAATAACAGAGTATTGATGCCCAACAGATAGACGAGATTAGTTGTATGTCTAGATTGTATTGAACAAATAGGAATCTGCTTTAGCATTTTAGATGTGAAGTTGCAGATAGATTTTTATTACTGTTATTTTGTGAAAGTGATAGGAAATCTCTTAACTGAGTGGACTTAACAGTCTTATATGTAAATCCTCTAGCAAGGTGACATTCTGATTGAGTGTTTGAAATCCTTTGACAAGGTCACTTCTAACAAAGTGAAGATCCTAACAGATCTGAGGGAAATCCCTTAACCGGGTCACATCTAGCAATGTGTTTGTAATCTTTAACAGGATTTGCTTTTAACTGAGCATACTCTAGAAGAGTATATTTCTTAGTGGGTCCAAAATCCCACAGTGGTTTTTCCCTATTTGGGTTTCCACATTAAATTTGGTGTTATGAGGTTTATATTGTTCATATGCTTTTGAGTTTGCATGTTTTACAGTTTTTGGTTATATGACCGATATATGTCTTACCGAGGTTGAATTTGATGTTTTTATGGATGATTAAGTTTTTATGATTCATCCTCCCCTTCTCATCTTGTTGGCTATTGGATCTATACTTATATTAAGTATTAGAACTATCATATGACCCATAACGACACAATTTGGTGTCTTAAATAGGTCATATAGTGCCCTAAGGGGTCGTAGGACATAATATGACCCCTTAGGACATGATAGGAGCCATAACGACCCAATATGGTGTCATAAGGGGTCATATGTTGTTCTTAGGGGTCATATGGTTTCCTATGACCCCTTAGGAGACCATAAGACCCCTAACGACACCATATGGTATCATAAGGGGTCAAATAACTCATAAAGACACCGTATAGAGTCGTAAAGGGTCATATTGTATCCTAAGGGGTCATATGGTGTCTTAAATGGGTCATATGAAACAATATGACCCTTTAAGACACAATATGACCCATAATGACACAATTTGGTATCTTAATGGGTCATATGGTGTCCTAAGGGTTCGTAGGTCACAATATGACCCCTTAAGACATAATATGAGCCATAACGACACAATTTGGTGTCCTAATGGGTCATAGGGTGTCCTAAGGGGTCTAGGACACAATATGACCCCTTAGAACACCATAGGACCCATAACGATCCAATATGGTGTCATAAGGGGTCATATGTTGTCCTTAGGGGTCATATGATGTCCCATGACCCCTTATTACACCATATGACCCCTAATGACACCATATGGTGTCATATGACCCATAATGAAACCGTATATAGTCGTAAAGGATCATATTGTGTCCTAAAGGCTGATGTGGTGTCTTAAAGGGGTCATATGAAACAATATGACCCCTTAGGACACAATATGACCCATAACAATACAATTTGGTGTCTTAATGGGTCATATGGTGTCCTAAGGAGTCATAGGACACAATATGATCCCTTAGGACATCATAGGACCCATAACAAGACAATATTGTGTCATAAGGGGTCATATGTTGTCCTTAAGGGTCATATGGTGTCCCATGACCCCTTAGGACACCATATTAACCCTAACGACACCATATGGTGTCATAAGGTGTCATATGACCCATAATGACACCTTATAGAGTCCTAAAGGGTCATATTGTATCCTTAGGGATCATATGGTGTGTTAAAGGGGTTATATCAAGTAATATGACCCCTTAGGACACCATAGGACCCATAATGACCTAATATGGTGTCGTAAGGGGTCATATGTTGTCTTTAGGGGTCATATGGTGTCCCATGACCCCTTAGGACACCATATGACCCCTAATGACACCATGTGGTGTCATAAGGGGTCATATGACCCATAACGACACCGTATAGAGTCGTAAAGGGTCATATTGTGTCCTAAGGGGTCATATGGTGTCTTAAAGGGGCCATATGAAATAATATGACCCCTTAGGACATAATATTACCCATAACAACACAATTTGGTGTCTTAAGGGGTCATATTGTGTCCTAAGGGGTCGTAGGACACAATATGACCCCTTAGGACACCATAGGACCCATAACGACCCAATATGGTGTCATAAGGGGTCATATGTTGTCCTTAAGGGTCATATGGTATCCCATGACCCCTTAGGAGACCATATGACCCCTAACGACACCATATGGTGCCATAAGCAGTCATATGACCCATAACGACACCGTATAGTCATAAAGGGTCATATTTTTTCCTTAACGGGGTCATATGGTGTCTTAACGGGGTCATATGAAACAATATGACCCCTTAGGACACAATATGACCCATAACGATACAATTTGGTGTCTTAATGGGTCATATAGTGTCCTAAGGGGTAGTAGGACACAATAACACCCCTTGGTATCGTTATGGGTCATATTGTGTCCTAAGGGGTAGTAGGACACAATAACACCCCTTAGGACACCATAGGACCCATAACGACCCAATATGGTGTCATAAGGGGTCATATATCTTCCTCAGGGGTCATATGGTATTCCATGACAGCTTTGGACACCATATTACCCCTAATGACACCATATTGTGTCATAAGGGGTCATATGAACCATAACGACATCATATAGAGTCAAAAAGGGTCATATTGTGTCCTAAGGGGTCTTATGGTGTCTTAAAGGGGTCATATGAAATAATATGACTCCTTAGGACACAAGATTACCCATAACAACATAATTTGGTGTCTTAATGGGTTATATGATGTCCTATGGGGTCATAGGACACAATATGACCCCTTAGTACAAAATATGACCCATAACAATACAATTTGGTGTCTTAATAGGTCATAGGGTGTCCTAAGGGGTCGTACAACATAATATGACCCCTCAGGACACCATAAGACCCATAATGACCCAATATGGTGTCATAAGGGGTCATATGTTGTCTTTAGTGGTCATATGATGTCCCATGACCCCTTAGGACACCATATGACCCGTAATGACACCATATGGTGTCATAAGGGGTCTTATGACCCATAACGACACTGTATAGAGTCGTAAAGGGTCATATTGTCTCCTAAGGGGTCATATGGTATCTTAAAGGGGTCATATGAAACAATATGACCCTTTCGGATACAATATGACCCATAACGACACATTTTGGTGTCTTAATGGGTCATATGGTGTTTTAAGGGGTCATAGGACACAATATGACCCCTTAGGACATAATATGACCCATAATGACACAATTTGGTGTCTTAATGGGTCATATGGCATTCTAAGGGGTCGTAGGACATAATATGACCCCTTAGGACATAGTATGACCCATAATGACACAATTTGGTGTCTAAATGGGTCATAAGGTGTCCTAAGGGGTCGTAGGACATAATATGATCCCTTAGGACACCATAGGACCCATAACGACCCAATATGGTGTCATAAGAGGCCATATGTTGTCCTTAGGGGTCATTTGGTGTCTCATGACCCCTTAGGACACCATATGACACCTAACAACACCATATGGTGTCATAAGGGGTCATATGACTCATAATGACATGGTATAGAGTTGTAAAGGGTCTTATTGTGTCCCAAGGGGTCATATGGTATCTTAAAGGGGTCATAGGACACAATATGACCCATAACGACTAATTTGGTGTCTTAATGGGTCATATGGTGTCCTAAGGGGTCATAGGACACAGTATGACCCTTTAGGACACCATAGGACCCATAACGACCTAATATGGTGTCATAAGGGGTCATATGTTGTTCTTAGGGGTCATATGGTGTCCCATGACCCCTTAGGAAACCATATGACCATTAATGACACCATATGGTGTCATATGGGGTCATATGACCCATAATGACACCATATAGAGTTCTAAAAGGTCATATTATGTTGTAAGGGGTCATATGGTGTCTTAAAGGGGTCATATAACACAATATGACCCCTTAAGACACAATCTGACCCATAAAGTTATAATTTGGTATCTTAAGGGGTCATATGGTGTTCTAAAGGGTTGTAGAACACAATATGACCCCTTAGGACACCATAGGACCCATAATGACCCAATATGGTCTCATAAGGGGTCATATGTTGTCCTTAGGGGTCATATGGTTTCCCATGACCCCTAACAACACCATATGGTGTCATAAAGGGTCATATGACCCATAACGGCACCGTATAGAGTCCTAAAGGGTCATATTGTGTTGTAAGGGGTCATATGGTGTCTTAAAGGGGTCATATGACATAATATGACCCATAACGGTACAATTTGGTGTTCTAAGGGGTCATATGGTGTCCTAAGGGGTCGTTGGACACAATCTGACCCCTTAGGACACCATAGGACTCATAATGACGCAATATGGTGTCATAAGGGGTTATATGTTGTCCTTAGGGGTGATATAGTATCCCATGACCCCTTAGGACAAAAAATGACCTCTAACAACACCATATGGTGTCATAACGGGTCATAGTGTGTCATAAGGTGGCAAGATGAACCATTATTACAATATAAAAAGTAGTGCCAATATTGCTTACAAAAATTTGATACCTAAGGGGTTATATTGTGTTCTAATGGGTCATAGGACACAATATGACCCCTTAAGACACAATATGACCCTTTCCTCCTCCCTTTCTCTATCTATCTCTCTCTCCCTTCTCTCCCTCTCTCTCTATCCCCCCTCTCTCTCCCTCTCCCATAATCTCTCTATCTGTCTCCCTTTCCCATCCCCATATCTCTCTCTCTCTCTCCCCTAATCTCTCTCCCTCCCTTCCCCCCTCTCCCCTTTATCTTTCTCCCTCCCTCCCTCTCCCTCCCTCTCCCCTAATCTCTCTCTCTCTCTCTCTACCTTAATCTCTCTATCTCTCTCTCCTTTCGCCCCCCTCTCTCTCTCCCCTAATCTCTTTATCTCTCTCCCTTCCCCCTTCCCCCTTCCCCCCTCCCCCCCTCTCTCTGTCTATCCCTCTCCCCTAATCTCTCTCTATCTCTCTCTCTCTCTCCCTCCCCCCTCCCCATCTCTTTTAGAGTAATCGGGTCTTTACTTTATTAATTAAATGACATTTGTTTAATTAATTAAGTTCCCCTTTATCTCTTTTACACTTAAGATAACATTAGGTGCATAATAATTAATTCTTTTATTAATTATTATGTGCAAGCCTAGGGTTTTCCCTTTTAGGGTTTTTTGACCTATTAGAAGTTGAATTCTTTTTTTTGTATCATTATTCTATTACATATTTTTTGTGAATACAGAGCTCTCATATTCTTCAGCATTTTCTCTGTTGCTTCCTTTCTTCCCCTTGTAACACATTTATTCAGCTTGCAGAGATCATTTGGGCTCTTGTGGTGTTGTATTTCTCAACTTTCACATGGTGTTAGAGCTTCAGATCTACAATTAACTGTTCTTGTTTTTGAGTTTTTTTTGCATTGGAAGCAGATCTGGGGTTTCAAAAGTTCTTTTTGTTCACCTAGGGATAGGCATTTTTTTTCTAAGCACTTTGGGCCTAAAGGGACCTCACCATCGTGCTCAGAAGGCCCCAAAACCCCTATGCTCATATAAAGCTTAATCATTTTCGACACTTGAGCCTTTGGGGGTATTTTTTGTTCTGTACTAGTCCGTACGATCCTGGCATGTAGTTCAAGAATTTTTTTTGCCTTTTTATGACATGTAGGCCGAATTTTATTTTATTTTTTCAAAAACAAAAATTCCTTCAAAAAATTTGGCCAACAAGTTATTTAAAAAAAAAAAATCATTTTTTGGGGTTTAACCCATGGTACGCAGGGTACTATGGCCCCCTGGCTTGTAGCAGGCCCCACCACTAGCCCCCACCAGCCCTGATAGAGCGGGCTCCACCTCCACCGGCCCCAACCCACCAACCCCCGCCCGCCAACCGCTTCCCTACGGGCCCTGACAGAGCAAGCCCCGTCGCCGTTGGCCCCTACCCATCGGTTGCTTCCTTGCCAGCCTCCAGCCTCCACCTTGACTACCACCACTATGTCGCCCACCTGTCACTGCAGCTCGACCGCCACCCCTACTCTACTGCCCCCGAGCCACCTCTGCCCAGCCCTGCCACCAGACAACCTCCCTCTTGCCTTTGTAGGGGGGCATGGTTTTTTCTTCATATCTTGAGCATACAGAGTCATTTTTTTGAAACAAAATAGGTGCCAAAAACTTGGTTCCAAGCTGGACCTCATGGTATTGGAATTTCTTTATAATTTTTCTATTTTACTGTACTTTTTTCTAGTCAAATTGGGGTCTCTTTTCTGCACTTCTGGGGCCATAGAATGTGCAAACGAACTCCATTTTTTAAACTCGAATAGGCACTAGAAAGCTGTAAGCATGCTCTATTCAGATATGTACTCTTGTTTCTCAGATATTTCATCAGGTACATGAGATTGCAGTTTCAAGTTTTTTTTGCTTATGCACTGCTTCATTCTCACCAATATGTACTAGAGTTTGGGTTTATCTCTTGTGGGGGGGTGTTTTTTTCTCACTTTCTATCATTTATATTAGAAATCTAGAACACCAAAACTCTCAAAAAAAACAAACCCTTCTGCATCTTCTATCTATTCTGAAAGATCACATAATAATTAAAAAACACAAACAGGTACAGGTGCAGAGTTTTATGGCATATTCTTCAATTGAGTTGTTCACATCACACAACTATCACACCTCGAAGCCTTGCATCATGAGGCTTCTCAGGGCATGAGCGTTGTGGTCTTGTTTGGATGAGGTTAAACCTCTATTGCAATGTCCTTTTGAGATTCTTCAACATAGAAACAAGATGGATGAGGCCATGGGTTTGCTCTCATTACATGTGTCTGATAGTCTTTTGTTTCACCTTGATGATTTTCTCACTCCTTGAGCTATGTGGTTGAAGTTTGAGACTCTCTTTGGGAGAGTTAATGAGATCTAGGCATTATAGATTGAGGCAGAGTTGGTTTCCTTATCACCTCATTCTTTTCCCACCATTGAGGATTTTTGGAACAAATTCAAGACTACTACATCTGTTCTCCAGGGGTTTGGAAAAATCAAGATAGACCTAGAGTGCATTCACTTGATCCTTTCAAAGCTTCGGGTTCCTTTTTAGTTTTTTGCCTCTTCTTTCTACTCCACCATGGATGGATTGGGTGCTCATTTTACCATGTCTACCTTTGATGTGTTTCGTGAGTGTTTGTCTTGTGAGAAATCTCACCTTTCTCAGCTAGATATGCTCTTAGGGTCCAAGAACAAAGCATTAGTTGCTCAGTCATCTAAGGAGAAGAAAAAGTAGAAACCGAAGCCAAAGAAGAATTCTGCAGGCAGTGAGAATTCCTTCAAGCCACCTCCAAAGTCTGATTCTAAACCACCATTTAATCCGAAACAAGGGAAATCTTCGTAGTCTAGTGAGTCTTCCTCCAAGACTAAGAAGAAATCAGGAGATACTTGTAGTTTTTGTGGCAAGGAAGGACATTTAGTTTCTAGGTGTTGGAAACGATTAGAGGCTTTAGAGGAAGCCATGCAGTAGCATCACATCTCCTCACCTTAGGTGTCTTCTCCTTCCACAGGGAAAGGTCATGCTCTCACTGCTCGATGTTTGACCTATGGGTCCACTTGGATTTTAGATTCTAGTTCTTCTCACCATATGACTCACTCTCAGTAGTTGGTTACTTCTCTTTCCCCTTGTGGTACTTCATAGATTGCAGTGGGTGACTCTGTTTAGCTTTCAGTCTTGGGTTCAGGTTCTATCTCTTTGGATGGGGGTACTCTGTAGGATGTTTCAGTTGTTCCTGACATCTTGAAAAACCTCCTCTCCATTTATTAGATTTTCCATTCTATCTCTAGTAAGACAATTGAGTTCTCACCACATGATGTGCTTATTCGGGACCTCCATGACTATGATTTGGTTGTGGCTACTGGGTGTGTTGATACTGCATCTCATCTTTACAGATTTGATGGATTTGAGCCCTTTGCGGGTATAGGTTAATCTCTTATAGTACATGCAGATTCAGTGAGTAAGATTTTCCATGATCACTTGGGCCATGTCAATTATAGATATCTTCAACAGATGAGTACATAGGCACTTGTTATTGGGCTCCCATAGATTTCTTGCACTAATGGTGTTTGTCATGGTTGTGTGCTTGGCAAGCATCACAGGGATCCCTTTCTGAAGGGAAGAGCCCCTCGTGCTTTGGCACCTTTGGAGTTGATTCACAGTGACCTCATGTCATTCCCTACTCCTTTTTTTGGGGCCAAGTATGTACTAACATTTATTGATGACTTCTCCAAACGCACATGGGTGTACTTTCTTAAGTACAAGTCTGATGTCTTTCATTCATTTCGAATCTTCAAGACATTTGTAGAGAAGCAGTCTGGTTGGTCTATTTGGTAGATACGTACAGATAATGGGGGGGATTATGCGAGTCAGGATTTCAGATATATTTTCACTGAGCATGGTTTACAGCATCAGTTTACTAATCCCTACACCCCTCAACAAAATGGTGTCACTGAGAGAAAGAACAAGACTTAATGGGAGATGGCAAATTGTATGATTCAGTCTAGGTCCATGGATTCGTCTTTTTGGGCTGAGACAGTCAATTTCACCAACTACATTCAGAATCAGATGCCTCACAAGGCGATTTGACATATGAATCCTGAGGAGGCTTGGTCTCATGACAAGCCTGATGTTTCTTTTTTCTGAGTATTTGGATGTGAGGCATGGGCATTTATTCTTGATGCTCAGAGGAGTGCAATGGAGTGGAAAAGATGACCCCTCATTTTTGTTGGCTATTGTGAGGATGTTAAGGCGTACATGTTGTTTGATCCTGATTCCAGAGAGGTCCTGTTTTGATGGGATGTTCAGTTTGATGAGCACCTTCCCACAGTGGATACTCGGTCTCTAGTGTCTATCCCTCTACCTACTCCTCCCACTCCACCTCTTAAGGATTATTTTGAGGATGATTCTAATGATGCTGTTGATGATCCACCATACCCACCTCCACCTACTCCACTTTAGATGCCCAAGTGGGCTCACTTCACTATTGAGGCAGCAGTATCTATGGCTGATGATCCTTTAGATACTCGTTGCACCCATTCTCATACTATGGGTTCTAGTCTTTTGAGTCATGCCATTTCAGATGATCCTTAGAAGTTTTGAGAGGAAACCGAACACCCTAAGTGGGATTGTGCCATGGAGGAGGAGTATTCTTCTTTGATGAGGAATAATATTTGGGATCTTTGTCCTCTTCCTAAGGGCAGAAAGATGGTTTGGTGCCGATGGTTGTATTGCACCAAGTATGCTATTGATGGTTCAATTGATAAGTACAAAGCATGTCTTGTTACAAAGGTTTTCTTGCAGGATGAGGGTATTGATTACTTCAAGACATTTGCCCATGTCGCCAAGATGAACTCTATTTGCTTTGTACTATCCCTTGCATCTTCTAGGGGATGGCCCATTTTTCAGATGGATGTGAAGAGTGCTTTCTTGCATGGAGATCTACAGGAGGAAATCTTTATGGAACAACCTTAGGGATTTGTGCAAGATATTTCTTTGGTTTGCAGACTTTGGTGCTCCTTTTATGGTCTCAAACAGGCCCCTCAGGCTTGGTATGAGAAGATGGACTCTTTCTTGCTCTCTACTTGTTTCACACGCTGTCATTCCGATCACACAGTGTACATTCAACATCTTGAGGGTGAGATCCTGATTCTTGTGCTATATGTTGATGATCTCCTCATCACATGTAGCTCATCCTCTATGATTTTGCATGTTCAACAAGCCTTGATGGACTAGTTTGAGATGACATATCTCGGTCTTCTGCACTATTTTCTTGGTCTTCAGGTGATTCAATCTTCTGATGGGATCTGCATTTACCAGTAGAAGTATGCTCTTGACATTCTTTAGTGCTTTGGCATGCTTGATTACAAGCCTGCCCTGACTCCTTCTCAGTCAGGGGTTGTTTTGATTACTACTTGCCCCACTCCTTCTGTAGGTTCTACTCTTTATAGGCAGTTGGTTGGCAATTTGTTGTACCTGACACACACTCGTCCTGACCTTTCCTTTGCAGTTGGCCTTGTCTCTCACTTCTCCCATGATCCTCATGAGAGTCATTGGTAAGCTACCAAATGTATTTTGTGGTACATTCGGGGTTCTATTTCTCATGGAATTCACTACACATTAGGGGAACCTCACAATGTTGGCTACACTGACTTAGATTGGGCTAGTGATGTCAATGATAAAAAGTCTACTTATGGCTTTGTTTTCTATCTTGGCTCTAGTCCTATCACATGGTCTTGCAAGAAGCAAACTACTCATGCATTATCATCTATAGAGGCTGAGTACTGAGATGTTGTGCTTGCAAGTCAGAAGATCTTATGGCTTTGACAGTTGATGACTGAGTTTGGTTTTCCTCCTAATAGTCCCACTATTCTTTGGTGTGACAATCAGAGTGCTATTCACATTTCTTGCAACCCGGTAGAGCATTAGTAGATGAGCACATTGAGATTCACATGCATTACATCTTCTAGTTGATTCAGGATAGTTCTCTCATTTTGGAGTACATTTGCACTGCCAAGCAGGTTGCAGACATCTTCATGAAACCTTTTGCATTGCCACACTATCTTCAGTTGCGCTCTATGCTTGGGGTGAAGGAATTTGTCCTTGGGGGGTCTTTATGAGGCCTTCCTTCCTTCTTATTTCTTTTAGCATGTTCTTTTATCTATTTTTGGAGAGGATTTTTTTCCCACTATATTTTCACCTTTTTTCTCTATTTCATAGAGATTTCTTTGTATTTGGATACCTGATTGGGCCTTATTGTCGGGACCCATCTTTCCTACTTTCAATAGATGTTATAGGTTTTAGCTTCTCCCTAAGTCTACCTTAAGGGGGGGTGTTAGAGTAATCATGTCTTTACTTGATTAATTAAATGGCATTTGTTTAATTAATTAAGTTCCCCTTTATCTCTTTTACACTTAAGCTAACATTAGGTGCATAATAATTAATTCTTTTATTAATTATTATGTGCAAGCCTAGGGTTTTCCCTTTTAGGGTTTTTTGACCTATTAGAGGTTGAATTCTTTTCTTTGTAACATTATTCTATTAAACATTTTTTGTGAATACAAAGCTCTCATATTCTTGAGCTTTTTCCCTATGTTTATGATTTTCTCTGTTGCTTCCTTGATTCTCCTTGTTACATGTTTATTCAGCTTGCAGAGATCATTTGGGCTCTTGTGGTTTTGTATTTATCAACTCTCACAATCTCTCTCTCCCTCTCTCTAATATCATATACTAATTTATTTATAAATTACTATATTGTATATTAATATATTATATATTAATATATCAATAAACAATAGATTAATTATGTGCAAATTTAATTAGTGAATGTACTTATAAAAATTGGATATCCGATTCATTCTATCGGATATCCGATTTTTTTTGTACAAATTTCAAATTTGAAATTTTGGCTTTGGAATGCTTTGGGATTTGACTTGGAAGTGACAAGCCTAGAAAGTCAACTGAAAAACATGTTTTTCAGTATTCTTTGATTTTCGAGACTTTACACTAGTGGCTAACGACTTTTTTTATAGCCAAAATTGATAAAATGAAAAGGTTTTTTTAAGGACATTCTCATCTTTCCAACAATATAAGGCTTGTCTTATTTCCACTTTAATAAATAATAATTATTTATTTTCTAATTGAACTCTGACAAAAGTCCTGATTGATAGACTGATTGAAAAACACTTATAACTTTCAAACGACATAACATTTTTTGAATCCGAAACATGCGTCACATCCTATGATTTGTCTACTATAGGGAAAAATTAAAAAAAATTAAATTTCATAAGGTTTTGACCAAGTTAAGGTGGTTAGATGTAGGAGTTTCTGAATTTTTGAAAAAGCTGTAGTAAAAAATTCATAAATAATTATTTACTTTATAAAAAATTATAAAAAAATATGTGTCACATCCAGACACGAGTCTAATATTTATATTATAAATATTATAAAAAAATATTATGATCTGATTGCAATTAGGGTAGTCAAACATACGTCTACTTATCTTTTTCCTGAAATTTTAGTACCACTGCATTGAAATTTGAAATTTTCATCAAATTGGTTTTTTTTTTCAAAAAGTAGCTAGTAGCTTAGAAAATACATTCAAATTTCTATAGATTCTCTTCTTACATATTTTAAAATTAATGTTCACAACTTATTCAAATTTTCATGTCAAGTTGCATAACTCTGATTTTCTAAAATTTCACTCACTTAAGGGCCTGTTTTGGCAGACCATGATCCTACACATACCCATAACCATTTATGGCTCTTACATAATCATTAATGGTTAAACACAACTCACCCACATGGTTAGAGACTTTCCCTCAAACTCAACCCTCATTTAACTCATGGGTCTCTTCAAGCATTCATTGCTTTGACCATGGTTATCCCCACTGACTCTTGTACAAGAGTTTATCCATTGGATAAAGGTATTATTCATTGGATAAAATATTTATTCACTAACTCAAGCCTAACCAAACCCTTCCAAGGTAACCTTCATTTCATCTCAAGCATTTAATGATTCTTCCCTCTCCTCTCAAGCCATCTCACGTTGACACTTGTCATTGTGGGATTGGGTTAAAAGCCATCACATGGATCATAAACCCATCAATCCTGGCCCTTGTTAAGATTACTCAATCTTGACCATTGATTTCCCTATTTCTCCTATAAATAGAGCTCTTATTCTTCATTTTCAAGATTAGAAGTCTATGTGCATCAAACTTATAGTCATTTTAATAGAGCATTTAGAATCATTTGCATTGTTATTTTACTAAAATTTACATAGACTAATTAGGTGCTTTATCATAGTAACTTATTTATACTTGCATGAGCATTTGTTCTCATTGTCACAACCATCTTGAATCTTCATAAGAGATCCATAGATAGTGCAAAAAGATGAGAGCTACACTCATGTGGAACTTGGAGAGGAGGGGAACAAGGGAGGAGCATCTATGACCATTTTGGGGAGCATCTTGGGGGGTTTTCTTTCCCTTTTTCATTTATATATGCTTCTTGTTGTTTTCTTTATATCTCTCTTCATATGCATGTTAAGGTTTTTAAGTTCATTTGTGTTTCGTTTTGGTTGTGACTAACATATTAACATTTGAACTTGTCTTGTGCCTTGTGACCCTTTTAGCGTGCATCATTAGTTATTGCATATTTGTTAAATCATCTAGTTTAATGTCATTCATATTGCTTAAAATCATGTTAGATTAATCATGCATATCTAGATTAATGTTGCATCCATTTAGCTCAATGTCATACTCATATAGATTAAATCCTTCGTATAGATGTTGTCTAGTCACTGGTGTTACATATGATAATCTGAGAGAAAAACTAAACTCACATCTACTAGAAGGAAATAGGCCGCTTTGTAATGGTTTATTGTTCGTTATTGATTATTGATTTACTAACCATGCAACTAATCACTTAATTGAAGTGTTGTGTATTTAGATACATATACAAATATAAATCCACTTTTCACATAGACATTTTTGGCACCCACTGTGGGGCTTGAGAATTTCGTTTTCGGCCTTGCAAGATCTTCATTTTATTTTTCAGTTTTTTCATCCGTACAGCCTCTGCAAAAGGTCATACGATTTTTTATTCATTAAAGGACAAGTTTTGGGAATACTCGTTCAACTCTATGGGAATCATCGTACAAGTTACTACTTTGTCATCTGCTTTTGGGTTTTACTCGTTCGGTTTGGTGAGAATAATTGTTCTGCATTGTGGGAATTGTCGTACAAATTTTTGAGTTTCTCATTCTCTAAACAATATATTTTTTGGGTTTTTTTGACTTGGCTTTGAATTTCACTGATGCTAACCTTGAATTGTCTTTTGTCTATCTAAGATTTTCACAGCCTAACTCATTTTCTGTAAAAGGCTTGTCAAAGAATTTATCAGATCAAACTCATGCATGTCAAAGAATAAAAAAACAACATGACTACTGATCCATTGGTTTTGCAGGTTGCCTAAGGAGAATCGACCAAATATCATGTATTCGTTAAATTCATTTTTAGGAAATTATATTGCTATTTGGTTAATGAACAAATCTATCTTTTGTGTTTGAAGAAAAATCTAAGAGGTAGGAAAGTATGCTCTTGTCTGCACAGACAATCAAAAATTGAGACCCTCGAAGCTTTTTCTAAGTTTGAGGTTTGTGTACCTTTTAGAGGGCTTGTCACAATGGGAAAAAGTAATCACCCTGTGAGAACGATCCGAGTGAGTACAACTAAACCCAAGCATTCCAACTCACTATACTAAATAGGCCTTTCGGGATTAAAATATTGGCGGATGGGATCATTTGATTTTTCTTTTCTGAGATCTCTCATATCAGGAATTTTATAGGGCCTCATGGTCTCAATCATGCTTTTGTGACTACAACTTGTTTTGGTACCTTGTCAGGTTATAGGCCTCAATCACGGTTGCGCGACTTCAAGGGGTAATTTTGAACAAAAATCCTTACTACGAACTTTAAAATAGTAGCTACCTGATTCACCTCCAAAAGAGGGATAATCTTTGTGCAAGAGAGATAGTAACTCTCCCAAGATACTTGCCATTTCGTGCCCCCATTAGCATTTGGAGTTAGCTAATATGAAGTTGAGAATCCATTACATGAGACTCAATGACCATATTCTAATTAGCTATTGGGTGTGTACCCGAGTCTGCAAGCAAAGGTTTTCTCTCTCAACCATTTTCCTTAGGATTAGTGTGCTGTGTTTGATGTCACTTTGGATCTCACGTGTTTGCTATGTTTTTTTTGTCCGAAGTTAAAACTAAAAAAAACTAAAAAACTAAAAAATCTTGAAAACTAGAAAAACTCAAAAACACCAATAAATTAGAATTCAGTGTTCGAAAAACTCAGTCTCCTTGTCAAAAAATTGTCTCTGAGCACAATAGCCATATGAGCTTCCTAATTCATCATATGAGTTGAATACATTATCGTCTGGGTCTTCTAATTTGTCATTCTGGCTTATTTAAACTATCATTCTAGTCTGTAAGGATTGTCGTCCAAGCTTATAAAATCTGTTGTACGATTCATTCTAGTATGTGATAATCTAGTTAGTATTTAACCAGTGACTGAGAGGGGGGGGGGTGAATCAGTCAAAGAAATTTACTCATTATTCAACCAATCAAACTAACCGGTCAACAACTATCCTTTGCATTGTCTTAAACATTGTGTAAATCATGAAAGCAAATAACATCATAGAAAAGAGATTTGCATGCACACATAAATATCACATAACATAGGTAATTATACGTGGAAACCCTCAGTTAGAGGGATAAAACCATGGTGGGGATAACCCACAATCTCTTTTACTACAGTGAAAAAGAGTGCCTTGTTAAGAGCTTATAATCTGTTCTTTTTGAGAACATCACCATGTTAGGAGTGACTGGTATCCGATTAAGAATACTTTAGAACCTATTAAAGTTCACCTTGCGAGAGGATTTTACAACTTCATATTTTAAGTGACTCTGTTAAGAGATTTACATAAAGAACCAGTTAAGGTTCACCCCGTTAAGGGATTTACAATGCTGCAATTGTTAGAATGCAATAAATATGAATGATCTCTCTAATGAAACTACCTCTGTCTCATAGATCTTCTTTGCATGCTCTGTTCAACTGATCCGTGTCGGCTTCACCGATTCATACCTGTATCTGCTATACTCTATTATGCTCCCCCTATGTTCACTTTCACTGATCTCTTTTCACATGACCAACAATCTTCTTATAATTAATTGTGTGAATATATTAGCCTTTGGTTTTAACGCCAACTTTCCCTCCAAAACATCAGATTCAAAATTTTGTTATCACGCCATAAATTCTGTTAAAAGATCTTTTAAGCCTATCCTTGGATATCAAAACAAGTATAAGTATAGGAAAAACAGAGACAAATCATGCTACATAGCAGATGAGGAAGACATTACTGACTTTGATGATGAACTGACAGAAGACTCTACTAGTGGTTCCATCAATGGGAATGAATGGGTGTTCTTGGCTATCAAGGAAGATGTTCCAACACTGGAAGAGAATGTACCTGAAGAGAAAGCACTTGTTGCTAAAATTGAAGACAAGGATGAATGGGTAATTGATAGTGGTTTTTCACATCATATGACTAGAGATAAAGGGAAGTTTCTATCTTTGCAAGAATTTGATGACAGTCTAGTTAGATTTGGAGATGACAAAGCATGTATGATCAAAGGAAAAGGAACTATATCATTGGATGGTAAGAACAATACTACCAATGTTTATTATGTTGAAATTTTAAGGCATAATATTTTGAGTGTAGAACAATTGGTGGATAAGGGATTTCAATTACAGTTCAAGGATGGAAAATGCAAAATCATTAACACATCTTGTTTGGAGATTGCAACCGGTACACAGATAAAAGGTAATATATTTTATTTGAATTCTGGTGAGAAGACATGTTTGATTTCATAGATTGATGAGAGTTGGCTATGACATAAAAGGTTGTATCATGTGAATTTTGTTTGCATTGTAAATATCAGTTCAACTAAGGCAGTTGGAGATATACCTAAGATTGTGAAGCCCTATAATCCGGTATGTAAAGAATGTCAAATGGGTAAACAGGTCATAACCTCTTTTAGGAGTATACAAGGTAAATCTAATGATGTTCTTGATCTTATTCATAATAATTTGTGTGGCCCTACTAGAGTTAAAAGCTCTCAAGGTGATAGATATTTCATGCTAATCATTGATGATTATTCTAGAATGATGTGGGTTACTTTTATAAGGGAAAAATCTGAAGCATTTGAAAAGTTTAAAATCTTTAAGGCTAAAGTGAAAACTGGGACAAGATTGAAGATTAAATGTTTGAGGTTAGATCATGGTGGAGAATTCACATCCGGTGAGTTTAATAACTTTTGTGAGAAGCATGGTATAAGAAGACTATTTCTGCTCCCTGAACACCTCAGCAAAATGGAGTTGTGGAAAGGAAGAACATAACTATCTTGGATGCTGATAGAACAATGATGATGGAAGCTAGTCTACCTCATATCTACTAGAGAGAAGAAGTGAGCACAATGGTTTATACATTCAACAAAGTACATATCAAAGGAGAAACCAGTTAGACACCTTATGAATTATGGTTTGGTAATACACCTATAGTTAAGTATTTCAGAATCTTTGGTAGTAAATGTTATATTAGGAGAGATGATATCATTGGAAAATTTGATCCTAGATGTGATTAAGGCATATTTCTTGGTTATTCTAATGAAAGAAAGGCATAAAGATGTTATAACAAGAGATAGCAAAGAATTGTGGAAAGTGCTAATGTCAATGTGGATGAGCTAAATAGAGGTCCAATTAGAGATTATGAGAAGGAACCAATAGTGGAAATGATTATATCTGAACCACTAGAACCTTTAGCAGAATAGTGTTGAACTGGTTACTCCGGTAGTATCAAAAAATTCTACAGTAACTGAAGAACCGGGAAGAGAAACAGAGAGTCAGAAGACTCCTAGGTATGTGAGATTGAATCATTCAAAAGATCAAATCATTGGGGATAAGAACAATGGAGTAATGACAAGAAGAAGTCTGACAACTAATGAGGTATGTTTAATTTATCAAGTTGATCTGATATCAATGATTGAGGCATGTAAAGATGAATAATGGTTGAAAGCTATGGAAGAAGAATTAGATCAGATTGAGAAAAATAACACATGGACTTTGGTTCCCCAACCTAAAAATAAGAATGTTATTGGAGCTAAATGGGTTTTTAGGAATAAATTGAATGAGGATGGTCAAGTTGTAAGGAATAAGGCTAAATTGGTTTGTAAAGGATATTGTCAAAAGGAAGGAATTTATTATGGAGAGACTTTTGCACCTATAGCTAGGATTGAAGCTGTAAGATTATTTCTTGCCGATGCTGCCCACAAAAACTACAAGGTTTATTAGATGGATGTTAAGTGTGCATTTTTTAATGGGGATCTTGGTGAGGAAGTTTATATTGAGAAACTTGATGGTTTTTCACTATCAAATGATACAAACATGGTTTGCAGGTTAAAGCTTTATATGTATTGAAACAAGCACCTAGAGCTTGGTATGCAAGGTTGGATAAATATCTTTTGAAGCTTGGTTTTACCAATGGTAATGCTGATAGTATAAAAATTATAAAATCACTAATGATGATATATTGATTATTGAAGTATTTGTTGATGACATCATTTTTGGAGGTGAAGATAAGTTATGCATGGAATTTTCTAAGAATATGGAGAAAGAATTTGAAATGTCTATGATTGGGGAAATAAAATTTTTCTTAGGTTTGTAGATTACTCAAACTGATAAAAGTATTTTTATCTGTCAAACTAAGTATGTTAGAGAGTTATTGAAGAAATTTGGTTTGGAAAACTCTAAACCGATTGGTACTCCTATGGTTACAAGCAAGAAATTGACAAGAAAAGATGTTTCTGCACTGGTAAAGCCTACAAGATACAAATCTATGATTGGAGGTCTGCTTTATTTGACTTAGACTAGGCCTGACATAATGAATGTTGTTTGTATTGTATCTATATTTCAGACTGATCCTAGAGAAAATCATGAGTGCAGTGAAAAGGATTTTTAGATAGTTACAAGTTACATCAAAATATGGTTTGTGGTACCCTAAGGATGATGACTTTACTTTATGTGTATATACAGATGCTGATTGGGCTGGAGATGCTGATGACCGAAAAAGTACATCCGGTGGAGCTTTCTTCCTTGGAAAGAAACTTGTTTCATGGATCAGTAAGAAGAAATCATGTACCTCTTTATCTACTATTGAAGCTGAGTATGTTGTTGCTTCTACTAATTGTATACAAGTTCTATGGATGAAGCAAATGTTGAAGGATATAAAGGAGGATTGTAATGAACTAGTAGTTATTCACTGTGATAACTCTGTTGCTATTGATATATCAAAGAATCTGGTATTTCATTCTAAGACAAAGCACATATCTATCAAGTACAACTTTTTGAAGGAAAAAGTGGAAGCAAATGAAGTTAGACTAGTTTATGTGAACACTTAAGAGAAGATTGCAGATATCTTCACTAAATCTTTGCCTAAGGAATCATTTGAGTACTTTAGAGATAGATTGGGAGTTTCTGCTCCTTCACTAGAGACTTGATTGATGTAGTTTGGCATCAGTCTGATATGCATTATCAGAGATATTTTTCATTCTAGCACTGATGTGGGGATGCTACTACTCATGTGGGGAGTAGTTAGCTTTGTGTTTCAATGGTTTATGTTTTTTGCTTTGATATTTATGTCAAATTTTTGGCATTGATGTCAAAGGGGGAGATATATTGATGTGAAAAAGAAAAACATAAGGAATTGTATACATTAGGAGGAGAGATATATGTATAATTTAGAGCTTTATAGAGATATTATTCACAGGGGGAGTTTGGTCTTTGTTTCAGAACTTCATTACTACATCTATATGTGGGATATTGTTGGCTATCTTCCATTAGGGGAGACTTGTTTGGAATTTCTTGGTACTTAGATGTTTTTCACATCTAGTGTTGCCATCAATGCCAAAGGGGGAGATTGTTGGCCATTTGGATGGGTTGATTATGTGTTGCATTGATTTTTTTTCATTGATGTCAACACTAGTTGTTTGGATGCTTTACTGACACCCATTTGGTCTCGTTAGGTTGAGTGGTTTCTGGTTGGTTTGGATCTGGCATGATCTGGTATGCTCTGGTATGATTTGGTTAGGGAATTGGCTTACTCATGTTCATATTCAATTAGTTGGTTTTGGTCTGGTGATCAGAGGCTATCCTGCTTGCTTGGAAGCTTGGCTTGTGGTTCTGGCGAGGGTTTCATCAATAGAGCTTTTGATGAAGATCTTTGATGATATGAATAAGTGTTGTTGGTGCAGCTTCTAGTGGAGATTCAGGATGCTATTGGTGATCATGTTCGAGACTTGGTAGATGGAGATCATTGCTTTAGTGTGCGGACCTATATTGGGTCCCGGTTGATTTAGGTTATGGACCAACTTAATGTAATGTGTGAATTGGACATCTCAATGTGTTTCCAGGATGTCTTATATGTTGGATATTATTTGTTTTGTCTAAGGCCAATATGTTTTGTAATTATGTATTTGGTTTATTGTCTGGTGGCCAACCTAATTGTTTATGGTCAAGGGTTTGTATATATATGATGTAAGATCTCATTGTAGATCATCATAGGTATAAGGTTAGGGAATGGATATGGATATGTAATGTGCGAATAATGTAATATCATTTAGGCAGAGGATTTGGTCGATCATTGGAGATTGAATTGGGTTTATGTAAGATGATTTAGTCCTTCAGTATTGAGCTTAACTGGAACTGTACTCAGGCATAGGAGATGATTTCTTTGCAGTTCAAACACTTCTTCCAGATTGTAGTATGGATTTCTATGTAGTCAGTGAGACTTGTTTTATGATGAGTATTATGCTCTAGGTTGTTGGCTTTCCTGCAAGTGCAAGCCCCTCAATTATAATTCACATACTTACTACAGAAGTATTATCTGATTGTGGGTAGGCTTCCCACTGTGGTTTTTCCTCTTATCGATTTTTCCACGCATAAATCTTGGTGTCATGTGGATGGTATTTATTATGTGATTATTTTTTATGCTTAATTGGTTTAACTACTATTTTGGTATTTGGTTTAAGCATTCCGGTATTAATGTTTTGGGTTTCGGTATTAAAGTTTTAATTGCTAAATGTTCTATTAATATGAGACAACTGATTCACCCCCCCTCTTAGTTGTCTTTCGATTATTTGAACTGTCTAACAATAGGGGGCATAAAAACATCACCTTGATCAGATGTGATTTCCCCACCAATTTCCTTTTTGGTTTTTAAATTTAAACTGCCTTGAAAATGCAACTTTTTTAATGTTTTTTATCTTGTTTCTTGAATTTACCACTTTCTATTCAATTGAATCACAAACAACTAGTGATAAAATATAAATGGTTGTTAAATTCTAAGATGTACTTAAAAATTCAAACCATACATCTATATGATTTAAACAACACAAATTATGAGTAGTCACCCAGGCGAGGTTGACAATTGCATGAGCTTTCTTCCTAATGCATTGGTCTTAACTCAACTCGCCAAGCTAATAGGCCTTTGATACCTCTCCCTGGAAATAGTTCCAAAATGATAGGCCAACACTAGAGCAAAGAGTGCAATAGAATTTATGTTTAATAATGAATTTTAGTTCGTCTATATGTGTCAATCCGGGGGTGTAAACTTATGAGAGGTGTCTGAGCAATATGCCATCAATGGGTGAAAGTCATGAGATGAGTGGGGATGAATAAAACTATGAAAAGAGAACCTATTGTAAATTGAATTAAATCTAGAGATAGGAACTGTCACTTCCTGGCGACATGAGCTATTCTATTCTATCTAGGTGACATAAACTATGCAGAAATTACAACGAACACTAAAAAAATAGTTAATACAATTCACAAAATTAAATATGAAGCATAGAAACAATTTTAAACCAAATACCTACATAAATTACAATAGCTATCTCTAATATTTAATCAATCCAAATAATGTAAAAATAATAAAACATACTTGCAGAAATAAACTATATACATTCATCCAGCAACTGAAGAGTGGGTGTCCTTCCTCCCAGTTGTCAGTTGAAGAAAATAATCTGAGAACTTTCAAAATCAATTCACAACAACAATACTGAATTTCTAAATAATATGATTTCATACATTCTTCCCCTCTTTCTTGAGTATGTGATGGTTTATATAGCCTTTTACACATAAAACATAATATCCATTTTGATGATGAAAGTTCAGTCTTTATGGCCGAGACTTATTGTTTTATTTTTAATAAAGAGTGTAAGACCCATGACCACTCTTTCTTTAACATAATAAACTAATTTCTTAACAATATATAGTAATCATGTCTAAACCAATTTCCTAACAATATAACAATCATACAATGTGGAATCTTGGTTGTAACAGTAAATCAGAAAACATTGCCTTTAGAAAAATACTCATAGTTCTTTGCTCCTTCATTTGCTGAGGATTATGGCACATGAAAACTTAATTGAGCCTAGTTAGGACAAAACCAATGTATCAGATTTTTGAGATCTTTCCTCATCTGCCCAGAAATTGCAACACAAAATTGACTGTTCTTATCTGGCATATATTTGACTGGGAACATTTGAGCATGAGGTGAAGTGGATGCATATTAAAAAGTCTTGTTACACAATGGTGGACAAAAATAAGAAATGGAAAGATATTTGATATCCCTCTCTTAGCTGGCAAGTGTATCACTAATTGTAAATTATAATCTTTATTTCCAACCATTTCGAGAAGTCACCATTTGAGTTGTTTAGGAACTTGACAACAACATAAATTGGAAGATGCCTATAGTTGCAATCATAAATTTTCATTATAAATAGTGCATTCTCAACCTAGTAATCATAGAATTATCACAAACACATAAATAGGTCCAACATAGAAGAATTAAATGTGATTATAATCCATGTGGCAATGCTGAGTGATAGGAAGGTTCTGCATAGAAGATGACATGAATGATGTTACAAGATATATTTTTCAAGGCATAAAATAACAATGCTCATTAATAAAGACAACCAATAATTGATTTCCATAATTTAATCTCAAAACTATATTAAATACTACTTATATATGTAATCATATACAACACAAAGGTGAGAACATGGTATAGAGTGGAATAGAAATGGAATGTGGAAATGGGCATGAAAGTGCATGAAATGGGCTAGAATATGGCAAAAAATAAGACATAAATAGCTCTCATCAATTCCTTCATCACATCTTGCATCAAAGCTTCCTATATCTCTTTTGATATAACATTTACTTCCAAATTTTTTGAAATATCTAACTATAGGAACATGACCAGACCATAATTCATAAGGGTTCTTACCAGAATCACCTTTTATATGCACCCGATTGAATGTGTATACAACAGTGCTAACATCTTCTCTAAAAAAGGTCTTCAAAACATCCCCTTCAATCAACATAGTCCTAGCAACATCCAAAATAGTTGTGTTATTCCTTTCAATAACTCCATTTTGTTGAGGGGTTGTAGGAGAAGATAATTGTCTTCTAATTCCATGCTTTTCACAAAATGAATAAAACTCATTGGATGTGAATTCTCTTCCTCTGCCAGATCTTAGACATTTCAGCTTCAATCCTATCTCTATCTCCATCTTAGCTTTGGATATCTTGAATTTCTCCAGCGCTTCTCATTTCTCCCTTAGAAAGGTAACTCACATCATTCTAGAATAGTCATCAATCAATAAAATGAAATACCTGACACCCTACATACTTATCACTCTTGTAGGACCACACAAATTAGTATGCACAAGATCTAATAATCCATTAGATGTATACTGCTTACTCTTGAATGAAATTCTTGTTCTCTTTCCCAACTGACATTCTTTACAAACTGGATTAGAAGGTTTCACAATATTAGGTAAATCTATAACATCTTGAGTAGAACTTCTTAATCATGCAGTCAAAATTAACATGACACATCCTTCTATGCCAAAACTAGCTTTCATCTATTGGAGAAATCAAACAACTTTTCTTGCCAGCATTCAAATGAAAGATATTACCTTTAGTCTTAGTAATTGTTGATGCAATCTCTATACCAGAGGTATTCAGAATCTTGCATTCACCATTCTTGAATTGCAAATCATATCCCTTATCAACCATTTGTCCATCACTCAAAAGATTATGCTTCAAACCTTTAACATATAAGACATCATCAATATTATTCTTACCATCAAAATAAATAGAAAATCTACCTCGAATTACACAAGCTTTATCATCTCCAAATATTACTATACCACCATCATACTTCTCCATATTCATAAATTTACTTTTATCACCCATCATATGATGTGAAAAACTACTATCAATTACCCATTCATCTTTCTCTTCAATATTAGCAACCAAAGATTTCTCCTCAATAATGCAGCTTGTAGAATTCACTGGTACCAAATTATCTTCCCTGACAGAAATAAATACAAATTTTCATCTTCTGAATTTCCATTCTCAGAATCTTCATATATCACACCTTCATCAACAATATAATAACATTTCTTCTAATATCTTTACTTTCGGTTAGGCTTATAGGGCTTATGATGCTTCTCATATCTATCATGCTTATTAAATTTATCATGTTTATCAAACTTCTCATGCTTATCATACTATGATATTCTTTCAAGACACCTAGAAGCAAAATGTCCTATCTTATTACAAGAGAAACATTTCAAAGGTAACTTCCCATCATACTTACTAACTTTTTTAGGCAATCTCCAAGCAATAAGTGCTTCAATCTCTTCCAATTCTCTTTTTTATTCTTCCATCTCTCTCATTTCTCTATCATATTTGGAAACCCTAGATGAAATTTCTCTCGGATCATACTTCTGCTTACTGGATAGAGAGATTTTAAATGCAGTCTCAGATTTAACATGTGATTCTACAAATTCAGTCAACTCAAAAGCAGCAAGTTTACCAACCAGCATGTCTCTTATCAAAGTGGTCACAACCTAGATCTCATCAATAGTAGCAACTTTAGATTTGTAAGTAGGAGGCAAGGATCTCAACACTTTGGCAATGATCTCATCTTCTTCAAGAGTTCCACCAAGACATCTGATGCTCATGACAAGTTCATTTACTGATGATATGTTCTTGTCTTCTCCCATCTTCATCATCTCATACTTTCCTTTCAAACTCTACAGTTTAGCAACTTTGACATGTTTATCTCCTTCATACAAAGTCTCCAAATTTTCACAGATTTCATGTGTAGTCTGCAATCCCATCACATTAGTCAAGGAACTCAGCAATGCTTCTTTAGCTCTTATGTTATGTTCAACATCCTTGATCTCATTTGCAGTAACTAGACCATTCTGAGGATTATTGTAGGTATTCTTTGTAATCTTCCAATAGTCATCTCCAAGACACTTTAAATGACACTCCATCATGTCCTTCCATACAGTGTAATTACTTCCATCAAATCTCAGACTCTCTTTCTTGAAAACATAGGTTGGCATCCTGGATCTCCTCAAGTGGTCAAGCGGTCAAGCTTCTTCTGGAGGATCTAGCTCTGATACCAATTGTTGGAAACAATAATGAAGGAAAACTAAGAGGGGGGGGGGGGGGTGGGAGGGGTGAATCAGTTTTCATTGGATCTAACAATTTAAGCACAACTTCATATCTGATCAATTATAGTAAGAACAAAGATAAAAATAACAACAACAATACACATAACACCAAGATTTTGATGTGGAAATCCTGGTTAATGGAAAAGCCACAATGGGAAACTACCCTTAATAAAATGATACTTTGTAGTAGTATGTGAAAATATTACAATGGAGAATGCACATGCATTCAAGAACACTCCCTAGAGCTCACTACTCAAAAATAAGAAGGGCTACAACCCTGAGGAAGGCTCACTACCTTACAAGGATCAGACAAAAATCCCAATTACATGAACTAAAAGAATAACATCTTCTAATGCCTTATGACAGTTCTGGTTAAGCACATTGGCCTAGTCTACAATACTCTCTTCTCTACACTTCTCACTGAAAGCTAAATTTGCTTGGTCGCACATACATCACTCTCTGATAATGTAGATACAACCCCCATGTCCAAATCACGTGAATATGACACCTATTTATACAAATCATCAACCTTGACTAAAAGGTCAGCTCAACTGTTAAGACCTAATTACAAAATTACATCACACGATACATAGATCAACCACCGGATCAATACAATTCCATGACAACATAACATAGACCCAAATCAAATCCACGAACACACAACACTAGCAGAAATCTTGCCAAGATCATTTGCAAAATGCTACACCACTAAAAATGTTGCATAACATGAAGAACATCATCGGACACATAAGATCCCCAATAACGTGCATAATGATCAATGTGGTCTAGCAAAACAAATAGAAAATGATTAGGAAACACCAACAAGCACATTAGAACCATCCACAATAGATGCAACAACACCACTTAATCAAATCTTCATCAATTAACACATTGGTACTCAAGAACACTCAACAACAACAATTGGGATTAGAAAGATAACTTGAGAAGCACCAAATCACGAACCATCTGAAATGAAGATATACATGAACATCCTAAACACTCCCGAATTTGCAACTCGGGATATAATCATTCTGGAGCACAACGGATCAAATACAAGAACACCGAAAACACTGAACATTGAAAAACTAATCCTCATACTGGAATCCATAACTCAATCGAATCACCATATAGCATCATGAAACCAACACTGAATTAACTAGGGATACTTCATTACTGAAATCACTAATCCACACAAGCACATCTACAACATACCAACTGAAATAAATAAACCAATTCTCTGGAATAGGAACATAGAAATATGTTGACATGAATGACAACACCATATCCTAGAAGCAACAATATCCAATATTTTGTACAAGAATCTTCGACGCTTTAGGATTTTCTTGACATTAGTTTTCTTTTTCTTTACTTGGCAATATATTGACTTCTTGGGATGCTTGAGGGACCTTTAGTTATGGTGTGTGGATGAAAACTAACTAAAAATTTAATTCAAGTGGAGACAGCAAAACAAAAGCATGGGTGGTAATTTTCATAAAAATGTAGATGGTGATCTTTATGGGTGCAAATGATAAAACAAAGGCATAGATAGTGAAATGCAATCTAAAAGTGACCAGGTGAAATTTTGATAGGTTTGGTTGAATTTTTGGTCAAAATTGGAAATGTTGGACTTGTTTGTTTTGGTAAAGGAAATAAAACATAAATAAATGTTGGCCAAGGCAACACTTTAGACAAGCGTGAAATGGAGAACCTAGATTAGCCCAATTTTACAAAATTCACTAGTATGCATTACCTAGGTTGGAAACATGATTCTACTTGTTGAGTCCCCACTTGGATTTCTCCATATACTTAAACAAAGTAGATAGAAAGAGATTCGATGGCACTATCTCCCCCTTACACAATGCACACTTCTCAGGAACACCAAAATCTCATACCCCAAAGATTTGGAAATCTTATGAACTAGGGGACATCTATCTTGATAGTCAGTAGTATGATGTGGGATGACTTCGGAGGTGTGACCTCCTGCACCAACAAGTAAATGGGATTTTGGCCTCTACTATAAATGGTGTCTATTTAGCCTTCAGGTTATACTGATGTCTATACATGCAATGTTTCACTCAATTAAGAGGCCTTCCAACCCTTTAAACAAGGCTTTAATGTGTCACACGAACACTGGAGGAGACATTCATCGATATAGAACAACAACACCAAGTGGTGATGAATTTTGTCACCCTCCCAAATATTTGAATAGCGGATCGAAAGAGTATCACTTGGGTCATTCTCTCTCACCTACCTATTGCATCAGGAGGTAGCCCTCTAAATAAATACTAAGTTGTATCCTCACCCACCAAAGAAGGGATAATACTATAAAATATTTTGGGATCTAACTATAACAAAAAGGGACATGTCTGGCTTTTTGATCACCCAAGCTTTCATGATGGGAGAGCATATACCTACTATCTCATGCAAACATGGAAAATGAAAAGGTTTTTTTATTATTAATGCATAAAAGAAAATCTTACAATACACTTAGTGATAAAAATAAGTCTTCAACATTCGAACCTATAACAAGAATTAGTAGTTTATGAATTTTTAGTTTTTGACATTCAAGAAAGGTTGCCAATAACCACGATGATTAGAAAGAAACCTTACACAAAATTTACTAGACTGGAGATGTTGAAAGATAGGCACAAATGGTAAATCACACATGTCAACGCAGAAGCGTAGACACCATTTTATCCACTGTAGAAAAATAGTTAGCCTTAAAGATCAAAAATTTCTACAAATTAAAAATAAAAAGCTAGAAATCTAAGTTTACAAATTAACATAAATAAAAAACTGTAAATTTAAAGACTTTTTATGATTTTAATTATATATATTATTTACTACTAAAAATTAGAAAATTGAATAGAAAAATCATTAGAGCAAAGACATCAAAAAAAGGCATGAGAGTTGTTGTATAGTCAAAGATGTCAAAATATAAAATCTGCACAAAATATTGATAATTTGGAAATATGTAGGGTAGAGACATCATTTTACTGATGGAGATGTTGAAATACAACCACAGATGCCAATGCGAGGCAAAGATGGCAAAGCAAGACCTATGCGATACTTCCAAAAGAAAACTCACAAAAATGTTAAATTAAGGGACTTGGGGTCCCACTAGGTGTGTCAAAATGAGCATGATGAAAAGAAGGTTAGCAAGATCAAAAGCATGAAATGTGAAATAAAGCACAATGAACTATAAAAGAATACAAAACAACCTTGTTTTAACTTCTTTCTTCACCTCCTCCGATTGAGTAGGAAGTGAAAGTCTGCACCCAAGATCTCCTCTTGATTTGCTCCTTATTATTGAGAAGTGTGGATTGCTCTTCACTACACAACAAAAGGGAAAATATTGGATGATATGATGGATGATGGATTAGAAAAAATGAGGATAGTATGGATGTGTTACATTAGTTTTGTCATTAATGTCAACACTTATCCTTTTGGAGATCTTTGGTTATGTTGAACTGGCACATTGTGTTCACCGATATGTTGAGTGACTTATGTACAGTCATTGGTATATTGTTCACCAGCATTGAGGATGACTTGTTATCATCTGGAGATCACTTGTTTATGTTGAAGACATGGTTTGGATACTTGTTTTTGGTGTTTTAGTTATTGGTCTAATCGGGTTGACATATTTGTTGTTACTAGCAAATTGGTCTAGGTTATGGACCGGTATGCATTATCTATTCCAGATCAGCACGACACATTATGGAGATGACTCATTGATTGGATATTGTTGTAAATGTATTGAGCCGACATGATGCATCACATATTGACTTATTTGTAATTGATTTAATTGTAATATTCTTAGTGAGCCTTCCTACACATTTGGTCTTAGGTTTTGGTATATATGTAAGATCTCATTTGTGAGATAATATGTGATGGTGTATGGTATGTAAGGTTGTGGTATTGTAACATGGTATGTGCAAATATTGAAGATCATATGAGCAGACCATAAAGAAGGTTCAAAGAAGGTTTGAAGGTGATTATCAAAGCTTAACCGGTACTAAATCTAGCATTGAAGATGCTATTTTGAGCAGTACATTATTCTAGGATTTAACCATCCAATTATAGTCAGTGTGACTTCTATTTTGTGACTGAGCAGTGTGCTCTAGGCGGTTGGGCTTTCTGCACATGCAAACCCCATTTGAATACACATACTATCTGCAGTAGTATCATCTGATTGTGGGTAAGGTTTCCCACCATGATTTTTCCCCTTACAGGGTTTCCACGTTAAAATCTCCATGCTATGTGTTGTGGATGTTGTTTCTCTTTCTGTTTCATGCATTAAGTTTCACTGGTATTGATATTAACTATTAATCTGTTAACCGTCATTAAGTTTGATTTACTGGTATTAAGCATCATGTTTGATTAAGTTCAAATTGGGTTGAAATTAATAGACAACTAATTCACCCCCCTCTCAGTTGCCTCCCAAGTCCTAACAATTAGCATCAGAGCTAAGTCCTCTTTTTGTAGAAGCCTAACAACTTGAGGAGATCCTATGGCAACAAATCTTTTCAGGAATGACAGTCCAAAACTTGATGGAACTAACTATGGTATATGGAAGATTAGAATGGAGACACATTTGAATTGCATTGGAAGAGACATATGGGAAGTTACTGTAAAGCGGAAAATCGCGATCGAACCCTAGTTGCTCTCCCCTCTTCCAACTCCAAGGAGAGAGAAGGGAGATTCACTAGGGTTGATGGTTTTCACTTAGGGGAGAGACTTTACATTCAAAAGAGGGGTTGAAACCCACAAGATCCAATCCCACACAATGCAAGATTGGATGCTAAATGTGTTTCAAGGGTTAAGAAAGCAAGGCTACCCTCTTTTGTAAAGAATGTGCATAGAAGAATTAAGCTAGGAATGCATAGAAAGTGAGAAAGATTCGCTTATAAACTGAGATAGGGATACAATATGAAGCTACGGACCTGGAATTAGCAGTAAAATGTCGATACGGCGTTGTCCTGTAAATTTGAGCGAAAGTTGCCGGGACGATGGCGCTTGAGCGCCACGTTCCTCCGAAAAAATCCATGAAACGAAGGGGGATCTGTTCGTCTCTGCACAAGGATTCCAGATCTTCAATTTCAGCCGCGTCCCTGCAACCTACACACAGAAAAGCGAAGACGATTGGGGGGTTAGGGATTAGGGGTTTTCCTTTAGGTCAAACCCCGGTTTTGGAATTAACCAAGAAATGAGCAAGTGCTGTAAATGTAAATGACTGTAAAACAAGTACTAATACCTTGTTCTAAGGATGTTTGTATCCTTATGTGCGAAGGTTTAGATGTTGTATGTTTGTTGTATTATTGTATGTTGTAGCATGTAATGTGTTGTAAGTGATCTCCTCTTCAATGGTTGAATCCTTGTCTTGAATGCAACACTTAGCCTTGAATGGAGACTTGAAATGATCAAATGCTTGAATGCTTGAATGCTTGAGTATAGTTTCCATGCTTTTTCCATCATATGGAATGAAAGAGGAAAATGTAGTTTATATACTTGCCAATTAGGGTTAATAGACTGATTTTCCTGACCTTAGGCCGACCAGGAAAGATAATTTTCCAATTTGCAAACATAAAGACCCGAAGTCCAAAAGAGACCAGGGCGCTAGGCGCTCTGGTCCCACCTCCCAGGACAGCAGGGTGCAAGGAGGTTCAGGCCAGGGTGCTTGAAAAATGCAGTTTTCAGTGTCGTAATCAGGTTTCCGGGTCTCCATTCAGGTTGCGTGTTCCGTCGCCATCGTGAAGACCGAAATGCAGTCGAAATTGCAAGTGTCACAATTTTAGGACGATACATTTAGCCCCCACTTTAGCGGGAGTATAAGCGTATGCTCATACTTCCGGTAAAGTACAAGGAAACAACATTGAAAGACTTTCACCACGTCAAGGAGGCAAGATACACCAAGCCCCCAGTGGACTAAGGATCTTACGACTTCGATTGACAAAGTAAAAGGGAAGATCACGAGGGAGAACCATGACTGTCAGTAGTAAGGTTCCCTCACTATGAGTCATGCAAAAGGAATACCGAAAATTTTCAAGGCAAAGCTAAGTTCGCCAAGAAATTTTCAAGTATCTTGAAAAGATATGAACGGGATGTATGCCCCCCTATGTTAAAGCAATCGCACACGCCTCACCGGGGGTGATTGCTTTAAGGTAGTGATACATATAAGAAATGAGAAAGGAAAGGAGCACATTATCACAAGGATTTAGCCCCCAAGTGTGAGATAAGCCCAAGGATAATAGACACAAAACACAAAGCATGAGGTGACTTCACTTTCCTCGGGGTCAGTATGCTGTATGATAATTCATGTATATCATATGTATGTATGCATAATTGTTCTTCATTCCCCAATCAAGGAAGGTCACCTAGAAGAAGGGAACACATGTGTCTTTTGAGTCAACATGAGAGAGATTGAGAGATCTCAATGCTTTACATCGTCCTCAAGTAGACAACACTAAGGACAACAAATAGAAGAATGAGAATAACATATAGAAGAAGTAACACAAGAGAGGAGGAGAGAATCTGCTATGCTAATGTAACTAGTCTAGCACGTCATCTACCCCCCGATCTTGCTGATCAATGTTTTGGGAAGGCAGGGAACACGCTAGAGGAGGAACATCCAACACAGCAGATGGAGCTATCACAAGATCCAAACAAGGGCTATGTTCATGTTCCAAGCCACGTTGTTCTTGTCTAGGAGCTAGGATAAGTGCTTTAGAAAATTCGTTAGATAGATGGTTATCAACATCAACAAGTTCATATTCACTATCAGAAGCAAGAGGAATAACATTTGCATCATGAATAACACTTTCATCTATATCATCATCAAGATTTATAAAAATAGGATCTTTAACTCGCACAGGATCAAGACCGTCATGCATCTTATGTTTTGGAGATTTTGGAGAAAATGGAATAATGCTTGTTGAAGGTGTTTTTGGAGATTGCAAAGTTTGAGAAGCAGCCGCTTGAGCTCTAAGATGACGCTTTCGTCGGCGTTCACGTGCAGAACGATTTCGTCTAGTCTTAGTAGGAAGTGAAGAAGATTGAGGAGGAGGAATGTTCTCATCCTTATCACTTGGATGTTTAGGTTGTCGTTTCTTAGGCTGGATAATAGGAGAAGAAGAAGGTCTCTTCTCTCTATAAAAAGAAGGAGGAGGAACTGCTCCATATAAGGGAGGAATATTTGGTTTAGGAAGGAGACCAAGTCCATCATGACGAGGAGGGATAGGTCTACTCTTAGGAGGTTTATTAGATATAGGCATAGTCACATCCATAGGGATGGGTTGGGAATCTTCTTGAGGAAAGACATTAGTTTTATCTTTCAAAGGAAGAACTTCCTTCTCAAGAATGATAGGAATGTCAATTTTAGGTGTTCTAGGTTCACTTAGAGATAGGATCATATCTGTTTTCCACTTTTGATAAGATTTGAAAAGATGATCACTTCGCGGGGGAAGAGATTGGAATTGTTTAGGCCAAAAGTAATCAATAGGAACACTAGAGGTTCTTTCAGCTAGTTTAAAGAGACTATGATTGACAGTAACAACTTCACCATTATGGGGAAATTTCAAACACTTGTGAATAGGAGAAGCGATAGTTTTCATGGAAGATAGCCAAGGATAGCCAAGCTTCACACGAAATTGTTCAGAAGATGGAATAATAGCAAAGTTCACATCAAGGGATTTATTATGGACCTCAATAGGCAATGTAATAGAACCAATTGCAGGAGAAGAAAATGCATCAAATAGTTTCACAATCACATCTGTTTTGTCATAAATCACTTGATTCAATTGCAAAGTAAAAAGAAATTCTTCAGTAATGATATTAACCATGCATGAAGGATCAATAAGCACTCCATGGCAAGGTGTATTCTTGACTTTTGCAACTATGTATAAAGGACCATCAGGTGCCCTAATGGTTTCACTGGAATCAAATGTGATGGAAGGTTCTTTAGGGTTTTCTTGCTTCTCTACAAAGTTAATCACATTCGGAGTCATAGACACAAGACCATCAGATGAAAGAGAGGAATCATTAGCCTCAATCGCATTAGAGGTATGAGAAGGTAATGGATCAGTAAAAATCTAAAGATTTTGGTTAGGAGGAGCTACAGATGTATTGCCTTTATCATTCACTCCAGAAACAGAAATAGTATTATTATCAATCAAATCTTGAATTTTACCCTTTAAAGAAAAACATTTTTCAGTATCATGCCCAGGCTGACGATGAAAATGACAAATAGATTTGTTATCAAAATAAGGTGAAGTAATCTTTGCAGGATCAATTTGTCTTATAGGAGGAAGAGTAAGCACATTTTGTTCCAATAACTTATTCATAATACTATGCAATGATTCATTCAGAGGAGTATACTTTCTTTCTTTCTTGAAAAATTTAGAAATAGGAGGCACACCTGATGCTGCATTCACATTGTTGTTGATGATGTTTTCATTGAATTTGATGGAATCTCTGTTCGGTTTAAACTTCCCAAATGGTTGTTGACTGCTATCACCCTTATCACTCGGAGCCATAGGATGTGATTGTTCCATTTGACTCACAGTCAGTTGATAATTGTGAAGAGTTGCACACAACTGTTGGAAAGAAGTAAACTCAGAAAATAGAAGTTTGTCTCGAATATCTTTTTGTAAATTAGAAATAAAGATTCTTTGAATATCATTGTTAGGCACTGGAAAAGAAATTTGAGCATACAAATGCTTATATCTACCAATGAAATCAGTCACTTTTTCTTTAACACCTTGTTTACAATGCATTAAATCAATCAAAGTAACTTTAGGACTTATATTGTTTTGAAATTGTTGAATGAAAGCATTTGCAAGTTGTTCAAAAGAAGTAATAGAATAAGAAGGCAACGAGCAATACCATTGTAGGGCTTTGTCTCTTAATGTTCTAGTAAACAGTTTCGCAAGCAACCTTTGGTCATAAGCAAAATCGATACATATTGTTTGAAAAGTCTTAACATGTGTTAGAGGATCTCCTTTACCATTATAAAGCTCCAAATGCAGGATTTCAACATGTTTAGGAGGGATAGCTCGAACAATGTCAAGAGAAAGTGGGCTTGCAACATCAAATGTGGGCACACTAAACTTAGATTGATTCATAGAAGCAATTTGTTGCTGTAGAGAAGAGACAGTTTGTGCAAGATTGTTAATGGTCGCTTCAGTCGAAGAATTCATATTAGACGCGTTAGATTGTGATGGAGGTGTTATGTTATTGAAAGAAGGTAGAGAGTAAGGTGGTGGTACTCTATGATAATTAGTCATAGGAGATGATTGGACAGGAGGAACACTACAAGGAGGAATGGAATGATTAAACGAATTGCCCCCTTGCGTCATGTTCATTTGTGAAGATGTAATAGGAACACTCATTGAAGGAATGTATGAAGAAGTTGGATTGAATGAAGGAAGAGGGTTAATTGAAGAAGAAGGATTGCCCCCATGACTGGTGATCACAGGAGGAATGTCTTGTGTAGAAGTAGCCATTATGTTTGATGTAAAGGTAGGTATGCTAGCAATAGAAGTCATCAAAGGAATAGAATGATTGACTTGAGTAGGAGGTTGTGTATAACCTAAATTTTCAGCACAACTCTTCATAGGCATCACATTTGGATCCACAATGTGTGCAATACCACGCAAAATATCAAATCCATTCTTATCACTTTGAAGCATACGTTTTAGACCCTCAATTAAAGGAAGAGCTTGACTATCGGGGTATTCATGAGACATCCATTGTCGAAAATCATCAAATTGGTTATCCAATTTCAAAAGTTGTTCTACAGAAACCTCATGGAGAGCTTCTTCATCATTAGGAGGATTAGAGGAATTACCCATGTCCTCGTTAAAAAGGCTATTCAAATTAGGTTCCATCTCCTCGGTAATTAAACCTCGGAAAGACTTAATTCTACGGCTTCGTCTAACGGGAATAGTGTAAGTAGGGCTTATTGTTGTAAAACTCATGCACTAGAGAGAGAGAGAAAGTTTTGAATTTAGAGGTAGTAATTTTCAGTAAAATCAGCCAATCTTCTGGATTTAAGCTGTTAAATGCAATCACGACAGTCTCCCGAAATTTTGGAAAAAATGTCCGGGACCGTGGCGCTCGGAGTGCAACACGGTCCTTGCAACTTTTTCCGAAATTTGCAGGGATGAAAGGTATGATGATTTTAAAGCTAATCTGAAAAAATTGAGTGATTTTACGATCTGTAGGTAGGCCAAATTAAAGTTGCAATCTCAAAATTGAACCCTACCAAGATTGTCGAAAAATGCAAAATTTGAATTTTGAAAAAGAGAGGGAAACTAAAATTTTGAATTTTATGATTTTAGAGGGAATGTCAAAAGCAATGCAAGTTTTGAAATTTAAGAATTGACTCAATTTCACGCAAAATTCAATTTTGAAAGCGGAAATCAAAGTTGTTGTAATTAAGCACTTAATTTCAAAAGTCACAAATTGCAAGAATTTAAATAAAGCACTGAAATTTTTAATGAATGTTAACACACTTTTCAGATTTAGGACAGTAAGAACACAATTTTGACACAAAATTTCAGTTTCAATGATTTTTGAATGTTTAAAAGCCTTAATCCAAGCAATCACAAGACCAACTTTGACTGTAATTTTGAAGGTGTTATAATTGATAAAATCAGCCAAAATTCTGGATTTTAGCAGGAAAATACAGTAAGATCTCGCTCCCGAAATTTCAGAAAAAATGTCGGGGACGATGGCGCTCAGAGTGCACACGGTCCTCGCAACTTTTTTCCAAATTTTCAAGGATGAAAGATATTGTGATTTTATTGCGGAATCCAAAGTTACAGCTGATTTGGAGATGTTTTAATCAGTGAAATTATCAGTCAAAGGTTGAATCAAGAGGGTTTCAAAAATTAGGGTTTTGACACTTAACCACTTAATTTTCAAAATCAAAGCACAAATATGAATTGATAATTTGTAATAGAAGGGCAAATCTGAAACAAGCATTAACATTTAGACATTTCACAAGCTTAATTACTAAAAAAGAAATTTTAGGGTTTTTATGCAATCACCTCTAAAATTTTGCAAAAGATCAAACATGGAAATGTAATCAATTTTTTCAGATCTAAGCATGAAAAATCAGAAAGGATGTTCACGTCGGGTTCACCAAAATGTAAAGCGGAAAATCGCGATCGAACCCTAGTTGCTCTCCCCTCTTCCAACTCCAAGGAGAGAGAAGGGAGATTCACTAGGGTTGATGGTTTTCACTTAGGGGAGAGACTTTACATTCAAAAGAGGGGTTGAAACCCACAAGATCCAATCCCACACAATGCAAGATTGGATGCTAAATGTGTTTCAAGGGTTAAGAAAGCAAGGCTACCCTCTTTTGTAAAGAATGTGCATAGAAGAATTAAGCTAGGAATGCATAGAAAGTGAGAAAGATTCGCTTATAAACTGAGATAGGGATACAATATGAAGCTGCGGACCTGGAATTAGCAGTAAAATGTCGATACAATGTTGTCCTGTAAATTTGAGCGAAAGTTGCCAGGACGATGGCGCTCGAGCGCCACGGTCCTCCGAAAAATCTGTGAAACGAAGGGGGATCTGTTCATCTCTGCACAAGGATTCCAGATCTTCAATTTCAGCCGCATACCTGCAACCTACACACATAAAAGCGAAGATGATTGGGGGGTTAGGGATTAGGGGTTTTCCTTTAGGTCAAACCCCGGTTTTGGAATTAACCAAGAAATGAGCAAGTGCTGTAAATGTAAATGACTGTAAAACAAGTACTAATACCTTGTTCTAAGGATGTTTGTATCCTTATGTGCGAAGGTTTAGATGTTGTATGTTTGTTGTATTGTTGTATGTTGTAGCATGTAATGTGTTGTAAGTGATCTCCTCTTCAATGGTTGAATCCTTGTCTTGAATGCAACACTTAGCCTTGAATGGAGACTTGAAATGATCAAATGCTTGAATGCTTGAATGCTTGAGTATTGTTTCCACGCTTTTTCCATCATATCGAATGAAAGAGGAAAATGTAGTTTATATACTTGCCAATTAGGGTTAATAGACTGATTTTCCCGACCTTAGGCCGACCAGGAAAGATAATTTTCCAATTTGCAAACATAAAGACCTGAAGTCCAAAAGAGACCGGGCCCAAAATAGGACCCAGGGACCAGGGCGCTGGGCGCCCTGGTCCTGAAGGACCAGGGCACTGGGCGCTCTGGTCCCACCTCCCGGGACAGCAGGGTGCAAGGAGGTTCAGGCCAGGGTGCTTGAAAAATGCAGTTTTCAGTGTCGTAATCAGGTTTCGGGGTCTCCATTCAGGTTGCGTGTTGCGTTGCCATCGTGAAGACTGAAATGCAGTCGAAATTACAAGTGTCACAATTTTAGGACGCTACAGTTACAAAGAATGGCTATGTTGATCCTACACTGAATCAACCTAATCCACCAACATTGGGTAAAGATCAAGAGAATAGAGGGATATGATTAAAAGTGTGTGAGAGGATTTGACAGGACAAGTGTGAGATCCAAGAGATTTTCCATAAAGGCATTTCCTCTCTCCACACTTATTGAGTACATGAGGAAGAGTTCCCCAAGTACCTGGGGAAGAGAGGAAAGGAATATAAAATTCAATGGGAGAGGTCAAGGGGAATTAAAAATCTCCAAGAAAGAGGAAGCATGGGGAGAATAAAGAGTAAAGGAATTAAAAAATCCTTGGGAAGAGAGGCATGGGGAAATTCAAGGAATTTTAAACTCCTTGGATAGACAAATGTGGGTGGCATTTAAGGTTGGAGGATGAGAAGGGAAAGCCATTTAAGACAAAGAGTTCACCCATCTCTAATCAAGGTGATTAGAGATGTGCAAATGATTAAGGAGAGTGATTAGGTGGGTTGATAAAGGATTAGGATGAAAGTGGACAAGTTAGGAGGATGGGACATGAAGAGAGAGAATGAATGGAGGAATATAAAATTAAGGAAAATGGTAATCATGATTAGGCTAAGTGGTTAGGATTATGAGAGAGATTTATAGGAAACAAGGCATAATTAATTAAATTAATTAACTAATTAGGATTTAGAGGAAATGCTAACTAAGGTTGGGGATTGAAATAATTTTAGAAAAATAGGATATAATTAATTTTGATAAATTAATTATAAGGCTAAGGTGATTAAATTAATTAAAATATAATTTAGGATTTTTTTAGACGAATGAGGACTAATGTAATTAATGTAATTGCCTCAACTATTGCTCTACAGTATGCATCCTTTTCCCCCCCTCCCCCTTGGGTTGGATTGTGGTCCAATGTTCTTATCCGGAAGATCAATATCTTCTTTTGTACTCCAAAAAAAAATCTCGACTCTTGATAATCTTTGTAAAAGAGGTTTTTTCTTACGTAATAGGTGTACTATTCTTCAGAATTGGAATATGGCCTAGGTTACTCCTTCTTCTATGGTAGACTTTCTTAACCAATGGATAGTTCCTTCATCGAATCAAGCCTTGCATCTTTTGTGGTCCCTCACCTTTCCTCATTTGGTGTGGTATTTATGGAAAGAATGAAACAACAAAGTTTTAAAGAATGTTTCTTTTCCTTGGATTTTGTTTCCTATAAAATATTTAGGGCTATTAAGGAAAACTTCCATCAAGCTAGAGAAAATAATTTGAACGAGGCTAAGAAAATTTTCTCTCTATTTGATTCACGAGTTACTTTAAATTTGAAAATAAATGTCAATATCTCCATTGCTTTCAGATAGGTCAAATTACTTAGGGATACTGTTCATTTGAATCTTCCTCCTTTTGGTTGGGTGAAAGTTAATTTCAATGGGGTAGCTAAGGGAAATCCTAGGCCAACTGAGTGCAAGGGAGTGATTAGAGATGATAATGGAAGGCTTATTGGAATAGTAGTGGCACTCCCCTTGGGATGTTAGAATAACCACCTAGCTAAAGCTATTGCGACCTTCCATGGTTTGAGAATGGCTAAAATCATTAATGCTAAGTTGGTTTGGCTGGAGGGTTACTCTAGTAACATAATTCAATGTTTAAAAGGACACCAAAAACTTTCTTGGACCATTGAAAAATGGATTAATAAATCCCTGGATATCCGAAGGATCTTTTAAAAATTTTATATTACCCATGTCTACCATGAAGCAAATGGGCTTGCAGATTAATCTGCTAATGAGGGAGTTCGGGTTAATAATGAGATGATATGCCACCTTGGTGATCATGTACCCATGGATGTTAATGCCTTCTTAAGATATGATTTATCTCAAGCTCAAAGAACCAACCCTTCTTGTGAATAATAATATCATACCTCGAAAGGGTGGTCTCTTCCACTATTAAGTGAAGAGTTATGAAGTTGTGGAGTACTCTAATGAATTGCCTCAAAGCTCCACACACTTTTTGGGTGATCACTAATATTTTATGGTGTATTTTCAGTCTATAGAGAGGTCTTTCAACCATTCCTATAACCATGGGTGGTGAAAGGCGAAGGGTTGAACCTCTGAATTGTGAAGAATTTAGAAAAGATGCCACTATTCAAAGAATGATGGAATGTGGGGGCCTAACCCCTTTCATTGACAAGCTTCATGGCTTTCATGCCAATGTCACCAATAAATTTGCCAAGGGGATGAAAGAGGGGTACATTTAGATGTTTGGAAGGGACTTTGAGATTCATGAAAAATTGGTTACAAAGGTCATTGGTTTGTCTATGGAAGAGTCCAAGTTTTATAGGGATACCTGAGGATGTCGGATGCAGTGGTCAAGAAATTCCACAAATATGACAAAGAAAGGAATAAATTGGCCAATTTTTCCAAAAGCAGCTATGATATGGGTAATATCAAAACCATTTGGCACTCTGTGCTTACTATTATCATGAAATATATTACCTTAGATGGTAGGTACACTAGGGATTTTGGGCATCATTTTGTTCTATTGAACCACTTTTAGCATAAGGCAGAGGTTTCCTTTCTATTTTTTTTGCAAGCCTCTATTAATGCCAAAATTAAATATCATAGGAAAAACAAGAAAAAATTGGTCCTTCATGTTGGTTTATTGTTATTAATCTTTGAACATATAAAATTGCAAACCTCTCCTTCATTTAGAGTCCCAGATTATTCTTATGAAACTGAGGTGGAAGAGTCTGAGAGTCACTCCTCTGATGAGGAGGAGTGGAATACTAAATTGAAGGATCCTGACTCTGAGATGAAAGAAAAAAAGAAGCTAGGCCAAAGAGCTAAGAGGAGTAGAGATTCCCCTATTTTTGCTACCAATTCTAATTCTAGGTCCTCCTATCATGTCATGTCGGATAAGTCGATGCTTGTTACTAATAGAACTAGGAAAAATCCTTTTCCTAAGGACCTCAATGTGGACTCCCCTTATCTCAAATTGGATAGAAAAAAACTAGATGATGTTCTTGCTATAGCCCATGATTCTACAATTGGTTATTTATGTATGGAAAATGAGTCTTCAATGAAATTAGAGAGATTAATGTCAAGCTCTATGCAATTAGTAGTAAACATGACAACCATTGTGATAGATAGTGGAGTGTTGAAAAAAGGAAATCTATTATGGAGTCAATGAAAAAGACTATGAACACTATCAATGATCTCAAGAATTATTGTGACAAAAGGATTATAAATCTGGAAGATAAACTTAAGAAGGGTTATGATGGTAGACTAAAACAACGGGAGAATAAGTTCTAAAAAGTCAATGACAACATCATATCCCTAGTGACCTACAACTATAAAGTGGTCAAGAGCTTGGTGGAAAGTATCGATACTATGTTGGGAAACTTGAAGGCCTCCAACAGGAAGGGATGATGGTTGATGTGGATTTGATTGAGAAGATACATGATGAGAACATGGGTCCTTCCAAAAGGACTAGAGCCAACCTAAAAAATAAATCTACCAACCAAGAAATATAGGATCTCAAAAGGATCGCCCTTAGGCTCTCAATAATTTGAATTAGGTTATCTTTTGTTTGTTGTCCTATTTCTAGTTTTGGTTTTTTGTTATTTTATGGTTGGTTGCTGTAATTTGCCTATATCTTTAAGTAGCATTTTGTAAAAAGTGTTTCGGGTCCCTTCAAAACATGTTTGTTCCTTAATAAAAAGCATAATTAATTAATTATGCCAAAAGGCTAAATTAAATAAATATTAATTTAATCGATTTTAGGCATCTACAATGTGTATGTGCTTTAAAGTGTATAGGATATTACCATGACCATGGTAACTTTGAAAAATATATATCTAGGATCGAAAAGTGTTTGATAAAGAAAATGAATGCACAAACATAAATAACTTGGTAACGCCATAGATAATTGACTCTAAACAATGTCAAATAATTTTTTGCAACTAGTGTGGGAGAAAGACTTGGAAAATATGTCAAACTAAGACATAAAACATTCTAAGGGAATGGACACTAGATAAGTATAATTTACATAGTAGAAATCATGAATTGTGCAACTTTTTACTATACAACATAAGACCATAAAAACCTTAGCAAGATATTGAAATAACACTGCACAATTAAAACTCATAGATTTAATACACTAAAATAGTTGAAGTATAAACCTCAAATCAAAACCATAGGTTGCTATAATATATTGAATATGTTTTCTAAGAATTTAAATTACTTTTCTCTAAGATTAATCTAAGATAATAATTTGATAAGAGTAAGTTCTTATTACATGCATATATTTAACTTTATATATATATTCAAGAAAGATAGTTTAAATAATAGGAACTATAATATATTTAAGAAATAATTGTTTTAATAGGAATCAACTTGTCTTAAGGAGTCCTATGTCTTAAGTAAGGGTTTGAATAGGATGTCATATAATACATGTTAGGGGGACCCTATGTCTTAAGGTGTCGTAAGACATGTCATGCTTGATGTGTTAGAGATAGGAGGGAGTCTTAGGATGTGTTAAGTGATCCTATATGAGTGTTCATTTGTAAATATACTTCAATAAGATGTTACTTTAGTAACACATGTTTAGGAAATTTGTTTGGTGCATGTAAACAATCCCTAGTCTAGTGAAGTTATAGATTTAGCATAAAGTCATATATGTTGATTCTCCTTTATATAATCGAATAGCTCTAAATGTATTTTGGGAATAGATTTATTATACAATTTAAAAAAATTATTAAGGTAAAAAATATTAAATGTTGTAGGTAACTCCCATATGATCAATACAAGTTAGTTAATGTAGATATTAAAAAACATAGTGTTTAGGCCTTTAAATGGGTAAAGACTTGTGGATATGTGGTTTAGCGCACCATAACATAAGAAAATCATAAAAAAAAATTACCCATCCTAAAAGAAAACCTAAACCTACATAATCTACATCATGAGGTCATGCCCATGCAAGATAAATCAAAGGATACATGAATATATTTTTAAATATGAGGGAACCACAACATATCCAATTGAAATCAAATTAAGAATATGGATTCTTGCATAAGAAAATTACTATTTTAAAATTTTGCATTTAAAAGATTAATCTAATCATTCCTTTCATTCATTAATTGTATAAGACTAACATGCTATTATTGTTCATATAAATTCAACTCTATAAATAATGTAGTATACACAGATAATTTTGGAGCAAAGAAGGTATTTAAGATTATCAAATTTTTGAATTTTACAACAAAATAGAGGTCTCAGTCAAAAAAAGAAAGTATCGTTGGAAAAAAAGGGTAAAAACCCTTAATTTAGACTAAGATGTTGACGCTGGTGACATGGACATGACATGTTTCTACCACTGGGGTTTGGAGCTTCCTTCCACTGTAGGTTCGCCACTCCTTGGGGTTTTGCCAAGATTACTATCGAAAATGATAGTTAGATTATCATTTTTGACAATTAGAAACTATTTTAAAGAAATATTAAATAAATAGGCTCAATTGAAGGGTGTGTTTGATCTAACCTAGTACTTTATGAATAAACAATTGGCTAACATGACCTTCGATCGCACCTCCAACTTTAGGGGTGTTCTATCAAAGGTTTATGTTTGATTGATCACCAAGGAGACCTTCGAGTGAAGGTCCCCCTTCATTCAAAGGTGTTTACAATTGGTTTTTTAACTACCAATAAGTTTTCTTCGTGACAAAAAATATAACCCACTATTGTGGGATCACCAAAATACAATGATAGTTCACAAATAATATGACCACATCTATTATTAAAAATAGATAAACTCATGATTTATCATAAAATATGATATAAAACATGAAGATATACATATTATCACACCATGAGAGTAGTTGTAAATAATCATATATAATCTTCTATCCAATACCTCCAAAATCTAAAATACTGAAAAAATGAAAAACAATAAATGGTTTACAAAATAATGGGTCAAAAGTAAGTTCCAAAACTAGGTACCCAAATCTCAATACAAGGATTCTTGCATTCTCACATTTCATAGATTCTATCATAAATAGTAGTAAACCCACTTTCTCAGTTCTAGGAAAATGCATTACAATCACCAATATTTACAAAGATACTCCACAACTCCCAACCTTTGTCGTATGTTCATTACTCTTATTCAATGTCATTATAATAATATCCTAAGGAATTGAAAGAGACATAATAAAATAATATCCTAAAACTCCTCATATCAATCCAAGTTACCCATTCAGATAATTTTTTAGAACATGGATATTAGACATTAAGATTACAATTAGAAATCACACCTTTCTAACATAAGACATCACTATGGAACATTTTAATATCTTCTATAACATCATATGATACAACACTTAGAGAATGACAAAATAGGAATGAACCTACCCAAATAAAAATTTATAGCTTTCTTAAATCTATCTTGTTTGTTTGTAAATAAGCTAGTTATATTGAAAGGTGTATTATAATGGCAACATGAGAGATTGAAAGTGTCTATACGTTAAATACACTTTTGTAAATAAGCTAATTATGTTGAATGACATCTTAGAATCAACAATAAACATTAGAATAATAAATTCATTGGAGCTGACATTCACAATGTTATCAAAAATTTAAATATTGAAAAATTTATGAACATTGATTACATTCTTATTCCAAATGTATGTACACATGAAAACCAATATATATAATCCCACATAAGAAAAAGGAGACCATATGAAATAAATTATCTACAAATAATCCTTAAAAATCCCTTTAAATTTTTAATCCACCTTTTCTTATAAAACTAAAAGGATGTTATCTAAAGTTTTTTCTAAATTGTTCTATAAAATGAGTGAAAAAGTTTCTTTTTCTTTTTCTACTTTTCATCACAATAAAATATTGCTTTTCTTATTTAAAAAACAAGCAAAGTAAATATCACTTTGCTTGTTAAAAAAACAGGTAAATGGTAATATAGTGATCTTTGAATTATAAAAGAATCTCCATTTAAGTTCATATAAACAAGAACTTTATAGTTTTATTTTAATAAACTTTATTCTATCAAGACTGGTAAATTTTCTGAAGGAAATCACCTAACTCCTCACTCTAAATACTAGAATCCACGAAGTAAGCTGATTAAAAGCCCACTTCACCATTAAATTTCTAAACATTGGGAAAGCTTATAAGCAATGTTATGGATTTCTTATTCAGATAGAAAATAAAGTCTTACCAATCAATTATGTTTAGGAATCAATTATGCAATGTTTAGGGATCTTATGTTCTACTGTTTCAATTCAGACAACAAACCCAAATTAATGCCAGAAGTCAAATTGAACTGAAAAAAATATTATTATTATCACTTTTTATATCAGAAATTTGAGCAGAATTATCTAAAATAAACTACTCTCCTGAGGTGCAAACAATGTCAAAATAAACTATAAAAGGAATGTTTAAACAAGAATGTTTAATGAACAGCAGTTTTGAGCAGTGAAGAAGGAATGTTTTGTGAAGTGTGTTTGCAGGTAGCAAGGAGTTCTGTGAATGGGTGCAGCTAGAGATTGCTGCACATGTTTGTAATAAGCCATGCCTTTTCTAACTCTATAGATTTCTTAAACCCAATTTATTTCATTTTCTTCTTTGTCAAATTTGTCTTCTATGTTTTAATGGATTTCCAGAGTCCATTTTAGTATACACAAGGAGGACGTGGGCAAAGGTGGTAAAATTTGGCTTTACACCTTGCTTGATGGTTTCTCAAGCCTTCTGAACAATTCCGATTTGTACATATCCTATGATCTTTGCACTCCATGAAACTATATTTATTTCAAATATTTTGACAAATAGTTCATGCACTTTGTCTACGCTTCAACATTTTGCAAGCATATCTACCAGAGCAATTTCAACTACAACATTTAACGAAATTTGTGTTGGAAGTGAAGTTCAATGGATTCCTTCATCTTGCCGCCAAAATTTGTGGCTCTTCAACTTCTCCTTGCAAGCTCTTTAAGAGCTGGTTGTATTTCATTTGTAGAGTGATTTTTTGGAGCTGCTTGCAGCTGTGTATGTGTAAAAACCAGATTAATTATTAATCTATTGATTTCCCTGCTTCAAGTGTGGACGTAAGCAATTGCCGAACCACGATAAATCTGTGTGTCTCATTTGTCTGTGTTGTGTGTTTATAATTATGTTTTCTCTGCTGTTTAAATTTGTTTCTTCATCCTAACAATTGGTATGAGAGCGAGGTGAGATCGTTGTTTAGATTTTGGTGGTTGAAATTCCAGAATCATGGAAGAAGCGAAGATAGAGAAGTTCTTCGGTCAGAGCTTCGGGTTATGGAAGGTGCAGATGGTGTCTTTGTTGATAAAGCAAGACCTTTCACTTGCGCTTGAAGGGAAAGAAAAGAGGCCAACTGAGATGGCTGATGAAGAATGGGAAAAATTAGACAAGAAGGAAAGAGTGACAATTTTTCTCTTGCTGTCCAACAATGTTCTCTTCAACGTCATGGGTGATGCAACAACAAAAGATGTATGGGATAGACTCATAGCCATGTATGAAATAGCATCAACTGCAAATAAAGTGTTTATCATGAAGCACTGTACAAACTGAAAATGAAAGAAGGTTGTGCTATGGCAAACCACATCAATGAATTTAATACATTGATTAGTCAAGCGACTTTGGTGGGGATGACACAAGATGATGAGAGAAAGGTTGTCTTTTATTATATTCTTTGCCAAGCAGCTAGAATGGTGTTGTAACAATAGTTAGCACATCTATATCCAGTAAAAATAAGTTGGTTTTTAATGATGTAGCAGCTACTCTTCTTAGTGAGGATTTGAGAAGAAAGAATGATGAACCTTCATCCGGTGAAGCCTTAACGGTGGTCAATGCCGAAAATAAAGGTAGAAGTCATAATAGAGGCAAAAATAATTACTATAGATATTCGAAATCAGCAAGGAGATCAAAGTCTAGAAACAGAAATGGTGAATGTTGGTTTTGTGGAAAAGCTGGTCATGTGAAGAAGGATTGTAGAAACTTCAAAAGGGCACAAGAGAGGGTGCAGGACAGCGAAGGAAATACAGTCTACGATAAAGATGATAGTGTTCTAATCCTTTCAACAACCGACACTACTCTGGATTCATGGGTGCTTGAATCCGGTGCCGCCCATCATGCTACCTCGTGTCTTGAAGCGTTCATTAACTACCATGAAGGTCATTTTGGAAACGTTTTCTTAAGAGATAACAAAGCTTGTGAAATTACAGGCAAAGGGGATGTATTTCTGCCATTAGAAGGTGGCAAACAATGGCTGCTCAAAGATGTTCATCATGCCCCAAAATTGAAGTGGAATTTGATATCTGTTGGACAACTCTTTGATCAAGGTCTTAATGTAAATTTTCTCCCAAATACATGGAAGGTAACTCATGGTACCATGTTGATTGCAAATGGTAATAAAGTGGGTAGTTTATACATATTTAAGACTCATGGTGAAGTGGGAGCTGCAATGGTGATTGAGGACAACAAAGTGGATCTTTGGCATCAAAGACTTGGGCACATTAACAAGAAAGGACTCCATGTTATGCATACAAGAAATCAGCTACCGGGCCTCAAACTTGTTGACTTAGCCTTTTGTGATCATTGCCTTTATGACAAACAAAAGAGAGTTAGTTTTTTGAAAGGTGGGCGTGACACAAAGATAACACCGCTGGAGCTTGTATACTCGGATGTTTTTGGGCCTACCGAGGTAACCTCCATTAGAGGGGTTAACTATTTTGTAACCTTTCTTGATGATTGTACAAGAAAAGTATGGATTTATATACTTTCTAGGAAATTTGAAGTCTTTTCAAAATTTAAAATTTTCAGGACTTTAGTTGAAAATCAGATTAGGCATAAGATTAAATGTTTACAAACCAATAATGGTGGAGAATTTTGTTCACATGAATTTGATGATTTTTGTGCTGATAATGGGATTAGAAGAATCAAGGTTGTTCCTTTCACTCCTCAAGAAAACGGTGTGGTTGAGAGGATGAATAGAACAATTCTTGGAAAGGCATGATGTATGTTGTCTAATGCAGGTTTAGGCAAGGAATTTTGGGCAGAAGCGTGTAACATGACAGTATATTTAGTCAACCAAAGTCCCTCATCTAAATTGGATTTTGATATTTTGGAAGAGGAATGACAATGGAAGAGGATTTCATACTCACATCTCCATGTGTTTGGATGTGAATCCTTCTCGCATATACCTAAGGAGAAGCAAACCAAATTGGATCCAAAGTCACTGAAATGTATTTTTGTGGGGTATGGCGAAGAGCAATTTGGGTTCAGATTGTGGGATCCAGTTCACAAAAAGATTGTTTGTAGCAGGGATGTAATTTTCTATGAGACCTCCTTCCCCGCACTACAAGATTCAAATAAATCAGAGAAAGAATATGTCCCTATGTCTTTGTTTCAAAATTTGACTACTAGCGCTTTGCCTCCGGTCTCTCATTCAGTGGGAGCTCCTATGACATCTACCTTAGTTGAATATAATTCTCAGACTAAGAATGATGAAGAAGATAGTATCTTTTATGAAAGCCCACTACCATTTGAAACAACACCTTGTGAAGAACTGGACATGGATTCACAGTCTTCAAAGGTTTGCAGGAAGAATCCTTTTGTGCCACGGCCTACATCACAGTCCACCTTGCTTGGATGACATAGTTTGCACACCTCACGGTGCCCTACATCCCTATCTCCGCACCCAGTAGAATGTTCTTCTCCGCGAGCTCCCTGCACTCCTTCCCGTGAGCTCCCCGTAGGCCCTCTCTCCATGGGCTCCCCACCCCATGGGCCCTCCCTGCTCTTTCTCCCGTGTTCAAATGTCTCCACGGGGCTTGTGCCACCACCGCATGGCTTCCCTGCCATTGATGATGTGGCAGCACCCTCCCATAGACCCCACTCCCTGCTTACTCATCAAATGTAGGCAGAGCAAGACATCTCTACGGGTCCATTCTCCCATGAATTTTTGGAACCCAATGTGGACAAAAATCCACAAGCCTTCGAATACCCTGCAGATAGGAAAACAAACAGAGACATTACCAGACACAAAAATAGAGACATTACCAGGCAAATTAACAATGGGAGTGATGTCGATTTTCATAAATTGAATGATTCTACTACTCAAAAAGAGAATCAATTGAAGAAATCTATCAGATAGAGGTGACCTCCTACAAAGTTCTCTGACTATGACTTATTATTTTGTGAAGAAGTTGAGCCTACTTTGCTAATTTCTGATCAAACAGAGCCTGCAACATACAAAGAAGCTTGTAAAATTGCAGAATGTGATAACTGGCATGCTACAATGTGCGAAGAAATGGATGCACTATTGTGAAATCAGACATGGGATTTGGTGCCACTTCTACCTAACAGAAAGACATTAAGAAATAAATGGGTGTATAAATAAAAGATAAAGCCAATGGTCGCAAAAGATTTTGAGCAAGACTGGTTGTCAAGGGATATGCTCAGTAGAAAGACCTCGATTTCAAAAAAATTTTCTCGCCAGTAGTCAAAATGACTACTATTCGAGCAGTATTGGGCTTAGTTGTAGGCTGAGATCTTGAACTTAAACAACTGGATGTGAAGACGACATTTCTCCATGGCGATCTTGATGAGGAACTATTTATGCATCAGCCAGAAGGGTTCATTAAAAAGGGGTAGGAACACCTCTATTGCAAATTGAAACATAATTTCTATGGGCTTAAGCAAGCCCCCGCCAATGGTATCTTAAATTTGACAAATTCATGATTGGTCACAAGTTTACTCGTAGTGAGTTTGATCCTTGTATCTACTTTAAAAAGCTTCCTAATGGCGAATTTTTCATACTTCTCCTTTATGTGGATGATATGTTAGTGGCTGGCACAAGCATGAAGATTATGAGTGAACTTAAAACTCACTTAGTAAAAGGAATTTGCCATGAAAGATTTAGGGGCAGAAAAGAAGATTCTAGGAATGACTATTTTTTGAGATAGGACAAAGAGAGAACTCAAACTATCTCAGCAAGATTACATTAAAAAAGTATTAGACAGATTTGGTATGGCGGATGCTAAGTCTATTTGCATACCCTTAGCCTCTCATTTTCAGTTATCTTCTCAATTGTGTCCAAAAGCACAAGAAGATAAGGAGTTTATGGACAAAATTCCATACAAATCTGCAGTTGGCAGTGTTATGTATGCTAGGGTGTCTACTCGTACATACATTGCTCATGCTGTGGGAGTGGTGAGTAGATTTATGACTAACCGGGCAAATCACATTGGGAGGTGGTCAAGTATATCTTGCGGTATCTCAAGGGTACTTCTGATTTTTGTTTATGATTTGGAAAGGACAAGGCAGTTTTGCAAGGGTTTACTAATTCTGATTTTGTTGGAGATTTAGACAAAAGAAAGTCTACTTTAGGTTATGCTTTCACATTCGTCGGGGCATCGATTAGTTGGGCTTCAAAATTGCAACATATAGTTGCTCAATCGACTGTGGAGGCTGAATACATAGCTCTTTCCAAGGGAGCAAAAGAGATGGTATGGTTGCAACTCTTGTTCAGCGAGTTGGGTTTGAAGCAATTAGATTTTGCTTTTTTTTCTGATAATAGCAGTGCCATCTTTATGACTAAACATCAGACATCTCAGCCTCGATCAGAATATGTTGATGTTCACAGTCATTATGTTCGCCATATGGTCGAAGAAGGCAAGTTTCATGTAGATAAAATTCATACCGACAAGAATTCGGCTGATGTGCTCACTAAAGTAGTTAAGTGGGAGAACTTCGATTTCTGTCGAGCTTCTCTCAGCCTTTCCAATAACTGATAGCAGGACTGAGTGGGAGAATCTACTTGTTGCAACAGTTCGTTGGCCTTCAGTGGGAGATTGTTGGAAGTGAATTCCAACGGACTCCCTCATCTCTTCTCCTTGCAAGCTCTTTAAGAGCTGATTGTATTTCATTTGTAGAGTGATTTTCTAGAGCTGCTTGCAGCTATGTATGTGTGAAAACCAGATTAGTTATTAATCTATTGATTTCCCTGCTTCAAGTGTGGACGTAGGCAATTGCCAAACCACAATAAATCTGTGTGTCTCAGTTGTCTATGTTGTGTGTTTATAATTTTGTTTTCTCTACTGTTTAAATTCGTTTCTTCATCCTAACAATTTGTCTCTTCTCTATGCTTCAATGGATGTCAATGCATTATTTTCTTCTGTAATCTAGTTTCTATCATAGCATTGACTACAGTAAATTAGACCCAAAATTATTTTTCTTTCAGAATGATGATGTTATAAATAAGCAGCTACCAATGGTAATTTCCAAAAAGAAATTGCTTGCATGTATGTTATAATTAAGCAGCTAGCAAAGGTAATTTTCAAAAAGAAATTGCTTACATGCATGTTTTCCAATGCCAAGAAAACACCCACGATATCTGCCAGATAGTTGGAATTCCTTGAAAGCAAGCTAACGAACATGAAATATGGAATAAATCAATCCATAAAACACAATAAGAAAATACCTGGTACAATGTTTGCGTTGCAGCTTTACATTAAAACTCTGCATGCAATAATTTCAAATGGCAATCAAAAAATGCTAGTCTTTGAATATATATACATAATCCAGCCGGAGAATTTAAAGCTGTAAAACAACTTCATCGTTGGAGGATAAGAAAATACAGTTTTATTTTTTATTTTTTTATTTTTTTGGAACTGAAATGAGTAGAATCATTTTAATGCTTAGAATCATCTTTAAAGCAAGTAAAAATAGTTAATTTTTATTTATTTATTTTAATTTAAAGATAAAATATGTTTTCTTTATCTAAATTTCTGTTTAGTTTTGGGTTTATTTTGATCATATGATTTAATATAATTATAACTTGATATGTGACATATTTTTGTGTTAAGTTCATTCTTTCTTTCATTTCTATTTATTTTCATTTATCTACTTCTATTTGTACCGATTTTCTCATATTTTCTTGGCTTAGATATTGAACTACTTGAGATTGAACCCAAAATTATGGTTTTAAATTCAAACTTTGTATTGCTACTTTTTCCCACTAATTGTGAGTTAACATGGTACATGATTGTGTTACTAAATTTTGTTATGTCTTAGTATTTAAAATAATTTGAAATGGGTGTGTAATTTCATAGGGAAAAGTCACAAGTGACCAAAAGGAGAAAGAATTGACCCATGGGAGCTCAAAATAAACACATGTACATTAAAATTCGAACTACCCACATGTTTGTTTGTCGTCTTCCAAACACTCAGCAAGGCCACAATGTTGGTCTAATAGAGGGGATAATTTAGGAGAAATTGACACTCACAATTTGATAGCTTCTGGTAAGGCATTTATTTCAAAATGTGGCACATCTTTCAACAAATTCAAATATTTATGATCAATGCAAAGCCATTTTTAAATGTCAACAATTTACAAGATCAATCTTATAGGTTAGAAGATTATTTTTTTTCAAATTAGGTCTTTTTTATAGTGTTTGGGATACACATGTACTTGACATAGAAAGAATGTGTTTGTAAATAGTTTGTGTAGTGAACATATTATGGATACTAAATAGGGTGAATGAATTTTACTTAGCACCAACATTATAAATTGTTCACTATATTCTGTAAGGTAAGCATCATATTTAATTCACCTAGATTAATCCATGTTAGGTATTTTTACATTTGCATCTTTTGTGAATCTAACATTTACTTACACAACTTATCATTCTCCTTTGCATTTATTTTCTTCATTAGAGTTTTTGAACTCAAGACATGTTTTAATTATTACATATCTCATTTATAGATCTAATTAGAGTTTAAAATTCTCATGTTTTGATTATTATATCTATATTCTATGGTTGGAGGTTGCATTGTCCAATCTTACTTTCACCCTTCCTAGCCACATTTGTTGGGGCCTTGAAGAATTTTGTTTTACATCTTGTTATTATTTCATTTGCCTTTATAAATTAGACCTATATTTTTTGTCCTTATATTATATTTTTGGGATTTGATACACAATCTTGTGAAACCTAGTCATTCACCTTAAATTTATATCTTCATTATTACATCTTTACATCATGGATTATCATGTTCCATTATCCTTGATTACAAAATATGCCAATCTTATAGATTTTGATGTCTTTACACACTTTGTGAGATGCAATCTAGACATATCTAATTTAATCATAATTTTTAACTATAAGGATGGGGCCATATATTCTAGGGAGGCTTTGCTTCAAAATGTATGCAGTTTTTCCTCCTTTATGGAATTATCATAGCATTCACTTCTTTTTGAGATACACTAATCTCACTTATCCATAACTCCTATATTTCCTACCCCTCTCATTGACACTTTATTTATGAATACCTTTTCATGGTTCTCGATATTGTCCTCTTCTCCATATTTTTTATAACAAATTTGGATTATTGTGCACGTCTTTATTTTGACAACTCATTGTTCATTTATGAAATAACTTAGTTTGTCATAATTAACCTAGACCGTATACACACACTTCACAATCCCATTTTTATTTAAATAAAGGGGTAAAATCCAAGTGCTTAGCTCTCCTTTTAGGATAGCCACTAAGCCTATTCATGCTCCAAAATATTATGTCATGGACATTTGAGATCATAGTTTGCATCCACAGGCTCATCATCTCATTTTCATCCATATCATTTTTTGTGAATCTGGTGTGACTCAAGTACTTTTATATTGTCTAATTTTAAAGTGTGCATTTGATTTATTTGCATATGTTTTTTTATTTAGATGTAATTATTTATAAAATGTATTGATTATATACTTGCATTTAAATAAATGGTTAGTTTATCACATTATTGTTATTCCATATCACTTAATTAATTGATTAGTTAATTGCATCATTGTCATTTCATTTTATATTTGCAATAAAACTTGTGTCATAAACCAAAACATTAAAAACATAAGTAAACATCACTATTTTTTCTTCTAGCTTTTCACTTTCAATTCCTTTCTAGCACCATGTGTATCTTGTTGAATATTATACTTATTTATGATTTTTATGACCCATTGTTTCGAAATTGAAGTTTTTATGAGAAGAAGTTAGTGACTCATGGCTTCATATGCTTAAGTAGTGTTGGTGTTTTGATTACAAGGGAAAACTGGTTTTACAAGGACTAGAAATCCAAAGTCATAAAAAAAGAACCAAAAACTATCTTAAACAACCACCAACCATGACCTAACAGAAAAACGGACATGAACCAAGCCACAAAAACCAAGCCAAAGAAGCCCCACAAAACAACAAGAAGAACAAAACATAATAACTAAAGAATAAAACTACAACATTTTGACAAATTTATCATTCTTCTAAATGATATCCTCATTGATATTCTTAACTTTATTAATGTTACTGTCAACAAGGGTCATACCTTTATCCTTTCTAGGGAGCCTTGTCACTAGACGAAGTAGGGGCTTCTCATTCACATCTAGATCCGCATCCACATCCTCTGAGGGAGCCCTGAAATTATTACGGGTACCAACATTCACAACCTTATCTTTCTTACCCATATTGGTGCTACTAGTAGGGGACTTGCCCTGAGAAATAACATGAATAACTTTATCTTGTTCATTGAGTCTACGGAGACCAACAATGGTATTATCCATGGTAGACATACTCACCTCCACCACTACGTTCAAACTTTGCTGAAGTTCATAGATGTCATTTTCCAGAGCCTTAATGTGCTCTTCGTGGTCCTCCTTAAGGTCCTTAATCCCATTAGACAAGGTATGCATATTCGCAAGAATTGTTTCCATGTCCCTATTGGGCAGATTGGCCTTCTCCTTGAGATTATTAATCTCCTGTGAAATCCGGGTGAACAAGGCATTTTGGTTATCCTATAAATTCCTCAAGTTAATATTTGTAATCATATTCTCAGGGACAGAGGAACCCACCACCATTAGTAGGTATAAAAACATTGACACCCTAATCCTCCATGGGCCCATCCAAATCAATTTGAGAGGCATTCAAATGCTTAGAAGAATTCTTGTTGACATTGACAAACGGGGGCCTAGAGACTTTGGTTTTGCCCTTAGCACTCGACATAGAAACCCTAGCAACCCTTTTACAATTCACATCAGGAATAGGGTCCACTAAATTAGGGACATATTTAGGGTTGTCCTCCTCATCAAATATAATAATTCTTTTTCTGCCATTAGGATTAGGGATTTTGGATGGCAAGGGGCCCTATTTATTATAAATATGGAAGATCTCACCCCCATTGAACTCCACCTCTTAATTACAAGAGGTGTCCACATAATGTGTCCAATCATTCTTGTTGTATTCAATACCAGTTTTAGCCCTTAGATTCCTCTCAACATGCATAGCCTTGGAATACTCCATAATAAATATGATTAAGCCCTCATGGAGAACAAGAGAGGACACACTTTTCTCATGAGCCCTAATGCTATTATTCAATGACGAGACCAGATAAAAGGGCGAGAAAATGCACTTGTAATACCGAAAATGATTAAGAATGATGAAGTGATGGGTAAGTGCACCAAGATGGTGAATAGAAAAGTGGCCACATCCACAAAAAAATGAATTTTTTCATAACCCGTGCGTGTTCTGGAAATTAAAAAGCATACTAGACTTGGTAACACCAAGCCTAGCCAAAAACATTTTAAAAAACAAAAAGTTCCTCAAAACCCCATTATATTTTATAATTAAAAATCAAAAGTTCCTCAAACGGGTTTTGAGGAACATTATATTTTATAATAAAAAATCATAAGTTCCTCAAAACCTGTAAGTGTTTTGAGGAACATTATATTTTTTAGAAACCCACAGGCTATGCAGAACTAGAAGTTTTGGCCTTAGTTTTGCATAACCCGTATGGGTTATGTAGAACTAGGAACCAAATAGGAAGTTGGGAGAGAGAGAGGGGGAGGGGGGGGGAAGAAAGAGAAGGGAGAGAGGGAGAGAATAGGATTAAGAGAGAGAGAGAGAGAGAGAGAGAGAGAGAGAGAGAGAGTAATGGGTAGGAAGAGAGGGATAGAATAGGATAGGGAGATGGGGAGGGAGAGAGAGTTAGAGATAGAGAGGGAGAGAGATAGGGAAAAAAAGAGGAGAGAGAGAGAGAGAGAGAGAGAGAGAGAGAGAGAGAGAGAGAGAGAGAGAGAGAGAGAGAGAGAGAGAGAATAGGATAAGGAGAGGGGGATGGAGGGAGAGGGAGAGAGAGGGAGATTAGGAAGAGGAGAGGGGGAAAGGGAGAGAGAGAGGGAGATTAGGAAAATGAGAGGGGGAGAGGGAGAGAGAGCGAGATTGGGAAGATGAAAGGGGGAGAGGGAGAGAGAGAGAGGGAGATTAGGAAAAGGAGAGGGGGAGAGGGAGAGAGAGGGAGACTGGGAAAATAAGAGAGAGAGAGAGAGAGAGAGAGAGAGAGAGAGAGAGAGAGAGAGAGAGAGAATATGATATGGAGAGGGGGAGGGGGGAGAGAGAGGAGATTGGGAGAGGGAGAGAGAGAGAGAGAGATATGGAGAGAGAGAGAGAGAGGGGAGGGAAAGAGAGATAATAGGATAAGATAATGAGAGGGGGAGGGAGAGAGGGTTAGAGAGAGAGAGAAGGGGATAGGAAGAGAGGGAGAGAGATAAGGAAAGAGAGAGAGAGAGAGAGAGAGAGAGAGAGAGAGAGAGAGAGTAGGATAAGGAGAGGGGTATGGAGGGAGAGTGGGAGAGAGGGATATTAGGAGAAGGAGGGGGGGAGAGGAACATATAGGGAGATTGGGAAAAGTAGAGGGGGAGAGGTTGAGGGAGAGAGAGGGAGAGAGAGGTGGATTGGAGAGAGAGAGAGAGAGAGAGAGAGAGAGAGAGAGAGAGAGAGAGAGAGAGAATAAGATAGGAAGAGGGAGAGAATAGGATAAGGAGAGGGGGAGGGGGAGAGAGGGAAAGGGAGGGTGGATATGGTGAGAATATGATAAAGAGAGTGAGAGGGAGAGGGAGAGAGAGAGAGAGAGAGAGAGAGAGAGAGAGAGAGAGAGAGAGAGAGAGAGAGGAGAAGAGGGTGAGAAACATGAGGTAGAGAGAGAACAAGAAGTAGAAAATGTTGGCATTATAACAAACAATAAGAGATTGTTGGCATTTCAATTAGGATATTGAGAAGGTTGTTGATGATTATGGATATAACTGATTAAGGATGTTTACTGTCTTAATATTATTATTTTGTCATTGATGTCAAGAAATTGATTTTCTAATTCAATATGATGTTGCCATATCTTAAGAAGTATGATTCGATGAGTATAAAGATGTCGGTAAAAGACACAGAAAGATTGTGATGAATAAGGGGAGAAATAAGATATTCAATGGGCAACTATTACCAAGTTAGACAATGATGAGATCATGATGTTTAGATTGTTTTGATATCCTACATATTTTATTGATTGTAAGGTTAATACTATACTATGTTACCAAGAAAAGAACCTAGTCGGTAAACCCTAAGGTTATCGCTATCGGTTAATGAAGGCGGAATGTCTACCGAGTGAAGTTTAGTATTTATCGAGTTGCAATCGAGTTGTAACAAAAAGCATTAAATGATTAAAAGCGTTATTTAATGAAGGAATTTGATGAGCTGGAATTGATTAAATGATTGGTATGTCGTGCATGAAGTTTGTTAAGGATCTATGGTAAAGGAAGATCAGTAGAAAGATCTATAGCTCAGATTGAACCGCAATACCTTAGCACAAGTTCTAAGAAATGTATGCAAGTTCCAAGGTGAGGTAAAACATTTTTAGATCGGAGGATACATTGAACCTAGTCAAGTTTGAAGATCTGATGGCTATGATTGATCATGAGATATGTGATCAAGGAGATTCAGCAGTTAGCGAATTGTTTATAAATAAGGAACTATTGATAAACAATGTATGCGGGCAAGTGTAAACACAGGGATGCTACATAGTGATTACTGAGCACAGAAGCTTGAAGACCTGTTTGATTAACAAAGTATAGAGCCCAACAGAGGGACAAGATAAGTCCTATGACTAGATTGTATTGAGCAAATAAGAATCTGCTTTAGCATTTTTGATGTGAAGTTGCAAACATATTTTATTACTGTTATTTTGTGAAGTGATAGAAAATCTCTTAGCCAAGTGGACTTAACAGTCTTATTTGTAAAACCCTCTAGCAAGGTGACATTCTAATTGAGTGTTTGAAACCCTTTAACAAGGTCACCTCTAACAAGGTGAAGATCCTAACAGATCTGAGGGAAATCTCTTAACCAAGTCACATCTAGCAATGTGTTTGTAATCTTTAACAGGATTTGCTTTTAACCGAGCACACTCTAGAAGAGTATATTTCTTAGTGGGTCCAAAATCCCATAGTGGTTTTTCCCTATTTAGGTTTCCATGTTAAATCTAGTGTTATGAGTGTTATGATGTTTATATGCTTATGAGTTTGCATGTTTAGCAGTTTTGGTTATATTGTTGAAGTATATGTTACCAAGGTTGAATCTGTTATTTTTATGGAAGATTAAGTTTGTATGATTCACCCCCCCGCCCCTCTCATCTTGTTAGCTATTGGCATCTATACTTACATTAAGTATCAGAACTATCAATTGGTATTAGAGCTATGGACTCCAGAAGAAAAAGTTTAAAGGTACTTGAGGAAAAGATGCAAACATGTATAAGAGGGATGCACCGAAGCTGAACAAGTCAAGCTTCTCTACATGGCAGAAAAGGATGAAGCTGCACCTATCAGGAGTTGGAGAATATGTTGTATATTATCTGGAGAGTGATTTCATTACTCCTAGCACCTATCCATTGACAATGGAAGAGATAAAGTCAAAGCAAGAATATATTCAAGCAATGCTTGAAATAACATCTGCATTGACCGACTCAGAGTTTAATGATCTAGAAGGTTGCAATGATGCCAAGGCAATGTGGGACAAGATCATATCTGTGTATGACGGTGATGAACATTTTCAAAGAGAAAAAGTTCATAGTCCAAGAGGACAACTTGAATCTATGAGGATGAATAAAGGTGAGAACATAACCCAGTACAATACAAGACTAAAGGAGATTGTCAATCAAATCAAAGGAGCAGGAGGAACCATTGAAGAAAAGGATGTCACAAGTAAGTTATTGAGAACCCTTCTACCTGCTTATGCAATCCGAGTCTCTGCAATCAATGAATTGAGGTCTGTACCCAATATGCCAGTTTCTTTGGATGCTACTATTGGTAAGCTACATGCATTTGAGTTAAGTAACTATGATAACAGTGGGTCTTTGGTAAATAAAATTGAGTCTGCATTTAGTTCTTTTCATCGTGATGAATTTGATGATTACAATGATAGAAAGTATAAGTACTCTGAAGGGAATCAGAGTGGAGCAAGTGAAAGATATCGCAAAAACATGGAGGACGTACACAAACTTTATGAAGAAATCAGAAAGCAAGAAGAGTTTGAAGCACTATTAGCTAGAAGGTTATCGAGAGGCAAAGGTAAGTATAAAGGAAAACTATCTTTGAAATGTTTCAATTGTGATAAGATAGGAAATATGGCTTCTAATTGCCCTGACAAAGAATCCAGTGAAAAGAGAGATTACCGAGATGGTAGACAAAGATAATCATTACAGAGGACACCGAGACTTTAGAAGAAGAGATAGAAAGTCATGCCTAATAGCCGATGAGGAATCAAATGATGATAAATTAGATGAAACTGATACAAGGGAAGTAGTTTAAGTGGCTATCAAAGATGGATCAGATGAAGAAAGTTATGAAGAAAAAGCCCTACTATCTCACATAAATACTAATGATTCTTGGATCATAGATAGTGGATGCTCACATCACATGATAGGTGATAAACTCGAGTTTGTTAAATTAGAAGATTATGATGGAGGTTATGTAAGATTTGGTAATGATGCACCATGCCCGGTAAAAGGTAAAGGATCCATAACACTTCTTGACAATGCTAAATGTAATGAAGTTTATTCGGTTGAAGGTTTAAAATATAATTTGTTGTGTAGCACAACTAAACAACACAGGTTACCAAATAGAATTTCAGAAAGGAATTGTCAAAGTTCATGACAAGCATGGAAAGTTAGCTGCTACCGGGACTCAAACAAAAGGTAATACATTTCATCTTGACTCAACTAGGAACAAGTGTCTTTATGCAAAGATAGATGATACCTAGTTATGGCATAAAAGGTTTTGTCATGTAAATTTTGATAATCTAATCAAAATAAGTAAGAAGCACCGAGTAACAGGTCCACCAAGTTTGGAAAAACCTGAGAATGCTATGTGTCGAGGATGCCAAATCGGTAAGATGACAAGATCAAGCTTTACAAGTAAGTCCTACAATTCTAAGGGAATTTTAGATCTTGTGCACACTGATCTTTGTGGTCCTATGAAAGTTCAAAGTTATTATGGTGATAAATATTTCATATTATTTGTGGATGATTATTCAAGGATGATGTCAGTTATGTTTTTAAAAGAAAAATCAGAAGCTTTTCAAATGTTTAAATGGTACAAGGCAAGAGTTGAAAATGAAACAGGAAGACAACTGAAATATCTTAGATAAAATAAAGGAGGAGAGATTACCTTTGATGAGTTCAACTTATTCTGCAATGATCATGGTATAAAAAGACAAGTCTCTACACTAAGAACTCCATAGCAAAATGGGATAGCTGAGAGAAGAAACAGATCTATTGTGGATTGTGCTAGAACCCTGATGATTGAAAAGAAAGTGCCACAAACATTTTGGAGAGGAGCAATAAGCACAATAGTTTACACCCTGAACTGAGTACAACTGAAGAAAGGAAGTTTGAAGACACCATATGAAATCTAGTATGACAAGAAACCTAATGTAAGTTACTTTAAAATCTTTGGAAGTAGATGCTATGTACACAAAGATGATAGAAATGGAAAGTTTGATCAAAAAAGTGAAGAAGGAACATTTCTTGGTTATTCTTCTAGAAGTAAAGCATTTAAATGTCTGGTCAAATCATCTAACAAAATAGTAGAAAATGCAAATGTGAAAATTGGTGAATTTGTAGAAAGAAATGATGAAGGAAACTCAAAAGAACCAGAAGATTATGAAGGATTGTATATGTTCAACCGAGAAGTCCTACTAAGAAAATTGCTGAAGGAAATGAAGAGGATATTCAGTTACCAAGTAATGAAGAAGATCATACAGAGCCTACCGAGCCTGTATTAGCCAAGTATGTCAGAAGGAATCATGCATCAAGTCAAATTATAGGAGATAAAGATGATCTAGTGATGACAAGGAACAAACTGAGATAGAACACATGTTTGATATCTGAATTTGTACCGAGAATAGTGAAAGAGGCATTTAATAGTAAAGATTGGGTAAATGCTATGATAGAAGAGATTGATCAAATCAAGAAGAATGACACATGGACACTAGTCCCAAGACCGAAGGACAAAAATGTAATCAGTACAAAGTGGATTTTTAGAAACAAGCTAAATGAAAAAGGTGAGGTCATTCAAAATAAAGCAAGACTAGTTTGCAAAGGTTATGATCATGAAGAGGGAATTGATTATGGTGAGACTTTTGCACCTGTTGTAAGACTTGAAGGAGTAAGAACATTGTTGACATATGCTGCTTACAAGAAATTCAAAGTATATCAAATGGATTTCAAATCTGCATTTCTGAATGGTATATTAGAAGAAGAAGTTTATATTGTACAACCTGAAGGATTTGTTGAAGACAAGAATAAAGATCAGGTATGTAAATTGAAAAAAGCTTTATATGGTCTGAAACAAGCACCTAGAGCATGGTATGAGAGATTTCACTCTTATTTAATCAAGATTGGTTTTATAAGGACAAGTGAAAACAACAATATGTAAATGAAGAATGATGAAAATGGAATACTGGTCTCAGCCATATTTGTTGATGACATTATATTTTGTGGAAATGATTCTCTATGTAAGAACTTTAGAAATGAAATGTGCAAAGAATTTGAGATGTCATTAATTGGTGAGATAAAGTATTTTATAGGTTTATAGATACTGCAAATGAAAGATGATATTTTCATTACTCAATCCAAGTACATAAAGGAAATCTTGAAGAAATTTGGAATGGAGGATTCAAAACTAGTAAGTACTCCTATTACTACCAACTATAAACTATCAAAGAATGATGAATCTGCATCTGTTGATGAGACACATTACTGATCCATGATTGGGAAGCTACAATATGTTATTCACAGTAGGATAGACATAGCACATGCAGTAGGTATAGTTGCAAGATTTTCTGTAGATCCCAAGGAAACACACATGACAACAATCAAGAGAATTTTCAGATACTTGAAAGGTACTGAGGATTATGGCTTAGTATATTAGAAAGGAAATGAGTTTGATTTAAAAGTGTATACTAATGCTGATTGGGCAGGCAACATTGATGACAGAAAAAGAACAAGTGGAGGATCTTTCTTTTTAGGAGAAACAATAGTGAGTTAGCTTAGCAAGAAACAAGGATGTGTTTCACAGTCAACAACAGAAGCTGAGTATGTTGTTGCAGCACTGAATTGTACCAATATAGCATGGATCAAACAACTGTTGGAAGGTATAAATGAGAAAGTTACCGAGCTAGTAACTATATTCTGTGACAATACTAGTGCTATTAACATTTCAAAGAATCCTGTTATGCACTCTAAGACAAAGCACATCTCTATCAAATGTCACTATCTTAGAGAAGAAGCTCAAGAGAAGAAAGTGGTGTTGGAGTATGTTAGCACAAAGGAACAAATAGTAGATATCTTCACCAAGCCACTACCAAGGGACAGTTTTGAGTATCTCAGAAGCAAGTTAGGGGTCCTACCCCTATCTTCTACTCTTTCACTGAGTTCGGTGAAAGTATCAATTCAATGACTCTACAAAATATCTTTTAGGAGTTGATGCTGATTTACACACTTTAGAATGTTTTCTAAAGGTGTGCAGGAAACAATAACAAGGAACAAGAATTCAAGACATAATGCTCTGACCGAGACCAAGTTGAAACATAACAACAAGGAATTCACTTCTCAGTGGAAGAAATCATGTTTTAGTTCTTTTACTTTTTTGGCATTGCTGTCAAAGGGGGAGAAGTCTAATGACACAGGGAGAGCATTTTAGAATCTCACAGCAATCCGAATCAATTAGGTCAAACCAATTGGTTTTGCCATCAATGCCAAAGGGAGAGATTGTTGGCATTATAACAGATAATAAGAGATTGTTGGCATTTCAATTAGGATATTGAGAAGGTTGTTGATGATTATGGATATAACTGATTAAGGATGTTTACTGTCTTAATATTATTATTTTGTCATTGATTTCAAGAAATTGATTTTCTAATTCAGTATGATGTTGCCATATCTTAAGAAGTATGATTCAATGAGTATAAAGATGTTGGTAAAAGACACAGAAAGATTGTGATGAATAAGGGGAGAAATAAGATATTCAATGGGCAACTATTACCAAGTTAGACAATGATGAGATCATGATGTTTAGATTGTTTTGATATCCTACATATGTTGTTGATTGTAAGGTTAATACTATACTATGTTACCAAGCAAAGAACCTAGTCATTTAACCCTAAGGCTATCGCTATTGGTTAATGAAGGCGGAATGTCTACTGAGTGAAGTTTAGTATTTACTTAGTTGCAACCAAGCTATAATAGAATGCGTTAAATGATTAAAAGAGTTATTTAATGAAGGAAGCTAATGAGCTAGATTTGATTAAATGATTGGTATGTCATGCATGAAGCTTGTTAAGGATCTATGGTAAAGAAAGATGGACAGAAAGATCTACAGCTCAGATTGAACCGCAATACCTTAGCACAAGTTCTAAGAAATGTATGTAAGTTCCAAGGCAAGGTAAAATGTTTTCAAATCGAAGGATACATTGAACCTAGTCAAGTTTGAAGATCTGATGGCTATGATTGATCATGGGATATGTGATCAAGGAGATTCAGTGGTTAGCAAATTGTTTATAAATAAGGAATTGTTGATAAACAATGTATGCGGGCAAGTGTAAACACAAGGATGCTACATAGTGATTACCAAGCACAGAAGATTGAAGACTTGTTTGATTACCAAAGTATAGAGCCCAGCAGAGGGACAAGATAAGTCCTATGACTAGATTGTATTGAGCAAATAAGAATCTACTTTAGCATTTTTGATGTGAAGTTGCAGATATATTTTATTACTATTATTTTGTGAAGTGATAGAAAATCTCTTAACCGAGTGGACTTAACAGTCTTATTTGTAAAACCCTCTAGCAAGCTGACATTCTGATTGAGTGTTTGAAACCCTTTAACAAGGTCACCTCTAACAAGGTGAAGATCCTAACAGATCTAAGGGAAATCCCTTAACCGGGTCACATCTAGCAATGTGTTTATAATCTTTAACAAGATTTGCTTTTAACTCAGCATACTCTAGAATAGTATATTTCTTAGTGGGTCTGAAATCCCATAGTGGTTTTTCCCTATTTGGGTTTCCACGTTAAATCTGGTGTTATGAGTGTTATGATGTTTATATGCTTATGAGTTTGCATGTTTAGCAATTTTGGTTATATTGCTGAAGTATATGTTACCGAGGTTGAATCTCTTGTTTTTATGGAAGATTAAGTTTGTATGATTCACCCCCCCCTCTCAGCTTGTTAGCTATTGGCATTTGTACTTACATTAAGTATCAGAACTCTCAGAAAAGGGTGAGAGACTCGACAGAGAGAGAAGTGTGAGGGGGAGAGAGATGAGATAGAACTCAAGGGAGATAATTAGGGGTCAAAATAGACAGAGGTAGTGATGGGGGAAGGAAGACGAGAGAGAGAGGAAAAGAAGAGAGCCATGCATGTATACAAACATATATACGTATATCTATATAAATATATGTATATATAAGTATAGATATGCATATATACATACATAAACACATATTATATATCTATGTTTATACATATGTGTAGTAAATTCTAAGTTTACAAGCATATATTATTATGTCTTCATAACCCATACAGGTTTTGTGAAACACAAAATAATGGTTTTAGTTCTACATAACCCATATGGGTTATGTAGAACTGTGAATAGTACTATTTGTTTTTCAAAATCTGTGCAGGTTATGGAGAACTGTGAATAGTAATTTTTGTTTTCCAAAACCCGTGTGTGTTTTGGCTTGGTAAGAGGGTTGTAAAATGACCCTAAGGCTTGAAAGCCCATTTTCTCCCCATTTTTGTCCCTTTACAGATTTTTTCATTTTCCAACATGATTTATCGACTTCATTGCCATTAGGTTTACAAATGATCAAGTGGGTATCTCTAAAATTACCACCATAATCTCACACATCTTCTTAGTTTTTTGACCATATAATTTTTTCTATTTTTGGACAACATTAGCATAGTAAACTTTGATTTTCTTTATGAATGCCTTGATAGTCCTCATAGACATATGTCTACCATTTTTGTAATAAATTTTGATATACTTGACCAAATTCAAAATAAATTACATATTATTGTTCTAAACTAGATTTAATACACTTTAAAAAAAAACAAGTTTCAATTTTTGATTATTTTGATGAAAGTTATGCCCATTGCACAAACATGTACCAAATTTTTCAGGATGCAGTCAGTTCAAAAAAAAAAAAAAAGTACTCAACGAAAAATTACAAAAAAATACACAACTTCTAGATCTCACTCTTACCTATCATCCTACCAAAGGGTTTTTAAAAATACTAAATCTAACTATATATTTTGTGCAGCCCATGAAATCAACTATGTTATGTTTTTCTGAAAAAATCAGGAACAATTTTTTGTGCGCAAGAGGTTTGACCCTCTTCATATTATCCAAGTTTTAATAACTTTAGTATTTTAGAAACTAGATTCAGAGCACTACAATTATTATTGTTTTCTCAACTCGTAGTTTTTAGTGCATGACCTTCAAATATCTCTTTGAAGTTCAGGTTTACCTATTTTCAGAAGAAAAAAATGGCCACTTATACCCCCCTTTTTGTTCACCATCTTGGTGCACTTACCCTGATAGATAAATAAGCTACAAAATTTACTATCAAGGGTGAGGTAGCACATGATAACCTCTGAGACCTCCCACCACGAATTCAGAAGAGAGGTTTTCTCCCACCCACCATCCTTATTCTTCCTAACCTTCTCCCTTTCTTTCGGCAAGAAAAATGTTTCCATGGCTACTATCACATATTTCTTATCCTTGTAGAATTTGGTCCCCTCAATCAGAGTGTTGGACACCTTAGCCACCAGCTCCTCATTAACCTCTAGCTCCATACCATAGACACAAAGTATACTGTCCTTCCACCCATGAACAAAGGCCTTAGTAACAAGGGCATCAACTTCATGTAGAGTCTCGATATAACCAATCAAACCCCCCATTGAAAGTTCTTTCCATACTAGTTCATTATTCCACCATTTTTCATAGACCATGGGCTCCAAACGCTTCCTATCTCCTCCCATTGTATAAAAATCTCAATTGTTAACAACCTGCAACACAATTAAATAGAGTTGAGCTAAACTAGATAGAAACAATTAAAAAAGCCACTAGAAAGTTCGGCTTTCCCCTCATAAAAGAAGTACTACCTAGGACACCTTGGAAAACATCATACTCCATCATTTTGAAAAACCCCTTGAGCTTCAAATGCATCATAATCATTTCAGAGAAAGGTAAGAAGATCCACTGGGATTTGATCATAAATTTTCCAAACTTTCCTACTTGGCAAGCCGAACCCAATGTTGGCCAAATTATTTGCAACCTTATTACCTTCACAGTAGACATTTGAAACTTTAAATTCATCAAATTCCTTGAGAAGTATTAGGCCATCTTCAATAATATGTTTAATCGACCAACTACGGGAGGAGGAGCCCGTTAAACAATTAATGATGTTTAGGGAGTCACATTCCAGCTAGACCCTTCTCAAACTTTTCTCTTTTGCCAATTTGATCCCAACATAGGCTGCAAAGGCCTCAATAAAGTGGTAAGTACTGTTGGTGTTGAGCCTGAGTTGCATATTGAATTATTATCACCAAGACAATAAGGAGAGAAATTATACTTTAATACAACATTCATCATAGGTCTAATATAGCTAAAACCAATTTCCATTATGATTCTCATGATGAGGACAACCCTAAAATTTAAGTACCCAATAAACAATTGAAGAATATAGATAATAATTTGGAAGGCTTTAGATAATTTATGAGTACAAAATACTTGGTTGTAGAGGTTGTTCATTTGATTGAGAATACAAGGAGATTGATACAAGGTGACTACATGGTGTGGATATTTTAGGTAGTATAACTCACATAGTGGATGAAAATACTATGATAATAGTTGTTTGTGTAGAAGTTCTTAGATAAATAGCTCCTCAAAATAAAGTTGAGAGGTAAGTATCAATAATCACAAAAATACTTTTTATTTGTAATTTACTTCCTCTATGATGCATACAACTATACAAATGGTATTTCTATCTATTCTTGTTCTAGGCCTAATCCTATTAACCAACATACCTATGTTTCACCCTCCTCCACTCCTCTTTTTTCTTCTCAAAATGCTCACCAATCTTCTCCACTCCTCACTTACAACAATGTACCACCTACCTGATAGTTCTGATACTTAATGTTAAGTACTAATACCAAGCTAATTAGATGAGAGGGGGGGGGGGTGAATCATACAAACTTAATCTTCCATAAAAACAACAGATTCAACATCGATAACATATACTTCAGTAATATAACCAAAACTGCTAAATAGGCAAACTCAAAAGCATATAAACATCATAAAACTCATAACACCAGATTTAATGTGGAAACCCAAATAGGGTAAAACCACTATGGGATTTCGGACCCACTAAGAAATATACTCTTCTAGAGTATGCTCGGTTAAAAGCAAATCCTGTTAAAGATTACAAACACATTGCTAGATGTGATCCAGTTCAGGGATTTCCCTCAGATCTGTTAAGATCGTCACCTTGTTAGAAGTGACCTTGTTAAACGATTTCAAACACTCAATCAGAATGTCACCTTGCTAGAGGGTTTTACAAATAATACTGTTAAGTCCACTCGGTTAAGAGATTTTCTGTCACTTCACAAAATAACTGTAATGAAAATATATCTGCAACTTCACATCTAAAATGCTAAAGCAGATTCTTATTTTCTCAGTACAATAGGACTTATCTTGTTCATCTACTGGGCTCTATACTCTATTATTCAAATAGGTCTTCAAGCTTCTGTGCTCAGTAAAAACTATGTAGCATCCCTGTGCATACACTTGCCCGCATACATTGTTTATCAACAGTTCCTTATTTATAAACAATTTGCCAACCGCTTAATCTCCTTGATCACATATCCCATGATCAATCATAGCCATCAGATCTTCAATCTTGACTAGGCTCAATGTATCCTTCGATCTGAAAATGTTTTACCCCACCTTGGAACTTGCATACATTTCTTGGAACTTGTGCTAGGGTATTGTAGTTCAATCTGAGCTATAGATCTTCTTGCCAATTTTTCTTTACCAAAGATTCTTTAACAAACTTCATGCATGACATACCAATCATTTAATTAGTTCTAGCTCATTAGCTTCCTTCATTAAATAATGCTTTTATTCATTCAATGCATCTTGTTATTACTCGGTTGCAACTCGGTAAATACTAAACTTTACTCGATAGACATTCTGCCTTCATTAACTGATAGTGATAACCTTAGGGTTTACCGACTAGGTTCTTTGCTCGGTAACATAGTATAGTATTAACCTTACAATCAACAACATATGTAGGATATCAAAACAATCTAAACATCATGATCTCATCATTGTCTAACTCGGTAATAGTTGCCCATTGAATAACTTATTCCTCCCCTTATTCATCACATTCTTTCTGTGTCTTTTACCGACATCTTTATACTCATCAAATCATACTTCTTAAGATATGGCAACATCATACTAAATTAGAAAATCAATTTCTTGACATCAATGATAAAATAATAATATTAAGACAGTAAACATCCTTGATTTGTTATATCTATAATCATCAACAGCCTTCTCAATATCCTTATTGAAATGCCAACAATCTCCCTTTGTCTGTTACAATACCAACAATCTTCCCCTTTGAAATTGATGGCAAAACCAATCGATTTGACCTAACTAATTCAGACTACTGTGAGATTCTGAAATGCTAAAATGCTCTCCCCCTATCATCAGTCTTCTCCGCCATACATTAGTCTTGTCATCTTTTCTTTAGTTCTTCTCCCCCTTTGACAACAATGCCAAAAAGTAAAGAACTAAAACATAATTTCTTCCTGTATGAAGTGATTTCCTACTATTATGTGTCAACTTAGTCTCAGTCAGAGCATTTTGTCTTGAATTCTTGTTCCCTATTATTGTTTCTTGCACACCTTTAGAAAACATCCTAAAGTGTGTAAATCAGCATCAACTCCTAAAAGATATTCTGTAGAGTCATCGAATTGATGCTTTCAACGAACTCGGTCAGTGAATGGAAGATAGGGGTAGGACCCCTAACTTACTTCTGAGATACTCAAAAGTGTCCCTTGGTAGTGGCTTGGTAAAGATATCTTCTATTTGTTCCTTTGTGCTAACATACTCTGACACCACTTTCTTCTCTTGAGCTTCTTCTCTAAGATAATGATATTTGATAGAGATGTGCTTTGTCTTAGAGTGCATAACAGGATTCTTTGAAATGTTAATGGCACTAGTATTGTCACAGAATATAGTTATTGGCTTGGTAACTTTCTCATTTATACCTTCCAATAGTTGTTTGATCCATGCTATGTTGGTACAATTCAATGCTGTAGCAACGTATTCAGCTTCTGTTGTTGACTGTGAAACACATCCTTGTTTCTTGCTAAGCCAACTCACTAGTGTTTCTCCTAAAAATAAATCTCCTCCACTTGTGCTTTTTCTATCATCAATTTTGCCTGCCCAATCAGCATCAGTATAAACTTTTAAATCAAAGTTATTTCCTTTCTGATATACTAAGCCATAATCCTTAGTGCCTTTCAAGTATCTGAAAATTCTCTTGATTGCTGTCATGTGTGTTTCCTTGGGATCTACAGAGAATCTTGCAACTATACCTACTACATGTGCTATATCTGGCCTACTGTGAACAACATATTGTAGCTTTCCAATCATGGATCAGTAAAGTGTCTCATCAATAGATGCAGATTCATCATTCTTTGATAATTTACAGTTGGTAGTCATAGGAGTACTTACTGGTTTTGAATCTTCCATTCCAAATTTCTTCAAGATTTCCTTTATGTATTTGGATTGAGTAATGAAAATCTCATTTTTCATTTGCAGTATTTGTAAACCTATAAAATACTTTATCTCACTGATTAATGACATCTCAAATTCTTTGCTCATTTCATTTCCACAAAAGATAATATCATCAACAAATATGGCTGAGATTAGTATTCCATTTTCATCATTCTTCATGTACATATTGTTGTTTTCACTTATTCTTATAAAACCAATCTTGATTAAATAAGAGTGTAGTCTTTCATACCATGCTCTAGGTGCTTGTTTCAGACCATATAAAGCTTTGTTCAATTTACATACCTGATCTTTATTCTTGTCTTCAACAAATCCTTCAAGTTGTTCAATAAAAACTTCTTCTTCTTATATACCATTCAGAAATGCAGATTTGACATCCATTTGATATACCTTGAAATTTTTGTAAGCAACATATGCCAACAATGTTCTTACTCCTTCAAGTCTAGCCATAGGTGCAAAAGTCTCACCATAGTCAATTCCTTCTTCTTGGGCATAACCTTTGCAAACTAGTCTTGCTTTATTTCGAATGACCTCACCTTTTTCATTCAGCTTATTTCTGAAAATCCACTTTGTACTGATTACAATTTTGTCCTTAAGTCTTGGGACCAATGTCCATGTGTCATTCTTCTTGATTTGATCAATCTCTTCTATTTTAGCTTTTATCCAATCTTCACTGTTAAATGCCTCTTTCACTATCCTTGGTTCAAATTCAGATATCAGACATGTGTTCTGTCTCAGTTTGTTCCTTGTCATCACTGGATCATCCTTATCTCCTATAATCTGACTTGATGTCATATGTATTCTGACATACTTGGCTAATACAAGCTCGGTAGGCTCTGTATGATCTTCTTCATCACTCGGTAACTGGATATTCTCTTCATTTTCTTCAACAGTTCTCTCAATAAGACTTGTCAGTTGAACATAGACAAATTCATCATAATCTTCTAGTTCTTTTGAGTTTCCTTCATCATTTCTTTCTGCAAATTCATCAATTTTCACATTTGCACTTTCTACTATTTAGTTAGATGATTTGATTAGACATTTAAATGCTTTACTTCTAGAAGAATAACCTAGAAATGTTCCTTCTTCACTTTTCTGATCAAACTTTCCATTTCTATCATCTTTGTGTACATAGCATCTACTTCCAAAGATTTTGAAGAAACTTACATTAGGTTTCTTGTCATACCAGATTTCATATGGTGTCTTCAAAGTTCTTTATTTAGTTGTACTCAGTTCAGGGTGTAAACTGTTGTGTTTATTGCTTCTCTCCTAAATGTTTGTGGCACTTTCTTTTCAATCATCAGGGTTCTGGCACAATCCACAATAGATCTGTTTCTTCTCTCAGCTATCCCATTTTGCTGTGGAGTTCTCGGTGCAGAGACTTGTCTTTTTATACCATGATCATTGCAGAATAAGTTCAACTCATCAGATGTGAACTCTCCTCCTCTATCTGATCTAAGACATTTTAGTTGTCTTCCTGTTTCATTTTCAACTCTTGCCTTGTACCATTTAAACATTTGAAAAGCTTCTGATTTTTCTTTTAAAAACATAACTGACATCATCCTTGAATAATCATCCACAAATAATATGAAATATTTATCACCATAATAACTTTGAACTTTCATAAGACCATAAAGATCAGTGTGCACAAGATCTAAAATTCCCTTAGAATTGTAGGACTTACTTGTAAAGCTTGATCTTGTCATTTTACCCATCTGGCATCCTCAGCACATAGCATTCTCAGGTTTTTCCAAACTCGGTAGACCGCTTATTCGATGCTTCTTGCTTATTTTGATCAGATTATCAAAATTTACATGACAAAACCTTTTATGCCATAACCAGGTATCATCTATCTTTGCATACAGACACTTATTCTGAGTTGAGTCAAGATGAAATGTATTACCTTTTGTTTGTGTCTTGCTAGCAGCTAACTTTCCATGCTTGTCATGAACTTTGACAATTCCTTTCTAAAATTCTATTCGGTAACCTATGTTGTTCAGCTATGCTACACTCAACAAATTGTATTTCAAACCTTCAACCCAATAAACATCATTACATTTTGCATTGTCAAGAAGTGTTATGGATCCTTTACCTTTTACCGGACATGGTGCATCATTACCAAATCTTACATAGCCTCCATCATAATCTTCTAACATAACAAACTTGTGTTTATCACCTATCATGTGATGTGAGCATCCATTATCTATGATCCAAGAATCATTAGTATTTATGTGAGATATTAGGGCTTTTTATTCATACCTTTCTTCATCTAATCCATCTTTGATAGCCACATAAACTACTTCCTTTGTATTAGTTTCATCTGATTTATCATCATTGGATTCCTCATCGGCTATTAAGCATGACTTTCTATCTCTTCTTTTGAAGTCTCGGTAATCTCTCTTTTCAGTAGATTCTTTGTCAGGACAGTTAGAAGCCATATGTCCTATCTTACCACAATTCAAACATTTCAAAGGTAGTTTTCCTTTATACTTACCTTTGCCTCTCGGTAACCTTCTAGCTAATAGTGCTTCAAACTCTTCTAGCTTTCTGATTTCCTCATACAATTTGTGTACTTCTTCCATGTTCTTGCAAAATCTTTCACTTGGTCCACTATGATCCCCTTTAGTGTACTTACTCATTCTATCATTGTAATCATCAGATTCACCAATATGAGAAGAACTAAATACAGATTCAACTTTATTTACCAATGACCCACTATTATCAAAATTACTTAACTCAAATGCATGTAGCTTACCAATAGTAGCATCTAAAGAAACTGGCATATTGGGTACAGACCTCAGTTCATTGATTACAGAGACTCGGATTACATAAGCTGGTAGAAGAGTTCTTAACAACTTACTTGTTATATCCTTTTCTTCAATAGTTCCACCTACTCCTTTGATTTGATTGACAATCTCCTTTAGTCTTGCACTGTACTGGGTTATGTTCTCACCTTCATTCATCCTCATAGATTCAAGTTGTCCTCTTAGACTATCCACTTTTTCTCTTTGAACATGTTCATCTCCACCATACATAGATATGAGCTTGTCCCACATTGCCTTTGCATCATTGCAGCCTTCTAGATCATTAAACTCTGAGTCGGTCAATGCAGATGTTATTTCAATCATTGCTTGAATATGTTCTTGCTTTGCCTTTATCTCTTCCATTGTCAATGGATAGGTGCTCGGTGTAATGAAATCATTCTCTAGATAATATACAACATATTCTCCAACTCCTGATAGGTGCAACTTAATCCTTTTCTGCCATGTAGAGAAACTTGACTTATTCAGCAAAGGTGCATCCCTCTTATACATCTTTGGATCTTTGCCTCAAGTACCTTTAAAATTTTTCTTTCGGAGTGCAAAGCTCTGATACCAATTGATATTTCTGATACTTAATGTTAGGTACAGATGCCAAGCTAATAAGATGAGAGGGGGGGGTGAATCATACAAACTTAATCTTCCATAAAAACAACAGATTCAACCTCAATAACATATACTTTAGTAATATAACCAAAACTACTAAACATGCAACTCAAAAGCATATAAACATCATAAAACTCATAACACCAGATTTAATGTGGAAACCCAAATAGGGAAAAACCACTGTGGGATTTTGGACCCACTAAGAAATATACTCTTCTAGAGTATGCTCGGTTAAAAGCAAATCTTGTTATAGATTACAAACACATTGCTAAATGTGACCCGGATAAGGGATTTCCCTCAGATCTGTTAGGATCTTCACTTTTTTAGAAGTGACCCTGTTAAAGGATTTCAAACACTCAATCAAAATGTCACTTTGCTAGAGGGTTTTACAAATAAGACTATTAAGTCCACTTGGTTAAGAGATTTTCTGTCACTTCACAAAATAACAGTAATAAAAATCTATCTGCAACTTCACATCTAAAATGCTAAAGCAGATTCTTATTTCCTCAATACAATAGGACTTATCTTGTCCATTTGCTGGGCTCCACACTCTGTTATTCAAACAGGTCTTCAAGCTTCTATGCTCGGTAATCACTATGTAGCATCCCTGTGCATACACTTGCCCGCATACATTGTTTATCAACAGTTCCTTATTTATAAACAATTTGCCAACCGCTTAATCTCCTTAATCACATATCCCATGATCAATCATAGCCATCAGATCTTCAATCTTGACTAGGTTTAATGTATCCTTAAATCTGAAAATATTTTACCCTGCCTTGGAACTTGCATACATTTCTTGGAACTTGTGCTAGGGTATTGCGGTTCAATTTGAGCTATAGATCTTCCTACCGATTTTCCTTTACCATAGATTCTTTAACAAACTTCATGCACAACATACCAATTATTTAATTAGTTCCATCTCATCAGCTTCCTTCATTAAATAATGCTTTTATTCATTCAATGCATTCTGTTACTACTTGGTTGCAACTCGGTGAATACTAAACTTTACTTGGTAGACATTCTACCTTCATTAATTGATAGTGATAACCTTAGGGTTTACCGACTAGGTTTCTTAGGGTTTACCGACTAGGTTCTTTGCTCGGTAACATAGTATAGTATTAACCTTACAATCAACAACATATGTAGGATATCAAAATAATCTAAACATCATGATCTCATCATTGTCTAACTCGGTAATAGTTTCCCATTGAATAACTTATTCCTCCCCTTATTCATCACATTCTTTCTGTGTCTTTTACCAGCATCTTTATACTCATCAAATCATACTTCTTAAGATATGGCAACATCATACTGAATTAGAAAATCAATTTCTTGACATCAATGACAAAATAATAATATTAAGACAATAAACATCCTTGATCAGTTATATCCATAATCATCAACAACCTTCTCAATATCCTTATTGAAATGCCAACAATCTCCCTTTGTCTGTTATAATGCCAACACTACCTACCATAATGTCACATCACCTACATTCAAATCCAATCCCACCTTTACATTCCAACTTCTCACAAATGAGTCCACCTACCAATTATGTCATTAATCAACTATTAGAAAATGTGTCTTCATTAGAACAAAAATTAGCCCACATAAGACAAACACAATCCCAACCAAATCTTCCATCATGTTGTACAAAAAGCCTAGTTTCATATATCATCCCAAAGACTCCTACTCAACAACACGTAGAGGTACCACATTTTGAGAAATACAATGGAAAAGGTGATCCTAGCACTCATTTGTTAGTATTTACCATTTTGTGTAGTGATTTTTTTCTTGAAGATTCTCTTCTTGTAAATTTTTTTCCTAAAGCATTAAAAGAAATAACTTTGTATTGGTTTTCTTCTTTATCTAGCAATTCAATCATATTAAAATATATAATTTAATTAATTATCCATCTCCATTTGACCAAGCATGTTACTGTCTCTAATTTAAACTCCACCTCCACCTCCTTAATAGCTAACAAAGTTAATTTGAAGCTCATCTCCAATCATCCATTATAAATGGTGTAGTTAACCTTATGACCAGTGTAGCATTGTAAATTGCATAACTTTATTAGTGTTTTCACAAAGGAGGGGAAGAAGAAAAACGTTTCGAATCACACTGCGTGATTCATCATCAGGATGAAAAGAATTCCAAAGACATGAAAGATGTTGAGTTGCATATTTGAGACAAAATATAAAGGGGAGTGGGGTGGGGGCGGGCATGAGGAACAAGGAGAAAGGAAAAGAAAAAGAAAAAGACCACCTGAAGGATGGGAGACCAAAAAACTCCTAGGAATAACCACCCAAAGAAAAGAAAAAGGATAGCCAAGAACACAAACAAAACCACTAAAAAACAAAAAAGAAAAAAAGAAATAAAGTCAAAAAATATAAATCAAAAGGTGTATATATATATATGAGAAAAAACCTATACCTATACCAAAAGACAAAGACATAAAGATTTTATTAGTGTTTCCAATTTCATGCTCTCCTAACACTCATTTTAGTACTTCCCTTCTTGTATGAATTATAAAGATTTAATTTAATATTATGAGTCCTATTCCACTTTATTGCATCATCACACTCTTATTTGGGCCCTTGAATCTAGGTGTGTCCTTTATCTATTTATCTTGATTTATCCATAATCCTACAAAAATCATAACTTTTAAAACACATTCTATATATCTATACATCATGGTTTAAGCCACTAGGCTATAATTAGCACTAGAAGCTTGTTATATTGCATCCCTAGAAATTTGGGACAAATTTTTCATGACTAGGACTATCTACTTCCCTTGGCCCCAAGAATTTTTCCCCAAATTTCAAGAGGATAATTTAGTGGCCCAAATCAATTCAAATCTAGCTTTGTGTGAAAATAAACCAAATCCAAGTCCTCCTAAAGGTGATTTTAATTGTGAAATCTCTATATAAGTCACCCCTTTCAATTTATGTCAACATCTAGAATGCCACATCTTATGCTAACATTATCTGTTAGGTCCTAGACAACTGAGAGGGGGGGGGGGGGGGTGAATCAGTTGTCAAATAAATTCAAACCAAAATCAACTTAACCAACTTAATGCTTAATACCGGTAAACTAGTTAAGTATGTTGATAGACAGTTTTAACAGTTAATAGCTATACCGGTAAATATTAATGCATGAAATATAAACACAAAGTCATCCACAACACATGACACCAATATTTGTATGTGGAAACCTTGTAAGGGGAAAAGCCACGGTGGGAAACCTTACCCACAATCAGATGATACTACTGCAGATAGTAAGTGTACATAAATGGGGTCTGCACATGTAGAAAGGCTAGCAACCTAGATCTCACTGCTCAATCACAAAATGGGAGTTACATTGACTACAGTTGGATGGTTAAATCCAATAAGAATGTACTGCACAAAATAGCATCTTCATATGCTAGATTCAGTACCGGTGTAATGCTGATATGCTTTCACAAAAACCTAACTTCACCTTCAAATGATGTCTTCGTGTATAGCTCTGCATAATGTTGCATATACCTTCACACAATTCTTTTTCGCATTTCCATATTCGATCTTACAATTAAGATCTTACATTTATACCATAACCAAAGACCAATTTTAGTAGGTCGGCTCTACAAGATATTACAATAAAACATTTTACAAAAAATATAATGTCCGATGCAATAATTGATTGAACATGTCAGCTTAATGCATTTACAACAATAATTAATCATTTCCTTAGTGTGCCATGCTGGTCTGGAAAAGATAAACCTACCGGCGTAACCCTAGGTAACCCTGGACCTATTTGCTGATAAAAGCAAATATGCAAATATGAATATACCAATGAACAAAACTCCAGGACAAGATGTCCAAAAGATGTCTTCTACATTACCAAGTGTCTTCCACAAAATTTTGAGTGCCAGTGATCATTATATTCTATCGGTGAACCATATACCAGTAACTGTGCAATAGTTACTTTCTTGTCGGTGAATGCTTCTGGATCTCCAAAGTGCTAGTGTTTTAGTAGGTGTTGACATCAATGACAAAACCATACCAAAATACCAACAATCTCCTCCTTTGGCATTGATGGAAACACAAGATGGAAAATCCATCGAAGTGCCAAAATAGAAATGCCAAATACCAACAATCTCTAAAAAGATCATAACCAGAATGCAAAGAGTAATAGTCTCTCCTAAACAACAATTTCTCCCCCTGGGAGTAACATGTGTTTTCCAAAGTTTCCATCCCAATTTCTCCAAAAGATAATGTGTTTTTTGATAGATATCTCTCCCCCTTTGACATCAAATGCCAAAGTTACAATAATACCAAGTTCATATACAAAATACCAACTACTCCCCCTGAGAAGTGGCTTCCTCATCAAAGACCAGAGTAAAAGATTTGTCTGTTAATTCTGTTGGTTGATGACAATCATCAACTGTCTAAGTATCTACCGGTGGTGGTATGAATCTAAGCTGATCTCTGAGATATTCAAAAGTCTCCTTAGGCAAAGGTTTTGTGAAAATATCTGCAAGCTGTTCTTTAGTATTCACATAAACCAGTTTTATCTCCTTTTCTTCAACTTTTTCCCTTAGAAAATTCAGTTTGATAGAAACATGTTTTGTTTTAGAATGAAGTACAGGATTGTTAGATATATCAATTGCTACAGTATTAACACAATATATGGTAATAGGTTCCTTTCATTTTACCTTTATGTCTTTCAACATTTGCTTAAGCCATTGTACCTATGTACAGTTAGTTGCTGCTGCAACATATTCTGATTCTGCTATTGATAAAGATGTACAACTCTATTTCTTACTCAACCAAGAAACTAATCTCTTTCCATGAAAGAATGCTTCGCCGGTGGTGCTTTTTCTATCATCCACATCTCCTACTCAATTTGCATCTGTGTATGCACATAATTCCAAGTTTTCATCTCTAGGATACCATAATCCAATATTTATAGTGCCTTGTAAGTACCGGAAAATCCTTTTTACTGCTGATTCATGATTTTCTCTAGGATTACTTTGAAATATTGAAAAAATACATACTACATTCATAATATCAGGTCTAGTTTGTGTTAAATACAATAAACCTCCTATCATAGATTTGTATCTAGTTGGATTAATAGGTGTAGATTCATCTCTTTGAGATAATTTGTCATTTATAGTCATAGGTGTGCTTACCAGTTTAGAATTCTCCATCCCAAATTTCTTTTGTAACTCTTTTAAGTATTTGGATTGGCTCAATGGTGCAGGAGCACCCTTCCAAACTCTTCCTCCTTCTTTGTCTTGTTTTTGTTATGCTTCTTTAGAAGCCACTATACATGAATAAGAGCCATGAGCTCATGTGTGCTAGACTAGGTCCTAGTTTTAGGTCCTTAGTGTTTTTGTTGTGATTTCTTGTGTAGGAGAGGTTGAGTGTGCCTGGAATGTGTGTTAGGCCTTATTGGCATGTTGATGTTCTTAGGATGGCCCAAAATAGGCTTAGGAGTCATGAAAAGCAACAATGGCAATGTTGCTCAAAAGATGCAAAAGTTGCATGACAACTTTTAAAAGTTGTCAAGCAGCTTTTCAACCCAAAAATGGTCTTAGACTCTTGTTGTGTGTGGAGAGCCCTAATTTTGGCACACTGACTGAGGTATGGGTAGTATAAGTATTTGCAAACCCTAAATTAATGGGTTGGATGTCAGAGATTGTACGACCCAAGCAAGAAAAGCTTGATTGTGACTGATTTTAGGTTACCAGTCAGGTTGTATGGAGTTACCGAGCAAACTAATGGATTGATTTGCAAGAAAACCTATGTGAAATGTCCTCTTTGGTGTATATATCTTCATTGTGAGTGATTATATTAGTTTTTTGTTTATCAGTTGAGTGTGTTTGTAAATAATTTGTAAGTTGCAGCCTTACTGTCCAGTTTTAGACTCGTTTGAGCAAATGAAATCTTAACTCCATTCCCCATTGTGGAACCACCATGAAACCATGGGGAATAGATGTGAAGACCCTGTACTATAGTCCCATGCAAGAAAGGCCCTTGAAAATGTAGGGAGGCCAAGCAAAGACCCACTCCTAGGCAAGACTGGACAGTGCCTGGTTAGGAGAGGTCAAAGTTGTAGAGGTCTTGGAGAGCAAGGTTGAATAGTGGAGAGTGCATCCTTTCAAGGAAGTGAAGAGGAGTGAGTGAATCATCATTGGTGTGAAGGGGGAGCCTCCACCAGTCCAAACAAGGTGACTAAAACTCAAAATACTCACTGTGACACAGGCAGACCCTAAAAACCCTCACAAAAACCTTTAAAACCTTTAAAATCCACCTAGGACAGTCTACCAACACTTGGAGGCCTAAAACCTAGAAAATCCTTGAGTCCTTGCCAAATGAATGGCAATCCTTTTTGGGAGATTAGGTTGTTTGTGCACCATTTGTGAGAGGGAGCCCTAGAAGACCGGTTAGGAGGCCTAATTGGTCCTAATCCTTGTAGCCCTATTTGAAGGCAAAAACCCAAATTTGTGATATCAGTAAGGGGTTAGAATCTTGAAACCTCTTGGGGGCTCATGAATGGGTGGATAGATCATGAAATAGACCTGAAACAACCTTGCTAAGACCTTGGAGGGTGTGGAACAAGATTAGCCCTTATTAGCCATAGTAAGGGGTTTTGAGTCTCATGAGTGCCTGAGACCTTAGGAGCAGCATTGCAACTCATTGGTGGGTGGATTGGGCATGGTCAGGGGATTCCTCAAGCAAAGGGTAGTCCTAGAGACCCTAGGGTGTGTAGAGAACACTAGGTGATCCAAGGAAAGGATCCAAGAGCATAGACTAGGCTAGTCTATCCCAAACCCCATCCCATCAGTCAAGAATATACCTTTGTCAGTTTGTGAAATCCGCAATCCTAAAAAGAATTTTATTTCTCCAATCATAGACATTTCAAATTCTTGCTGCATTTTCGTAGAAAATTCCTTACATAAACCATCTTCTCCTCCAAAGATTATATCATCAACAAATACTTCTATAATCAAGATGTCATCATTAGTTATTTTGTAATATAAATTACTGTCTGCATTTCCTTTAGTAAAACCAATTTTTAAAATATACTTATCCAATCTTGCATACCAATCTCTTGGGGCTTGTTTCAGTCCATACAGAGCTTTCCTTAATCTGCAAACCATGTCATTGTCATCTGTCAAAGAAAATCCATTAGGTTTTTCAATGTATACTTCCTCTTCAAGATCTCCATTAAAAAATGCACATTTAATATCCATTTGATAACCTTTGTAGTTCTTGTGTGCTGCAAAAGCCAAGAATAATCTAACTGCCTCAATTCTAGCTACCGGTGCAAAGGTTTCATTGTAATCGACTCCTTCTTTCTGAGAATATCCCTTACACACTAGTCTTGCTTTATTTCTAACAACCTTACCATCTTCATTAAGTTTGTTTCTGAATACCCATTTCATTCCAATTACATTTTTATCTTTAGGCCGGGGAACTAATGTCCAAGTGTTATTTTTCTCATTTTGTTCTAATTCTTCTTCCATAGCTTTAATCCAAAATTTATCTTCACATGCCTCATTAACAGATGATGGTTCTATTTGAGAAATAAGACATACCTCTTCATTTGCCAATCTTCCTCTTGTCATAACTCCTTTAAATTTGTTTCCAATTATTTGATCTTCAAAATGATTTAACCTTACATACCGGGGTGTCTTTGTTTATTGTTGTTCTTCAGTTATTGTGAAATCCTCAGATGGTACCGGGGTAACTGGATCTTCATTCTGTACTGGTGGATTTGGTGTAGGTTCATTTGTCACAATTTCTATTGCTGGGTCAGAGTCTATATACCTTGAAGTTCCTCTGAATTGTTCATCAATTTTTACATTTTTACTCTCAACAATTTTCTGCAATCTCTTGTTAAAACATCTATAATAGTAAAGAGGAAAATGGGAAGCATTAGTTCAACAAGAAGCCAAGTGAAAAAAAAAATGCACCTAACTGAACTGGTTAAAACACTAGGTTTCACTGATGAATACCATGATATTTATGACCTTGCTATCCATGGTGAAAAGCATATCATAGATATTAGATATACATCGTCTAGTAAGGTGGTAGATGCATCCAGGGCAAAATTTATTGTTTTCTACCCAATGTTAAAACAAAAAACAAATAAAATCACATCGTGGGATGTTGGAGTGGGAAGCATGGTGTTACTTGAAGTATTCCCTTGCTTTGAATTTGTCATGGTCTGCACCGAAAATTATGATGAAGATAAAAAAGCAATTGTCAATAAAAATACAAAAGAGGAAATTATATCCATAAACGAGGGAGAATTTGCTCATTTGTTGAACCTGGGATTTGAAGCCCAAAACTCAAACGTCCAAATTGACCTTGAAAAGCTAGCAGGAAATTATGAGAGTCTCGATCCAAGTCGTAGAGATTCATTTATCAAAGCTCTAATAAATATTGGTACTGGTATTGTGTTGGACCAGAATCATAAGCCTCCTTGTGATTCTAACATTTTTGTTCCATGTGTTGGGGATACTATTTCCTTGCTGTCATTTTGCCTGGGATTGGAAAATGATAGGGAAGTGGGTGCAAGCCTTCTTGAAATGATTTATAATATCCATTGTGCAGGTCAGCTAGTAAGATATAATTTTATTAAGCACATTGTAAAATCCATGCAAAAACAATTACTGATGATCAAAAAAGGTTCCTGTAAGACATTTAGGTTCTCATCCTACTTGTGCTATCTCCTCCTATCCAAGTATCGTACAATATTTGAGACCAACAATCTTCAAATTGTGAGCTATAAGATTGATGAGAAGACTAGGAAGAGAACAAAGTGCCCAATATATGATTGGACCCCAAAGATAAGGATGCATGATAATAGAAAGAACTACAACCATTTTGTAGACTTCTTTTTGGCACCAATGTATAATGAAATTACAAGCACTCCAATGCCTAGGTTGCTTGTGTCTTGTAGAGATTGCATTCAACTTGGAAGTGAAATAGAATTGGCTGACTGGTTCTTCATGGAAGAATTCACTGTGTTAAGGTTTTACAGATCGATAGTAAAACCATACAGACTTCCAATACATGTGACAGACAGGGCATTTGCATTAGAGTATGTATGACAATTGGAGAGCACAGATAGGAGCTTCCATGGTCAGCAAAAGAAGAGCATATTTCCTTCCTTGCCTTTCTCATGTAGAGGGTTCACATTTGAGAGAAAAGCATTCAATGTGGCAAATGATTTTTTGATAGTTTTTAACTTTGGTGATGAGGGTCTATGGTAGTATGATCCAATCGGTGTAGTTCAAGCAAGGCTTAAGAAAAATAGGAACTCTTCAGCGTTATGTCAACATGAAAGTAAACCATTGCTATAAAAGCTTAGAAACATGAACTCCTAGGATGAGGTTAAAAAAGAGATGGAGAAAATTGTAGCTGACGAAAAAATTTCAACAGAAGAAATTTCATCACAAATTATGGCATTACAAATGCACACAGAGAGGACAACAGAGGAGGGCTGGGGCATCCAAAATAGGAGGGCTGGGGCATTTCTACCTAAAATCTGCTAATCCATCTAACAAATCTATTCCCAAATCAATTCTGCATGAATGTAAAGAGAATTATTTCACTCAAACCAAAATAAATAATTTTTGGACTATGAGGAGGAATGCTGGTGAACTAAAGACAAGTGCAGAATTTGAGAGCATCGACAAGGATGCAGAGTTTAGCAAATTGTAGGATATGGAGCATGGCGGGACTGAAGGTGATGATAATGAGCATGAGGTTGCCATTGAGCCCCCTCCAACAACTACTACAGTCGCAAAAATATTAGGTGGAGTTAGTGAGTCCATGAAAGAAAAATATAGCAAAGGGGCATATCTTGTGGAAAAAATGGGTTTTGAAGGTGGTGGTCTAGGTCCTAGAGGAGAGGGCATTTGGTATCCACATCAGGTACAACTTCCATCATAGTCAAAATCAAAAGGTCCTTATAAACTAGTCATTGGACTTGATTCTTCAAATTCATCACAGATAGGTACTACTCATTACCCTTAGGGTCCACCTACATTTGTTTCAGGTTCAAATCCACAACCACCACCACATCATGGTATTCCCATTGGTGGTGAATCAAGTGCCACTGCCACTGGTGGGGAAACTGGGGATAGTATTCCTATTATTGTTCAGTCAAGTGCCACTATGATTGGTGGGGTTGGCATGGGTACTACTACTAATACTAGTTGTCTTGGTGTTGGACAAGGGCAACAACAAAATATCTCTTGCAAGAGGCCACTATAGGTAGATACTCAATCCCATACTATTGAGAATCCTATATCAAGTTCCACTGACACTACAAATCAATCATTTGTAGCTTTAGATCATACACCTCAAAAGACTATGAAAACTACACATGAAAGTGTTAGTGGGAGTGGGATAGCATCAGGAACTGTTGTTGGTAATCTTGGTCAAGCATTAGTTAAAACCACAAGAATAAGTGGAACTGGAGCCTATGGTATTCCTATGTCACCTTTCAAACATTCAATTGCTTCAGCAAGCCCAGATTTTCAATTTCATGATTACTATGAAAAATATGAACACACAACAAAAGAAAATAAAGAAAAAAAGAAAGCATTTCATAGGAATTCCGTGTCTGAAGTTGTAAATGAACAACCTGCAAGGAACATGGTATTTCCAACATATGACCCACAGAAAGATATGATGGATTTCATGGTTGTTATGCCCCCGGGCCCATCTAAAGATAAAAATCCACCACACAGTCAGATAGATCCCTCTTAATTTCAAGTTAGCACCCTCCAAATGGATTTTTCCAAAGTACATAATGTGGACAAAATTAGTGTGTCAAAAATGACTAACGAAGTGGTCTACACTTCACTACTAAAGGTGGAGAGAGAAAAAAATAAAATGGAGAAACAAATAGAAAAGTTATAGGTAGACCTAGAAAACGAAAAAATCAAGGAGGAAAGCAACAGATAGAAAGTGCAATGATTTACAAAAAAGGATAAAAAATTGGGCTCTGCAGTAGAAATTGCAGAGCGGGAGAAGAAGGATGCAGAATTGAAGGACCTGACAGAAAAACTAGCTAAAAGTAGTAAAAAAATTGTTGAGGAAAAAGCCAGTTTTCAAAAATTATACAAAAATTATGAGTCTGCTGCCACTGAAATGAGAAAATTACAGGACCTATTGGATCATGGGAGGGAAAAAGAAAAACATTTGCAAGAGGAAGTAGAGGAAGAAAGAAAAAAATGTGCATAAATGAAAGAAGACTTGCACAATGCAAATGATAAAATAAAAACTTAGGAGGATAGATTGAAAGATAATATGAAAAATACAATGAAGTATATACAAGAAAACATTTGGGGGCAAATAATGCAGAGGAGTGAGAAGTTGTGTGAATGGTTTCAATTGACTGAAAGTATGAGATAATTTTTTTCAAAAATCAAAGGGCACTATGAGAAGAGCACACATGTTTATTCAAAAAAGGTAATGGCAAAAAAGATTCTGAAAGTAGTCTGCAGTTCTAGTGACAGCTACTTGGCATCCAAGGGAACTAAGAGCTGCATTGATGCCATAGTTAAGACATCATCTATCATTCAAAAATGCCAGAAGCTAAGGGAAACATCAAAAGTTATGAACAGTTGTGGAAAAAAGATAGTGAAGCTGGAAGAAAAGAAAAATATTTTGATTAAGCTTGGTTTGCCTAAGCCTGTTGACACATCAAATAAATTCATTGGAGAAGAAGCTTACAAAAAAAACATGGAGATAAAAATGAAGTCTGATTTAGACTTGCTTCCAAAGGACACAACTCCCAAAAGCTTTTTGGAATTCATCCAACCATTTACAACTCTAAATTCAGTATTGGATGAAACAGTGATGTCAAGTAAATCTTCTAAATATGGAATGTTGATGAAGTTGGAGTTGACTTTCCATAGTTTACAGAATATTGACCTTCCATCAGATGAAGAGTGGAGCACCCTACAAAAACTGGCACAAAATTCTTAAGAATCATAGTATGTATTGCACAATTTTCTTCTTTTATTCTTAATTTCAAGGTTTTATGTTTTTTCTGTTTGCTATTTTGCTAATCTAGCCTATGAATCTATGATGCACTCGCTATTGCTATTTTGGTAATCCAGCCTATGAATCTATTTTATGAATAGGAAAAAAATAGCACTCGCTATCGCTATTTTGCTAATCCAGCCTATGAATCTATGATGCACAGTGCAAAAGTTCAGCCAGTAAATTTGTATTCTCAAATTCTCCCTTGCTTTAACATTTATGCATTTCTCTATTTCTGATTAGTAGGTTTTAGGCACTACTATTATCTATGTTTAATTTGTCATGGCGTGAATTAATATTTAATTTTGAACTATTTTTTGAACAGGAGACATCAAACATGTAGCAGATGTAAAATTGCTAATATGCCCTGTGATGGCCATATAAATATGTGTTGAGTTTGTGATTTTGATGTTCAGTATTCACATGTTGCAAACTTGCAATTCGACCTAAAGCTTTTGTTGCTCCCTTGTTTCTATAAAAGGGAATTCAGGGTCATTTGAAATTTTGTAAAGGGTTATGAAACTTTGTATTCACTTTTGCAATTGGCATGGAGAATCATACTGATTGGTGTATTACTATTGAATGAATTGTATCATATGGCTATATTTTGAAAGAATTAATGAAAATCTAAGTTCTCAACATGTGTATTACTATTGAATGAATTGTATCATATAGTTCTGAAATGTATCACACAGATTTGAGACTCAAACATGTATAAATAAACAATAAACATCTCTATATCAATAAACACACTATGATTTTTTTTTATTATGCTATTTTAAATCTGGAAATAGAAAGTTGAAAAATACAATTACAAATCAATATTAAATTCTAATTGCAACAAGTAATATGCTTTTGTAATATGAATGATGAGATACAGTAATAAGATTAATAAATACCAATCTCTTATAGTTGCCATTCATCCTCATCAAATTCAGTGCTTTCTTGATTCTCGTCTGTGGTTATTTCACTCTGAGTCTGAGTCTGCATATCTTCATCAAACTACATCTCAATGCTACCAGTACATCCAGTAGTCCCACTGACACTTTGGTTTGAAGTGTTTCCCAAACCTCTTCTTTCACATTTGGACATGTAGATTTGCAATGCCCTATCGTAAGGAAAAGTGTGGACATCATACCTAGATGTATAGAGCCTCAAGCAATTTTCCAAATTTTTGTCTAGTTTGTTTCTTAGCTTTGATTTTAGGAACCCCAAAGCACTGAAAAACTCTCTCATCTTCCACCAAACCCAATATCATGGTAAGACATAAATCAGCAAGCTTCACATATTCTGGCATTGAATCATGCAAGGATGCGTTCTCAGCTATATATTTCCAAAGCCTTGTTACTGATCCCTCTTTGCGAGGGTTCTCCATTTTGGTATATTGTTATTTCATAGTGTATGCAAAATGAGATGATTGCTCTCGAAGATGAGTTTGGTCTAATATTCCATTTATAGTTACTCCATTAAATTCTCTGGATATGCAAAATTGTTTTACCAAAGTCAACAGCTTACTTTGAAAATCAGATGCACTATTGAGACTCCAATAATGAGGAAACACAATAGACATGGCTTCGAGTAGGTTGTCAGGAGGGAATCTGCTTCTAATTTGTGAGGAAAGATCATATGCAATTTTCTTCATAGAAGTAGTTACAGTCTCAACAATCTTGTCGAAATCTTCCTTTGTAACTCTTGCTAGTTTCTTCCTAGGGTGCTTTCCTGGTTCCTCGAGGTCAACTGTGGCATAGAAGTGCATTGATATCTCACCTCCCCATACATTGGCACATACCTCCCTATCTGCACTGATTTGTAAAAAGTTATCAGGATTGTTCAAATCTATGAGTGTCTGCCACTTAACAAATTTTTCATCAGATAGTGTTGGTTGATTTCGATAGAGATTGTCGAGGGCCATGCATGTCATCTTACACAGCATAGCATATTCTGCAATATACAAAGCTCTTATTTGGGCAGCCTTCATAATATTCCTCATTTCCTCTAGCATGGGCAAAAGAGCTGCTAAAGTTAAGAGTGTCTCTAAATTACTTAACCTGCCAAGAAGTTTAGGAAATTTCAGTTGATCTGATTTGTTGCGAGTTGTGTGAAATAGTACAATCAAGGATGGATATTCTGAAAACACTCAATGCGCTGGACCATCCAAAGAGATCCATCTAGTATCATTATTCTTGAGAAGCTTGTTCCCATCAGTTAATCCATCAACAAAGTGTTGAAATTCCATAAATCGCTTGGGACTTCGACATAAGTTTGAGTAGAGCTCTCTGATTAAAATTTCAATTTTTTTTAATTGAAGCAAACTTGCTCACAATTCCAAAAGCTAGATTCATTCTATGAGCCATGCAATGAATTGGAGTAATGTACGGTGCAAATGAAGTTTCAATCTTTGTACAAAGACCGTTCCTGTGACCTTGCATTATTGAAGCTCCATCTGCTCCAACACAAACCAATTTTTTGGCTACCATCATGTCATCCATACCTCCATATTCAATTAAATTTATTTTTACTAGTTGAAATAAATTTTCCACTGTCACACTCTCCTTCATTTTAGCAATAGTTAGTAGATGAGGTTGGCGGGTATGATTCTCTACAGTATAAACATGCATGCATACCCATGAAGTATTGTCTACTACCATAACTTCGTCTAAAAAAAATGCAATGAAGTTTGACTCTCTTATTTTTTCCTGTACATCTTCTTTTCCAACCTCAGTAAGACAACTTGCCCATTCCCATCCACTATTTACTGACCAGTGTCTATTAGGATAGTTTGGAACTTTCAAAAAGTATAATAAACCACTAATTGATGGGAAATCTGTCATAGCACACCCTCTGCTCAAAATATGAAAAACAACGCTTAACTAAACAACTTTTCCTAGTTGTTCTATTTGTATTGCTTTTCCAAAAATAGCTTCAATAGAACCTTTAACTTTAGCAGACTTCGTCTGTAATTTCTCATGAAAATAATACTCTTCAGCATTCCTCACATGCTTACATTCATCCTTTGTTTTCCATCTTATCACTAATTTTTCAACCCTGTCTATCATTTGTTTTTCATAAACTTTACCCATATGCTTTTCTATGGTGTCAAATTTTAGCTGCAACCTAATTTCCTTGTTATGTTTCCAAGTGCAAATCTTACACCTGCATTCTATTGGAGGCTCGCCTTCAATTGGATTCTCCACTGGTTCAATGAATGGATACTTTGATGCCCAATTAATTTGAAAATTCCTCACTGAGATATCCCACTCCCGATCCATTTTTTATTGTGGTTCACCCTTTTTTGATATGGCTTTTCTTTTCCCCTTCCGTGCATTATCATCAATGGTATTATCACCCAAGTTAATTATATCATTCTGGCTAACTTGGGTATCTACTAGATAATCTTCTTCAAGATCATCCTGATCTGAGATATCAGGTTCGCCGCCATCTTCAACATGCGGTGTAGGTGGCAAATTTTGTACTTGTACTTGTGATGATGTATCTTCTTGATTTTCACTAGTACCACAATCTTTTCCAATGCCAAAGTACGAAGACAACGTTCTGATTTTTGTTGGCCTCTCCTGGCCTTCCCCACATTTAAGTTTCCTACCCCTCTTCCTGTTCGACATCTCCAACGAAATAAAGGCTCCCAAAAAAAAATCAATTTGCTGAAGAAGCAATAATAGACTATAACGTATTATATACCACTTCAAAAATATGATCGCTCACCTTTGGGCTTTAGGTCACTAGCAGTCGCCAATACAGTCAACAACAATGATTTTCCTTGGTCTGAAACTTTGCCATTGATTAGAATTCAGAGCCTAGAATCCACCAGATTATGTTGAGATAGATCTGATCTTTGCATGTATTTATACCAATCCTTATATGGCGAATTCCGCGGGAATTTTATATGGTATACAAATATTTGGAGAATCCCGCGTAACTATAACATGACTTATGTAATTTTCGAGGCGATTATAGGTCATCCAAATATGACTTATGTAATTTTTGAGGCGATTATAGGTCATCCAAATATGACCTATATAATTTTTGAGGCGATTATAGGTCGTCCAAATAATAGGTGAATACAATATAGTTGGCAAAAGTTGGGGTGAATGGAGACATGCATTGGCAAGATGTCAGGCGAATTGGGTCCCCCTCACTAACAAATATTCACATGCCTATAGGTGAATTAAGGTCATCTATTAAGGCAACCTCAGAGAGTGTAGGCGAAACAATTAAATTTACTGTTTGTCTACCATAAATTGTATTGGCGAAATCATCGCATAGAAACATTTAATTGCATAAAACATATGGCGATCAGGTCGTGAATTTCTTGGAAATTGATAATGTTCTGGCGACATGGCCACCCCTAGATGGTACAAAATATTCGCCATTTTCGACATGGCTGACGTGAAAAATTCACCATTGGCGAATATTCGCCACTTAAGTAATCTCTGCATTGGACCTTTCCTTTTATACCGAGAATATCATTTAGGAAGTATAATGCCAAACAAATGATAAGGGAACCGAACTTGAAGTTGTGCTTTTTATCTTTGTTGATCTTCTTTAAGTTACTCAACAATTCTCTCAAAATAACTTCACATAAATCATACCTTTTATCTTCTTTGAAGATCTGATAGGTTGAGCATATTGCTATACTAGAAACTGAGTTCTGCCTACTTGATTGATAGACATTGTAATCAACTACCATTGATGCAGATCTGATATCATGCTCCAAGATGTCATTGATAGTCATTTCTCTATTGTCAAACTTTGAACTAGTAGTGGCTATCACAGTGTTATTTGATACCTTCCTTAGACCAGGCACTTCACCGGTTGTACTCGGGCATGTTACGTCTTGAATTCCCTACTTGGTGATCTTATGGGGCCTATCTAGCCACATGAACTTGTCATGGACACTTCTTAGGATATACCAGATCTATTCGGCTTCATCAAATAATGGGAAATGGATGAACTACGTGAAACCCTTGTATTGAAGAATCTTATATTCCAGTTTTAGATTTCCCAAGCTATCTGCCAAATGAACGTTATATAGGGATAACATGTTATCATTTTTGAGCTCCTCAAGATCATAGTGGATGTATGCTCTAATATCTTCGTTATGAAGAATATCGTAGGATTCCGAGGAAAATGCTCCTTCAAGGTCATCTTCGACAGACTTGAAAGGTTGTTTCTTAAAAACTGGCCTAGCCCTATCCTTAATCTCAACAATCAAAGGAGTAGCAATTCTAGACGCAGATGTCATTTCAAAGTTAGGGTTTGAAAACAGATAGCTTCATGAAGCAAATAAATACCTTTTGATTCAACCAGGTGGAAGAAATTGCTTTTGGATCGCTACAATCTTGATTTAAGCTGCCAAATATCTTCTCTTCATTGCTTTGCACTTTTTGCTTGATCGCATTGTGAAGAATGGACCTTTGAAATGCATTTTTAACCTTTGAAAACTGAATTTTTGGTTGTAATAAATGCTTCAACATTTTGGCTTCCAATTACCTTGTATTTCGTGAAATCACTCACCGGAACCTTAAATCTTCAGACAATCTTTCAGATATCATCTGTATACATGATCTAAACCTTCTGCAACCTTCTGAAATTAGTTAAAAAACTTTGAAGAGGGGGTTTTATGAATTTGCATGAAAGACTCCACCTAAGACCAAAAAGCCATAGTTACTAGATGAGGTTCCATCAATGGATTCAGGTGTTGAGAAATTCTACACATTAGAATCATCTTTCTTAACCCACATCTTTTTATGTTGATCTATGATTTCCTCTACCTTTTCTTTTCCTTTCTCATTTGATTTGTTCTTGTTTACCAGACCATTATTCCTGCTTCTGCAATATTTTGCAATGTGACTTGGTTTGTTGCATCCATGGCAAACAATATTTCTCTGCATAGGCCTAAAATTCATCTGATTTGGTCTCATCCTGCATTGGTTAGAGATACGTCCAAATGTCCCACATGCAAAACATCTTTTGTTTTGAAAGTTGATCATCATTCTGCAAATGTTTGACTTGTTACCAAAGTTGTTTCATTTGAAATATTGACTAGTAAAGGTAGGAACATTATTCATCATGTTATTCATCATCCCATTATTCATCCTACTTCTGCATTGGTTTTTCATATGATCGAATCTATTGCGAGTAAAACATCTACCATTGAATTTATAAGCATTAGGCTATCTTACCAAATGATTCTTTCTCTTCTGATGATTAGGATTTCCATTTCTTTATCCAAAACCCAAGTATTCTCCTTTCTCATATCCAAGTCCTCTTGTGTCCTTCCCATGTCTCTGACTTTCCAGCATCTCATCAAGCATTGCTGAGCTATCTAGTGCAGGAGAACCCAAGATAAGATTGGCCACCATGAGGCCATAATGAAGATTTATGAGATAATTAAGTCTATGAGGTTAAAATTACCATTTGATATTTTAAACAGGGATAATAATGCCATTTGGAGTCATCAAACTCATGTAATGAGTCATTTTGTAATAAGTTGTCAAAATTGCCATGTTGGGCAAATAATGTTAAAATAAGTAATGTAATGGGGTTCAATGGGTAGAATAGGTTTTTAATGAGAATTTTAAGTTTCATAAGGTCTTGTGTGACCATATTAATGTAATAAAATTGATTAGAAAGTTTCAAGATGCAAAAAAGTTAAAAACTTGTCAATTGACAACTAAAAGTGTCAATTTGACAATAAATTAAAGTTGTAAACACCCAAAAGTGGTTGTATGGGTGGTTAAGAGTTGGTTTTCAGTTTCCATGAAGGGAAGAGGTTTAAATATTTTTGTAATGATCCAAAATTAAGGGGTAGAGGGTCGTATTTTCTGGGCATTGTAAGAGTTTGGAGTTTGGCAATAAAAATACAAGGTTTTCCTTGCAATTTTGGTCTAAAATCTGCACTTTATTGGTCTGAAACTCTTCTTCTTTGCTTCATTATTGATTGGAAATGGATTTGTAAATGTAGAGGAGTGTTTTTACTATCATTTTATACTATTATTGAAGGTTTTACATTCAAATCTGATATACTTATATTTGATGTCCTAAAATCTGTTGTAGGTGATTGTTTTGGGAAGTTTTGAGAGTCACAATCCAAATGTGACCCATTCCACTTTATGTGGTTGTTGTTTATTGTTGAATGGGTCAGGAATATTGTATTATATGTGTCTCTAATCTTACATGTGCAGGGAGTAATGTGGAGATGAAGTGTTGATACCCTAGGCTAAGAGATTGAGTAAGGAAAAGCATGAAAATGGAGGCATGAGTATAGCAGCAAAAGATCTACCTTAAGGAGGTAGTGTTTTATGTGAAAAACTGTTAGAGGATGTTAATTACATGGTGAATAAAATTTTTCAAGATTTGGAAGTGATTTTTGGGGTTTGAACAAGGAGGTTCTAATTTTCTAGGCCTAAAAAGGGGGGTTTAGTATCTAATCTATCAAATCAATGGTTATTGTCTTGAAACCTAGAAAATATATGGTTTTGGAACATTTTTCAAGACTTTTTTTTGGTTTTTATTTGTGTTTGTACCATTTGTTGGTACTTGCTTTGAAAAAGAGGGCTAATTGGGCCTAGTTGGTGTGTAGCAGGGTGCTAGTCTGAGTATTTTGTCCAAAAGATCAATAGTTTATTTTCACATATGTTGTGTAACTTCCAAAAGGGTATCCAGATATATAATTTATTTTTCAAGTTTTTTGGGATTATTGTGAGTAAAGGTTAGAATACCCGTTGAATAGGGATACTAGGGAATTGGCCTATTTAGGGACCCCAGTAAGGGTTTGTGAGAGAACCAGTTGATAGGGTGAGTGAATCCTATTGGGTAAAGTGGAATAGGGTATGTATACACCCTAGGAATTGTTGGAACAAGTTGGTGAGGTTGATAGTTCTATTTGAGCATCTTGGTGAAGCCTAGTGAAGGAAGGTGAAACAAGAAGAGTTGAGTTTTTGAAGAAACAAGAATGAAAAGTTGCAATGTGATTGTGGGAGGGTCTATGATGCTCTACATCACTATCCTTGAATTTTTCCTTTTAATCATTAGAAGTAGCAAGGTCATTCCTCATAATTGTGATTTATCTTTCAAGTTCTTGACCATCACTTTTTGATTGTGCCAATTCAAGCCTCATCTAATCAATCTCATAATTTAGTCTACAACATTCATCTACTCTATCTTTTAGTGATTGAGTTAAGATTTCTTCCTTCCTCTTCCAGTCTTCAATCTCCTTTGTTAGTTTCATAACAATGGATTGCATACCATTCTTCATAACAACATTCTCTCTAGCAAGCTTTTCACATTTATCAATCTTGCCCTAATTTTCCATGCTTTGTTCTTCCTTCTCTTTCAATTTGTCCATTAGCTCCTTTCTCTTTTCCCAAGAAGTGTTTATTTGATCTTTCAGGGTTTCAATGAAATCTTCAATTTTACTCAGGTTTCTCTTCAAGCTACTCTTTTCCTTCATTATTGCATCAAGATCTTCAAGTGCCACTACAAGTTGTCTCTACAAACTGGATTCCACTTATTCAATCTTCCAGATCTTCCTTAAGTTGTAAGGAATTATTGAAGGAACTAGGCTCTGATACCAATTGTTGGAATCAATGAACACTAAGAGGGCGGGGGTGGGGGGGGGGGTGAATCAGTGTTCTTCAAATTTTAAACTTGCTATTCTAATTCTTTAACCACCATATGAATAATAAGGAAAATAAAGTGCATCAATACAAAACAAATAACCATGCAACCATAACACAAATATTTTAATGTGGAAATCCAGAAGGGAAAAACCATAGTGGGATTTGAACCCACAATATTATTCCACTATGGCCAATAGAAAAACAATATTACTGTAGCGTCCTAAAATTGTGACACTTGCAATTTCGACTGCATTTCAGTCTTCACGATGGCGACGCAACACGGAACCTGAATGGAGACCCCAAAACTTGTCCACGACACCAAAAACTGCATTTTCTTGCACCTTGGCCTGATCCTCCTTTGCACCCTGCTGTCTCGGGAGGTGGGACCAGAGCACCCAGCGCCCTGGTCCTTCAGGACCAGGGCGCCCAACGCCCTGGTCCCCCAGGACCATGGCGCCCAGTGCCCTGGTCCCTGGCCCTATTTTGGGCCCGGTCTCCTATGGGACTTTGGGTCTTTTTGTTTGCAAATTGGAAAATAACATTTCCTGGTCAGCCTAAGGTCGGGAAAATCAGTCTATTAACCCTAATTGACAAGTATATAAACTACATTTTCCTCTCTCATTTAGGGAGAGATGAAAAAAGACGGGAAAAAACGTGGAAACGATACTCAAGCATTCAAGCATTCGAGCATTCCTTCAAGCAATTGATCATTCTAAGTCTCCATTCAAGGCTAAGTGTTGCATTCAAGACAAGGATTCAACCATTGAAGAGGAGATCACATACTACAACATACAACATACAACAAACAACAACATCTATACCTTTGCACATAAGGATACAAACATCCTTACAACAAGGTATTAGTACTTGTTTTACATTACAATCATTTACATTTATAGCAATTTCTCATTTCTTGGTTAATTCCAAAACTGGGGTTTGACCTAAAGGTAAACCCCTAATCCCTACCCCCCCAATCATCTTCGCTTTTCTATGTGTAGGTTGCAGGTACGCAGCTGAAATTGAAGATCTGGAATCCTTGTGCAGAGATGAACAGATCCCCCTTCGTTTCGTGGATTTTTCGGAGGACCGTGTGCACGCCGGGTGCCATCGTCCCGTCAACTTTTTCTCAAATTTGCAGGACAGCGCTGTATTGACATTTTACTGCTAATTCCAGGTCCGCAGCTTCATCCTATATCCCTATCTCAGTTTATAAGTGAATCTTTCTCACTTTCTATGTATTCCTAGCTTAATCGTTCTATCTATATTCTTTACAAAAGAGGGTAGCTTTGCTGTCTTAACCCTTGAAACACATTTAGAATCCAATCTTGCATTGTGTGGGATTGGATCTTGTGGGTTTCAATCCCTCTTTTGAATGTAAAGTCTCCCAAGTGAAAACCGCCAACCCTAGCTACCTCCCTTCTCTCTCCTCGGAGTTGGAAGAGGGGAGAGCAATTAGGGTTCAATCGATTTTCCGCTTTACATTTTGGTGAACCCGACGTGAACATCCTTTCTGATTATTCATGGTTAGATTTGAAAATTGGATTCCTTGATTACATTTTCATGTTTGATCTTTTGCAAAATTTTAGAGGTTGATTGCATAAAAACCCTAAAATTTTCTTTTTGGGTAATTGAACTTGTGAAATGTTTAATTGTTAATGCTTATTTCAGATCTGCCCTTCTATTACAAATTATCAATTCATATCTGTGCTTTATTTTTGAAAATTAAGTGGTTAAGTGTCAAAACCCTAATTTTTGAAACCCTCTTGATTCAACCTTTGTCCGACAATTTCACTGATCAAAACATGTCCAAATCAGCTGTAACTTTGGATTTCGCAATAAAATCACAATATCTTTCATCCCTGAAAATTTGGAAAAAAGTTGTGAGGACCGTGTGCACTCCGAGTGCCATCGTCCCCGACATTTTTTTCAAAATTTCGGAAGCTAGATCTTACTGTATTTTCCTGCTAAAATCCAGAATTTTGGCTGATTTTATCAATTATAACACTTTCAAAATTACAGTCAAAGTTGGTCTTGTGATTGCTTGGTTTAAGGCTTCTAAACCTTCAAAAATTGTTGAAATTGAAATTTTGTGTCAAAATTGTGTTCTTACTGTCCTAAATCTGAAAAGTGTGTTTGCATTAATTCAAAATTTCAGTGCTTTATTCAAATTCTTGCAGTTTGTGACTTTTGAAATTAAGTGCTTAATTACAACAACTTTGATTTCTGCTTTCAAAATTCAATTTTGCATGAAATTGAGTCAACTTTTAAATTTCAAAACTTGCATTGCTTTTGACATTCCCTCTAAAATCATAAAATTCAAAATTGCAGTTTCCCTCTCTTTTTCAAAATTCAAATTTTGCATTTTTCGACAATCTTGGTAGGATTCAATTTTGAGATTGCAACTTTAATTTGGCCTATCTACAGATCGTAAAATCACTCAATTTTTTCAGATTAGCTTTAAAATCATCATAACTTTCATCCCTGCAAATTTCGAAAAAAGTTGTCGGGACCGTGTGCACTTCGAGCGCCACGATCCCTGACATTTTTTCTGAAATTTCGGGAGACTATCGTGATTGCATTTAACAGCTTAAATCTAGAAGATTGGCTGATTTTACTGAAATTTGCTACCTCTAAATTCAAAATCTTCTCTCCCTCTCTAGTGCATGAGTTTTACAACAATAAGCCCTACTTACACTATTCCCATTAGACGAAGCTGTAGAATTAAGTCTTTCTGAGGTTTAATTACCGAGGAGATGGAACCTAATTTGAATCGCCTTTTTAACGAGGACATGGGTAATTCCTCTAATCCTCCTAATGATGAAGAAGCTCTCCATGAGGTTTCTGTAGAACAACTTGCGAAATTGGATAACCAATTTGACGATTTTCGACAATGGATGTCTCAAGAATACCCCGATAGTCAAGCTCTTCCTTTAATTGAGGGTCTAAAACATATGCTTCAAAGTGATAAGAATGGAATTGATATTTTGTGTGGTATTGCACACATTGTGGATTCGAATGTGATGCCTATAAAGAGTTGTGCCGAAACTTTAGGTTATACACAACCTCCCACTCAAGCCAATCATTCTATTCCTTTGACAACTTCTATTGCTAGCATACCTACCTTTACATCAAACATAATGGCTACTTCTATACAAAACATTCCCCCTATGATCACTAGTCATGGGGGCAATCCCCCTTCTTCAATTAACCCTCTTCCTTCATTTAATCCGACTTCTTCATTCATTCCTTCAATGAGTGTTCCTATTACATCTCCACAAATGAACATGACGCAAGGGGGCAATTCATTCAAGCATTCCATTCCTCCTTGTAGTGTTCCTCCTGTCCAATCATCTCCTATGACTAACTATCATAGTGTCCCGCCACCTTACTCTTTACTTTCTTTCAATAACATAACACCTCCATCTCAATCTTACACATCTAATATGAATTCTTCGACTGAAGCGATCATTAACAATCTTGCACAAACTGTCTCTTCTTTACAGCAACAAATTGCCTCTATGAATCAATCTAAGTTTAGTATGCCCACATTTGATGTTGCGAGCCCACTTTCTCTTGACATTGTTCGAGCTATCCCTCCTAAACATGTGGAAATCCCGCATTTGGAACTTTATAATGGTAAAGGTGATCCTCTAACACATGTTAAGACTTTTCAAACCATATGTACTGATTTTGCTTATGACCAAAGGTTGCTTGCGAAACTGTTTACTAGAACATTAAGAGACAAAGCCCTACAATGGTATTGCTCGTTGCCTTCTTATTCTATTACTTCTTTCGAACAAATTGCAAATGCTTTCATTCAACAATTTCAAAACAATATAAGTCCTAAAGTTACTTTGATTGATTTAATGCATTGTAAACAAGGTGTTAAAGAAAAAGTGACTGATTTCAATGGTAGATATAAGCATTTGTATGCTCAAATTTCTTTTCCAGTGCCTGACAATGATATTCAAAGAATCTTTATTTCTAATTTACAAAAAGATATTCGAGACAAACTTCTGTTTTCTGAGTTTACTTCTTTCCAACAGTTGTGTGCAACTCTTCACAATTATCAACTGACTGTGAGTCAAATGGAACAATCACATCCTATGGCTCTAAGTGATAAGGGTGATAGCAGTCAACAACCATTTGGGAAGTTTAAACCGAACAGAGATTCCATCAAATTCAATGAAAACATCATCAACAACAATGTGAATGCAGCATCAGGTTTGCCTCCTATTTCTAAATTTTTCAAAAAAGAAAGAAAGTATACTCCGTTGAATGAATCATTGCATAGTATTATGAATAAGTTATTGGAACAAAATGTGCTTACTCTTCCTCCTATAAGGCAAATTGATCCTGCAAAGATTACTTCACCTTATTTTGATAACAAATCTTTTTGTCACTTTCATCGTCAACCTGGGCATGATACTGAAAAATGTTTTTCTTTAAAGGGTAAAATTCAAGATTTGATTGATAATAATACTATTTCTATTTCTGGAGTGAATGATAAAGGCAACACATCTGTAGCTCCTCCTAACCAAAATCTTCAGATTTTTACTGATCCATTACCTTCTCATACCTCTAATGTGATTGAGACTAATGATTCCTCTCTCTCATCTGATGGTCTTGTGTCTATGACTCCGAATGTGATTAACTTTGTAGAGCAGCAAGAAAACCCTAAAGAACCTTCCATCATATTTGATTCTAGTGAAACTATCAGGGCACCTGATGGTCCTTTATACATAGTTGCAAAAGTCAAGAATACACCTTGCCGTGGAGTGCTTATTGATCCTTCGTGCATGGTTAATGTTATTACTGAAGAATTTCTTTTTACTTTGCAATTGAATCAAGTGATCTATGACAAAATAGATGTGGTTGTGAAATTATTTGATGCATTTTCTTCTCCTGCAATTGGTTCTATTACATTGCCTATTGAGGTCCATAACAAATCCCTTGATGTGAGCTTTGCTATTATTCCTTCGTCTAAACAATTTCGTGTGAAGCTTGGCTATCCTTGGCTATCTTCCATGAAAGCTATTGCTTCTCCTATTCATAAGTGTTTGAAATTTCCCCATAATGGTGAAGTTGTTACTATCAATCATAGTCTCTTTAAACCAGCTGAAAGAACTTCTAGTGTTCCTATTGATTATTTTTGGCCTAAACAATTCCAATCTCTTCCTACGCAAAGTGATCATCTTTTCAAATCTTATCAAAAGTGGAAAACAGATATGATCCTACCTTTAAGTGAACCTAGAACACCTAAACTTGATATTCCTATCGTTCTTGAGAAGGAAGTTCTTCCTTTGAAAGATAAAACTAATGTCTTTCCTCAAGAAGATTCCCAACCCATCCCTATGGATATGACTATGTCTATGCCTAATAAACCTTCTAAAAGTAGACCTATACCTCCTCATCATGATGGACTTGGTCTTCTTCCTAAACCAAAAATTCCTCCTTTATATGGAGCAGTTCCTCCTCCTTCTTTTTATAGAGAGAAGAGACCTTCTTCTTCTCCTATTATCCAGCCTAAGAGACCACAACCTAAACACCCAAGTGATAAGGATGAGAACATTCCTCCTCCTCAATCTTCTCCACTTCCTACTAAGACTAGACGAAATCGTTCTGCACGTGAACGTCGATGAAAGCGTCGTCTTAGAGCTCAAGCAGCTGCTTCTCAAACTTTGCAATCTCCAAAAACACCTTCAACAAGCATTATTCCATTTTCTCCAAAATCTCCTAAACATAAGATGCATGATGGTCTTGATCTTGTACGGGTTAAAGATCCTATTTTTATAAATCTTGATGATGCTATAGATGAAAATGTTATTCATGATGAACATGTTACTCCTCTTGCTTCTGATAGGGAATATGAACTTGTTGATATTGATAACCATTTATCTAATGAATTTTCTAAAGCACTTATCCTAGCTCCTAGACAAGAACAATGTGGCTCGGGACATGAACATAGCCCTTGTTTGGATCTTGTGATAGCTCCATCTGCTGTGTTGGATGTTCCTCCTCTAGCGTGTTCCCTGCCTTCCCGAAACATTGATCAGCAAGATCGGGGGGTAGATGACGTGCTAGACTAGTTACATTAGCATAGCAGATTCTCTCCTCCTCTCTTGTGTTACTTCTTCTATGTGTTATTCTCGTTCTTCTATTTGTTGTCCTTAGTGTTGTCTACTTGAGGACGATGCAAAGCATTGAGATCTCTTTTGGTCTCTCTCATGTTGACTCAAAAGACACATGTGTTCCCTTCTTCTAGGTGACCTTCCTTGATTGGGGACTAAAGAACAATTATGCATACATACATATGATATACATGAATTATCATACAGCATACTGACCTCGAGGAAAGCGAAGTCACCTTGTGCTTTGTGTTTTGTGTCTATTATCCTTGGGTTTATCTCACACTTGGGGGCTAAATCTTTGTGATAACATGCTCCTTTCCCTTCTCATTTCTTATGTGTATCACTACGTTAAAACAATCACCCCTGTTGAGGCGTGTGCGATCGCTTTAACGTAGGGGGGCATACACCTCGTCTATCCCTTCAGGATACTTGAAAATTTCTTGGCGAACGTAGCTTTGCCTTGAAAATTTTTGGTATTTCTTTTGCATGACTCATAGTGAGGGAACCTTACTACTGATAGTCATGGTTCTCCATTGTGATCTTCCCTTTTACTTTGTCAATCGAAGTCGTAAGATCCTTAGTCCACTGGGGGCTTGGTGTGTCTTGCCTCCTTGATGTGGTGAAAGTCTTTCAATGTTGTTTCCTTGTACTTTACCAGAAGTATGAGCGTATGCTTATACTCCCACTAAAGTGGGGGCTAAATGTAGCATCCTAAAATTGTGACACTTGCAATTTCGACTGCATTTCGGTCTTCGTGATGGTGACACAACACGGAACCTGAATGGAGACCCCGAAACTTGTCCACGACACCAAAAACTACATTTTCTTGCACCCTGCTATCCCAGGAGGTGGGACCAGAGCGCCCAGCGCCCTGGTCCTTCAGGACCAGGGTGCCTAGCGCCCTGGTCCCCCAGGACCATGGCGCCCAGCACCCTGGTCCCTGGCCCTATTTTGGGCCCGGTCTCCTATGGGACTTTGGGTCTTTTTGTTTGCAAATTGGAAAATAACATTTCCTGGTTGGCCTAAGGTCGGGAAAATCAGTCTATTAACCCTAATTGACAAGTATATAAACTACATTTTCCTCTCTCATTTAGGGAGAGATGAAAAAAGACGGGAAAAAGCGTGGAAACGATACTCAAGAATTCAAGCATTCAAGCATTCCTTCAAGCAATTGATCATTCTAAGTCTCCATTCAAGGCTAAGTGTTGCATTCAAGACAAGGATTCAACCATTGAAGAGGAGATCACATACTACAATATACAACATACAACAAACAACAACATCTATACCTTCGCACATAAGGATACAAACATCCTTACAACAAGGTATTAGTACTTGTTTTACATTACAATCATTTACATTTACAGCAATTTCTCATTTCTTGGTTAATTCCAAAACCGGGGTTTGACCTAAAGGCAAACCCCTAATCCCTACCCCCCAAATCATCTTCACTTTTCTGTGTGTAGGTTGCAAGTACGCGGCTGAAATTGAAGATCTGGAATCCTTGTGCAGAGACGAACAGATCCCCCTTCGTTTCGTGGATTTTTCGAAGGACCGTGTGCACGTCGGGCGCCATCGTCCCATCAACTTTTGCTCAAATTTGCAGGATAGCGCCGTATCGACATTTTACTGCTAATTCCAGGTCCGCAGCTTCATCCTATATCCCTATCTCAGTTTATAAGCGAATCTTTCTCACTTTCTATGTATTCCTAGCTTAATCATTCTATCTATATTCTTTACAAAAGAGGGTAGCTTTGCTATCTTAACCCTTAAAACACATTTAGAATCCAATCTTGCATTGTGTGGGATTGGATCTTGTGGGTTTCAACCCCTCTTTTGAATGTAAAGTCTCCGAAGTGAAAACTGCCAACCCTAGCTACCTCCCTTCTCTCTCCTCGGAGTTGGAAGAGGGGAGAGCAATTAGGGTTCAATCGATTTTCCACAATTGAGTGATGAAATATAAAATATAATCTAACTATGCCACAAATGATTTTTAGTTAGGCTCAAGGGGATCCGTTGTGACCGATGTAATGATTTGCTATGTTCTTTGCAAATGCTCACCAACTCATAAAAAATTAGGATGTGCACATGAAACTATGCTCAATCATTCCTAAAACTATACCGTACACCATTACTACTTACAAAGATACTAACCAAGTCGATCTTATATATTCGGACCAACAAAAATGATCTTCCACAAGTTGACTTCACCAAATATAAAAAATGAAATGTGTAGCTGTAAATTGGCTTAGATATTTTACCGAACCAAATTCCAGACCGAAAATACATGATCACATGCTTCCTATAGGTCTCATAAACAATATCGAACTCATCACCAATCACCAAAATCAACTCTAAGAATCCGGTCACACGCTATACCACCAAACATGAAGAATAATCTGTTTTGTTTCTCTATCAGATACTAGACCTTCAATCAAGCTTAGGAATCATCACTAGAGGGTGAATTGTCATGATAACCTGCTTCAGATACCCAACCAACTAATCAATGATCACCAAAACCAAAATCCACTTCACTGGAAATAAGAATTATCAAAAAAATGTATAATGAGCTACATCGATAGTCTTAATCTAGAAATACTTTATCCAAGACATCGAGTTAGCCAAAATGCCATACTGGATCAGATCAGTAGGCTTAGTTGCCATCAATGACAACATCTAAGAATATATAAGCAATAGGAAACACAAATCTTCACCGGATCATCAACGGAACATCAAATACCAATAGCCCTTGTCCTTAGGTTTTCCCTCTAAATTTAGTTGAAAGCTTAATCATAGTCTTAGAAAATAGATTTCTAAAAACTGGTTAAGGGAGAAGACCAAGGAATTTTGGGTATCTCAGTTCCACATATTCAACTCCAAATAACTATTATAGATGCATGGTAATATTTCCTACTCATTTCTATACCTGTTGTAGAATCTCTATTTATTTATCAATTAATCAAGTAGCATTATAAGTTCATGTATGTACCTTTTTATCCTAGATTAAGCTTTCCATTTACATCTTGTCAATTGCATATTCAACTCAAACAAAAGGAAATAAGAGTCCAATTGGAATTCAACCCTGTTCCTAATATAACTAATGTTGGACCTATTGATTTTATTCTCCTTTTAATGTGATGTGTGTGAAATCGGTCTTTTTCCTAGTTTTCATAGCTAAGCTTGTGAAACCCTATTTTCATCCATTACAACTAGTATTTGTGATGAATTAATGGACTAAGCCTATATATATTAGATATAATATTTGATATTCTTGTCCAATCCATATTCCTTTACATGGTATTTGATCCAAATAGAAATGATATTATGTGCTATAGTTTACAAAGTTCTACTTTGTATTTGTGTTTCTAAAAAGAATTTAAAGAATTAAGCCTAAAGCTATTTGAAAGGAAAGAAATTGTAGAATTATTAAAGTTTCTAGTTTTAACAAGAGAGTTGGAGCTTCCTATTCAAAGACATAGATGAAGAAGGATGTGTTGCCAAGGTAGAGATTGGCACCAATATCTAGTAAAGAAATCATAGAGGAAGGAAAAGTTCTTAATGTGAGATCACAACAACTAGAGAAGTTATTGATTGTAAAGTCAATAATGCAAAGTATTAAATTTTGAATTTCATTACAAATCAAAAGAGTATAAGATACCAATAGGAGTTACTAAATATTATTGCAAGAAGAAAAAAATATGGTCGCCATCCAAATAATCTATTAAGAAGTCATAGAAAAATAATATATCATATCTAAGTTGTTTCTACCCACTACCCAAGCAAGAGGGTTTGTAGAAGTTAAATCTTCTTGTCTCAATGTCAAAATAGGTCACTACCTTTGAAAATCCTATTTTTGCTATTAACCAAAGTACATTGATTGCTAAAGGTAATATAGGAGAAAGGCTCTACTATTCTAAAGCCGTTGTTGATTGAAGAATTTAATGATGTGCTACATCATGAAGGAATCACTTGTTTGTATGAGAAGATTATACCAAAAATAGACCACTACTATTGAAAAATATAGATCATTGTTGTACAAAGCTTATAGAGTCTAACCAAGCCATTCTCATAGAAGATTGAGGTTATGACAAGGAAATTACAGATAGTACAAGTTGATTAAAAAAATTTGTTTGTCATAATGTTGATATTCTACAAAAAGGTTTTTTTATTTCAAAGGATTTATGTGGTTACACTCTATAGACCCACTAGAGAGAAAGTAGATTATACATAGTGGTTGTTTTGTTACATGTTTTTCAATTTTTGTAAAGCTTCTATATATAGGCAAGAAGTTGTTGGATTTTTTTGGAAGGTTCTTAGTTAAAAGAGAGGATGATGGCTAGATGCAACTATTAAGGTATTTGAGAGAATCCATTTAAAGGAATATGAAGCTATCAACAAAGTGAAGAATACCACTAGTGATTGACAAGCAACTCCAAAAAGTACAGATGTCAAAGAAGGATCTTATTCAAATAGACACCATTTAAGTGTTTGGATTAGTTGTGAGAGGATATACATAGTGTTAAATATGTAAATGGTCATAGGTAATGGAAATATATTTTTGGCAAAAAATTTGAGTTATTTAGAATTATTCTTGTATTTGAGTTCTAATGAGTGTATGAATGGTTGTAACTGACACCCTAGAGTGTTTTGGTCCAAAGATATAGAATTAGTCATAGGAAAGAGTTTTGTAAGCCTTGTTGAGATAGGCCTACATGGATTAGTGTGTTAATCATGTAGCATGTATTCTCTTATGCATAAAGAGGATGTGGCATAAAGTTGTTGGAATATCTATGCTTTATGGTGAATTAGAGAAGTTGAACCTTTGATTAAGGGGGAAATGTGAGGCGGTGTAATCTTGAAGTGTGAAGGACCAAAGTAATTCTTACAAATTAGTTTAAAATATTGATGATGTAGATGAAAAAGATTCAAATAGAACTCACAAGTTAGTAGGTTACCGATGTATCTTGATAAATGAATTACATTTTATATAGAATCAATAATGAATTATAATGTAGGTACAAAAGGAGAAGCATAAAAGTGTGAATGAAGCTAGCAATGGTGATCATAAAGTGTGTGTATTATAAATCAATTTCCCCATCATGATGGTTTGTGGTCAGCAATATCCACTTGTAAGTGAGGTTTGTGGTTAGCCAAAACCACTTGAGTGTAAATTTTTATTCTTAGCTAGAAGCCACTTAAAAATTGTATTAGTTTGGCACAACCAACACAATCCCAAGGTGATTATGATGAGGGAAAGTCAGAAAAATGAAGCAGGACACTAAAGAGTAGTTATATGTAATATTTTTTTTGATAAATGATTATAAATGGGTACTTGATCAAGCTTTGAGTTGGGACCCATCTTTTTGAGATTATGGAGGGATATCTGAAAACAATTAGCATAATTGATTTATGGGGGATGTTAGCATATGTAAATTGATTATTTTCCATTAGACTACCAATATAGAAAGAGAAAACCTTCACCATCTGTAGCTAGGAGAATAATTACTTTAGTTATCCATGCTATTAACTATAGCCTTATCCTTATCACACCTACCCATCATTGATATTTTATCTAACTTCTTGCTATAGTAGATAAAATATTTAATATGTATTTCTCAATAAATTAATGAACTGCACCGACATATCTTAGAGCTCATATAAAAGTTTCTCTTTGGATCCATGTTTCTTTATAAATTCACTCTTTTACATATATTGTTAATTAAATTTTTACATTATTTTCAAAATAATATTAGACCTCAAGTAACATTAAATAATTTGGTGCATTGTAAACAAGGTGTGAAAGAAAAAGTGATTAACTTTATATGTAGATTTCAATCTTTGTATATCTATGGAATCCAGTTGATTCTATTCTATTGCATCATTGATAGGAATACTATTTATTCTTGTCACATTCTTTCTTTGTTGTTTATGTGATTTCCCTTTGGTCACTAGATCCTAGGTGGTTGCCATCATAGCCAATTATTACATGGTATTAGAGCTTTTAGAGTGCCATTGGTTTGCCATTTTAGAGATGTTTAGTGTAATTTGGGGTTTTGTATTTTGTGACTTTCTATTGCAGGTCACAATTGGAGCTCGTTGGGTCAAATCTAAGGCCAACATTAGATTGAGGAGGTTCAAGAAAGTTAGAATAGCCTTTTGTTTCATCCAAATTGCACACTAGAGGCCAAATATAGAGTCATTTAAATTTTTGAGGTATGATGGAGATTCACGCATCATAATTATACATACAATTTTCAAATAGTGATATCTCAATCATATAGACTCCTTTTTTTGAGTTTTTTTTAATTAGGGTAGAATTCCATGCTCTTTACATTGGTGTAGAATTTTTCTGATTTTTGTCAATAGATCTTTAAAAAAATTGTGAAATCGCTATTTTTACAACTTTTGGGCCATCATTTGGGCTCATATGGACTCTTTTTTAGGTACAATATTTTTTCAAGGTGTATTTTTTTCTATATTTTATAGTGGTAATATCAATTTGTACTCACTATGATAAACAATTTCACTTTCAACACTTTGTCCTTTTTTGCTTATTTTGGCAATTGTAATGCTTAGGTCTTTGTTTGGTCTTTTGCGTAAGTGATTTGAGTTGAATATAGCCCGGTTGTGGTAATTGTAATCACTAAAAATAGAAGTCCACTTTTATTTTATTTTGTAAGTGGTCATTGTCATTATAGGCATCTATAGCCCCACGGTGTACCTATGGGTACCGCAATTGTCCTGGAACAACTTTATTTTTTAATAATGTTTTTAATTTAAACTAATAAATTTTTTGTACAAAATATTTTTCACAATAAATAAGAAAATTTAGGAAAGATTATTTTTCTCCACCTATCATACCTGTCATACAACAATCTGTCATCCAACTAAAAACCATGGGGGCTCAATTGCTCCTATGTTTTCTTAGTTATGTCCCATTAAAAGGGCATCATCAAGGATCATTTGCAGGAATTATTTGGTGGCATCATCTTCATGTTTCCAAATTTGCACTATGTTATGTTGTATTTTCTTTCATGAACCATCTTGTACTTGCACTAATATAAAGTGCCACCATTCTCTGTATTTCTTTAGCTGATGACATATTTGATATCCTCATATCCAGTTTATGCTCATATATATTGTCTCCATGCCTAATCTTCACCATGTTGTAGTGATTGATTCATCAACTATTCTTCATCGATAGTGGTACCTGGTTTTGTCAAAATTTGACATTTTTGGTGCAACATTGACTCTATTTCTTCCTATAAGGAGGAATGTTGGTTGACATCTTGAACCATCTTTGTAGGAGATTCTACATTGAGGGGGGCTTCTTGTTCTCTCTTCTTCTCTCTTATGGGGGGAATTTTTCCTCAAATGAGGTTTTCTTCTTCTCATAACCGTTGGGAGAATTGTGTATTTTCATCTCTATTTTGGGGAGGAGTTTTGTCCCACTAGGTCTTATTCTTTTGTCTTTTTGTGAGAGACTTCATTGCATTTGTTCACGGGTACCTAACATGGCCTAGTTGTTGAGACCCATCTTAAATTGTTATCTTTTGTGCACATCTCCCTAAGTTGAACTTAATTGAGGGTGTTGGTGTAATTAAGGTGTTTTAACTTGGTTATTTCCACCTAGGTCCTAATTACAGATCACTTAAGCTTACTTAGGGATTGTATAGAAGTAGTTGGAGGATCTCTACTTTAGGTAGAGTTATTATATTATCATTTCTACATCCTGTGGTGTCTCCACCACTCATTCCTTTATCACATCACCATATCCACCTTTTGTCATTGCACCTTTGTACCCTTGTTGCGTGATCCACCTTTAGTGGTGTTATCATGTGATCACTTCTCCACTTTAGGTGGGATGTTAGGTTATCTTTTTTGTCTCATGTCATAAGATTACGACACTTGTCATATTGTACTCTTGTAAGTTCTCACCTTGGATATATAACCAAGGGGTCTTCTATGTAATATCAATTCATCACACATTTTCATATGCATGGAATTTAGTCGATTATATTCTATTGCATCATTAATAGTGTAGCATCGTAAATTGTACGGACTCGCTAGGGTGGTACAATTTCACACCTAGTTTAGCACCCGCCTTAGTGCATTTTACATTCTGCATTGCATTTCTCCTTAAGAACTTAATTAATCAAATTAATTAGGTCTAAGGTCCTATTTCATCATCCTTTGCATCATAAAGTTGGGCCCTTTCGCTAAAGCGTGCCATTTGCATTTTATTCCTCCAAAACACGACTTAATCAGAAACCCTAATTAAGTCCTATTTCGAACTTGGGGGCTTGGTTTCAGGGTCAAAACATCTCAAAATCACCTGTAACTTCAGGATTCTCTCTAAAACCATCATATCTGATGACCTTGAAAATTTGGTGAAAAGTTGTCGGGACCGTGGCGCTCGGAGTGCACATGGTCCCGGACATTTTTCCCAAAATTTTGGGAGCACGATCCAATCATAAAATAAAGCTTAACCCCAAGAAATTGGCGGGATATTCAATCTCTAGGTCGGCCAAAAGACGAATTTACGATCTAGGGTTTCCTACATAAAAGCTCTCTTTCTTCATTTGAAGGGATCCGATTTTTGGTTTTCAGGAACTTCATATGCAGCGAAAGAGCAGATCTTTGAAGACTTCAACAACATTCAACATCCTTCTATCAAGCATCTATCAATTTCATTCCTTCACTTAGGGCTTGGAAGACATTGAAGATCAATAGGAGATTACTGACTGAAGATTGGCTTGTACTCCTCCCTTGAGGGTTGGGTATGATTTCATGTTGTTTTCATGTCTTTGCATAAGCTTCAATACATCATTTATTCATGCTTTAGATCACTTTGTATCTTGATTTAGAGCATTTACATTGTCATTTGCAAGCAATTAGGGTTTACTTTCTAGGTTGCTCTAGTTTGCTTTCTTGCATTTTAGGACCTTGCACACACACTAGGTCTGCACACACAATACATTTTACAAAACAACTTGGCTATTCGTGGAGGTGGAAATCACTGAAGCGGGGGTTTGACTAAGGCAAAACCCTATATAGCCGCCCATACACCCTTTTTCAGATATCATTGCAGGTTTTGGGAATCAGATGACGCTGCAAGATACAGATCCAGAGAGAACAGGTCGAGACAGCACTCTGCATCAAATTGCAGAGCAGAAGACTGGGACAGGGGCACTGGGCACCCTGTTCCTGCCAGGACAGGGGCGTTGGGCGCCTTGGTCCCTGGGATAGAGGCGCTGGGCGCCTTGGTCCTCCGGATAGACAACTTTCAGACAACTTTCTGACAGTGTTTCAGAGTGCAGAACAACAGTTTCCGGTGTAGTTTTCAGGACAGTGGCACCCGCGCCCCCGTCCTGAACATTTCCAGTCCAATTTTGACTCCAGGTACACATCTGCATTCTTATTTCATCCTTGTATTTATAGTTGTTCATTGTTTAATCTCAATTCTGCAATCTTGTTATTAGTTCATACTTGCATTTTGGGATTAGGGTTTGAACTTGCATTACTTGATCTTACAATTTCAACAAGGGAATAGAAATCCTAATAGATATCTCATGGCTCTCTCTTTCACAAAAAGAAGTAGCCAATTGTGCAATATCTCTAGGCTCTTTCGTATTCCGTAATGTGTGTCAAAAGGTAGGATTAGGGCATGTTAACCTAGTCTCGCTTTTTCCCCTACACATTTTGGTGAACCTGACGTGAAACTATCATTGCTTCCTCTTGCATTGCATTTGTTAGATCTAGATCTAGATTTAGTGTGTTTTCATTTCATTTTCATTAACAAAAAAAAGAAAAAAAAAAGAAGAAGTGTGTTTCTTTGCATTGTGTGTTTAAATTTTATGCAATCTTTTCAAAATGTCAGATTTTTATTTGCAAAATGTTTATGCTTTTGATGATTATTATGAGTATAGCCAAGATGAATTAGATGAAGCTTTAGATGAGTTTTTAAACCCTAAAGATGCCAAACCTTCATTTTACCAAAAACTCATAAACCTTGTTACTATGCCATTTAGGTGTGATGAGAAAGATAAGTCGAATGATTCCTCTCAAGGATACATTCCTATCAACTCTTCCCCTGAATCTAGTAACATGGTTGTTTTTAATAATCCCCTCTATGAGGAGATGTCTCCTTTTGAATCAAAAGACAAACCTTTTAACCGATATGATCATGCTTTGTTGGATGATGCTCTTGATGACTTTGTGGCTTTGTCGAAATCTTTAAACAAGAACAAGACTTCTAAATTGGTTAACATGATAAATTTGAATGAACATAATAAGCCTCTCTTTGAAGTCCAAGGTGCTTATCCTTCTCCCACCTTTCAAGTTCCTAAATCACCTCTCCTTACTGTCCAAGGAAGGTATGATCATGATTCCTTTCGTACCCCGAATAAACCAATCATCACTGTGCAAGGAAGAAAACCTATAAGTCCTTACAGTTATGCTAAGCAGATAACTAGAGAGAGTTATCATGCGGTTGCCCATACTTATCATACCAGAAATAATAGGCAACCTAATCCTCCTCCTGTTATTCCATTTTCTCTTCCTAATCCTCAACCAATTCTTCCACAAGCTCCCCGTATTTCGCAAGTTATGGGTAAGGAATATGATCTCATAGAACAACTTAAAGCTACCCCTGCTAAGATATCCCTTTGGGATTTGATTCAAACTTCTTCCACTCATCATGGAATGTTACAAGATGCCTTGAAATATTTGAATGTTCCTCCACTGAATACATCTAGTAATATAGCGTCTTTGGTTAACTCTGTGATGAATCCTAAAGCTCAAATTGTGTTTACCCAAGATGAGTTGCCTACTAGTGAAATTCAAGAACAATGTGATCCCTTGATGATTGTGGTTATCATGAAAGACACTGCTATAAGACGAACACTAGTAGATAATGGCTTTGGCCTTAATGTGTGTAGCATTAATCTATTGCATAAGATGAATGTGGATACGTCTCTTATTGAGCCTGACTCTCGTCCCATTCGTGGCTTTGACAATGTGGCTAAGACTTCATTAGGTATCATCACCTTACCTCTCACAGTAGGACCTGTTACTTTGCCTACTCCTATCCATGTTATGCCGGGAAATTTAACATATAACTTATTATTAGGGAGGCCTTGGATTCATAGCATGCAAGTTGTCCCCTCTACATTGCATAGACAAGTTAAATTCGTTTATAACAATAAGACATATACTTTGATAGGTGATACTAATTTTCAAGCTTGTCTACAAACATCTAATTCTAAAGGAGATTCTTCTAAGCCATCCTCGTCTAGTGATGACTCTTTAAACAAGAAACCTATCGATGAGTCCTCGCTCTCCGATGATCAAAATTCTTTGGATGAGTCTGGAACTCCTGAAGAAGATCCTTCTCGACTTGAAACTACACATAAGAAGGATTTTGATCCTGAGAAGGTTCTCACAGAGGATGATTGGGGATCTCTTGATTTTAACCCTACCTTTGTAGGTGAATATAAGGTTCCTTCTAGAGAAATTAAAGTTGAAAAGAAGGAAGAAGCTGAAAATCATAAAGTTGAAAAGAAAGAAGAAGCTAAAAATCAATCAACCTTACCTGAATCTATGAGTAATAATTTTGTGGCCACTTCTCAAACTTCTTCTCCTCACACCTCTAATTATGAAGAGTTTGATTCTTTGTCTTATGAAAAACCACCTTCTCTTCCTGAAATGGCTGATCGTCATGGTTGTGGTTTTCGCATTTTTGCTAAGCATGGGTATCATGGAAAAGGTTGTGGTGCTCATGAACAAGGGATAAGAGTTCCTCTAGAGACTAATTTTCACAATTATGCCTTTGGACTTGGCTATAATCCCTGCAGACGTACTAAAGCTTCTAAAAGACCATGCATTAGTGTTAATGCTATCTCTACATCTTTATCAATACAGCACCCTGAGTATATTGATGGGGATCCTTCAGGTGATTGTGCTTTGGATATCTTCCCTATTGACGATGCTTTAGCTGAGTTCTTGGGAGCCTATGACACTCTTCCTCGTTATCATCACAATAGGGGATTCCCTTATTGTTTGAACACTAAAGCCTATTTTGGAAAAGAGATCGATAATGATGAGATTGTGAAAGAATTCCCTCAGTTAAAGGATACTCCTCAACAAAGTAATCTTCTCATAAGTGACACCACAAATGTTAAGATGGATCCTTGCAATAAAGAGAAAGTTATTAAAATTGGGAAATGTTTGGATGAAGAGGAACAGAAACAATATGAAGAACTATTGCATGAATTCCCTGAGATCTTTGCTTGGACATATTCTAACATGCCTGGTATAGATCCTAATATTGTTACTCATAATATTGTCTTAGTTCCCGATGCTAAGCCCGTGAAACAAAAGATTCGAAAAATGAATCCTAAGGTGGCTCTGCTTGTTAAGGCTGAGATTGAAAAATTATTGGAGGCTGGATTTATCCGCCCTATTGACTATTCCCCATGGATTTCAAATATTGTCGCTATGGCTAAACCAGACAACAAAATAAGAATGTGTACTAACTTTCGGGATCTAATTAAGGCTTCTTTAAAAGATGATTTCCCTCTTCCAAACATTGACATGATAGTGGATTCTACGGCAGGACATGCCTTGTTATCCTTCATGGATGGTTTTTCAGGCTACAATCAAATTTTTATTAACCCTCAAGATCAATTCAAAACCGCTTTCACCACTCCTTGGGGTACATTTTGTTGGATAATGATGCCTTTTGGACTTAAAAACGCCGGTGCAACTTATCAACGAGCGATGACCCTTATCTTTCATGATTATATGCATAAGATTTTAGAGGATTATGTTGATGATATTTTAGCTAAATCCTTTCTTCGCGTGGATCATGTTAAAATCCTTCGTCAAATCTTTGAAAGAATTCATAAGTATCACATGCGCTTGAATCCCCGAAAATGTGTTTTTGGTGTGGATAGTGGAAAACTATTAGGATTCATAGTTTCGCATCGTGGGATTGAGGTGGACACTAAGAAAATAGATGCTATTGTTAATATGCCACCTCCTAGAAATGTGTCTCAACTTAAAAGCTTACAAGGAAAGATTCAAGCTATTCGTAGGTTCGTGTCTCAACTTGCGGATCGTACCTTTCCTTTTACTCAACTTCTTAAAAAGGATATCACTTTTCAATGGAATGAAGATTGTCAGCAAGCATTTGAAGATTTAAAAGTGTATTTGGCTAGTCGTCCTATTCTTCAACCTGCCGAACCTTCTAAACCTTTCCTTCTGTATACAGCTGCTTCCTCTCATGCTCTCGCAGCATTGTTGGCACAACATGATAAAGATGGTAAGGAATGTCTGGTTTATTACATAAGTTGTACCTTACTCGATTATGAGACCCGATATTCTGCGATAGAAAGACAATGCTTGGCCTTGGTGTTTGCGACTCAGAAATTGAGACATTATCTTTTAAATTCAGAAGTCCATGTCATGGTAAAATTTGATCCTTTGAAGCATCTTTTCTCTAAAACTGATTTATCAGGACGTCTAGCTAAGTGGGTTATGATGTTAACTGAATTTGACCTTAAATTTGTTTCACAAAGAGCAATTAGAGGATAAGCGTTGACCGATCACTTAGTTGAGGCCCCTTCACCTTTCTCCTTCCCTAACCCTGAGTCTTTTCCTGATGACTTCATTCTTTCTATAGAGAAAGATGAAACTTGGGAGTTATACTTTGATGGCTCTAAGTGTCGTACGAGATCGGGGGTAGGTGTTGTTCTGATTTCTCCTACAAAGAAACCTATTCCCTTATCATATCATCTAAATTTCCTGTGTACCAATAACATTGCTGAGTATGAGGCTCTTATAGCAGGAATAAAAGCAGCCTTAGCTCTGAATATAAAACACATACATATCTATAGAGATTTGCAATTGATTATAAGACAAGTAACAGGAATGTATCAAGCAAAACAAGACAAATTATCACAATATAAAGATATTGCTATCTCTTTATTACAAAAATTCGATTCTTATACCATGGAACCCGTTCCTCGAAAAGATAATCGACATGTGGATGCAATGGCATGTGTGGCTTCTCTTGTATCTTTAGAGGACCCTATGGTCGATCTTAAATTCGTTATTCACAACCTTATTTCTCCAGCTATTGTAGACGATTCTAGCTTGGTAACATGTTGTGATTTTATAGACTCAGATGAATGGTACTCGCATATCATAAGATATTTGACCGATGGTACCTTTCCTGATTCCGTTAATAGGAACACTAGGGCTAGAATCCGCAAGCTATCTACTAGGTATATCATCCTTTCTAATATCCTTTACCGAAGGGGTTATGATGGTCTTCTCCTTCGTTGTCTTAACAAATCGGAAATCCCCGTTGCTCTTGAAGAGGCACATTCAGGTGCCTATGGGGGGCATTTTGGAGGCAAATCCTTGGTTCATAGATTGCTTTGTATGGGATACTATTGGCAAACTATGTAGAAGGATTCCTTTTCATTTGTTAAGAAATGTCATCAATGTCAACAACACAATAATCTGATTCATGCTCCTGCCCAAGAACTTCGTTCTCAAGTAGCTTCTTGGCCTTTCTCCGCATGGGGTTTGGATCTTATTGGGAAAATTTCTCCCCCTTCATCTCAAGGACACACCTTCATTATAACCGTAACAAATTACTTTACGAAGTGGGTAGAAGCTATTCCCCTTCGCTCTACTACTGCTGAAGTAATTTGTCAATTTCTTCTAGAAAACATCATTTCTCGATTTGGGATACCTTCCACTATAATCTCAGAAAATGGGACATAATTTAAGAACAAGGACGTGAAGAAATTCCTCGAGAAGTATCATATCAAACATCAATTTTCTACACCATACTATCCTCAGTCAAATGGTCAAGCCGAATCATCCAATAAGATAATTGAACAAATTCTTCGCAAAACTATAAATAAGCATGGTAAGGATTGGAGTAACCAGCTAATCTATGCTCTTTGGGCCTACCAAATGAGTGTACGAATTGCTACGGGAACTACTCCTTATAATCTTGTTTATGGTGCTGACGCTATTATGCCCTTAGAATTAGAGATTCCATCACTTAGGGTTTCTCTCAAAGGTATAGTAGATGATGACTCTTATAGAGAACAACGACTTCAACAGCTTGAGATGCTTGATGAACAGCGTATAAATGCTCTTGAGCATATTCAAGCGTATCACAAAACTCTACAATGAAGCTATAATGATAAGGTTATTCAACGTTCCTTCTCAGTAGGTGACTTAGTCCTTTATGAGAATCAGCGCAATGTGAATGCCTTACCTGCAGAAAAGGGAAAATTTAGTCCTAATTGGCTTGGACCATATATCGTTATTAAGGATTATGGATCAGGTGCTTACAAAATAGCGGATGTAGACGGTACACCTCTTAAAGAACCTATCAATGCTATGCACTTGCGTAGATATTATGCTTAATTCTTCATTCCTCATCTATCTTCTTTTCAATTCTTCAACATTGGATAATATGTTAGTATCTCTTAATTAAAGCAAAATAGAATTAAATGTTATGGTGTTTAATCTATATTGCTTCGTTCCTGACAAGTGTGCATCCCTTTACTTTATAGTTTGTCTTGAATTCATTTATGTAAATTGTGAGAGATTTACATTTCCGTTATGCTAGCATATTATACAGTGTCGTTATGTGTTTAGTAGAATCGTATCATGTTGTGTTTAAGTTCAAAATTAAATCACATTAGTTATATGATTCTTAGACTTAATGCATATTTCTTCCTTATCATCAATATAGTACTTGATTAAATATTTTAATTAAGTCACACATGTATCAATTTAATCATGGAGCATTGAGAAATCAATCACATGGAAATTAAATTCTGAACATACATGTACGTTTAGCAAATGTATTAGATTTAATCAAAACAAAATATACATTGTTTTAAGCATTAAAGATAACATATTTGAGACAAAAGAGAAGCATGTATATATACATATATATATATGTGTGGATCGTATACAAATATAGGTCACTGTATATCCAAAATGTGACCTCTCTTTTACATCATAAAATCATCTCCTATCCCTAGGGCTAGTGGCTGGAGAGTGTCGACTGGACGCTCCCTCCTGATCTGGCCGTGAAGGTGGACCCATGGGTGTGTAGCGCGATACAGACCGTGAGTGACTTCGAGAGGAACTCCTACGATCCCTATCCATAAGGATCGCGTGATAGGTGGTAGCCTCGGCCTGAGCCGCTGCTAGATCTTGTCCCGCCTGCTGGAGGTCCTCTAATAGGACTCTCTCTCTCTTTGCCGCACCTGTTGGAGGTCCTCTGATAGGACTCTCTCTCTCTCCCTCCATATATCTACCTGTACTCAGAATGGGGAAAACAAATCCTCATGCCGACCTGCGTTCCCCTGAAGCCTATAGGCAATCTGTGAGGAACTGGGGATCTGTGCTATCATGGAAATGTCTGTCATTGCCTGCTGAATCAGGGAACGTCACTCCTGCACATTAGCTGTAGCAGTAGAACAGATTTTTGTTAGTACCATTCTATATCATCAAAACATTAATCAATCAATATAAACCTACTATACCTGGATCTCCCTCACGCCAGTAGGGATCATGATATGGTAGCATCTATGTCTGGGAACTGCTAGGCTCCCCTCGCTCGAATAATCTGTGCACGATGGGTGTAGGCTGGACGGTACTAGGGACAAGTCTCCGTATTGCCTCATGTTCCCCCTGTTGGGGAATAAGAGGTGGATCCAGAGCTATGGTATCATCTCCTGAATGGTGGGGAGCTGCATCTGACTCCTCCTCCTCATCTCTATCCTCCTCCTCATCGTCCTCCTCGTCATCCTCATCCTCGTCCTCATCTGCATCATCACCTGCATCCTCCTCGTCCTCCTCTCTATCTGTATCCTCCTCCTCCTCCTCCTCGGCACTGGGCTGATCGCCTGTAGGTGGATCAGGATCTCCCGCCTCCTCATGACCCTCTCCCTCCTCTGGCTCCTCTGACCTGGATCCTTGGTCCTCGTCTTGGTCTCCATGTCTCCATGGGCCTGGATAGCCTGTCGGATGATCTGGTGGAAAGATAGGACCTGGATATGATCTCATAAACCATGAGACGTACCTGCGCTGTGCTCCAGGCTCTGTAGAGTAGTTAGTGACTACATCCTGATCAGATCCCTCTAAGTCTGTAGTCTCAATGTCATCTATCGTCAGTCTCGCTACTGCTCTAGGTTTGGGAATGACCCGCGAGTGTCGAGTATAGATGGGCACATCGGCTGGAACACACTGCTCTAGCCCAAACTGCCTCCGTACTCGGTCAAAGTAGAATGGGACTATGATGTGTGAATATCATCCCTGTAGTAGGTGGTTCCTCTGTAGGCATGCTAACTGTCTCTCCATACCATCCCATCTGTGCATCCGTAGGTAAGGTCTCCACACTGTCACCTCGGCTGTCAATCTATCAAAAATCACTCTCCAATATAACAAATCTCTAAATCTCCACTCGCTGGTAAGTGGATAAGCGAACACCCTAGGTCGCTCGCTCGCTGTACTCAGCGGAAAGCCGACGGGCCTAGTGCATGTGAAGTGCTCTAAAATCCATACCTGTAGAAGTGTGCATGTCATCAAACTGAACCCCTATCCGAATACATACTCCTCAAGGTCGTGATAGAGATGTGCAAGCATACTCTGACCCCAAGCATACACTCTCCTATGTCTCTCCATTGCTCTGATACACCATGTGAGACCCCCATGCATGTGCGTCCCTCGCCCATTAGGGCAGACGGCTAGTGCTATGATGGCTATCATAAGGCATCTCAGAAGGGGTACCTCCCCTGTAGGATGTAAGAGCCAGCTGACCATGATGCGACCTCTCATCTCACTCGGCATGACTCTCCCTATGCAATACACCTACTCTCTCTGATGATCCTCTGCTGACCGATGAGTCGCGTATGTAACAGTCGCTCCTCTGATAGGAAGACGAAGTATACGGTACACATCCTCGAGTGTGACTGTCAGCTCTCCTACCGGAAGGTGAAAAGTGCATGTGTCAGGATCCCATCGCTCCATCAATGCCATCAGCATCGCAGGATGGAACCGAATGGCTGGCATGAGGATCACATACCATAATCCCACAATTGATAGTGTGTCTCTCTCTGCCTGAGTCAGCCGCGGAATCTGATCTCACAAACTGCGAAGAATATGTCCCGCTGTATGCTCTCTCATGTACGGGAGACCCTGCAACACAAAAACATAACCGTAATCAGTACTCGATCATCAAAATCGCTAATACAAACTGTCAAACATCGTGTGCTAGTCCTGAAACCCCTCGCCAAGCCCTGATTGGGGACCATGGCGCCCTGTCAGGGACCATGGCGCCCTGAGGGGACCATGGCGCCCTGTCAGGGACCATGGCACCCTGAGGGGACCAGGGCGTCCCACAGGGACCATGGCACCCTGGGTGGGCCCCGGTTAGCCTTCAAGGCCCGCATACGATCACAAAAAAGTCAAAATGCAAAAAAAATCAAAAGTCAACGCTCAGTCAACTTACCTCGTCCAGTGGCTCGTTGTTGATCACGGCCTGGTGCAAGATCTCGATCCTCGTGGGACGCTTTGGTCGTCGTGAAGGCATGATGATGGCTATGTGGGCTCCACTGCACTGAATAGTATTCTGAAATCAACAAAGTGACAAATGTAAGTGTCACTTTCAAAGTATATACTCTCATTTGTTTATCTTCACTTTTGAAACCCTAATTTTCCTCTATCATTCATTTTATCATAACTTGGGTTTGAGAGATGCGGTTTTTGATCCATTTGTTGCATTGGAATTGTATTTTACTTCTCTTACTCTTGGGATGTTCCAAAAAGTGCTCTAATGAAGCCTATTTAGTGAACACCCCTCATCAAAACTCTCTTACACAATTTGTCGCAAGTAAACATGCTACCCTGTTTCACCTCCCTAATAAGCAAGTTGAAACAGGGGGGGGCATATAGTTACTCATAGATTTCATCACTTTCCCTAGTAAGCATTAGGTGATTTTGTGATCTAACGTGTGTTTTGTAGGGTGCGGTTCCTAACTGTGTACCGCAGATACCGCTGGGGGCTTCGTCCGACAACTTATGGATATATCCTTTTTCAAATGATGTTTACTTTTCTGTACTTTAGCTTGCATATGCACGTAGTACTCATATGACCGCTAAAGTGGGGGCTAAATGTAGCGTCGTAAATTGTATGCACTTGCTAGGGTGGTACAATTTCACACCTAGTTTAGCACCCGCCTTAGTGCATTTTACATTCTGCATTGCATTTCTCACTTAATTAATCAAATTAATTAGGTCTAAGGTCCTATTTCATCATCCTTTGCATCATAAAGTTGGGCCCTTTCGCTAAAGCGTGCCCTTTGCATTTTATTCCTCCAAAACACCACTTAATCAGAAACCCTAATTAAGTCCTATTTCAAACTTGGGGGCTTGGTTTCGGGGTCAAAACATCTCAAAATCACCTGTAACTTTGGGATTCTCTCTAAAATCATCATATCCGACGGCCCTGAAAATTTGGTGAAAAGTTGTCGGGACCGTGGTGCCCGGAGTGCACATGGTCTCGGACATTTTTCCCAAAATTTTGGGAGCATGATCCAATCATAAAATAAAGCTTAACCCCAAGAAATTGGCAGGATATTCAATCTCTAGGTCGGCCAAAAGATGAATTTATGATCTAGGGTTTCCTACATAAAAGTTCTCTTTCTTCATTTGAAGGGATCCGATTTTTGGTTTTCAGGAACTTCATATGCAGCGAAAGAGCAAATCTTTGAAGACTTCAACAACATTCAACATCCTTCTATCAAGCATCTATCAATTTCATTCCTTCACTTAGGGCTTGGAAGACATTGAAGAACAATAGGAGATTACCGACTGAAGATTGGCTTGTACTCCTCCCTTGAGGGTTGGGTATGATTTCATGTTGTTTTCATGTCTTTGCATAAGCTTCAATACATCATTTATTCATGCTTTAGATCATTTTGCATCTTGATTTAGAGCATTTACATTGTCATTTGCAAGCAATTAGGGTTTACTTTCTAGGTTGCTCTAGTTTGCTTTCTTGCATTTTAGGACCTTGCACACACACTAGGTCTGCACACACAATACATTTTACAAAACAACTTGGCTATTCGTGGAGGTGGAAATCACCGAAGCGGGGGTTTGACTAAGGCAAAACCTTATATAGCTTCCCATACACCCTTTTTCAGATATCATTGCAGGTTTCAGGAATCGGACGATGCCACAAGATACAGATCCGGAGAGAACAGGCCGAGACAGCACTCTGCATCAAATTGCAGAGCAGAAGACTGGGACAGGGGCGCTGGGCGCCCTGGTCCCTAGGACAGAGGCACTGGGCGCCCTGGTCCTCTGGATAGACAACTTTCAGACAGCTTTCCGACAGTGTTTCAGAGTGCAGAACAGCAGTTTTTGGTGCAGTTTTCAGGACAGTGGTGCCCATTCCCCCGACCCGAACATTTTCAGTCCGATTTTGACTCCGGGTACACATCTGCATTCTTATTTCATCCTTGTATTTATAGCTGTTCATTGTTTAATCTCAATTCTGCAATCTTGTTAATAGTTCATACTTGCATTTTGGGATTAGGGTTTGAACTTGCATTACTTGATCTTACAATTTCAACAAGGGAATAGAAATCCTAATAGATATCCCATGGCTCTCTCTTTCACAAAAAGAAGTAGCCAATTGTGCGATATCTCTGGGCTCTTTCGTATTCTGTAATGTGTGTCAAAAGGTAGGATTAGGGCATGTTAACCTAGTCTCACTTTTTCCCCTACACAAATAGGAATATAGTTTATTCTTGTCACATTATTTCTCTCTTTTTTATATGTTGTCCATTTGGCCTCTAGATCTTGGGTGGCTACCTTCATAGCCAATTCTTACAACTATGCATGTCTTGTATATTCTTCTTTCTTATTCTATGTTTTTCTTTGAGTTAATGTTGGGAGACATTATCATCTAATTTATTGTGTTTCTATTAAGGCTATGGTGCCTATATTATAAAGGCTTCTCCATGACTATGGAAATTGTCCCAACAGTGTTTGGGTTCGGTTTTCTCAAGGAAGGTCTTGCTACCTTTCTCCTATTATTTTTCTTTCTTCTCCTACTTAAATGGAGTTAGTTATTGTCGATGATGTGAGGTCTTTTGGTATTCCTCCTATAAGAGGGTGTTTGTTGCTCCTAACCTTGTCCTCTATCTTGGCTTTCTTATTAAGGTCAAGGATACTTATACAAGATTTATGATGTTTTGAGTGTTGTTTAGATGATTTCTTATTCTCCTTTATCTCATATTGAGGTTGAGATAGTTCTTGTGGAAGAGTTCAAGAGATGCTACAAGGGGATTGTACCATCTTTCATCTTTTTTCTTTCTTAATTTTTCTTCTATGGAGGCAGAGATTAAGGATGGTGATGGGATCTCATATTTGCATCACTAGGAAGTGAAATTATAAAATTTATCCTCTACTAAATTCTCTTACTTAATCTATTTTTGGCTCATGGTCCTAATTTTCTTAGCAAGTTTATGTTTTGACAATGGCCATGGTGTTGTTGCAGTGGGGTTTTTTTTGTCTTGTTTCTTTAAGCATATTGTTGTTATACTATTGGTTGGCTATGCTATCTCTTTAGGTATCATTCTATAGTAGGGTTTTGCGTCCCTTCAAAACCTATTGGTTTGTACCATTGTGGACTTTTATATAGGATTTTGGGGCCCCTTCAAAACCTATTTTATCCCTAATCAAAGGCACTTTTCATGTCTCTTCTTTTGAGAGCTCACTCATTCAATTTTTGGATGGATAATTTATTGGGCGGGTATCACGAGTCATTCCACTTTCTATTTTTTATTGTTTCTCTTAATTGACTAGGGCATATAATCACTTTCTTCTTCTTAACTACATTTATTTGCTTTGAGACAACACAATACTAAATATTATATCAAGAAAGGATAAAATATAAGCAATAATAATAACATCATATTATTACATATCTATTAATTATCATTATAATATATATTATTAAAAAATTAATAAAATAATATTATTTTATTTAATAAATGTGAGCTAATTTCCCACTTCAATTAAATAAATACAATTTCTAATTATCTTCACATGAGTTACACTCATTCCTATAATTAGTAATATCTTTTTCTCATTAATCATTTATGGAATCAATAAAACTCATTATTATCCTCTTACAAGTTTGAAATGACAATTTCCATAATTATTTAAGCCATTTGCAGCAACTCTTCATATTCATTCAACAAATAAAATTCCTAATATTTGATAAAATCCTCACCATTCATCTAATCTTCAAAAAGATTTATAAATACCTTATTCAAATAATCTTTAATACATCAAATCTTTTATGACAAATTACTCTATTGAATTTTATAATCAAAATATCATATTATTTTGGTACTAAGTTGCATCTACATCCATTCACGAAAATCTTAAGCTCAAGGTTTGCAATGGAAGCTAGTAATTAGGAATTTATACATTCACATTTTTAAGTTCTTATTGTATAGTTCCATTTTTCAATGCATTTAATAGCTATATTATCATTTTAGGGCTTCAATACTAGCATTCTAATAAAAAGAGAATTATTTTAATTATTATGAATGAATGATGATATCTACATTTGAAAAAATTTATGTTGTTATTATAAGTGTTGCTATGTGTGAATAGTTTTGAGTATTTAGGTTGTGAGGTTGCTCTTCTCTTTTTGGAGTTATTGACTCTAGTTAGTTCTCTTTAGCAATATATAGTTTTTGCATCAGAGGATATACCTTATGCAAACATCTTTTGTAATTACATGTTCAATTCTATAGAAAATAAATACAAGATATCTACAATAGAATTACACACATTAAACTAAATCACAATGAGATCACATCCTAAATAATATAATTGATATTTCATGTTTTTACATAGAATACATTCTCTTTTGATTGATTCTAAACTATGATTTAAAATCTTTATCCCAAAATAAAAATGAAACTTTATCAACCATCAAAATCTACTAAATCATAATCTATTTGAAATCTTACCTGATACATATTTAGTTTTTTATATTAATATAATATTATCTTTAATTAGATTAGATATATTTATAGTTGTTTGAAATTTAGATAATCTAACAGAACAAACAAAATTAAAATTATTAATCAAAGCTTACACAATTGTCAAAACCTTTCTATATAAAAAATTAATATTAAACACAGTCTAAACCTTTCAATTAAAAAAATTAAAATAAAAACAAATAAAATATACCAGTATTGCAAATGATTTATTTGATAATTAATATACTGCATCAATGAGGATTCAACAGCATTTTTTTTTATGGAAATATATCAGAATGGAACATCTCTGCTTTTATATTACAAATAAAACAATTTAAGCAAGCATACATCTAAATTACAAATCTCTCCTTTCACTAAACATGATATTACTACTATTATATGATTAACTGGATTTATTGAAATAACCCATTTGGCCAACAAAGACATGACACCAGCACAGAACAGAACAGAGAGCAGCATATGCAGCCGCCATGTTTAAGCTCAGCTCTGCATTCATGCGCTGAAAATTTCTGCTGCAACATCTAACACTTCCCCATCTACGTGAGATCAATGGAACTCTTTCATTAGAAGTCAAATAATTTGTAATTCAAGCTGCCAATCACTGAAAAGAAGAATACTATCAATCAATTATCCAAATCATCCTATCTATCTATGTATGTTCATCATAGTTAAAATTATTAACGAAGAATTAAAATGATTTACAGCTATTCACCTGAGCCATGAATCGTCAAGATCCATTTCATAAAAAAAACGAAACCTGCAACCACTCCAAGAACTGCTTTACTAGATTGTGTGCTGCAAGAAAAATTCTCATTCTAACAATTCAAACGCATCAACTAATTTCCCCTTCAATGGTTCCTAAACATTACAATTTTATCATACCAAGCATGTAGACGAAAGGATTTGTATGGCATCTTCCATAAGGCTGTCATAAAACAATGATGAAATAAACCATTTACACCTCAGAATTTCTTCAGACTGTACTGTTATAATGTCCTCATAATATTATCATTCAAATGTGCAGCATCATTTTCATAGGGCTAAAGTACCACTTTCATAAGAAGTTATTCTTATGAACAGAAGGATATGTCATCTTGTGCTCCTGTAATGTCCTCATAATGTCGTCTTTTTAATGTGCAACTTAATTTTCATAACTTCAATGTATCATTATCATAAGGGTAGACAGAAATTAGAAAAAGGTCGTTACAACATTATTACACATAACTCACTATTATTAAAAGGCAAAGATAGTGTGAATATCTAATAAACAGTAACAAACCCTATTGGATATTCTGAAATGCAGTTAGTAGGTCATCATTCAAGGAAATATAAAATGATTCCTTTTCTCTACTTTTCTCACTTAGCCTCCTTTTGCTTAATAAGTAATGTTTACTAAGGTGCTCAAGGCAATGTACTCAATTTTTATTTGCTGCCATGTTTAAAATTTCAAACTGGAAAACGATAGCCGAAGCTTTCAACATTTTATGGATGTATTGAGTGTATAACTTAAAAGGGACAACGTCAAGAAATATTGCAAATCATCAAGTGCTTTTTAACTAATTCAAAACTTAGTGATCTATGTCATCATCTCCACAAATTAAATTGAAAATGAGCTTAAATAAACTTTGGTCAAATTGAGGTGATGCTGCAATTGAGTAATGTTAGGGTTTGCTTTGAACTGTTTTTTTTTAATACTAGCGACCTGAGTAGGCTAGAAATAGAAATTATAAATGTATGTGGGTGACTGGAAACTGTAAACGAAGTTGATAATTGGCTGCTCTTAAGGGGCACACACTTTTCCTTTTCTTGAATATGTGACAAAGTGGGCCTACCAAATCAGCCCGTAAATATTTTCTGTTCATGATGCAGTTTCTGTAAAAGCTAAATCAACAATCAATTCTGTGGAAGAACTAGATGAGATTTAAAAGCATTATCATCCCAAACTATTATAATAATGTTTTTTTCCTAAGTAGAGTAAAAACAAGGGTTTTCCATCTTATGTGCTCTTCTTCTATTCTGTTTTTAGCTCCACTAGATTGGGGGATGAAGTCATATTGATATACATGATTTATCTAATGCAGATACTATCCGAAATCATTGATCCCTT